>NC_052154.1:112656585-113256585 GCF_902713615.1 Scyliorhinus canicula | reverse complement strand
CAGTAGTGCGTATCTACCAGGACTGGAGTGCAGAGGTGGCCAAGCGGAGAGCCGGGTTTAACCTGACGAAGGCGGTGCTCCCTGGAAAGCAGGTGAAGTTCGGCATGTTGCCGCCTGCGGGTCACCTACAAGGACGGCATCACTACTTTGAGTCCCCGGAGGAAGCGTGGGCCTTTGTGCAGGCTGAAAAGCTGGACTTGAACTAAAGATTGGGGGCTGTGGGAGTTTTTCTACTCTATTCATGTATAATTGTTTAGGTTGTAGCGGGTTATTCGGTTTGTTTTTATTTTTTCTCTCGCTTTCAGACGATGTGGGTTATGGTTTCGTGTTCTAAGGGGGGGTACTGGGGTTTGTGGTTGATCTGTGTCTTTGTTTGTATGGAGTTGGTGGTTGGGTTGGGACTGCGGTTTGGGAGCTGTGTTGGTGGGGTGGGGCAGTGTGAATGCACCCTTTTCTCTGGTTTCCCGCGCTGCGGGACGAGGGGGTGGGGCTGGTGGCGAGGGGCGTGGCTATTAGACCGGGTTTCCCACGCTGAAGCAGTGCCCAGGAGCTGATGCAGGGGAGGAGGGGGGGACCTCATATCGGGGGGGGGGGGGGGGGGGGGGGGGGGGGGATACCGGGTTGCTGCTGGATTGGCCAGGGAGGAGTTCGGAGGGGTCGGGGTGAGGTTCTATCGCCGTGGGAAATGGGCCGGTTGGGTGATGGCCAGGGACGGGCAGTCGATGGGTGATGGCTAGTCGACGGGGTGCCCCCTGATCCGGCTGATTACGTGGAACGTGAGGGGGTTGAATGGGCCGGTTAAGCGGGCCCGGGTGTTTTTCCATCTGAAGGGGCTGAAGGTGGACGTGGCCATGCTCCAGGAGACCCACCTGAAGGTGGCGGACCAGGTCCGTCTGAGGAAGGGGTGGGTGGGGCAGGTTTTCCACTCAGGGCTCGACTCGAAGAACCGGGGGGGGGGTGGCGATCCTGGTGGGGAAGAGGGTGGCGTTTGAGGCGTCCGAGGTTGTGGCCGATAGTGGCGGCAGATATGTGATGGTGAGCGGTAAGCTGCAGGGGGAGAGGGTGGTGTTGGTTAATGTGTACGCCCCAAATTGGGATGATGCTGGTTTCATGAGGCGTATGTTGGGCCGCATTCCTGGCCTGGAGGTGGGGGGCTTGATCATTGGGAGGGGGGGGTGACTTCAATATGGTGCTGGATCCCCTACTGGATCGTTCTAGTTCAAGGACAGGCAGGAGGCCAGCGGCGGCCAAGGTGTTGAGGGGGTTTATGGACCAGATGGGAGGAGTGGATCCCTGGGGGTTCGGGAGGCCGAGGGCTCGGGAGTGCTCCTTTTTCTCCCATGTGCACAGGGTTTATTCTCGCATTGATTTCTTTGTTCTGAGCAGGGGACTGGTCCCGAGGGTGGAGGAGGCCGAATATTCGGCTAGCACGATTTCGGACCATGCTCCGCACTGGGTGGATCTGGAGATGGGGGAGGCACGGGACCAGCGCCCGCTTTGGCATCTGGACGTGGGGTTGTTGGCTGATGAGGTGGTGTGTAGGAAGGTTCGGGGATGTATCGGGAGGTACCTCGAGGTCAATGATACTGGGGAGGTCCAGGTGGGGATGGTGTGGGAGGCTCTGAAGGCAGTGATTAGGGGGGAGCCGATCTCCATCCGAGCCCATAGGGAGAGGAGGGAGAGGGAGAGACTGGTGGAGGAGCTGTTGAGTGTGGATAGGAGGTACGCGGAGGCCCCGGAGGAGGGATTGCTGGGGGAACGGCGTAACTTGCAGGCCAAGTTTGATTTATTGACCACCAGAAAGGCGGAGACACAGTGGAGGAAGGCGCAGGGAGCGGTCTATGAGTATGGAGAGAAGGCGAGCAGGATGCTGGCGCACCAGCTGCGTAAGCGGGACGCGGCTAGAGAGATTGGTGGAGTGAAGGATAGAGATGGAAATGTGGTGCGGCAAGGGGCAGAGGTCAATGAGGTCTTTAGGGACTTCTATAGGGAACTGTACCGGTCGGAGCCGCCAGCGGTCGGAGGGGGAATGGAGAATTTTTTGGGCAGGCTCCGATTTCCAAGGGTGCAAGAGGAGCAGGTGGAGGGACTGGGGGCGCCGATCGAGTTGGAGGAGCTGGTCAGTGGGATTGGCCACATGCAGTCGGGGAAGGCGCCGGGACCGGATGGGTTCCCGGTTGAATTTTATAAGAAATATGCGGACCTGCTGGGCCCCCTGTTGGTCAGGACCTCATCGAGGCATGGGAGGGGGGTGTTCTGCCAACGACGATGTCTCGGGCACTGATCTCCCTGATCCTGAAGCGTGATAAAGACCCTTGCAGTGTGGTTCATACAGGCCGATTTCACTGCTGAATGTAGACGCCAAGTTGCTGGCGAAGATCTTGGCCACTAGAATAGAGGACTGTGTGCCGGGGATGATACATGAAGATCAGACGGGTTTTGTGAAGGGGAGGCAGCTGAACACTAACGTGCGAAGGCTGCTGTATGTGATAATGATGCCGGCAGCAGAAAGAGAGGCGGAGATTGTGGTGGCATTGGATGCGGAGAAGGCCTTTGACAGGGTTGAGTGGGGGTACTTGTGGGAGGTGTTGGAAAGGTTTGGGTTTGGGTTGGGGTTTATTAAATGGGGGAGGTTGCAGTACGAGGCCCCGATGGCGAGTGTAGCGACAAATGGGAAGAGGTCCGAGTACTTCAGGCTGCACCATGGGACGAGGCAGGGGTGCCCCCTGTCCCCCCTTGCTTTTTGCGCTGGCAATAGAGCCTCTTGCCATGGCTCTCAGGGAGTCGAGGAGGTGGAGGGGTTTGGTGCGAGGGGGGAGGAGCACAGAGTGTCACTGTATGCGGACGACTTGCTGTTGTATGTAGCAGACCCGGTGGGGGGAATGCCGGAGGTAATGGAGATTGTGGCTGAGTGCGGGAGTTTCTCGGGATATAAATTGAACCTGGGCAAGAGCGAGCTGTTTGTCGTGCACCCTGGAGATCAGGAGGAGGGGATTGGTAGGCTCCCGCTAAAGAGGGCAGTGAGGAGTTTTAGGTACCTGGGGGTTCAGGTGGCTAGGAGCTGGGGGACTCTGCACAAGCTCAATTTTACTAGGTTGGTGGAGCAGGAATTTAAAAGGTGGGACATGCTGCCGTTGTCATTGGTGGGTAGAGTACAGTCCGTTAAAATGACGGTGCTCCCGAGGTTTTTGTTTTTGTTTCAGTGCCTCCCCGTTTTCGTTCCGAGGGCCTTTTTTTAGGAGGGTGAACAGCAGCATTCTGGGATTTGTTTGGGCGCATGGGACTCCGAGGGTAAGGAGGGTCTTTTTGGAGCGGGGCAGGGATAGAGGGGGGCTGGCGCTGCCCAACCTCTCTGGGTACTATTGGGCGGCTAATGTCTCGATGGTACGCAAGTGGGTAATGGAGGGGGAGGGGGCAGCATGGAAAAGGATGGAGATGGCGTCCTGCGGAGGCACGAGCCTGAAGGCACTGGTAACGGCTCCGTTGCCGCTCCCTCCAACGAGGTACACCACGAGCCCAGTGGTGGTGGCCACCCTCAAAATTTGGGGGCAGTGGAGGCGACACAGGGGGGAAGTGGGGGGCTCGGTGGAGGCCCCGCTGCGGGGGAACCACCGGTTTGTCCCTTGGAACATGGATGGCGGGTTCCTGGGGTGGCACAGGGCGGGCATTAGGAAGTTGGGAGACCTGTTTATTGACGGGAGGTTCGCGAGCCTTGGTGAACTGGAGGAGAAGTTTGAGCTCCCCCCGGGGAATATGTTCAGGTACCTTCAGGTCAAGGCGTTTGCTAGGCGACAGGTGGAGGGGTTCCCTTTGTTGCCCCCGCGGGGGGGTAAGGGATAGGGTGCTTTCGGGGGTATGGGTCGGGGATGGGAAGGTGTCTGACATCTACCAGGTAATGCAGGAGGTGGGGGAGGTGTCGGTAGAGGAGCTGAAGGCTAAGTGGGAGGTGGAGCTGGGGGAGCAGATTGAGGAGGGGACATGGGCAGACGCCCTGGAGAGGGTGAACTCCTCCTCTTCATGTGCGAGGCTTAGTCTCATCCAATTCAAGGTGCTGCACCGGGCCCACATGTCCGGATCTAGGATGAGCAGGTTCTTTGGGGGCGAAGACAAGTGCGTCAGGTGTTCGGGGAGTCCAGTGAACCATGCCCATATGTTCTGGGCATGCCCGGCACTGGAGGAGTTCTGGAAGGGGGTGGCGGGGACGGTGTCGATGGTGGTTGGATCCAGGGTCAAACCAGGCTGGGGACTCGCGATATTTGGGGTTGGGGTGGAGCCGGGAGTGCAGGAGGCGAAGGAGGCCGATGTCTTGGCCTTTGCGTCCCTAGTAGCCTGGCGGAGGATCTTGCTGCAGTGGAAAGATGGGAGACCTCCGAGTGTGGAGACCTGGATTAATGACATGGCGGGATTCATTAAGTTGGAAAGGGTCATGTTCGCCCTGAGGGGGTCGGTACAAGGGTTCTTTAGGAGGTGGCAGCCTTTCCTCGACTTTCTGGCTCAACGATAAGGTACTAGGTCAGCAGCAGCAGCAACCCGGGGGGGGAGGGGGGGAAAGGTGGGGGGTTCAGGGGGATAGTGTTTAAGTTAATTTGCTTGTTAATTTATTCTGTTGTTTATTGGGGTTGGGGGTTTGTTATGTGCGTTGTTACGGGTGCCGGGGGGGTGTTTATTATTATTATTGTTATTATTATATTGTTTTGTTGATATATATTTTTCAAAAAATTTCAATAAAAATTATTTAAAAAAAAAACATCTGTCATTTCCTTATTTCCCATTAAGATATCTCCATGTCAGCACCTCAGGCACCCACATTTTACTTTTGTATATCAGATGGGAATGCTTCATAAGCTCCTTAACAGCAGCTGTATTGTTGGCCAGTATTCAACAATATAGAAAAGCTTAAATTTGCTAGACAAATTAACCACACAGGACAGGGTACAATCCATGTTTCAGCCGAGGTTGGCACAGGGTGTGCCTCTTTGAGTCACGAAACGTCATGGCATTATGCCATGATTTAGTGAATAAATGCCAAGGCCCTGCCATTGGGCAGAGAACTGAAAAAGCAGGAGATGCAGAAGCAAAAAGAGGAGCAAATGGCGGCGCGGGGGCAGAAGCAGCCGGCGGCGCGGGGGCAGAAGCAGCAGCCGGCGGCGCGGGGGCAGAAGCAGCCGGCGGCGCGGGGGCAGAAGCAGCCGGCGGCGCGGGGGCAGAAGCAGCCGGCGGCGCGGGGGCAGAAGCAGCCGGCGGCGCGGGGGCAGAAGCAGCCGGCGGCGCGGGGGCAGAAGCAGCCGGCGGCGCGGGGGCAGAAGCAGCCGGCGGCGTGGGGGCAGAAGCAGCCGGCGGCGCGGGGGCAGAAGCAGCCGGCGGCGCGGGGGCAGAAGCAGGAAATTGTAGGAGTTGTTGATGGAATGCATTTGAGACAGCTTCCTAGAACTATGTCATGGATCCAACCAGAGAACGGGTTATTTAAAATATTTTCTTATGTAGGGTTAACTAGTAATTTCATATTAAGGGATCCTTCTGGGGAAAAGCGATCATAACATGATGAATTCCACCTCGTGTTCCAGAGTGACTCGTATTATGCTAAAACCAGAGTATTCCATTTAAATAAAACCAATTACATAATGAGGAACAGAGTTGGCCAAGATACATTGTGAAACTAGATGTAAAGCGATGGCTAACATCTAGAGAATAATCCCATAATTCTTAACAAATATACATTTAATTGAGAACGGAAGCACCATTGGAAAATGATTCATCCGTGGTTAACTAAATAGGTGAAGGACAGTATTGGATTAAAAGTAGGAAGCATGAAGATAGGGAGGGACATTAAAGAAATATGTTGTGTATATTTTCACAGTAGAAAACATGAAATACATACCAGAAATAGAATTAGAGCGGGAACTTAAGTTAACAACAGTAGGACTTCCGGTGACGGTGGGCGCGAGGCGGCCGCGCAACGGAGGGCTCCCGTTCGGGAACGACATTTTCAGGGCTTTAAGCCCGGTCCCAGGGTCCCAGGTGTCAAAGACACGGGGAAGGCACAGCAGAAGAAGATGTCAAGGCTCAGTAAGAAAACGGCCGTTAAAAGAGCAGCTGAGGGCCCGTCGGGGAGTGGAGAGGTCACCACGGGGTCACCAGGGAAAAAGGAGGCTGGAGCACCAGGGGAGGCCGCATTGCTCAAGGCTGAAGAAATAACCAAGGTGATGGCTGCAGAATTCGAAACGCAGTTTACAAAGCACTTGGAGGCGATGAGGAAGGACATGAGGGAGGTTTTGAGTGTGAAAAATGAAATGAAATGAAATGAAAATCGCTTATCGTCCGTGGATGCGTGGGTTTCCTCCGGGTGCTCCGGTTTCCTCCCACAGTCCAAAGATGTGCGGGTTAGGTGGATTCGCCATGCTAAATTGTCCATAGTGTCCTATAAAGTAAGGTTAAGGGGGGGTTGTTGGGTTACGGGTATAGGGTGGATACGTGGGTTTGAGTAGGGTGATCATTGCTCGGCACAACATCGAGGGCCGAAGGGCCTGTTCTGTACTGTTCTATGTCACCCAAGGCCGGAATTGAACCCAGAAAGCAAATATTTATTCCATCTACAAAACAAATGGAAGAGAGTAACAAAGGGACAAAACATAGTACAAAAATGCTGCATCATCCATTATGTACATAAGAGCGCAAAGGGAAAGCTAATGAATTGTCAGCGCTTGTTCTTCTTTGACTTTTGGTGATATGGTGAGGAGTCCTTGAGCGTGCCCTCGACCGCCTTGATTTCTTCGAAGAACTTTTTTTTTTGTTGCTCTGTCTTGGGGAATCTCTATGTGCAGAGGACGGAGACCTCGACAAGGTATTTTCTTTTAGCTGGGACCTCTCAGACCAAGGAGAGATGGATATTTCACATCTGATGTTTCTTAAGGCAGCAATGCTAACCACTGTGCCACTGTGCTGAGCGGACGCAGTAAAGGTGGCTCTCCTCTGCAAACTCAGAAAAATGGCATCTCTAACGTGAAAATAGCCCACCAAACCTGCTGAACCCCCCCCCCCCCCCCCCCCCCCCCCCCCCAACCACTCCAAAGACAGCAGCAACCACAGAGAAATGACTTGACAATAACTCCAGGACCCGAAGGGAGTCAACCAAAACCTGGAGAGGAGAAACGGAGTGATGGGGAACACAAGGAGCAAGTCAGAACTGGCCACATCCGAGCGAGCTGGACCATGGGTGCCACACTGGACTATCTACCGATAAGCGAGTGGATGGATCTCATGACCCAGGAGCTCTAGAAACAGAGATGCCATCAAGCTGGAAATGATGGAGATAGTGAAGGTAGCGGTTGCGGATGCCCTGGCCTCCTTCAAGGTGGTGTTGGAGATAACAGAGTGCCAAGTTGATGCACAGGAGATAGCAAATCAGTGACATAGAAAAGTGGCGAACGACCAAAGTGACAAAGTGACCTAATCGCCTCCTTGGAAACAAAAGTGGCAAGGTTGGTGGTGACCCAAGGGGCACTGAAGGGGAAGGCTGAGGACGCGGAGAACCTGTCGCACATCCAGTATCTCCTTTTCTTAGACCTATCGGAGGACATCGGGGGCAGAGGCCCCACAGAACACGTGGTCCAGATGCTGGGTAACCTGGTCGGAAGGGAGAGCTTCCCCAAACCCCCGGAGACAGACAGAGCCCATTGGTCATTCCGGCCAAAACCTAAAGCGGGAAAGCAGCCAAGAGCAGTAATAGTGAAGCTGCACCGATACCAGAATCAGGAGAAGATCCTGAACTGGACAAGGTACACTCAGCTCTGCCAGCAGGAAGTCCATTCAAAGCGAGTTTACCAAGACATTGGGGCAAACGCGGCCAAGCGCCCCGCTGAACTGAACAAGGAGGCCTTGTACAAGAGTGGGGTGGGGTTTGGGATGCTGCGCCCGGACAAACTGTGGGTAACCTTCTGAGGCGGACGCGTTTGTGTGCAGACACGAGCTGGGAAGGCAGCAGAAACAATGCCAACAGGGACGAAATAACTATTTCCCCCCCCCCCCCCCCAACCACATTAGGGCAGTCACCTGGAACCTCAGGGGACTTAATGGCCCGGTGAAAAGATCCAGAGTCTTCACCCATCTGAAACGTCTGAGGGCCGATGTGATCTTCCTCTTAGGAGACACATCTGAGGGAGAAGGACCAACTGCAGGTAAGGAAGAACTGGATGGGTCAGACGTACCAATCGTGGGAGGCACAGTGGTTAGCATTGCTTCCTCACGGCGCCAAGAACCCGGGTTGAATCCTGGCCCTGGGTCACTGTCTGTGTGGAGTGTGCACCCCCACAACCCAAAGATGTGCAGAGTAGATGAATTGGCCACGCTAAATTGTCCCTCAATTGGAAACAAAAATTGGGTACTTTAAATTTATGAAATAAAAACGTACCGATCATGTTACGGTACTTTAACTGTGTGCGTGACCCACAGACAGACAGATCCAGCCCTAAATTGGGGAAACTAACGAATATGGTAAATGTTCTGAGCACCTTCAAGGAGCATAATGGGGCAGTGGACCCATGGAGGTTCTCGCACCCAGGGCAGAAGGAGTTTTCCTTTTTCTCCCAAATCCACAGGGTCCACTCGGGGATTGACGTCTTTGAAGTGGAGAAATCGTTGCTTCCAGGGGTAGTGGGAGCAGAATACTCCCTTGCGTGCGCGTGTGTGTGGGGTGTGTGTGCGTGCACGCGTGTGAGGGATGTGTGTACGCGTGAGTGTGAGGGATGTGTATGTGCATGTGAGGGATGTGTGTGTGAGTGTGAGGGATGTGTGTGTGAGTGTGTGAGGGGTGTGTGTGTGTGTGAGTGAGGGGTGTGCGTGTGTGAGGGGTGTGCGTGTGTGAGGGGTGTGCGTGTGTGAGGGGTGTGCGTGTGTGAGGGGTGTGTGTGTGTGAGGGGTGTGTGTGTGTGAGGGGTGTGTGTGTGTGAGGGGTGTGTGTGTGTGTGTGTGTGAGTGAGGGGTGTGTGTGTGTGAGGGGTGTGTGTGTGTGTGTGTGTGTGAGGGGTGTGTGTGTGTGTGAGGGGTGTGTGTGTATGAGGGGGTGTGTGTTTGAGAGTTTGTGTGTGTGAGGGTGTGTGGGTGTGTGAGGGTGTGAGGGGTGTGTGGGGTGTGTGTGTGTGTGTGGGGTGTGTGTGTGTGGGGTGTGTGTGTGTGAGGGGGGTGTGTATGAGGGGTGTGTGTGCGAGGGGTGTGTGTGTGAGGGGTGTGTGTGTGAGGGGGTGGTGTATGAGGGGTGTGTGTGCGCAGTCGTGTGTGTTTGTGAGGGGGGTGTGAAAGGGTGCGTGTGTGAGGGGGGTTTGTGGATGTGTGTGTGTATATGTGGGGGGAGGGATGTCTGTGTGGGGGAAGTGTGTGTGTGTGGGGGGGTGTGTGCGCGTATGTGTAGTGGGTCGGCGTATGTGTGTGTGTGTGTGTAGTGGGCATGTGTGTGTGTGGTTTGTGTGCATGTGTGAGTATGGGGATGGGAAGAGTGGGCGAGGATGGAGGCGAGCTCCTGCACAGGGACATCCTCCGAGCTCTAGTCACAACCGCACTCAAGTTTGTGGACAGTGCTCAGTGAGAGTGATCAGCAGGGCATTGAAAAAGCTAAGTGGAGAGGTAATGAAGGATTTCAGTGTACATTACACAGCGAATATTCCCTGAAAACGCTATTTCAGAAATTATAAAAGTGTGTTAAAATAGATACCCAAGGGATTAAAAGGAATATCTGGAAGAGGGTTCAGGTTCATCCAAATTTTGATTAGAGATCAAAGCTCCATTTTTCTCCCTTCATAAGGGATAATATATATATCTTATAAAGGTTTTATAAAAAAATTCAAACTGACTCAATTTTCTATCGCAGGTACACTTAGTCAATTTGCAATCATTCTTATAAACATAACATGGTTTTCCTTGATGCACGTTTTTATAGTAATTGCCAATATTGTGCTTCACATTACCATTTAATTAATATAAATTAATATATTCGTCTGCAAACCTTAAATTTATAACAAGTATACAGATTACTGCAAATGAAATAACAGCTAATCTCTTGGGTACATATTTTAGGGGGGGGGGGGGGTTCAGCTTCCAAATGATAGAGTTGTTTATAGAAACCTTTACTAGCCCCTTGAAAGAGAAGATGACACACACAAACTGAAACAGTAATAATCCATAAAGCACCTTTCTACACAATGCATTTTTCTTGGGAATTGTCAATGTGGAAAATTGTGACCACAAACTCTCAGTGTCTGGGTTTTAAAATAATACGTAGACACCCTTTAAATTAACAAAGTAGTGCAAATTCTGGAGCTCATAGTTGAGCAGATCTTACCAAGAAAGACAAGGGCTACAAGATTCCATTCATACACAAAAGGGAAAGAATCTTCCAAGAAGAATTTTTATAAAAAACATCTTTTGTTCAATATTTTTAAGTTTAGTCAAATAGAAAATCTACGTATTGTTAAATATATTAGTGTTCGGTCTATGACAGAAATAATTAAAACCAAAGCTTTATAACAGAAGTTTGAATGCATTGACTGAAGTGAATAAAACATCCAAATACACCAAGTGAAAGTACCCAAGGATGCTGAAGGAAGGATGTACATTATACAGAGGTACTGCCATAACCTTCCAATCCTCCAGAGAACTGCAGAACTGAACAGAAAACTGACCAGAAACTGATCTGGACCAGCCATATAAATACTATCGCTACTACAGCAGGTCAAAGACGAGGAACCCTGAGGCGATTAACTCACCTCCCGACTCCCCAAAGCCTGTGCTGTCCACCATCTACAAGGTACAAGTCACGAGTGTAATGGAATATTCTCCACTTGCCTGGGTGAGTGCAGCTCCTACGACGCTCAAGAAGCTTGACACCGTCCAAGAAAAAGAAACCCACTCGACTGCAACCCTTTTCAGAAACATTCAATCCCTCCACCACTGACACACAAGAGCAGCAGTGTGTACCGTCTACAAGAAGCACTGCAGGAACTCACTAAGGTACCTTTGGCAGCACCTTTCAAATCCACGACCACTATCATCTAGAAGGACAAGATCAGCAGATACCTGGAAACACCACCACCTGGAGGTTCCCCTCCAAGTCACTCAAGAATACACTTATTCTACAAGAACATCCAAATATACATTTGTTTTACCAGAAGTTACTTATGACCTTTACCTCTTCTCCGTGTCCCAGGTTGCACAGGGCTGTTCAGGTAAGTTACTGCAGACTTTTTGCGCTATAGTAAGACACAAAAATAAATATGCACAGTGAAAATCTCAGCTACAAACAATAAAATAACCGTCATCTCGTGGGATGCAGTCTTCTTTGCCAACTAAGCCCAACGCCGCGCGTGTTTAGTTTCTTTTCATTCTGCAATCATGGATACAAAGCAAACCCAAACATTATGTATAATCACCAGTAATACACACACCCAAAATACAAATGCAACTGGAATCTAGAATTTGGAAATTTTATTCCAGTTGCAATGTAGTTACAAGAGCTTTTGTTATAAATGTATCAAATACTCTTTAAGATACTACCTCTGGTTCAAAGATTGCTCCGCTGTACACTGGATTTGCCGTCGTTCGTCGTTTCCTTTCTTGCCTCTTGCTTTGGATTTCTGTTTAAAATCAAAGTTAAGATAATAGGACACAATGGATTACTTCAAGATATATCTGCATATCAATGCATTTACTCTGTGCTTTTAAATGTAGAGTACCCAATTCTTTTTTTTCTCCATTTAAGGGGCAATTTAGTGTGACCAATCCATCTAACCTGTATATATGTTTCTTTTGGGCGAGGGGGGGGGGACCCCCACACAGACAGGGGAGAATGTGCAAACTCCACACGGACAGTGACCCGGGGCCGGTATCGAACCGGGGTCCTCAGCGCCTTGAGGCAGCAGTGCTAACCACTGGGACACTGTGCCGCTCACTTACTATGGTCTTCTTTGGTATTTATTTCCAGCAACTTAAATTTCATACAAACTGACTAACCTTTCTGTAGCCACCTACCAATGCTCTTTGAACCATGTTTTGAATGCCAGTTCCCGTGTCTCATCATTTGCTGTTGTTTCACGAAGACTGTGTAATGTAACCTGACCCCAACACCAGTTATTAATTTGCTTGCTGCAACTCGATTGATGCAGTTCTAATTTTCCTCCGTTCCTGCAGAAATCACTTCATTTCCAACTGCTACCTTGCCGTGCCCAAGGTGGCTGAAGGCATCCCTTTCCATTGGCTAAGTTTTGAAATTCAAAGTAATTATTTTTGAAAGAAAATATAAGAGCCTAGAGTTACTGCTTAATTGTGTTGCTTTTCTCAGTACAGTTCGTCTGAAATTGGAAAACTAGTGCATAAGATTGCAAATTTTACATATTTTTAAAATTCATTTATGGGCTGTGGGCATTGCTGACTAGGCCAGCATTTATTGTACACCCCCAAATTCCCTCAAGAAGGTGGTGATGGAATGTTTTCTTGAACCGCTGCAGTCCCTGTGGTGAATGTACACACACAATGCTATAGGGAAGGGAGTTCCAGGATCTTGACTCAAGGAAGTGAAAGAATGACAATATATTTCCAAGGGTAGTGAGTAGCTTGGAGGAGAAATTCCAGGTGGTGGTGTTCCCCTGTGTCAGCTGCTCTTGTCCTAGATTGTAGCAGTTGTGGGTTTGGAAGGTGCTGCCTGAGGAGCCTTGTTCGTAGGCAGTGTAGAGAATGTTTGTGGAAGCGGTGCCAATCATATGGGCTGCTTTGTCCTGGATGGTATGTGGAAACAGAAATCACAAATCTAAGATACAATGGAGCCTGTTAAGTAATGGCGGGGGGGGGTCGACGACGACGACAATAGGGGCAGGATGCTTGGCACCATGGGCGGGGGCTACCAGACTAACTGGGCAGGCTAGCTGATGGAAGCGGTTGTAGGGGGTGGGGGCACCCCTAACCAGGCTGATGTGAGAGGGCTGAATGGCCCAGTCAAGTGGGCTCACGTGTTTGCGCATTTGAGGAGGTTGAGGGGGGGGGGGGGGAAAGAGAAAAGAGAGAATGACCTACTGGGAGAAGGCCCTAGCGGCCAGGTCTCTGGCACTGAGTCTGGCTCTGGGGCTCAGAAGGGAAGGGGGGGGGGGGGGGGGGAAGGAAGAGAATAGAAAAGCAATGATAGGAGACGCAATGGTTAGGGGAATAGATAGGAGATTCTGGGGTCGCGAGCGAGACTCCCAGAAGGTATGTTGCCTCCAAGGTGCCAGAGCCAGGGATGTCTTGGATCATGTCTTCAGGATCCTTAAAGGGGAGGGCGAGCAGCCAGAAGTCGTGGTGCACATTGGTACCAACGACGTAGGTAGGAAAAGGGGTGTGGATGTAATAAACGAGTTTAGGGAGTTAGGCTGGGAGTTAAAAGCCAGGGGAGACAGAGTTGTCATCTCTGGTTTGTTGCCGGTGCCATGTGATAGCGAGGCTAGGAATAGGGAGAGAGTGCAATTCAACACGTGGCGGCAGGAATGGTGTAGGAGGAAGGGCTTCAGGTATTTGGATAATTGGAGCGCATTCTGGGGAAGGTGGGACCTGTACAAGCAGGACGGGTTGCATCTGAACCAGAGGGGCACCAATATCCTGGGAGGGAGGTTTTCTAGTAGTCTTCAGGAGGGTTTAAACTAATTTGGCAGGGGAAAGAGAACCGGACTTGCAGTCCAGCAACTAAGGTTGCCGATGTTCAGGACATCAAACCGTGTAGCGAGGCAGTGGGGAAGGTAACACTGACAAAGGAGAGTACTTGCAGGCACGGAGTTGGGTTGAAGTGTATATACTTCAACGCAAGAAGCATCAGGAATAAGGTGGGTGAACTTAAGGCATGGGACTACGATGTGGTGGCCATCACGGAAACTTGGATAGAAGAAGGGCAGAAATGGTTGTTGGAGGTTCCTGGTTATAGATGTTTCAATAAGATTAGGGAGGGTGGTAAAAGAGGTGGTGGGGTTGCATTATTAATTAGAGATAGTACAACAGCTGCAGAAAGGCAGTACGAGGAGGATCTGCCTACTGAGGTAGTATGGGTTGAAGTCAGAAATAGGAAAGGAGCAGTCACCTTGTTGGGAGTTTTCTATAGGCCCCCCAATAGCAGCAGAGATGTGGAGGAACAGATTGGGAAACAGATTTTGGAAAGGTGCAGAAGTCACAGGGTAGTAGTCATGGGTGACTTCAACTTCCCAAACATTGAGTGGAAACTCTTTAGATCAAATAGTTTGGATGGGGTGGTGTTTGTGCAGTGTTTCTAACACAGTATGTAGATTGTCCGACCCAGAGGGGAGGCCATATTGGATTTGATACTTGATAATGAACCAGGGCAAGTGATAGATTTGTTAGTGGGGGAGCATTTTGGAGACAGTGACCACAATTCTATGACTTTCACTTTCGTAATGGAGAGGGATAGGTGCGTGCAACAGGGCAAGGTTAACAATTGGGGGGGGGGGGGGGGGGGAAGGGTAAATAAGATGCTGTCAGACAAGAACTGAAGTGCATAAGTTGGGAACATAGGTTGTCAGGACACAACTGAAATGTGGAACTTGTTCAAGGAACAGATACTATATGCCCTTGATATGTATGTTCCTGTCAGGCAGGGAAGAGATGGTCGAGTGAGGAAACCATGGTTGACAAGAGAGGTTGAATGTCTTATTAAGAGGGAGAAGGATACTTATGTAAGGCTGAGGAAACAAGGTTCAGACAGAGCACTTGAGGGACACAAGATAGCCAGGAGGGAACTGAAGAAAGGGAATAGGAGAGCTAAGAGAGGGCATGAAAAATCTTTGGCGGGTAGAATCAAGGAAAACCCCAAGGCCTTTTACACGTGAGAAATACGAGAATGACTAGAGCGAGGGTGGGTCCGATCAAGGACAGTAGCGGGAGATTGTGTATTGAGTCAGAAGAAATAGGAGAGGTCTTGAACGAGTACTTTTCTTCAGTATTTACGAATGAGAGGGGCCATATTGTTGGAGAGGACAGTGTGAAACAGACTGGTAAGCTTGGAGATACTTGTTAGGAAGATGTGTTGGCATTTTGAAAAACTTGAGGATAGACAAGTCCCCCGGGCCTGACAGGATATATCCAAGGATTCTATGGGAAGCAAGAGATGAAATTGCAGAGCCGTTGGCAATGATCTTTTCGTCCTCACTGTCAACAGGGGTGGTACCAGGGGATTGGAGAGTGGCGAATGTCGTGCCCCTGTTCAAAAAAGGGAATAGGGATAACCCTGGGAATTACAGGCCAGTTCATCGGACTTCGGTGATAGGCAAAGTAATGGAAAGGGTACGGAGGGATAGGATTTCTGAGCATCTGGAAAGACACTGCTTGATTAGGGATAGTCAGCACGGATTTGTAAGGGGTAGGTCTTACCTTACAAGTCTTATTGAATTCTTTGGGTGCAAGGGTAAGTGATGTCTCGGATCGTGTTTTTCGGGTCCTTAAGGGGGAAGGGGAGCAGCCCCAAGTCGTAGTCCACATTGGCACTAACAACATAGGTAGGAAAGGGGACAAGGATGTCAGGCAGGCCTTTAGGGAGCTAGGATGGAAGCTCAGAGTGAGAACAAACAGAGTTTGTTATCTCTGGGTTGTTGCCCGTGCCACGTGATAGTGAGACGAGGAATAGGGAGAGAGAGCAATTAAACACATGGCTACAGGGATGGTGCAGGCGGGAGGGATTCAGATTTCTGGATAACTGGGGCTCTTTCTGGGGAAGGTGGGACCTCTATAGACAGGATGGTCTACATCTGAACCTAAGGGGCACCAATATCCTGGGGGGGAGATTTGTTAGTACTCTTTGGGGGGGTTTAAACTAATTCAGCAGGGGCATGGGAACCTGGATTGTAGTTTTGGGGTACGGGAGATTGAGAGTAGAGGGGTCAGGAGCACAGATTTGACTTCGCAGGAGGGTGCCAATGTTCAGGTAGGTGGTTTGAAGTGTGTCTATTTCAATGCCAGGAGTATACGAAATAAGGTAGGGGAACTGGCAGCATGGGTTGGTACCTGGGACTTCAATGTTGCGGCCATTTCAGAGACATGGATAGAGCAGGGACAGGAATGGTTGTTGCAGGTTCCGGGGTTTAGGTGTTTTAGTAAGGTCAGAGAAGGGGGCAAAAGAGGGGGAGGTGTGGCGCTGCTAGTCAAGGACAGTATTACGGTGGCAGAAAGGATGCAAGATGGGGACTCTCCTTCCGAGGTAGTATGGGCTGAGGTTAGAAACAGGAAAGGAGAGGTCACACTGCTGGGAGTTTTCTATAGGCCACCTAATAGTTCTAGAGATGTAGAGGAAAGGATGGCGAAGATGATTCTGGAAAAGAGCGAAAGTAACAGGGTAGTTGTTATGGGAGACTTTAACTTTCCTAATATTGACTGGAAAAGATATAGTTCGAGTACATTGGATGGGTCGTTCTTTGTACAATGTGTGCAGGAGGGTTTTCTGACACAATATGTTGACAGGCCAACAAGAGGTGAGGCCACTTTGGATTTGGGTAATGAACCAGGCCAGGTGTTAGATCTGGAGGTAGGTGAACACTTTGGGAGACAGTGACCACAATTAGGTGACCTTTACATTAGTGATGGAAAGGGGTAAGTATACCCCGCAGGGCAAGAGTTATAGCTGGGGGAAGGGCAATTATGATGCCATTAGACATGACTTAGGATGTGTAGGTTGGAGAAGTAGGCTGCAAGGGTTGGGCACACTGGATATGTGGAGCTTGTTCAAGGAACAGCTATTACGTGTTCTTGATCAGTACGTACCAGTCAGACAGGGAGGAAAGGGTAGAGCGAGGGAACCGTGGTTTACTAAAGAAGTGGAATCTTTTGTTAAGAGGAAAAAGGAGGCCTATGTGAAGATGAGGCGTGAAGTTTCAGTTGGGGCGCTTGACAGTTACAGGGAAGCGAGGAAGGATCTAAAGAGAGAGCTAAGACAAGCAAGGAGGGGACATGAGAAGTCTTTGGCAGGTAGGATCAAGGAAAACCCAAAAGCTTTCTATAGGTATGTCAGGAATAAAAGAATGACTAGGGTAAGAGTAGGGCCAGTCAAGGACAGTGGTGGGAAGTTGTGTGTGGAGGCTGAGGAGATAAGCGAGATACTAAATGAATACTTTTTGTCAGTATTCACTCAGGAAAAAGATAATATTGTGGAGGAGAATGCTGAGACCCAGGCTATTAGAATAGATGGCATTGAGGTGCGTAGGGAAGAAGTGCTGGCAATTCTGGACAAGGTGAAAATAGATAAGTCCCCGGGGCCTGATGGGATTTATCCTAGGATTCTCTGGGAAGCCAGGGAAGAGATTGCTGAGCCTTTGGCTTTGATTTTTAGGTCATCATTGGCTACAGGAATAGTGCCAGAGGACTGGAGGATAGCAAATGTGGTCCCTTTGTTCAAGAAGGGGAGTAGAGATAACCCCGGTAACTATAGGCCGGTGAGCCTAACGTCTGTGGTGGGTAAAGTCTTGGAGAGGATTATAAAAGATACGATTTATAATATGATTAGGGATAGTCAGCATGGTTTTGTGAAGGGTAGGTCATGCCTCACAAACCTTATCGAGTTCTTTGAGAAGGTGACTGAACAGGTGGACGAGGGTAGAGCAGTTGATGTGGTGTGGATTTCAGTAAAGCGTTTGATAAGGTTCCCCGCGGTCGGCTATTGCAGAAAATACGGAGGCTGGGGATTGAGGGTGATTTAGAGATGTGGATCAGAAATTGGCTAGTTGAAAGAAGACAGAGAGTGGTGGTTGATGGGAAATGTTCAGAATGGAGTTCAGTTACGAGTGGCGTACCACAAGGATCTGTTCTGGGGCCGTTGCTGTTTGTCATTTTCATAAATGACCTAGAGGAGGGTGCAGAAGGATGGGTGAGTAAATTTGCAGACGACACTAAAGTCGGTGGAGTTGTAGACAGTGCGGAATGATGTTGCAGGTTACAGAGGGACATAGATAAGCTGCAGAGCTGGGCTGAGAGGTGGCAAATGGAGTTTAATGTGGAGAAGTGTGAGGTGATTCACTTTGGAAAGAATAACAGGAATGAGGAATATTTGGCTAATGGTAAAATTCTTGGTAGTGTGGATGAGCAGAGGGATCTCGGTGTCCATGTACATAGATCCCTGAAAGTTCCCACCCAGGTTGATAGGGTTGTGAAGAAGGCCTATGGTGTGATGGCCTTTATTGGTAGAGGGATTGAGTTCCGGAGCCATGAGGTCATGTTGCAGTTGTACAAAACTCTAGTACGGCCACATTTGGAGTATTGTGTACAGTTCTGGTCGCCTCATTATAGGAAGGACGTGGAAGCTTTGGAACGGGTGCAGAGGAGATTTACCAGGATGTTGCCTGGTATGGAGGGAAAATCTTATGAGGAAAGGCTGATGGACTTGAGGTTGTTTTCGTTAGAGAGAAGAAGGTTAAGAGGTGACCTAATAGAGGCATATAAAATGATCAGAGGGTTAGATAGGGTGGACAGCGAGAGCATTCTCCCGCGGATGGAGGTGGCTAGCACGAGGGGACATAGCCTTAAATTGAGGGGTAATAGATATAGGACAGAGGTCAGAGGTGAGTTTTTTACGCAAAGAGTGGTGAGGCCGTGGAATGCCCTACCTGCAACAGTAGTGAACTCGCCAACATTGAGGGCATTTAAAAGTTTATTGGATAAGCATATGGATGATAAGGGCATAGTGTAGGTTAGATGGCCTTTAGTTTTTTCCATGTCGGTGCAACATTGAGGGCCGAAGGGCATGTACTGCGCTGTATCGTTCTATGTTCTAGGTGACCAAGCACGTGGATGAAGGTAAAACAGTGGATGTGGTGTGCATGGATTTTAGTAAGGCATTTGATAAGGTTCCCCATGGTAGGCTGATGCAGAAAGTAAGGCGGCATGGGATAGTGGGAAATTTGGCCATTTGGATAACGAACTGGCTAACCGATAGAAGTCAGAGAGTGGTGGTGGATGGCAAATATTCAGCCTGAATATCGTTTATCACAGGGATCAGTTCTGGGCCCTCTGCTGTTTGTGATTTTGATTAATGACTTGGATGAGGGAGTTGAAGGGTGGGTCAGTAAATTCGCAGACGATACGAAGATTGGTGGAGTTGTGGATAGTGAGGGCTGTTGTCGGCTGCAAAGAGACATAGATAGGATGCAGAGCTGGGCTGAGAAGTGGCAGATGGAGTGAAGAAGGCCTATGGTGTGCTAGCATTCATCAGCAGAGGGACTGAATTTAAGAACCGTGAGGTGATGATGCAGCTGTACAAAACCGTGGTAAGGCCACATTTGGAGTAGTGTGTGCAGTTCTGGTCGCCTCATTTTAGGAAGGATGTGGAAGCTTTGGAAAAGGTGCAAAAGAGATTTACCAGGATGTTACCTGGAATGGGGAGTAGGTCTTACAAGGAAAGGTTGAGGGTGCTCGTCCTTTTCTCATTGGAACGGAGAAGGATGAGGGGCGACTTGATAGAAGTTTATAAGATGATCAGGGGAATAGATAGAGTAGACAGTCAGAGACTTTTTCCCTGGGTGGAAGAAACCATTATAAGGGGACATAAATTTAAGGTGAATGGTGGAAGATATCGGGGGGATGTCAGAGGTAGGTTCTTTACCCAGAGAGTAGTGGGGGCATGGAATGCATTGCCTGTGGAAGTAGTTGAGGCGGAAACATTAGGGACCTTCAAGCGGCTATTGGATAGGTACATGGATTACAGTAGAATGATGGGGTGTAGATTAATTTGTTCTTAATCTAGGACAAAAGTTCGGCACAACATCGTGGGCCAAAGGGCCTGTTCTGAGCTGTATTTTTCTGTTTCTAAGTATCCAATAATTGACACTGATATGTAATGGGGCTTCAGGTGGCCTTTGTGTCAGGTGATGTGAAGATTGAGTTTTGTGCAGAATCTGTTAAAGTGAAATAAAGGTGTTTGTAAAAAGGAGCAGTACCGTTGACTCTTTATACAACAGTAGCAAAACGTCTAACAAATGGTAGCAGAGGATGGTTGCTGTGCAAATGTGAAGGGTTGAAAGATACAATTTTTCCAGACCAAAGTGATAAGAAAAAAAAAAAGATGATATGTGGTTGAACCTAGGATAAAGATGGCCGGATAAGACTACCCCGCCCTTGTTTTCTGAAAGCGGATTGTATGGCCAATGGAGAAGTTCAGTAGTTATGTGGACTAAGGTAACTGCCTTGGGAAAAAGAAAACAAGGTATGGCATTGGCTCTTTCTCTACATTATGACAGTAAAATCCGAAGCAAAGTGTTTTCTAAGCTGGAATTGGAAGAGTTAGACTCAGAAGAAGGTCTGCAGACTCTATTACGTTGTATGGATAAAATTTATAAAAAGGATGACTTGTTAAGTGCATATGAAGCATGGCTGGACTTTGATAGGTTCCGGAAAATAGAGGATTTCTTCATGGAAGACTGTATAATGAAATTTGGCAGACTATATAAAAGGCTGCAGAAACACAAACTGGAATTTCCACAGTTTGTGTTGGCCTTTAAATTACTTGACTGTGCTAGGAGTGAGCAACATGGATAGGCTCCTGGTTTTGACAGGGGTTCAGTTTGCGGATACGGGTACCTTATTCCATCAGATGACAGAAGCTTTAAAAAGGTTTCTGGGGAAACATTCGATTCCGATGGCTCTAATGACCCAAATAGGTCAGTCTGCAATAAAGCAGAATATGGAATATACACTACTAACAGGATGGCAAAATTGCACGGCTACAAACAGGTTCCAAGACGATAGAAGGAGATCGGGGAAATTATGAAGACAGAAACCCAGTTAGAACCTACAATAGAAAGATGAACCCCAGAAATGCCCGGGGTATGATAAATCGATGTGACTCTCAATACCATTATGCTTTCAACTGCCCAACACGTTGTAATAGAGTGTTTGAAGCAACACATGACACAGAAGAGTCAGAAAAGGAAATAGATAGTGACCAGAAAGAAGGCATTGTCCTATTAACAAGCAGTTTTACGCCAGTCATGAGGGTGTTGGTTGCAGAATCCTTCAATTGTGCTGTATTAGACAGTGGCTGCACATCTACTGTGTGTGGAATTGACTGGTTAATATGTTACCTGGACTCCTTGAATGCTGAAAATCGTAACAAGGTTAAGGAATTTGAAAGTTCAACAAGTTTCAGGTTTGGGGATGATAATACTTTGAAGTCGGTGAAAAGAATGGTCAGCCCTTGCAATATTGCCGGAGTGAATCATTTTATTAGCACGGATGTTGTATCAAATGAGATACCTTTGCCTCGAGCAGACCGTCAATGAAGAAAGCACACTTGAAGCTGGATATGGAACATGATAAGGCAATAGTTTTTGGAAAGACGGTGGACTTACAATTTACACAGTCGGGCACTATTGTATTCCATTACTGACAAATAATATTTCAAGTACAGTTGTTAAGGATGTGTTAATGGCAGTTGAAAATGGGACTTTGCTGATAAAAAGCTTGATGTATAAAAACTGCATAGGCAATTTGCACATCCTTCTTCCTTTTTCAGAGGCTGAAAAATTTATTAAAGGATGCAGGGGTAAGGGATGAAGACTATACTAAACCGATCGAACAGGTTAGTGATCGCTGTGAAGTCTGTAGGTAGTACAGAAGGACACCAGCACAACTGATAGTAACCCTACGTTTGGCCAGAGATTTTAACAACATTATGGCCATGGACCTTAAGATCTGGGATAAAGCCAATAATATATTTATGTTGCATTTTGTAGATTTAGCAACCAGATTTAGTCAATCAACAATTATACGAAGTAAAGAAAAGAGTCACTCTGGATCAAATCGTGGAAAAATGGATAGGGACAGGAATGGGCCCACCGACAAAATTCCTTACGGACAATGGGGGAGAATTTGCTAATGATGTGTTTGGGGATATGTGTGAAAATGTGAATATCGCAGTTATGAATATGGCTACGGAAAGCCCATTTAGTAATGGTGTGTGAGAAAGAAACCATGTGGTAATAGTTATCATGCTCCTGAAAATTTTAGCAGATAGACCAAACTACAAGCTAAATTCAGCTTTAGTATGGGCGGTACATGCAAAGAATTCATTGCAGATGGTTGGGGGCTATAGTCCTTATCAATTAGTGTTTGGCAGAAATCCTAAAATTCTGTCCATTTAGATGACCAGCCTCCAGCTTGGGAAGGGACTACAATTAGCTCTGCCTTCGCTGAGCATTTAAATGCATTACATAGCAGTAGAAAAACTTTTTTGAAAGCAGAAGCCTCTGAAAGAATTCACAGAGATTTAAGACATCATGTACGGCCATCAAATACCGTTTTTCAACAAGGCAACATAGTATACTATAAGAGACACAATTTTAATGAATGCATAGGACGCATCACTATTATCTATGAGTTTCAAGTGCCTGAGGTCACCTAAAACCAGGAACCTCAAAACACACTCCTTCATTTTTAGTTTGGCCAACGCTTTATTTGCTCTTATTATGTCTTCCACTTTGGGATCATTCATTTTTGTACTCCACTCTAAGACATCAAAACTCACTCATGCAACGGGGCTTCAGGTGGCCTTTGTGTCAGGTGATGTGAAGATTGAGTTTTGTGCAGAGTCTGTGAAAGTGAAATAAAAGGTGTATGTAAAAAGGAGCAGGAATTTGTATATATAAATGATTTGTGGAAAATGTAACTGGTCTGGTTAGTAAGTTTGCAGATGACACAAAGGTTGGTGGAATTGCGGATAGCGATGAGGACTGTCAGAGGATACAGCAGGATTTAGATCGTTTGGAGACTTGGGCGGAGAGATGGCAGATGAAACTTAATCCGTACAAATGTGAGGTAATGCATTTTAGAATGTCTAATGCAGATAGGGAATATACAGTGAATGGTTGAACCCTCAAGAGTATTGACAGAGATATAGGTGTACAGATCCACAGGTCACTGAAAGGGGCAACACAGGTGGAGAAGGTAGTCAAGAAGGCAAACGGCATGCTTGCCTTCATTGGCCGGGGCATTGAGTATAAAAATTGGCAAGTCATGTTGCAGCAGTATTGAACCTTAGTTGGGCCACACTTGGAGTATAGTGTTCAATTCTGGTCGCCACACTACCAGAAGGATGCGGGGGCTTTAGAGAGGGTGCAGAAGAGATTTATCAGGATGTTGCCTGGTATGGAGGGCATTAGCTATGATGAGCGGTTGGATAAACTCAGTTTGTTCTCAATGGAACGACGGAGGTTGAGGGGCGACCTGATAGAGGTCTACAAAATTAAGAGGGGCATAGACAAGAGTGGATAGTCAAAGATTTTTCCCAGAGTAGAGGGGTCAATTACTAGGGGGCATAGGTTAAGGTGTGAGGGGCAAGGTTTAGAGGAGGTGTACGAGGCAAGTTTTTTTTTTACACAGAGGGTAGTGGGTGCCTGGAACTCGCTGCTGGAGGTGGTGGAAGCAGGGACGATAGCGACATTTAACAAATACATGAATAGGATGGGAATGGAGGGATATGGACCCCGGAAGTGCAGAATATTTTAGTTTAGATGGGCAGCATTGTCGGCACAGGCCTGGAGGGCCATAAGGGCCTGTTCCTGTGCTGTACTTTTCTTTGATGTGGAGATGCCGGCGTTGGACTAGGGTGAGCACAGTCAGAAGTCTTACAACACCAGGTTAAAGTCCAACATGTTTGTTTCAAACATTAGCTTTTGGAGCACTGCTCCTTCCTCAGGTGAATGAAGAGTTATGTACCTCTTCATTCACCTGAGGAAGGAGCAGTGCTCCGAAAGCTAGTGTTTGAAACAAACATGTTGGACTTTAACCTGGTGTTGTAAGGCTTCTTACTGTACTTTTCTTTGTTCTCTCTTTGTACCTTTTGACTCTTTATATAACAGCAGCTAAACGTCTAACAGAGGCAAAAACTAATTTCTTACCTTCAAGGTGATCATGTGTAACCAACCCCAGAGAAACCATGAAAGCAACTTTCTGTACAAAAAATGAAACAAAAATACAACAGTACCTAATTAAAGAACATTATTGACAAGTTTTTACACCAACTTTTATTTGCTGTTCGTGAAAAAGCAGCAGAATTTCTAATAAATTAATACGGATCATTTTATTCTGCGCCAAAGAGTCTAGTCTCTTCAAAAAAACAAACTTTGACCCCAGTGCCCTTGAAGATTACCTTCACATCTAACCTCCCTTGTTTTTTCCAAAACCCATTCCCATCTTTCCAAGAACTCTTATGTTTGAATCAGGTTTCGTCCTTGCCAAAGCATCTAAACAGCTCTTATCAAAATCATAAATGACATCCTAGTGACAGAAGTAAACGTTTCCTCCTCGTCTTCTCCACACCATCCTCCTCCAACACCTCTTCACTGTAATTCAGCCACATTGGACCTCTCTCATCCGATTCAATTCTTATCCATTGAATCGTAGTTAGAGAATCAGTTGCAAAGGCTTCTCTTCCTGCTTCTACACTTTTACTTCTGGTGTCATCCCAAGAACCTGTCCTTAGCCCTCTCCCATTTCTCACCTACATGCTGCTCCATGGTGACATCATCCACAGAGTTATTCAAGTGAATGCTTACAATATCCAACCTCGCCATCACCTCCCTCAAATCCTTCACCATTGGTAAATTATTAAACTGCTTCTCTGACATCCAGTACTGGATGAGCAGAAATCTCCTCCAATTACATATCAGAGAGACTGAAGACAATGTTTCTGGTCATAATAGCCTATTTCCAACTTAGCAACATTTTCCAACTTTGTCCATCTTAGCTCATTTGATGGTGAAATTCTCATTCATGCCGTTGGCATTTCTAGACTCGATTATTTCAGCACACTCTTATCTGGCCTCCTACATTTTACATTTTGTAAACTTGAAGTCATCCAAAGCTTTACTCACCTAGTCTCAACTTGCAGCAAGTCCCATTCACCTATCACCGCTCTGCTCGCTAACCTAAATTGGTTCTCAGTCCTGAGTTTAGGATTTTCATTCTTGATTTCAAATCTCTCCATTGCATGCCCCCATCTGTCATCACCTCCACCAATGGTGGCCATGCCACTTGTTGCCTAGGCCCCATGCTCTAGAATTCCTTTCCTGCACCTCTCCACTTGCCTTTACTCCATTAAGACACTCCTTCAAACCGCACTCTTTTACTAAGCTTCTGGTCAGCTGACCCAAAATCTCCATGTGTGTCTTGTTATCATACTTTGTTCTATAATGCTCTCATGAAGCACCATGGGATATATAAATATAAGCTGATGTGTGTTAGCCATCATTTATGGTAATATATTTTGCTTAAGACCATAATTTTAAAAATTAATAAAGCAGCTCAGAATTAAGACTGTAAGGATGCAGTGCTGTGAAATACACATTTAAGTTCAAATCCTTACTCTAAATAATTCACTGCTGTGTTCCATAACCAATTCTAGCTCACTGCTCAGCTCAGCTATACATTCTATCCACATCAAAAGTAAATGTTTCTGCTATGGGGTTTTACCCTCTTACATCCATTTTACAAAGTCACAAGGGGGCATTTTAAAAAAGTACAATATATCTTTAATTATAGTTTAGCGACAGTTTCGCTTTTGGAAATTACCCACTTTAAATGTGTTGCAAAATATCTTAGACCTCATTATTAATTACCTGTCAAATTCACTTCCGCAGATGTTTTGGAACAAGTTTGTATTGCATTGATACAATAATAATTATATATAGTTATATCAGGTCAGTATCTCATTGTTGCTTGTGGGAGCTTGCTGTGCCAAACTTATTTACTGCATTTCTCAATATGACAATAGTGTGCACTTTAAAAGTACTTCATTACCTTTAAAGGTCATGAACAATGCTATAAAAAAATATAAGCTCTTTTTCAACAGTAAGAAAGATCAAAGTAATTGTTTAAAAAGTCTGGGCATCAATTTGTGTCTTCAATAGAACAAACGCACTTACTCAAGTGCACGACTGATGACATGGTCTGCAACACCAGATGCAATGGCCAAAAGAAAACACATGCAGATGGAAATGGTGTGCACAATACCACATAACTAGTGCAAATTAGTGTGTTCTATTATAATGGGGCTGAAGTGCGAAAGCAACTGAGTGAACTTCCAACAAAAGTCCAAGAAGCCCATATTAAAATATGAACAATAATTTTATTTCTGGGAACTCTCCTTGATATAGGGCCAAACTTCCTTATTATCCTTGTCAGTCTTCTGAAGCCAATGTCTGAAAGGGAATGTCATCTGCAATGCATTCTTGCAACAGAATGACAGCATTTCATGGATGACCAGTCCTTCATTGGTTGCTGTGATTCACATTTCACTCTCAACATAACAAATGCTACATATTTGGAGTGCTGCAAAAATACTTGTATGACCACATATTACCATCCAATGCCCAAGCTGCAGCATCGACTCATAACTCAGATGGAGGCTATTTGGCCCATCTTGCCTGGGAAAGGTTCTCTGAAAGAACTATTCAATTAGAACGACTCCCCCTATTGCTTTCCCAAAGCCCTGCAATGTTTTTCTTTCCAACTCTACAGTATATTCAATTTCCGTTACAAAGTTATTTCTCAATCTGTTTCCACTACCCTTCAGACAGTGAAATCAGTCCCAGTTGCTCTACACCGTATAATATCCGTATTCATACATGTCACATAGATTTTAGAATAATTATTTTACATATACTGGAAGATTACTCAAGTACATCAGTTTTGTTCTATTTTAAGTTCTAATTAAATAATCAGCAACTAGGAATTGAATCATCAACCACAGTATTACAATACCTCTGGGTTCTCTTCTCTTTTGGGTTTCGGTGGAACTGGAGAATTCGGACAACTGTCATTCGGTCTTTCTTCCCACTCTACCTGAAGTTTGATAGTCTAGTATAACATGGAAAAATACACGTGAGCAGCTAATTACTTAATATTCCAGCAATGTGAAATATGTAAGAAGCTACAGAGAGTCGTGAACACTGATGCCCAGTCCATCACACATACCCGCCTCCCATCCATTGACTCTGTCTACACCTCCCGCTGCCTTGGGAAAGCAGGCAGAATATTCAAGGATACCTCCCACCCAACTTTTCCACTCTTCCAACTTCTTGCATCGAGCAGGAGATACAAAAGTCTGAACATGCACTAACAGATTCCTAAACAGCTTATTCCCGCTGTTGCCAGATTCCGAAACGACCCTCTTATGGACTGATCTGATAGCTGCACACATCTTCTCTACTCATACATTCCTGTAAGCTTCACCTGATGCCTGTGTCTATGTATTTACATTGTGTATTTTATGTTTGCCCTCTGCATTTGTTTTTCATGTATGGAATGATCTGTCTGAATGCAGAACAATACTTTTCACTGTACCTGGATACAGGTGACAATAAACAAATCCAATCCAAAAGCATATATCTGAGGTATGAAGTTCTTGCTCAGACCATCTGAATTGATATAAATTAAAATATAGAAAATAGGAAAACTAAATTTGATCAAACTCCTAGGTGTGTTACCATGCTTAAGAATAAAACCACCTGAAGAATAAGGCCACCCATTGTCCTACCAGTCAATACTTTTGTTTCCTAAAATGTAAAAACAAATTGTAGATATCACCCTGTCACAACTAATGATAACTTATAAAACATGCACGTTGGTATCGTTTTGTGTCTTTCAGGTGGAGTTGACAACTATCTGAAACTGATCGCAACTTCAGGATGTCAGGCATGTGCAGACTATTACAGAAATTGCAGTTAGTCTGTCACTTAAGCTTCCAATTAAGACTGCACTGTGGTCTCCCCACTGAAATCAGTGAAAACTTCAACTTTCCTGCCCCCACTTTGTAATTTGAAAAGCATCAAAAGTTACAACTTGTCTGATCAGGTGTAACTGGGTTTTTAAAGATCTTTTGTAATTGTGGCCTACTGTCAAATGATCGATAGACGCTTTATGCTACACATTTTGAGCAACCTTTTAAAAAGTTATCTGGCGGGATTCTCTGTCCCCTGCCAGCCCCTGGCTTGGCACGCCCCCGCAGGCAGAGGAATTTTCCGTTCCCGCAGCCGACCAATGGGGTTTTCCATTGTGACCGCCTCCCGTTGTTGGGAAACCCGTGGGGGTGAGTGCAATGCCAGCGAAGCGGAGGTTCCCGCCGACGGAGAATCCCACAGATCATATTTTATCTTCTACCTTCATCCTATTTGCATGTCTTTAATTTGCAGGATGTAAAATTTTTTTTACATGATTTTTATTTTAGTGACTTTAGTTTCCTGTTTGAGTGTTTGTTGAAATGTTGTGATTGGTTGCTTGAACAGTCAGATTACATTACTTCTACTCTATATATTGTGATTTCCCAGTAAAAAATGCTGGCAATCATTTGCCATACCACTGAACGATGAGGGGAAATCCTCATTGGAGAAATTGCTAAACCTCACAATAAGACTGTTCAGTGGTAAATGCCCTTGTTTTTCCCCTGACTACAAAATCTTGATCATATTAAGCATTACATAGACTTGGAGAAAACCAAAAACCACAGTGACTACAATTAGTGTCATGGTTTCAGTATTTGTTTTTCAGAACTTTAAAACTGCAGAACAGTACTAATGACTGTATTAACTTGCAAAATTAACAGATGACAGGTGCAGGATTAATTACAAAATTTAAGAAAAGACTTGCATTGCAAATATGAGCTCAAACCAAATTAAATAAAGTTATCAGATCAGTTAACTTAGGAGTCAGGTCAGAAACTCAAATATCCACCTGCACCATTAAATCCTGGTGATGTTTCACATTGCTGCAGGAAGGTTTTTCATAGAATTTACAGTGCAGAAGGAGGCCATTCGGCCCGTCGAGTCTGCACCGGCTCTTGGAAAGAGCACCCTACCCAAGGTCAACACCTCCACCCTAGCCCCATAACCCAGTAACCCCACCCAACACTAAGGGCAATTTATCATGGCCAATCCACCTAACCTGCACATCTTTGGACTGTGGGAGGAAACCGGAGCACCCGGAGGAAACCCACGCACACACGGGGAGGATGTGCAGACTCCGCACAGACTATGACCCAAGCCGGAATCGAACCTGGGACCCTGGAGCTGTGAAGCGATTGTGCTATCCATAATGCTACCGTGATGCCAGCTGATTGCATTCTACGAGCATGTATAATGGTCTGAAATTAACACCTAATTGTGTAACATCACCAGAGTTAAAGTAATACACTAAGAGCGTTTTTTATTTAATAATCTTTATATAAACTAGATGACTAGTCTTAGTTGATGGTCACATTTGGCTGGAATTGCCAAAATAAGGTTTGCAAATAAACCTTTTTGTTCATTTGTTGGAGGTAGGAATTGCCAGCATTTATTGCTGATCAGTGCTGGTGAGCCAACTTCTTGAATCCCCGCAGTCAATGTGAAGAAGGTACTTCCAACAGGGCTATTCACAATGATGTTTCAGGATTTTAACCCAGTGACACTGCATAAACAGCGCTACATTTCCAAGTCTCACTTACAGATGGTGATGTTGCTACGTGCATGCTACCTTTATCCTTCTAGGAAGCAGGAACTGCAGTTTCGGGAACACATTTAGAAAAAGTCTTGGAGAATACTGCAGAGTGTCTTGCACACCGCAGTTATAGTGAGTTGATAAGGAATGGAGTGAATGTTTAAGATCGTACTAAGATGGGGGTACTAATAAAAAGCGGACTGTTTTGTTGTGGATGGCATTGAATTTCGGAAATAAATTACACTCTTGACTTCTGCCTTGAAGATAATGGAAAGGCTTTGTGTTGGATAATATGAAAATGAAATGAAATGAAAATCGCTTGTCACGAGTAGGCTTCAAATGAAGTTACTGTGAAAAGCCCCTAGTCGCCACATTCCGGCACCTGTTCGGGGAGGCTGTTACGGGAATCGAACGGTGCTGCTGGCCTGCTTTCAAAGCCAGCGATTTAGCTCTGTGCTAAACAGCTATTGGAGAGCTTTTCCGCCGCTGATTCCCAATGACTTCAATTTTCTAAGGGCTTCTTGATGTTCTCCTCAATCAAATGCTGCCTTGGTGACAAGGGCACTCGTTCTTAATAATAATAATATTCTTTATTAGTGTCACAAATAGGCTTACATTAACACTGCAATGAAGCTACTGTGAAAACCCCCAGTTGCCATACTCCAGCGCCTGTTCGGAAATTCAGAATGACCAATTCACCTAACAAGCACATCTTTCGGGACATGCGGGTGGAAACCGGAGCACCAGAAGGAAACCCACGCAGACACGGGGATAACGCGCAGACTCTGCACAGACAGTGACCCAAGCCGGGAATCGAATCCGGGTCACTGGCGCTGTGAAGCAATAATGCTAACCACTGTGATACTTTGTCGCCCCACCTTACCTTTGGAACTCAGTTCCACTGTCCATGTTTGGATAAAGGTTGTAATGTGTTCAGGAGCCACGTGGCCCGCTGGAACTCAAACTGAGCAGTGGTAAGCAGATTACCGGTAAACTGGTGCAGTTCAACATCACTGTCAATGACACTTTCCAAGACTTTGCTGGTGGCTGAGAGTTTAAGTGGCTCCATTCAAGTAGTCAGACTCACAACTGGCCAGAATTAATGCATTTTTATTTTCCCAAATATTTATTTTGCCTAATTTCAAGTGTTACCTACAAAATCAATGCTACAAAGGTGAGTTCAGCCTAGATACCAGTTTGCGCCTGCTAAGAAAAGAAAAAGACATTATGGCATTAATACCTTGTTCTCCAGATTTGCTTTGCTGTGCTTCAGCTGTTGGGAACCAACCACTTTAGAACTTGGGGTTGCTATGACGATGCTCGTCAGCTGTGCAGTTGGTAAAGTTTTGGTGACAGCTGCTGGTTGTCCATTCATAATCCTAGCCTGATGAATGGAATTTGCAGTTGATGGCTGAGAGGTGTGTGTGAATTTTGTCAGCATCACAGGTCGCTGGATTAATTGTGATGTAGGAAACACAGGTGCAGGTGCAATAGGAATACTATTTGGCATCACTGGCTTCGGACGAACCTGAAAAATCATCAGCAATTTAGCATGTTACAATATAAACTGTTCTCTTCCCGCACACCTATTATCATTTTCTAATTTTCTGAAGAAGTGCCGACACCAATTCCAGCATTTTTATACCAGCCTCGTCTAAATTAACATCTCTCAGAGTCACAGATTGAATCTGAGGCTATTCCAGTTTACAAGACTCAGTTCCAAAATGATGTTTCATTTACCAACTGAACCTTACAAGCTAAATAACGTTTCCTTAAAGAATTGTTAAAAACAGTACACTGCTGAACTTAAGCTCAACTGAAAAGTAAATGTACATAACACTCAATTATGATTTCAGCTTCCCATGCTGTATAACATTCTAGAGTAGAAGTTTTTCCACAAGAACAGGATCTCAATATAAGAATATAGTCCTGAATTTGTTACACCAAGTAACAAATGTGGAATACCTACGTGTACAGTACTTTTTAAATCTCCTATTTTCTTCACCTTTCCCCTTTTCTCACTTGCAGAGGCAAATTTGTGTGGATTATGACTGCACATATGCCAACAGTCATTCGATAGCTCACCAAGGGACCAATTTTCATGTGTGAGCCCATGCAAATGTCAGAATATATGACCATGAAAGCATCACAGCTGAGCTCAATGATATCATCTGGCAGCCTTAGACATGCACTTTCTGGCAGGGTTCACTGAATAGCAAAGTTAACGTTTCGGGATTGTGATCTTACAACTGGGGAATATCACAGACCTGAAACAGTAACATTCTCTCGGAGTAAATCCTATCTTTATTTCAGATTTACAGCACCCAGTGTTCTGCTTTTGTCTCACAAGCAGTCAAGAGTAAGATTATTAACTGACTTTTCCTTCCTTAGCTCAGGAAGAAACATTCCGAATGATATCCTTGCAGCTCCCCACCCCAATGAATGGCAACAATATTGTAAACCCGAGAAAAGAGCTGACTGAAGAACAGACCTGAGATATGGGGCACGATCTACCAGCCACGTTGTGCCGGGTGGGAGCAGGAGGCGCCAAATCGGGAACCACATTGGACGCTGATCAGTTTCCAATTTAACTGGCCCGCTCCCGATGGTGGAATGAGGATCCTGCCAGAGCCGTGGCGAGAAACCAATCACCACCAATTTGGACTGATTTCCAACCCATTGACAGAAGGAACCCCTATCGAACGGCTACCCGTGATCCAACCACCTGCCCAGTGAGTGGTCATGTGGGCGCCGTTTAGTACACCTCTTTAAAAACATGAAGCTGGCAGAGTGACTGCTGTTGGGATGCGAGAAGTGAGTAGCCGTCTTCGCAATTGGGCAGTCAGCCCGGGAGTCGAGGCCGCTGCCCCAGTGCTCGGCGGTGGGTGGGGATGATGATCACTTTAACTCCAACTGACCGTGGTGGCTGTTGGCCGCACAGCTGCAGGACATTGCTAATGGGGAATTTGCAACTCTAGCAAGGCGAACACTTTACAGCTCCCAAGGGGACCCCAGTGGGTACACATGCCATGAAGCAGGCCTTGGTAAAGCCTTGCATCCCAATCAACCCGTGAGCCCTGGACACTGCCCGACCCCCGGAGGCAGCAACACCACATTGGCAGCAGCCAACATTCGAACAACCAAGGTCTGGGCCACAGCACTGTCAACATCCCTGCAACCAGAGAGTGGGTTTGTGGACTGGAGAGGTAACAGGCGCCTGGCCCAGGGAACGTTCTCAGCAAGTGTCTGGATACCAGTGCCCAAGGGTCCCTTGCTGTGGCTGGGGGTCCGTGTGCAGGGCAAGTTGGCTGCCACCACAAGGGATGGCAGGGGATGTGAGGGTGGAGAGGTCTGGGGAACCCACAAGTCTGGGGTGGAAGCCATAGCTGAGTGTATACCCACACCCTCTCCAATTCTTTACAGACAGAATGATGGATGATATTGTGTACCCCACAGAGGCTGCAATCTGGGTGCTGCTGGCAGGCCAGGTGGTAAGAGGACAGAGAAGGCAGCAGCAGCAGCGTCGAGAGTGGCTTGCATCGGCAGCCCATGTGCAGGGCCCTGCCCTACACCCTGAGGAACCGGTTGCCCATCAGGTCAGGGAGGGACCCAGAGGGTCAGGCTGGCGACAGCCCAAGGTGTAAAGGACCAAGGTGCCCTGGTCCTTTGAACATATGACGGACAGCATGTGCAGTAGGACGCTCTGCCTCAACAAGGCAATGGTGCAGCACTTGTGCCATGTCCTTGTGGACTTGGCACCACATGGAGGAGGATAACTGCTCCCGGTGACCTCCCTTAACTTCCAGATCTCGGGATCATTCCAGGCCTCGAGTGGGAATTGTGCAGCATATCCTAACCAACAGCCCACAAGTACATCCATGAGATCACAGATGCTCCTTTTGCCCAGGCAGCTGACTATAAGCTTTGACCTGTACCAAGCCCAAAAGGACGCTGGGGCAGAAGGATAGTCCACTATCGCAGGGATGCCCCAGGTCCAGCGGCTAATAGATGGCATGCATGTCGCCTTGCATGCACTGGGCGGTCCGGGAGTGCCCTTCATCAATAGGAAGGGTTTCTCCCCATGACTACGTGGGTTTTCTCCGGGTGCTCTGGATGAGAGAAGAACTAGCTAAGCTAGACTGGGAGCAAAGACTTTATGGTGGAACAGTTGAGGAACAGTGGAGAACCTTCCAAGCGATTTTTCACAGTGCTCAGCAAAGGTTTATACCAACAAAAAGGAAAGACAGTAGAAAGAGGGAAAATCGACCGTGGATATCTAAGGAAATAAAGGAGAGTATCAAATTGAAGGAAAAAGCACACAAAGTGGCAAAGATTAGTGGGAGACTAGAGGACTGGGAAATCTTTAGGGGGCAACAGAAAGCTACTAAAAAGCTATAAAGAGTAAGATAGATTATGAGAGTAAACTTGCTCAGAATATAAAAAGATAGTAAAAGCTTCTACAAATATATAAAACAAAAAAGAGAGGCTAAGGTAAATATTGGTCCTTCAGAGGATGAGAAGGGAGTTTTAATGATGGGAGATGAGGAAATGGCTGAGGAACTGAACAGGTTTTTTGGGTCGGTCTTCACAGTGGAAGACACAAATAACACGCCAGTGACTGATGGAAATGAGGCTATGACAGGTGAGGACCTTGAGAGGATAGTTATCACTATGGAGGTAGTGATGGGCAAGCTAATGGGCTAAAGGTAGACAAGTCTCCTGGCCCTGATGGAATGCATCCCAGAGTGCGAAAAGAGATGGCTAGGGAAATTGCAAATGCACTTGTGATAATTTACCAAAATTCACTAGACTCTGGGGTGGTCCCGGCAGATTGGAAATTAGCAAACGTGACACCACTGTTTAAAAAAGGAGGTAGGCAGAGAGTGGGTAATTATCGGCCAGTGAGCTTAACTTCGGTAGCAGGGAAGATGCTGGAATCTATCATCAAGGAAGAAATAGCGAGGCATCTGGATAGAAATTGTCCCATTGGGCAGACACAGCATGGGTTCATAAAGGGCAGGTCGTGCATAACTAATTTAACGGAATTTTTTGAGGATATTATCAGTGCGGTAGATAATGGGTAGCCAATGGATGTGGTATATCTGGATTTCCAGAAAGCCTTTGACAAGGTGCCACACAAAAGGTTGCTGCTCAAGATAAAGATGCATGGCATTAAGGGTCAAGTAGTAGCATGGATAGAGAATTGGTTAATTAACAGAAAGCAAAGAGTGGGGATTAATGGGTGTTTCTCTGGTTGGCAATCAGTAGCTAGTGGTGTCCCTCAGGGATCCGTGTTGGGCCCACAATTGTTCACAATTTACATTGATGATTTGGAGTTGGGGACCAAGGGCAATGTCCAAGTTTGCAGACGACACTAAGATGAGTGGTAAGGCGAAAAGTGCAGAGGATACTGGAAGTCTGCAGAGGGATTTGGATAGGTTAAGTGAATGGGCTAGGGTCTGGCAGATGGAATACAATGTTGACAAATGTGAGGTTATCCATTTTGGTAGGAATAACAGCAAACGGGATTATTATTTAAATGATAAAATATTAAAACATGCTGCTGTGCAGAGAGACCTGGCTGTGCTAGTGCATGAGTCGCAAAAAGTTGGTTTACAGGTGCAACAGGTGATTAAGAAGGCAAATGGAATTTTGTCCTTCATTGCTAGAAGGATGGAGTTTAAGACTAGGGAGGTTATGCTGCAATTGTATAAGGTGTTAATGAGGCCACACCTGGAGTATTGTGTTCAGTTTTGGTCTACTTACTTGAGAAAGGATGTACTGGCACTGGAGGGTGTGCAGAGGAGATTCACTCGGTTAATCCCAGAGTTGAAGGGGTTGGATTACGAGGAGAGGTTGAGTAGTCTGGGACTGTACTCGTTGGAATTTAGAAGGATGAGGGGGGATCTTATAAAAACATATAAAATTATGAAGGGAATAGATAGGATAGATGTGGGCAGGTTGTTTCCTCTGGCGGGTGAAAGCAGAACTAGGGGGCATAGCATCAAAATAAGGGGAAGTAGATTTAGGACTGAGTTTAGGAGGAACTTCTTCACCCAAACGGTTGTGAATCTATGGAATTCCTTGCCCAGTGAAGCAGTAGAGGGTCCTTCATTAAATGTTTTTAAGGTAAAGATAGATAGTTTTTTGTAGAATAAAGGGATTAAGGGTTATGGTGTTCAGGCCGGAAAGTGGAGCCGAGTCCACAAAAGATCAGCCATGATCTCATTGAATGGCGGAGCAGGCTCGAGGGGCCAGATGGCCTACTCCTGCTCCTAGTTCTTATGTTTCCTCCCATAGTCCGAAGATGTACAGGTTCGGTGGATTGGCCATGCTAAATTGCCCCTTAGTATCTAAAAGGTTAGGTGGGGTTACTGGGATAGGGTGGAGGCGTGGGCTTAAGTTGGGTGCTCTTTCCAAGGGCCGGTGCAGGCAGTTTTTGAAAAATATTTTTATTCCCCATTTTCACATTTTCTTCAGTATTTACCCCCCCACCAACAAACAGTAAACAGTAACGAATATGATGTCAATCCCCTTATTAATAACAACGATCCCATCCTCCCACCACCCCCCAAATAATGGCTCACCTGACAACATAAGCATCAATTAAAACTAAACCTCCCAAGGAGGGAAAAAGAAAATCAGGAATTGCCCCTGGTCACCATTGACATAGTCCAAACCCCCCCCCCCAAATATTCAATGCCATCCAATCCCGAAAGAGTGCTGTGAATGGAACTCATGAATTGTAGACTCCTCCCCTCCACTTCCTCTTGTAAACTCCTCCCCTAGCCTCGGTTCCTTCCCCCAACTTTTCACCCCGACTAGACTCACCGAAACCTGTTCTACCAGGCTCCGATGGCCGCAGCCCCTCCCCCCACCTCACTCCCGTTCACTGGCCGGCTTAAACTGGCCAGCGTGGAGGCCCCCGCCCGCGTCTCCTTTCCCCTTGCCTGGTCCCAGGAAAACCAAGAAATCTGCTTTAGCACACAACCCTAGCATAACACCTAAGCCTCAAAGAACTATCATTGCAAATGAAAGTCCCAACTCTTCCCTTGTCCAAATATACAGCGCTGACTCGTTCAGTACATACATCAACACGCAGTGAAAAAATAAAGTTACATGAGGCTACATCCCACTCTCAGTCCCATTTCTCAATTCTGCCACAGTCCTTCTGCCTTTGCAAACTCCTCCGTTGCTTCCGCCATCTCAAAATAAAAGTCCTCAAGATTTGCAGGTCACCCTCAACTTAGCTGGATATACTATGCCACACTGCACCTTGCTGATGTACAGTGCCTTCTTCACCCGGCTGAAGGCAGCCCGCCTCCTCGCTAGCTCCACCGTAAAGTCCTGGTATAAGCGTATACCAGCTCCAGCCCACTGCACCACCCGCTTCTGGTTTGCCCAGCACAGGACCTTCTCCTTCACGCTGTAACTACGGAAACACAGTTACTACTCTTGGCGGCTCACTCGCCTTTGGTCTATGCCTCCACTACTGATGAGCTCGATCCAGTTCGTATCAAGGGGGATCGCCCCCTCCCCCAATAGCTCCGCCAACATCGTGGCAACATACTCCGTCGGCCTCGGGCCTTCCATCGCTTCGGGCAGACCCACAATCCTCAGATTCTGCTGCCTGGATCTGTTTTCCAGGTCTTCCATTTTGCCTTGCAGACCCTTGTTGGTCTCAAGTCACCTTCCACAACTCCTTCCCCATCAAGATGAGTTGATCACTGTGCTGCGATAATACCTCTTCCACTTCCTGCAGTGTCTCACCTTGCTCCTGTACCTCCGCTGCTGCGCTTGATACCGCTGCCCTCACCGGGGCAATCGTCTCCTCCACCAGCACTTTCAATACCACCCCCATCTCCTTCATCGCTTCCATGTGCTTTGTGAACTGTTTTTCAAGTTCCACAACCATCACTTTGGTCATTTCTTCTGCTGTGAGCGATGCAACCTCCCCTGGTGCTCCAGCCTCCGCCTTCCTTACAGTTCCTGTGCTGACTTTTCCACTCACCAGCAGACTTTCATTAACTCCCTTTTTCACGCCCCCCCCCCCCCCCCCCCCCCCCCCCCCAAAGGTTGGACATTTCTCCTTCCTGTGCCTTCTTACAGCTTCTTCAGCCTCCGTTGACCCTGGGACCGGGCGTTAAAACCCCAAAATTTCTATTCCCGAGCGGGAGCCCTCCATTGTGTGGCTGCCTCCCGCCCGCCGTCACCGGAAGTCGACCTCACCTGTGGGCTGGTGCAGACTTGATGGGACAAATGGTCTCCTTCTGCACTGTAAAAAAACTATTCTATATGACCGAGGCTTCACATGTCTCGAGTGCAAAATCTGTTTAATGGTGTACTCGTACAGTAGCGACCCCAACTGTTCCTAGCCCCAAATGGTGCCAGCCCCCCACCCTCAGTATCCCTCTCAGTGACCGTCGATCTTCTTAGCCATCCGTGCTCTACTACTATGTCTAGGTGTGTCCGCAGGATATACATCAGCGATGGAGGCAGCTTGGTGCCTACCGTGTCCTTTGGCCTTTGATCACTTTGGCATGCGTCCTCTGGAGGGACCCTGCCGACTGGCCCGTGCCACCCTGTTCCGCACGCTGACCCAAGACATGCCGTTGTCAGAAGGGGAAGACTTGGGAGAGGTGGTGACTACCACCCTCTCCCTGGAGAGAGGCTACTGGTCGGCCTCCTGCACACCAGATCGGTGCCCATAAGGCCCTTAAGGGTTCCCTCCGGATAGAGGGGCAGTTGGGTTGAGCCTGGGCAGTCCCTGCGCCATCTGGTTCTGCCAGCCCTGGCAGCTCCCTAATGTCCGTACCATGGTACCGATGCCCTCCGCAATGCCCCTCTGTGTGCGAGCCATCCTCCACAGTGCCTCACCAATGTCAATTTGCATCTAGGACACTGTCCTCAATGACCAGGACATGCTCTGGAGCACCTCAGCAATGTCCATCTGAGACTGGGACATGCACCACAATGTCTCAGCAATGCCCATCTGAGACTGGGACATGATCCGCGGTGCCTCGGAAAGACCCACCTGCAACAAGGACACATCCTCAGGGTCTGGGACATGCTGTAGAGGTGTTCAACCATGGCCATCAGTGACCTGCGCCCCGCCTTGGACACCACCATTCATGGTGCTGATGTTGTGCTCCAGGCTCTCCACTGTGGTCAGCACTCTTGCAGTGTTGACCTCTGTGCCACGTATTGCTGGCACAATCTCCTGCGCCCATAAATTTTGGGACACCTCCAACTTGCTATGGACCTGTTGGGAGTGTCGCTGACATCCCCCTCTGAATCTCACGACTGCATCCTATCAACTGCATCGGCTCCGGGATAGCCTGGTCCGGAGGCTCAGCATCTGACTGAGACTCGGGTCCTGGGTTTCAGCAGACTCCCTGTGGCCGTCTCCCCTGGAAGTTCTTACCCCCACCTGATGTGCATCAGCAACTCATCCGTACAGTCTGGTGGACGTTCTTGTGGCACTGTGTGGCCGTCCTCCTGGTCACACTCAAGAGCTGCCTCTGCCTCCCAGGCCACACTTGCTGACCCTCCAACCCCCCTCAGGGGAACAGGGGGTCACTTCTCGACTCCGCCGCGTCTATGAACCTTTCATAGAATTTACAGTGCAGAAGGAGGCCATTCGGCCCATCGAGTCTGCACCTTACAAGAGTACCCTCCATGAGTGGGGAGCTACCGAGAGCGGTCCTGAAAAATCAGCTGGTGGGACAGTAATTTGTGGAGTGAAGCCTATGGGGTCTCGTCAAGTGGCCTACTTAACATTAGATACGGGTGACGGCCTTGCATGGTCGGCTATCGGGAAACTCTCGGCATTTCCCGCTTGCTACCACACTTCAAATGAATTTGGTTAGATGGTGCCTACAATTCTGGAATGAAACCTGTGTATCAATATACTTCCTTTTTGTACCAAATTCTCAACAGAATGGAGTCTTTGGTTATTCCTCCTCCCACCTTTACATCTATATATGAATAAAGATTCAAGGCAAGGAATACGACACTTACTGTAAACCAAATACAAGACTCATTTGAGCACTTCAAATTCTCCTAAATTACACATTAAACGTCTTGGAATCAAGCTCCTGGCGGAACAGAATCTGGCTCCTGAGACAGAAGTATGAAACATCTTAACTGGAATAGTGATAGACTACTTTGCATTCAAGCCATTTTTGAATGTGAAGTCACCAATAACAGAAGTTTTTTGTCACGCGCATTTACCTGTGGTAAAAGTGTTGGCCGTTGAGTCAGTCTAGGTGGAGGAATGAACTGAGGAACCTTGATTGGCGGCGAGTTTGTAGTCTGTACCTGCTGATTTTGAACACATTCATCTCTTACACACTATGATGGAAAACCTTCACATAAAGAATCACTAGCCATGTTTTTAAAATTCGAGGAAATGGATAAGCTTTCTTTTTTGAATTGTTAAAACCACAAACTTTCCAAAACAGGTAGCATTTATGTAAAAGATACAAACCAAATATACCAAAGACCTGCAAAATATAGAAAGAAGGACAACTTCACAATTCATAAATGCCCAATTCCAGCCTTTAGACAGAGGCCCCACTCCAGAGACCAAAGCACAATCTAGTCTGGCACTTCAGTTCAGTTTCAGGTGAGGCCACATATCACATGACATTATTCGAAGAGGAGCAAGGAGGTTCTCCCTGTTGTTCTGGCCAATAGTTACCTCTCAACACTGGGAATTATATGGCTCGTACCCCATTACTGCTTGTGAAGCCTCGCTTTGCACAGATTGACTGCCTGAATTTCTTATATTCCCAGAAGGCTAAAAGAGTATAACTTGGAATTGACTGGCACTGTGAACTTATCTTGTATACTTTAAACAGAAACAAAACATGCTGTTGAGATTTTCCAACGCCTGTGGAGAGAATACAGAGCTAACATAGAGCCAGGATTACCAGGCCTGAAACGTTAGCCCTGTTCTCTCTCCACAGATGCTGTCAAACCTTCTGCGATTTTCTGTTTTTCTGTCAGATTCCAGCATCCACAGTAATTTGCTTTTATATACCTTAAATGTGGAAGTCCAATTTCGATCAGTGCCTGTCATTTCCAACTTTTACTGTTTTTTACTTCTGGGTTAATTGTGGGCTTCATGGGGCAGCACAGAGGCACATGGTTAGCACTGCTGCCTCACGTCGCTGAGGACCCGGGTTCATTCGTGGCCCTGGGACATTGTCCGTGTGGAGTTTGCATGTTGTTTTCTCCGCGTCTGTGTGCGTTTCACCCCCGCAACCTAAAAAGATGTGCAGCGTAGGTGAATTAGCCACGCAAAATTGCCCCTTATTTGGAAAACAATAATTGGGTACTCTAAATTAATAAAATAAAATGTGGGCTTTGTGAAATATGTGGTCAGCACGGTAGCACAGTGGTTAGCACAGTTGCTTCACATCTGCAGGGTCCCAGGTTCGATTACCGGCTTGGGTCACTGTCTGTGCGGAGTCTGCATGTTCTCCCAGTGTGTGCATGGGTTTCCTCCGGGTACTCCAGTTTCCTTCCACAATCCAAAGATGTGCGGGTTAGGTGAATTGGCCATGCTAAATTGCCCTTGGTGTCCAAAAATGGTTAAGTGGGGTTACTGGGTTAGTTGCTCTTTGCAAGGGCCAGTGCAGACTCGATGGACCGAATGGCCTCCTTCAGCACTGTAAATTCTATGAAAACTAAACGTTGGAACAATTCATATTATAGTCAGAGACTGATGTACAGTGACAGCTGAGATTTACATTTCCTTTTCATCATGAAAAGAAACTTTTCTCTAATCCTATGTTACTGACAGTCTTTTTCTCTTTCAGTTGGCTTTTTTGTCTAACTGCCTGTACCCATTTTTATTCTTCTCTAGTTGTGTTGTATGTGTGCGTGCACATGTGTCTACAGGAATGGCTTCAAAATCCCAAAATATCCAGGACACTTAGAAAACAGTGAGCAAAATGTTTTTGCAATTGTAATCATGGCAAAATAGTCAATATTTTCTTTTGTTATTCTTTGAAACAGACTGCAACTTGTGACATTCAACATGCACAGATAAACACAGAAAACTATAAGCTTGTGTCAGTGACTCCTTGCTCTTCCAGAGTGTGTGTTGTTGAAGTCCTTGCAGATGGAAAGGGACAGTGACAAAAGCAAGGGCTCCTGCCATTGTCGAAGAACGCTGGCCCAAAGATCTAGCAATCTCCTCCTTTCCAAAGGAGTTTAAATCTGGTACCAAGTCAAAAGGATATCTTGATGTGTAGCAGCACTGATGTCAGCAAGCAGGTAAGCAACCAATCACATTGAAATATTCAAAAATAGTAAAAGGAAAAGCATTCACTTTTAGTTTAAAATTTCAAACAACAAAATAAATTTGAGTGAATTGCAAAATAATCGAAAAGAAAAATTAAAAACCTTTAAAATTGCAAAACCATATTTTTAAGAACTTGTGGAATTTACATATTGGAGAAATTTGACATTCCATAAATATAAAATTATCTTTTTTAAGGTCAGCCGTAATTATGCCGTTCAAAGCCCAGTTAACATCTTATTCAATTTGTACATTTTCAAGGGATTTTATGAACAGCAAGATTGACAACATAAGAATGGAAATTCATATCAGTTCAACGGATTTCTATTGATCTCAATATTGTGTGTGTGGGTGGGGCACAATGCAGAGCAGAGGGAAGATGTTGTGGGTGCCTCAACAGCACAGTCTCTGAAGTAGTGAAGAATCACATACAGAAACTTTTGGGGGTGTGGTGTTCTGCACATGTGCCAATTCTCAAAGTTGCTGGCAGTTTCTGTGGAGTAAAGACGGCAAAAGTTGACAGTTTTGCCATCATTACAGTAACATAATCCAAGCCCTTGAATTAACGTAAACTTCCACAGTTATGAAAAATAAAAAGGAAATATTCAAAAATATTTATATTTTCAGCATCTACCTTAATGTGTATGTGCTCATTTTTATTTGTATTCTGTAAAATTATAGAAGGTGAGTGATAAAACTCACTTGCACCTTGGTTTGTTGCCTATGAGAATGTTTGATGTGATTGGCTGCTTAAACTGACTTGATGGCATCCTTGGTGCTGGATGCCAGAGATTCTCTGTAGAGAGTGCCAAGATTAAATTAACGTTGGGAAAAGTGAAATCCAGGCCACAGATCTCACTGGGCCTTTGTGTGCAGCTTCCCTCGAGGGCAGCAGTGAGTATTTCTCACTTTGTGCTGACCACAAATTCTGGGCCATCAACTCAAAGTTGGTGACAACTGGTAAAACAGTCAATTCTCAACTAAAGGGTTCAGTTGAAATCAGTGCCTGGTTATTTCAACATTAAATTGATTTCAAAGGGTTAGCAAAAAGTTTGCTTTGTTTTTTAGTTAAGACATAATTCAGAAAATTCAGTCTCAGAAAACAGATTGCAGCAACAAAAAAAAGGGTAGAATTTGCAACATTTAATAAAAAGGGCTTGCAAGCAGGTTGGGTGCAGCATATGAAGGTTGGATGTGGGCTGCTAGCAGACTTCGACTTTTGTGCTAATGTTTCTTGGACCATTAGTGATTTTGTGGCATGGAATGAGAATGGATTTGGATTTTGTTTATTCTTACGTGTTCCAAGGTAGTGAAAAGTATTTTTCTGCGAGCAGCTCAACATATCATTAAGTACACGAAAAGAAAAGGAAATAAAAGAAAATACAGAATAGGGCAATACAAGGTACACAATGTAACTACATAACACCAGCATCGGGTGAAGCATACAGGGGTGTAGTGTTACATATATTCATAGAGCAGTACAGCACAGAACAGGCCCTTCAGCCCTCCATGTTGTGCCGAGCATTGTCCGAAACAGAGATCAAGCTATCCCACTCCCTGTCATTCTTGTGTGCTCCATGTGCCCATCCAATAACTGCTTGAAAGTTCCTAAAGTGTCCGACTCCACTATCACAGCAGGCAGTCCATTCCACACACTAACCACTCTCTGAGTAAAGAACCTACCTTGGACATCCCTCCTATTTCTCCCACCCTGGATCTTACAGTTATGCCCGCTTGTAACAACTACATCCACCCGAGGAAATAGTCTCTGAACGTCTACTCTATCTATCCCCCTCAACATCTTATAAACCTCTATTAAGTCGCCTCTCATCCTCCTCTGCTCCAAAGAGAAAAGCCCTAGCTCCCTCAACCTTTCCTCATAAGACCTATCCTGCAAACTAGGCAGCATCCTGGTAAATCTCCTTTGCACCCTCTCCAATGCTTCCACATCCTTCCTATAATGAGGTGACCGGAACTGCACACAATACTCCAAATGTGGCCTCACCAGGGTCATGTATAGTGGCAGCATAACCCCGCGACTCTTAAGCTCAAGCCCCCTGTTAATAAACGCTAACACACTATAAGCCTTCTTCACGGCTCTATCCACTTGAGTGGCAACCTTCAGAGATCTGTGGACATGAACACCAAGATCTCTCTGTTCCTCCACATTCCTCAGAACCCTGCCGTTGACCATGTAATCTGCATTCAAATTTTTCCTACCAAAATGAATCACCTTGCACGAATCAGGGTTAAACTCCATCTGCCATTTTTCGGCCCAGCTCTACATCCTATCAATATCTCTTTTCAGCCTACAACAGCCCCCCCCACCTCATCCACTACTCCACCAATCTTGATGTCATCAGCAAATTTACTGACCCACCCCTCAGCCCCCTCCTCCAAGTCATGGATAAAAATCACAAATAGCAGAGGACCCAGCACTGATCCCTGTGGTACACTGTTGGTAACTGGTCTCCAGTCTGAACATTTTCCATCCACCACCACCATCTTCTATGTGACAGCCGGTTACTTAACAAATTGGCCAAATTTCCCTCTATCCCACACCTCCTTACTTTCTTCATGAGCCGACCATGGGAACCTTATCAAATGCCTTACTAAAATTCATGTATACGACATCAACTGCCCTACCTTCATCTACACACTTAGTTACCTCCTCAAAGAATTCAATCAAATTTGTGAGGCAAGATTTACCCTTTACGAATCCGTGTTGACTATCCCGGATTAAGCTGCATTTTTCCAAATGGTCATAAATCCTATCCTTCAGGACCCGAAGACAGACTAACTGGCCTATAATTACTAGGGTCATTCCTATTCCCTTTCTTGAACAGAGGAACAACATTCACCACTCTCCAGTCCTCTGGCACTATTCCCGTGGACAGCGAGGACCCAAAGATCAAAGCCAAAGGCTCTGCAATCTCATCCCTTGCCTCCCAAAGAATCCTTGGATATATCTCATCTGGCCCAGAGGACTTATTGACCCTCAGGTTTTTCAAAATTGCTAATACATCCTTCCTCAGAACATCTACCTCCTCCAGCCTACCCGCCTGTATCACACACTCATCCTCAAATACATGGCCCCTCTCCTTGGTGAACACTGAAGAAAAGCATTCAACGCCTCTCCTATTTCTTCTGACTCCATGCACAAAATAAATTGCTTACTGTCACGAGTAGGCATCAATGAAGTTACTGTGAAAAGCCCCTAGTCAAGTTCCCACTACTGTCCTTGACCGGCCCTACCCTCACCCTGGTCATTCTTTTATTTCTAACATAAGAGTAAAAAGTCTTGGGGTTTTCCTTAATCCGACCCGCCAAGGACTTCTCATGCCCCCTCCTAGCTCTCCTAAGCCCTTTCTTTTTAAAGCTCATTCCTTGCTATCCTGTAACCCTCAAGCGACCCAACTGAACCTTGTTTTCTCATCCTTTTAATCAGGTCAGTCCATAAGAGGGTGGATTAAGAGTCTGGTAACAGCGGGGAAGCTGTTTTTAAGTCTGTTTGTGCATGTTGTCAGACTTTTGTATCTCCTGCCCAATGGAAGAAGTAGGAAGTGAGTAAGCCGGATGGGAGGGGTCTTTATTATGCTGCCTGCTTTCCCCAGGCAGCGGGAGGTGTAGATGGAGTCAATGAATGGCAGGCAGGTTTGTGGATGGACTGGGCTGTGTTCACGACTCTCTGAAGTTTCTTGTGGTTTTGGGCTGAGCAGTTGCCATACCAGGCTGTGATGTAGCCAGATAGGATGCTTTCTATGGTGCATCTGTAGAGTTAATGTGGACATGCCAAATTTCCTTAGTTTCCTGAGGAAGTATAGGTGCTATTGTGCTTTCTTGGTGGCAGCGTCAGCGTGGGTGGACCAGGCCAGATTTTTGGAGATGTGTACCCCTAGGAATTTGAAATTGCTAACCATTTCTACCTCGGCCCCATTGGTGCTGACAGGGTGGGTACAGTACTTTGCTTTCTGAAGTCAATGACCAGCTTTTTAGTTTTGTTGGCATTGAGAGATAGATTGTTGTCGCTGTGGAACTGTGCGTCCTCCAAGGTGTGGGAGTCGTTAAAGGCGGTGATTGGGGAAGTCATCTCGTACAAGGGCTGGTTTAGCACACTGGGCTAAATAGTTGGCTTTTAGAGCAAACCAAGGCAGGCCAGCAGCATGGTTCAATTCCCGTACCAGCCTCCCCGAAGATGCGCCAAAATGTGGCGACTAGGGGCTTTTCACAGTAACTTCATTTGAAGCCTTCTTGTGACAGTAAGCTACTTTCATTTCATTTCAAGGCTCATATGGATAGGGAGGTGAGGCAGGAGTACCAGGCGCCAGTGGATGAGAATTTGGTTGTGGATAGGGAGTATACAAGTGATCCCATGCCAGAGCTTGGACACGCAGGAAGCAGCTGCAAATGCAGTTTTTACCTGTTGTCTGCAGGCCGGATGGTGTGTCAGCTGTGGCGGGTAAAGGGGGTGGTATACGAGTATGGGAAGTAGCCTAGCCGCCTTTAAACTAAGGTGGCAAGAGCTGCTCGAGAGATTGTGCAGGTGCGGGAGCCAGGGGGGGGTCGGGGTGGGAGAACTGGTGTCTGCCCCTGAAAAGGTCCATGGGTATTCCAGTCGTTCTATGAAGGCCTTTATGTCGGAGCCGCCGGAGGATGAACAGGGGATGTTAAGGTTTTTAGAGATGTTGGGAGTTTCCTCAGGTGGAGGAGGCATTGAGGGAGGAATTGGAGGCACCGGTGTGATTGGAGGAGGTGCGCACAGCTGTGGGGGAGATGCAGGCTCAGGAGACGCTGGGACCAGATGGGTGTTCGGTAGAATTTCAATAAGACATTTGTGGATCAGTTGGCCTCATTAGTGTTGGGGATGTTTAATGATTCATTGACATAAGGTTCCCTTCCGGAGACGTTGAGACAGGGTTCTATTTCCCTCCTCCAAAAGGAGGGGGAGTTTGGGGTCGTAACAGCCGATTTCTCTGCTTAACGTGGATGCAAATCTTCTAAGGTTTTAGCTTTAAAATTGGAGAGGCTGTGGGGAAGGATCAGACAGGCTGTGCGTCGTCTAACTTGAGGCGGTTACTCAATGTGATTCTTGCACTATTCTGGGGTCAGAGCCAGAAATAATTGTGATTTTCGACGTGGAAAAGACATTCAACAGAGTTGAATGGCGATACCTGTTCACAGTTTTGGAGAAGTTTGGGTTTGGTTCAAGGTTTGTATTGTGGGTGCAACTGTTAAATGAGGCACCGTCTGCTAGTGTGCGAACTAACACCATGAGCTTGGAGTTCTTTAGATTGTGCAGGGGGAAGAGGCAGGGTTGTTCTATGCCTCCCTTATTGTTCGCATTAGCCATTGAGCCATTGCCTTGGGGGCCTTGGAAAAGTGGAGGGGGATTGCGAGATGTGGGGTAGAGCATAGGGTGTCTTTGTATGCCAACGCTCTCTTGCTATATATGCAAGGGATCGGGGGACATGGTGTCAAGGTGGTTATTTGTTTCAACCGGGGAAACTGGTTGCCACATTTGGGGGGTGGAAAGGTTCAGGGGCTGGAGAGGGTAAGGGGCTTATTTTTAGAGGGGCACTTTGCTGACTGGGAGGAGCTGAAGGAGAAAGCAGGCCTTTTGCGGGGGGGGGGGGGGGGGGGGGGGTGGGGGTAATGTGTTTAGGTTCTATCAGGTGTGTGACTGGGCCCGGAGTGCTTTCCCTACATTCCTGGTGGCGCTGACATCCACTTTGTTGGAAAGTATCCCGTCCTGTACAGGGCCGGAGGAGGGCAGTATGTCTGGGATATAGGGTCGGATCATGGGGGAAGAGCAGGTTTCGGTGGAGGTTAAAGCTAGGTGCAAGGAGGAGCTGGGTCCAATTTTGGAGGTGGTGCGGAATGCGTCTCTCCACAGGGTGAATAAAGGTGGTGTTCAGGGCACCTGTCACCAAGGCCAGAATGAGTCAATTTTTAGGGGGCTGAAGATAAGTGTGGGCAGTGCTCGAGAGGGCCTGCAAACCATACAGACATGTTCTGGCCCTGCCCCAAGTTAGGGGGTTTCTGGGGCCTTTTTTAAATAACAATATATCAGCGATTTTAGATGTGGATTTTGAGCCCAGCTCATTAACTGAGATATTTGGGGTATTGGACCAGCTGAAATTGAGGACAGGTGTGATGGCAGATGCTCTGGCTTTTCCCTTGTTGATGGCCTGGTGGCGGATTCTGCTGAGGTGGAGACAGGAGCATCTTCCAATGGCGCATCATGGCTGGATGACTTGGAGTTTTTGTATATCGAGAAGGTTAAGTTCACGGTGAGGGGAGTAATGAATGGATTCTACCGTAGGTGCCGTCTGTCTATATTACATTTCAAGGATCTGATCAGTATTAGCTATTAGGGGGGTTGGGGGGTTCTATTGGGAAGGGGTGGCAATAATTGTTGGTGGGCATTGTTATATGTATTTGTTTACTGTGGTTGTTGATACATACTTTATTGTTTGATTGTTGTTTATGTATAAGTGTTAAAAATCTAATTTTTTTTTTAAAAAAGGGCTTTCAAAAGAATTAAGTAAATAGAAACAAATGATAACATTTGTTGTAAAGTAGATGCAATAATTTTATGAAAACGTAACTAAAAGAACACCAACATTTCACAGCTCATTAATGGAAGTGTCTTTTTTACTATTCATACTTTTAGGAAACTAAAAGTAATTATGTAGGTACTATTTTTTTCATGTATGGAACGATCTGTCTGCAGAACAATACACGTGAACAATACACGGTACACGTGACAATAAAACAAATCCAAATCGAAAGGTAGTTTTAAGTGATTTATTTGTATTGGTAGACATTAGAAATAAGGTATAGTTTTAAGTGGATTTAATTTAATGCTTCTGTGCCTGGAAGGGTAAAAGCTAAAGTTAGATTCATGCTAGACAAAGATGTTTCTTTCGCATGTGTGGAGGTTGGTTAAGTTCTAACTGTGCTTAGAGAGAGCTACAACAAGAATAAGTAAATCAGCAGTGGTTGCTTAGCAACTGGGGCCTTGTAAAGGGGAGGAGCGTTTACGTTTTAGCTTAAATAAATTGACTGGCAATCAGATAGGTAGTGATAAAGCAGCTCTCACAGCTCTGTTTTGAAGCAGGAGGCTTTGGAAGGCTAAAGGTGGAACACAGCTCTCTCGGTCTTACTAAAGAAAAGCCATACTATAGAGAAATGGTTAAGAAAACACATACCGGAAATCTAAAGTCCAGCTAGTTAAGAAAGAGAAATGAAGGGAAGTGTCCAAGAAGCATGGGGTTAAGCGAACAGAGACCAATGTATGGTTCAGAAGAATTCAAGGAAGAGTAAACAAAGTGTTCCAAGTTAAAGAGACAATTGCAGTAACCAGATTTAAATTGGGACAGCAGCATTCAAAGGAAATCAAATATCAGATGCTGTCTGGGAATCGAGAGTTGAAGCATTTCAGAGCAATTTGCTCAGCAGCCAAGACAAAGTAATCCTAAAGGAGTTGGTGTAAAATCCTGTACTGGATTTGCTGAAGTGGAGCAGAAGCTTTGTTGAAGGTGTTATTTGGAAAACCTGGTTTGGATTTTGGAATGCAAATTGCTATGAGAGAAGATTTTAAAGAGTGTTTTGGGGAATGGAGTTTGGAAGCTCTCGTGTGATAATCATCTGGAAGGATTCTGAGATGACTTCCACAAACATCCATTTAGAGTTCATCGTGGAGAGTATTTGCACACAGTCCACCTGTGTGCTTAAAAAGGACTTGCCGTTAATGTAGGTTAAGTTGTACTTTGCAATCAGTGTTAATTCTGAAGCCTGTGTGAAGCTGACACGCTAAGGTGGGAGTAAAGGAGTATTGTATAATAATCCAACTTTTCATGTATAGTTTTTGTTCCTTGTTGTTAAAACAAATTAGTGACTCTTTCTCTATGTTTTATATATTAAAAAAAGTAAAAGTTATGGTCTTGTGAGCCAGGGTTCCATTCTGGGATCTTCCTGTCCAGTTATATCAACTGGGATCGTAACAAAAGAACAAACACACTGTCTGAATCAAAGCCTTAACTCACATTCACTCCTTAAAGCTCTTACTCTCACATGGCAGATATTCCCCTGCCTTTTTGTTATGCAAGGCTTACTTTATGGTTTTGCCCTTCTCCTTAGTGAAAAAATAAGGATTTCAGCATGGACTCTGGCTGGGCATGGAACACCTGTATCTTGATATATCGAAACCATACAAGACAGGCTGGTGGGGTCTTTACCATTTTTGTAAATCTTCAAACTTGAAGTATCAAATTTGAAGGGTACAGCTGCTTTTAATTGTACATTGTAGTTTTTTTTTTAAAGATCATTTGAATTAGTTATGAATCAGGATTAACCTTGCCCTTTAAGTTTATGGCATAAAATTCTTATGCTAATAACTGTTCTGCTGATTGTAGCGAGCAAATATTCTACTCAGGAGTTTTGTTTATCTTCAAAAATAAAGGTTGTGGGCAGGTAAAGACAAGAGGTTGAAAAATTCCGAGGCATATTTGATTGGAACACTTTTCATAACCCATCAGCCCTGGGTTTTAAAGCAGTCCCAAAGGGACTCTGGCAGTTGTAAAGGTCCTAAGTGCCTTCGGAGTTTGAACAGCCACATTTCAGGTCATATGATTCTAGCAACCCAACTGAAAATAGGCAATAAAATATGTCCTCTGGGATGTCTTCTGAGGTGGGGACATGGGGAAGAAGGAGATTGCTCTTTTGAGGCTGGGTTTGAGATAAATTGATGGGACATCTGATCCATACTACTGGCAATGGTCTAAAAAGCATAAAGAAAGACACCACGACTGAAATATAGTTCCTTATCCTAATCTATAAATAAAATTAACATTCAATGACAGATTTGTGGAAGGCAAAGTAAAATATATGCCTTTACCAAGGAAACTCTGTTTAAAAGAAAACAAATAGCATTCCCAAGTTTTTCTTACCAACTGTACAGTTGATTTTGGCATTATTCGCACAGCATCGGCCCCCAGAGTTGTCAGTCTGTTGGTGATTTGAAGGTTGATGGGTGTGTTTTGAGAGTCTGCATTAACCACTGATTTCTGAGGGTTGCTTAGAGCCGTTACCATGGCAATGGTAGGTCTTGGTGTAACGATCGAGGCAGACATGGTATGTGTTGTTTTTAGTAGAGTGAGTGGAACCTGCTTTGTGGTAAGAACTGAAGCTTCAGTTATTGTTTTCTGTGAATTAGAAAAAGTGCACAAAATTGTAAATAGATTAGGCCTTTTGAATAAACAAATATAATCAAGAAACATTTCAGCCCCTTGCATTTCCAATCTGCATTTTAAAAACAAACATTTCTGCATTTCATTTTGCAATGCTGAAAGAAACCTATGGAAGTTATAAGCATGTTCAGCATGACAATACTACCAAAAAGGTCAGATTCAGAACATGGGTGGCATCTATTCCCTCATTCTAATTTTGTTCTAAATATCTGCTGAAAACATTAAGGTTCAATATCCTCAAAAAACGACAATAAACCAGCTGCATCCCAATTATTCCAGTGTTAGCTTATAAAGTTTTTTTGAACAGACCTCTTAAATGCTGAGAAACATTTGGCCTTGAGTAACTGCATTTGCCAACATATTTAGTCTGCATTTTAGGGTTGAAGCTCCAATGTGAAATTATGACAACTTTTCACCTTAAAAGAGGCAGCCAAGGATAAGCTTAAACATGACTTGGAGTAGGGCTTGGATTTTCAAAGGATCCTTACATTACGTCAATTGTTCATCAGTACCAAGTGCCTGATGAAACACACAGGAAAATACATATTGGTACAACTCTTCATTTTAAAGGAGCCATCCATCTCTGTACTAGTAAAATGTATATATGGATATATCACTGACTTTACTGCAGTCATTTAAATCATTGAAGAACTGAAAAAAATTAATGTGGAAATTAAAAATCCCCGACATATGCAAGATTTGCCATGGAGATTCAACAAGGTATTTGAGGGAAACTTCCCATATTCCTACCAGCAAACCAGGAAAATATTTTATTCTTTCGCAGGGTGTTGGCATCACTGGCTAGACCAGCATTTGTTGCCAATCCCTTTTTAAACCAATGTAGTCCATATGGTGTAGGTACACCCATAATATTGTGAGGTACAGAGTTTCAAGATTTTGCATGCAAACGAAATTAGACACATAAAGAGTGATGATAGATATAAGCTAATTTTTTACTAATCACCAATCTGCACCGTGATACTCTTTTCTATTCATTCCCATGAAAACCACCCCTCTGAAACACAAATGCGGGCAGCACTGCGGCCTCACAGCTCCAGGGACCCGGGTTCAATTTCCGCTTCGGGTGACTGTGTGGGGTTTGCATTTTCTCCCCGTATCTGCGTGGGTTTCCTCTGGGTGCTCGGGTTACTTCCCACAGTCTAAAGCTGCACAGGTTAGATGGATTGGCCATGCTAAATTGCCCCTTAGTGTCCAAAAAGGTTAGGTGGAGTTACTGGGTTACGGGGATAGGGTGGAGATGTGGGCTTAAGTAGGGTGCTCTTTCCAAGGGCCGGTGCAGACTCGATGGGCCGAATGGCCTCCTTCTGCACTAAGTTCTATGATTCTGCTTCTATGTAATGAAGGAGGCTGATACATGCAAAGTTTATTGGATGCAGATATTAATCATTCAAATGGACATATATAAACACAATACTTTGCTGAATGTTGCTGGGGTCAGTGACTCTTTATGAATAATGAACAATCCAATTACAGGAACTCTGTTCTTCTGCCACTGACCTACACAAGCACAAGTTCCGCATTGATCTGAATTGATTGGTTAATATCACGATAGGTAAAATATCAATTCTCTTCCCCCACAGCCTCAAAAAAGGCAAGAGATTAATATCCTCTGCTTAGCAGAATCCGAGGCAAGCAGAAGCCCCGTGTACAACTTCTCGCCATTTATTGAACTAACATACTTGGCACGTGTGTCATAGAAAGTTATCATAGATCATAGAATTTACAATGCAGAAGGAGGCCATTTGGCCCATTGAGTCTGCATCGGTCCTTGGAAAGAGTACCCTACACCTCCACCCTATCCCCCACTGGCGGGTGAAAGCAGAACTAGGGAACATAGTCTCAAAATAAGGGGAAGTAGATTTAGGACTGAGTTTAGGAGGAACTTCTTCACCCAAAGGGTTGTGAATCTATGGAATTCCTTACCCAGTGAAGCAGTAGAGGCTCCTTCATTAAATGTTTTTAAGGTAAAGATAGATAGTTTTTTGAAGAATAAAGGGATTAAGGGTTATGGTGTTCGGGCCGGAAAGTGGAGCTAAGTCCACAAAAGATCAGCCATGATCTCATTGAATGGTGGAGCAGGCTCGAGGGGCCAGATGGCCTACTCCCGCTCCTAGTTCTTATGTTCATAACCGCACCAAACCTTTTTTGGAAACTAAGGGGCAATTTAGCATGGCCAATTCACCTAACCTGCACATCTTTGGACTGTGAGAGGAAACCGGAGCATCTGGAAGAAACCCACGCAGACATGGGGAGAAAGTGTAAATTCCACACAGTCACCCGAGGCTGGAATTGAACCTGGGACCCTGGAACTGCGAGGCAGCAGTGCTAACCACTGTGTCACTGTGCCACCCCAAATAAAATCCATCCGGTGATGGATTATCACGTTTTCAGCTCACTTCAAAATAAATAGTTCAGTTATACAAAGGGCTAAAGACATGGAACCATAATTGTGTTTGTTGTCTTTCAGTTTTAACACAGTGCAATAAAATCTATAGGGAAATTGGGAACATCTCATGCACAAGAACGTATTAACAGTTGCTGGAGAAAACTATTTGGCCTTTTGACTATACTCTGTCACTCAAGAAGATTATAGCTGATCTTCTACCTCAACTCCACCTTCCCACACTGACCCTATATCTTTTCATTCCGTTAATACCCAAAAGCGTAATGACCTTGGTTTTGCATATACTAATTGATGAGCATCCACAGCTCGCTGGGATAAAAAATTTAGAAGATTTACAATTCGAGTGAAGATTTTTCTTCTCATCCCAGTCCGATATGGCAATCACTATTCTCAGATTGTGATCCTCATGTTTTGGATTATTCAGCCAGAAGAAACATTTTTACAGTACCTAACCTGCCAATCCTCTCCAGAATTTTATCTGCTTCAATGAGATTGCCTCTCATACTTCTAAACTCCAGGAAACATATACCTGGTCTACCCAATCTTTCCTTATGAGGCAATCTCCTCATCCCAGGAAGTCGATGATTGAATTATCATTGCAGTCCCTCCAGAGCACGTATATTGTTCTTTCAGCAAAGTAGCCACAATTCTACACAGTAGTTCAGGTGTCGCCTTATGCTTGTGCTGTTCCGCCAGGGGACTATTTGCTCATGCCTGAATCCTGGTCCCTATTATCCCGAGACCCTCTGCTTCTGAAGTTTTCTTTTTTATCCTTTCTCGGTTAGTGTGTTGGGAAGCGCTGACTGCACTGATTATAATCTGGACCAACTGTATGAAAATTTGCTGGTCTTCTCTGTATAAATGTGTAGAATGATGATCTTTCTGTACTGTGCTGGAGTTTGGATGCGCCAGATTTTTTTCTGTAATTTCTTTTCTGTTATTGTAGGGTTAAAGAATGGGTGACCGGTTCCTGCTAAGGTTATCATATCCGAGAAAGGGACGTCAGAATGTGTTATTGATGCCAATGATATGACTGGAGCTGAGGGAGCTATTTCCTCGAATATGGTGAGATGATCTTATCCCGAATTCTCATTGACTATGCAAGCAATCACCATGTAGGAAGGTGTGCGCCATTTTACCATGTTTTCATGGCCTTATCTTCCTCTCCCTCGTTATCTAGTATATCTGTTGATATGGAGGCACCAAGGTTAGTGATTATACGGAACCAGCTGTATTGTTGTTCTCCTGTATTCTGTATTTATTTATGCTGAGATATTTTTGCTGTGCTGTACCCACATTATGTGAAAATGGAAAAATCAATAAAAATATACATTTGAAAAATGTAAAGGGATCAATTATAATTTTTGGAGAATGAGAAGTAGTGGTCTCTGTGACTTGGCAGCCCTTGACTTGGATAGGAAGCAAGTAAATACAGAGACCGTGGTGTTCACAAACAGAAAGAGAAGACAGGAGAGTTGGAAAGGTTCCGGAAGTTCACCATACAGGAAAGATTGCACGGGCGAAACCCGGTTTACATGGAAGTTGCTGCCCATGAAGAATCAGCTAAATCTTCGAGAAGGAACTGGAATTCTGTTTGAAAGAACTGTGCAGCTGGAACAGGAACCATACAGGCGTTCAGATTGTCTATAGTAATCATGCAATAGTTTTTGTGATGTCTACTATTCCATTTTGTTACAATCCTGTTAGGGACCGTTAACATTTAAAGAACTAATCTGAACATCCCACAATTAGCCATCAGAAGATTTCGTATTTTTAAACAAAAACAAACTTTATTGTACATCAAAAAGAATGAAACAAAGTTAGAATTATTAAATGATAAATTACCAAATTTATGCTGTATACCCATATGAACGTTCATTCACTTTAGAATCTTGGAATCCCTGCAGTGCAGAAAAAGGCCATTCAGCCCATCGAGTTTGCACCGACATTCTGACAGAGCACCCTATCTAGGCCCACTCCACTGCCCTATCTCTGTAACCCCACCCAACCATTGGACACCAAGGGGCAAATTTTTGCACGGCCAATCCACCTAACCTGCACATCTTCGGACTGTGGGAGAAAACCGGAGCTGCCGCAGGAAACCCACACAGACAAGGGAGAATGTGCAAACTCCACACAACAGTCACCCAAGGTCGGAATCGAATCCAGGACCCTGGTGCTGTAAGACGGCAATGCTGACTGTGCTACCATGTCCCCTGTAACCAGGGACCAATCCAAAGGATATGTCACAGCCTTCCAAAATTTACTTCTCCTGTATTTCAGCTAGTTCTCACAGGTACGATTCTAGAGGGGTCCTTCCATCAGCTTTTGGCTATGCAACCATCCACCTTTTCTTTTCAGACCCCATGACTATGGATGTCTCAACTCCTTGTTTGAGTTGCAGGCAAGATATCCAATTGCCTGCCCACAGCTTTCTAACTTTTCTGAATGTTTTCTGCCACAATATTATGTTAGGACCACGGTAGATTTCTTCCACTAGTTGCAAACCAGGCAAATCTGCTTTTCTCTCACTCATTCTAAACAAAGATATCACCCCACCCACCTTCCACATGGCGAGTAATGAAATTAGATCTTCCTCTGCTTGAAATGCAATCCTATCACATCCTGTTGGCTCTCTCGATCCAGTGAGATGCAGTCTTCATTATAATAAAGCTACACTGCCTCTGTCTGTTCCCAAACTGATCTGCCTGCTTCTGTTAGCAAACACAGGGCAATTCAAATATTTTTTTAACCAAGGCTCCACTGTGAATCAATATCTATGGTGGCAACACTGCTGCTTCACAGCGCCAGGAATCTGGGTTCAATTCCGGCCTTGGGTGACTATGGGGAGTTTGCACCTTCTCGCCCAGTCTGGATGCTCCAGTTTCCTCCCACAGTCCAAAGATGTGCAGATTAGGTGAATTGGCCATAATCAATGCGCGGGTTTATGGGGATATTGTGGAGAAGTGGGCCTAGGTAGAGCTCTCTTTCGGAAGGTCGATGCAGACTCAATGGACCGAATGGCCTCATTCTGCATTTAGGGATTTTGATTCCACGTACAGAAATGCAAATGAACTACTTTTGAATTCCTCAATTCTGGGGAATCATGTAAATAATTTCAAACTCTAATGGAGTTTTACGACCTTCATTCCCAAAATTTCTAGCTCTGACCATTTAAATCGACGTGGCTCCAACCTTTTAAATGTAATAAATTTCAAGTTGCATTTAACTCCAGGGTTGCTCTTCAGGACCTCAATTATACGTCCCCATTTCCTCTAGTTAAAACTGAAAGTTGTACTCTAAAACGTATGAATTAGATATTTGTAACAGTGTTTAATCAACAGTTCACATCCACTGATGTTTTCCTGTTATTTTGTGTTTAATTTACATCAATTCTGATTTATGTTAAAATAAATGTTAAGAAGAGTGAAATCTTGGGGTTCAATACATTTCTTAATTCAGGGCTAGTTTGATAAATTTACTTCATGGATTCCATTGGAGATCATATCAGGAACTTTGTCAAATAGTTTATGAAACTCCAGATGCATCACATCCACTGGTTCTCACTTATCCCTCTTTCTAGTTACATCCTCAAAAATAATAGATTTGTCAAAACACAATTACCCATTTGTAAATCTGTGTTGACTGCTTAATCATTTATCTAAATGCCGCATTACCACATCCTTAAAAATGGATTCCAGCACTTTGCCTACCTCCAATATTTCTCGACTTCCCCATTTTTGCTCCTCCTCATTCCTTGAATAGCTGGATTATGATTGCTACCTTCCAATCTTCGGACTCAGTTTCAGAATCTAAGGAGTTCTGGAAGTTCAAAACCAAAGCATCCACTATCCTTGTAAAAACATCTTTTAAAGCTCAAAGATGTTGTCAGATCAGGGATTTTAATAAAGTATATAACCAAACGATGCAAACACAAGGGAATGAGTTGATTGGTAGATGGTTGGTGAGTGAGTGCCAAGTATTTATACAAGTTTTACATATATTTCACTTAACTTAGTTAATAGTCTAATAAATGGGACGGGGGGGGGGGGGGGGGGGGGGGGGAAGAGACATGGAAAGGTACCTCAGCCTCATGGAATGTGCAGCCTGTTTCATGAGGGAACACCAGGATATTTTCTGTGTCTTGGACAAACAGATACTGTCAGCTGGAGCTCTGGGGTTTTGGAGTTTGAATGATAGCTTGAGTCACTGGTTCATCCACGAGGCGGAGAGCTATGTGAATAGGGTGTTTCAGAGGTAGTCAGTCTTCAGCTTAAGGATGTGCAGGCAGGTAAGGAATAGATGACCGCCACAGGCTGAAGGAAATGCAGGAGCCGCCGGAACGCACCTTGCTCTCCAACTGGCATTCATTTTAAATAGTGATGAAGAGTGATGGTCCCATAGTAGCATAATGTGGCTCAGCTACACCAGGGCACAAGGAAGATTGGAAAAGCAATACAGATGTGATTCCAGGATAGTATGTTGCCTTGCTTATGCCAGGATCAAAGATGCCACTGAGCAGCTACAGAGCGCTCGCTGTGGTGCACAGCTTTTCTTTGTCTACCTTATCTAAACCTGCATAATTTTGTGTACCTCCATTAAATCTCCACTCAGTATCTTTCATTTTAAGAACAAACCTAGTTTCTCCAACCTAATGTTGTAGGTAAAATCCCTCTTCCCTGGAACCAAGGTAGTAAATCTCCACCGTACCCTCTAAAGAACCCACGGTCTTTTCTAAAGGGTGGAGACCGGAACTAGATTCAATACTCTAGTTGTTGCTCAATATCTTTGAAAAGGTTTAGCTTTTCCCTGCTTTTAAATTCAATAGCTCTATTTATGAAGTCCAAGATCTCATATTCTTTGCTAACTACTCTCAATATCCAACTACTTTCACTTGTACTTCCCAGGTCACACTATCCCAGCATGCTCTTTGAAGTTTAAATAGCTTCTCCCTGTACTTTCTGCCCAAATGCATCCGATCATACTTCCTTGCACCTGTCTGCCCTTTCTGCTATCCTATACCTTGTTGCAGCTGATTGCTATCATCCTCACTGTTTGTAGCACCTGCAAATTTGGTATCATCGGCAAATTTTGAAATTTAACTGTACTTCGATACGAAAGTCATTTATATATATATTTTTGAAAAAAAACAATGGTCATAGCACTGACCCTTGGGGCACTTCCCACCAGACTGTTCAGAAAAACAATCATTCACCTCAAGTCACTGTTTTCTACCCTTGGGCCATTTTTTTGATCCAAGCACGCTTCTATCCCATTAGGCTTTTTTATTTGCAGTACTTCGTCAAATGATTTCTTAAAATCTATGTAGGCAACATTTACCACACTCCCCTCATCAACTTCAGATTCTTCTTAGTTCTTTTCCAATACTAAAACACACCTTCGGATACGATGACTATTTTAATCAAAGTGTTCCCCAACAGGCACTTGGTTCATTTGGTTCACCTCATTCGTCAGCACGAGTTCCAGCAATGCCTCCTTCGTTGGTGGACCAAGATCATATTGGTCAAGGAAGTTCTTCTGAACACAGTTGAGAAATTCTTCCCTCTCCTTACTTTTTTCTCTAACGTTATTCCAATCCGTGAAGTTCCCATTAATTAGAGCAAGAGAGAGATAAAGAGAGCAAATTCTTGCACCTCTCGGATTTCCCTATATAATTGCTCCTTGATCTTTTTGTCACAATTTGAAGACCTATAGAATACTTTCAGCAGCTGAGCATGGTGGCACGGTAGCACAGTGGTTAGCATTGTTATTTCACAGTGCCAGGGTCGCAGGTACGATTTACGGCTTGGATCACTGTCTGTGCGGAGTCTGCACGTTCTCCGTGTTTCTGCGTGGGTTTCCTCCGGGTGCTCCAGTTTCCTCCCACCAGTCCCGAAAGACTTAGGTGAATTGGACATTGTGAATTCTCCCTCTGTGTACCAGAACAGGTGCCGGAATGTGGCGACTAGGGGCTTTGCACAGTAACTTAATTAATGTAAGTTAATTTAAGCCTACTTATGACAATAAAGATTATTATTATTATGCTTTTTGTTTTGCTTCTCAAATCTGACCAAATGGATTCTGTCCTTACTGCTTCAAGGACATCCTCTCTTTCCAACACAAGGTCTTCCCTAATCAGCACTGCAGCCCCACCTCCCTTTTTTCCCCTCCCTTATCTTGTATTTCTGAATATTAAATACCCAGTTCTCACCATTTTGAATCACGTTTCCATTTTTGTCACCTCGCCCCCCCACCTCAAATTCCCACACAGCTATTTGTGCTTGCAGCTCTCCAATCTTATTCACTGGTTTGTGTGCTTACCTATTTGTTCCAATTGTCTTTGGATTCCTCATAGACATTATTAGTCTGCTTCAATCTAGTACGGTACCACTCCCTTCCGTAGTGCTACCTTGACTCCTTTTATGCACTTTATTCCTTCTTTCTACTTCTATACATTGGTGTCCACCCCTTTACCAATTTAGTTTAAGTAAGTAACAATAAAGATACCGTGACACAGTGCATTCCATGGACCACCAGCCAGTGAAAAGATAGAGCAGCAATGTGCAAGGAAATTAGAGACGTAAGAAGCTATCGGGCAGCAATAATAAAAATATAATTATTCTGTTTTTAAACTTTAAGCACCAATGATCATAATATCATAAACATTAGGTTAGCTGTTGAAAAGGACAAGGAGCCATCAAGAGTAAAAATATGCATTTATTTTGAGGACGACCAATTTGTGGGATAGGGACAGATATTACCCAGGAAAATTGGGATCAAGTTGACTTCCGGTGACAGGGATGTGCTGAACAGTGGCACATCAGGTGTTTCTCCTCCAGAATACAGTAAAATAGGCACTTTTAGCCAAATTTAGCCTGAAAATTTGGATTTATTCAACACCTAAACCAAAAAAGGCAGAGAAGAGCGAGCAATATGCCTGCAAACAGCAGCTGAAGAGGCTGCAGGGAAGCCAGTAGCAGTGGAAAAGGGTAGGAGCAGTGAGCGAGCAGGTCGGCAGACCCACAAGACAGAGGGTCCCGGCCAGCCCAGAGAGAGGGAGACTGAGGACCAAGACAATGCCCCCCACCATGGAGAGGGATGGAAGACATTCCTAACCAAGGAGTTGCCTGTGATGTTGGGGAGGGTTTAAACTAATGTGGCAGGGGGATGGGAACCGATGCAGGAAGTTGGAAGGTAGTAAAACAGGGACAGAAGCAAAAGGAAGTAAGGGGAAAAGTGCAAGGCAGAGAAGACATAGTCAAAAATCTAAAAGGGCGACAGTACAAGGTACAGTGACTGAGGGGAGCTCAGTGAATAGGCCCAGTAATAACAAAAGGAATAAAACTGGAGATGTTAAGATTCAAAACAGAGGTAAAAAAACCAACATAAGTGTACTTTACCTGAATACTCGTAGTATTCGGAATAAAGTAAATGAGTTGATGGCACAAATCATCGTAAATGACTATGATTTAGTGGCCATTACTGAAACATGGTTAAAGGATGGTCACGACTGGGAGTTAAATATCCGAGGGTATCAAACTATTCGGAAGGACAGAGTGGATGGTAAGGGAGGTGGTGTTGCTCTGTTATTTAAGGATGACATCTGGGCAATAGTAAGGGATGACATCGGTGCTATGGAGGATAAGGTTGAATCCATTTGGGTGGAAATCAGGAATAGTAAGGCGAAAAAGTCACTGATAGGAGTAGTCTATCGGCCACCAAATAGTAACGATATGGTGGGGCAGGCAATAAATAAAGAAATAACTGATGCATGTAGAAATGGTACAGCAGTTATCATGGGGGATTTTAATCTACATGTCGATTGGTTTAACCAGGTCGGTCAAGGCAACCTTGAGGAGGAGTTTATAGAATGTATCCGCGATAGTTTCCTAGAACAGTATGTAATGGAACCTACGAGGGAACAAGCGGTCCTAGATCTTGTCCTGTGTAATGAGACAGGATTGATTCATGATCTCATAGTTAGGGATCCTCTCGGAAGGAGCGATCGCAATATGGTGGAATTTAAAATACAGATGGAGGGTGAGAAAGTAAAATCAAATACTAGTGTTTTGTGTTTAAACAAAGGAGATTACAAGGGGATGAGAGAAGAACTAGCTAAGGTAGACTGGGAGCTAAGACTTTATGCTGGAACAGTTGAGGAACAGTGGAGAATCTTCCAAGCGATTTTTCACAGTGCTCAGCAAAGGATTATACCAACAAAAAGGAAGGACGGAAGAAAGAGGGAAAATCGACCGTGGGTATCTAAGGAAATAAGGGAGTGTATAAAATTGAAGGAAAAAGCATATAAAGTGGCAAAGATTGCTGGGAGATTAGAGGACTGGGAAATCTTTAGGGGGCAACAGAAAGCTACTAAAAAAGCTATAAAGAAGAGTAAGATAGAGTATGAGAGTAAACTTCCTCAGAATATAAAAACAGACAGTAAAAGTTTTTACAAATATTTAAGACAAAAAAGAGTGGCTAAGATAAATATTGGTCCTTTGGAGGATGAGAAGGGAGTTTTAATAATGGGAAATGAGGAAATGGCTGAGGAACTGAACAGGTTTTTTGGGTCGGTCTTCACAGTGGAAGACACAAATAACATGCCAGCGACTGATAGAAATGAGGCTATGACAGGTGAGGACCTTGAGAGGATTGTTATCACTAAGGAGGGAGTGATGGGCAAGCTAATGGGGCTAAAGGTAGACAAGTCTCCTGGCCCTGATGGAATGCATCCCAGAGTGCTAAAAGAGATGGCTAGGGAAATTGCAGATGCACTAGTGATAATTTACCGAAATTCACTAGACTCTGGGGTGGTCCCGGTGGATTGGAAATTAGCAAACGTGATGCCACTGTTTAAAAAAGGAGGTAGGCAGAAAGCAGGAAATTATAGGCCAGTGAGCTTAACTTCGGTAGTAGGGAAGATGCTGGAATCTATCATCAAGGAGGAAATTGCGAGGCATCTGGATAGAAATTGTCCCATTGGGCAGACGCAGCATGGGTTCGTAAAGGGCAGGTCATGCCTAACTAATTTAGTGGAATCTTTTGAGGACATTACCAGTGCAGTAGATAACGGGGAGCCGATGGATGTGGTATATCTGGATTTCCAGAAAGCCTTTGACAAGGTGCCACACAAAAGGTTGCTGCATAAGATAAAGATGCATGGCATTAAGGGTAAAGTAGTAGCATGGATAGAGGATTGGTTAATTAATAGAAAGCAAAGAGTTGGAATAAATGGGTGTTTCTCTGGTTGGCAATCAGTAGCTAGTGGTGTCCCTCAGGGATCCGTGTTGGGCCCACAATTGTTCACAATTTACATAGATGATTTGGAGTTGGGGGACCAAGGGCAATGTGTCCAAGTTTGCAGATGACACTAAGATGAGGAGTGGTAAAGCGAAAAGTGCAGAGGATACTGGAAGTCTGCAGAGGGATTTGGATAGGTTAAGTGAATGGGCTAGGGTCTGGCAGGTGGAATACAACGTTGACAAATGTGAGGTTATCCATTTTGGTAGGAATAACAGCAAACGGGATTATTATTTAAACGATAAAATATTAAAGCAGGCCGCTGTTCAGAGAGACTTGGGTGTGCTAGTGCATGAGTCACAGAAGGTTGGTTTACAAGTGCAACAGGTGATTAAGAAGGCAAATGGAATTTTGTCCTTCATTGCTAGAGGGATGGAGTTTAAGACTAGGGAGGTTATGTTGCAATTGTATAAGGTGTTAGTGCGGCCACACCTGGAGTATTGTGTTCAGTTTTGGTCTCCTTACTTGAGAAAGGACGTACTGGCGTTGGAGGGTGTGCAGAGGAGATTCACTAGGTTAATCCCAGAGCTGAAGGGGTTGGATTATGAGGAGAGGTTGAGTAGACTGGGACTGTACTCGTTGGAATTTAGAAGGATGAGGGGGGATCTTATAGAAACATTTAAAATTATGAAGGGAATAGATAGGATAGATGCGGGCAGGTTGTTTCCACTGGCGGGTGACAGCAGAACTAGGGGACATAACCTCAAAATAAGGGGAAGTAGATTTAGGACTGAGTTTAGGAGGAACTTCTTCACCCAAAGGGTTGTGAATCTATGGAATTCCTTGCCCAGTGAAGCAGTTGAGGCTCCTTCATTACATGTTTTTAAGGTAAAGATAGATAGTTTTTTGAAGAATAAAGGGATTAAGGGTTATGGTGTTCGGGCCGGAAAGTGGAGCTGAGTCCACAAAAGATCAGCCATGATCTAATTGAATGGCGGAGCAGGCTCGAGGGGCCCGATGGCCTACTCCTGCTCCTAGTTCTTATGTTCTTATGAAGGAAGAGATCAAAGTGGAGATCCAGGTGGCAGTCAGGGTGGCGCTGGTCGCCATGCAGATGCCGCTCGATGGGATGGTGACGAAGCTGGAGGCTCAGAGAAGAACAATCTAGGAGCTTGAAAAGGCATCAACCGACCACAGCGACAGGATCGTCACGCTGGAAGCAGAGATAAAAAGTTTGGTGGTGACCCAAGGATGCCTGAAGAGGAAGGTTGAGGATCAGGAGAACCGGTCTAGGCAACAGAATATACGAATAGTGGGTCTGCCAGAGGAGTTCGAGGGTAGAGATCCGACTGACTACATGGCCCAGATGCTGGGCAATTTGGTTGAAAGTCACAGTTTCCCCAAGCCACCGGAGATCGATAGAGCCCACGGGTCATTCCAGACAATGCTGAAGGCCGGAGAGCAGCCGAGGGTGATAATTCAAAAGTTGCACAGGTACCAGGATCGGGGAACGATCCTGCATTGATCTCGGCAGACCAAAGCGAGCAGTTGGGCAGGGCAGAGAATACAGGCATATCAGGACATTGGGGCAGATCAGCAAAGCACAGGGCAGAGTTTCACCACGTGAAGTCGGCCTTGTACAAGAATAGTATAAAATACGGGATGTTATTCCCAGCCAGGCTCTGGGTGACATTCGAGAATAACGAACACTATTTCACCACACCAGCAGAGGCGAATGGCCTGGACAAAGGGCAAACAAAGCAGCGATGAGGAAGGTGCAGGGAGAGAAAGAAAAAAGTTACAAACATGGACAATTATTGCCTGGGACTGGAGCAAGAGCACTAGTTAACAGGAAGGAAGGGGTGATGGCAGTGGTGCGGAGCACAGGAAAGGGTGAGGAGGCGACAGAGAGGACAGAAACGGATCGGGCATAAGGAGGGGGAAAGATCAGACCCGGGAGGGGGCCGACAGCGAGGAAAGTTAGGAAGTATGAAAGAGAGGGAGGCTGCAGCACATCTCCCAGCCAGGGTGGGAGGTGGTGATTGGGGGGGGTTAGAGAACATAAGGACAAGGAAGGAAAGGATCTTAGACTGGCTTCAGCAGCTCATGTTTGGGTTGATGGAACAAGATGGCACCATAAGCAGCTACTTTGGAGGGTTCTAAAGACTCATTTCGCTGCTCAGTGTAGATGCGAAATGCTCGCAAAGGTCCTGGGCAAGGGACCGGAGAACTGCGTACCCAGAGGTGGTCGCAGAGGACCAGACAGGCTTAGTTAAGGGTAGACAGCAAACTGCGAACATCAGACGATTGCTGAATGTAATACTGACCCCATCCGGAAAGAGAACACCACAGGTGATCATCTCCTGGATGCAGAAAAGGCCTTCGACAAAATAGAATGGAAGTGCCTCATCGATGTACTGGACCAGTTTGGGCTAGGGACGGGGTTCACCTCATGGGTGAAACTCCTGTACAATGCCTCCAAGGCAAGCCTTTGGACCAACACCACCAGCTCTGAATACGTCCAGCTGTACAGAGGCAACAGGCAGGGATGCCCGCTGCCCCCGCTCCTGTTCGCCCTGGCAATTGAACCACTGGCAATTGTCCTGCAAGATGCAGGAAGGGAATTCGAAGAGGAGACAGAGAGCACAGTCTCACTCTATGCAAATGATCCACTCCTCTATGTCTCGGACGCACAAAATGGCATGAACAAAATCTTGAAGCTTCTGGAAGAGTTCGGAGCCTTCTCGGGCTACAAACACCTGGGCAAAAGTGAGGTTTCCCCCGTGCACCCGAGAAGGGGAGGGGAAGAGCTGGAGGGTCTACCATTTAAAATAGCCCAAAACTAATTCCGCTACTTGGCAATCCAGATATCCCACGACAGGCCGGATCCAGAAGTGAATCTGACCAGTTTGGCAGAGGAAGTTAAAAAGGAACAACAGAGATGGGATGCACTCCCGCTTTCCCTGGCAGGAAGGGTGCAGGCGATCAAGATTAACGTATTGCCCAGGTTCTTCTTCCTGTTTACATCCATACCGATCTTCATACCCAAGGCCTTTTTCTAAAGCGTAGGCAAAATGATGATGCCGTTTATGTGTGTGCGTGCGTGAGTGGGGGAGGGGGGGCTGGCCCTCCCAAACCCTGGGCAGCCACGGCTGAGAGAATGAGGGGATGGGTGAAGGAACCAAAAATGGAATGGGTGAGAATGGAGGAGTCCTCCTGCACAGGAACAACCCTCCGAGTCCGCGCCATGACAATGCTCCCATCCCCGCCGACAAAACACCCAACCAGCCCAGTGGTCGCAGCAACACTAAGAACCTGGAACCAGATGAGGCCACACTTTGGTCTAACTGAGGTATCCACCATAGCCCTCATCTGCAGCAACCACAGGTTTCCACCAGCCTGAAAGACAACACCTTTAAGAGGTGGAGACAGGACGGGAGGTGGAGACAGGACGGGGGTCGGGGACGGGACGGGGGATGTGGAGGAGGAGACACGAACGGTTAGAGACTTTTACAAGGAGGACAGACTTGCGACCTTAGATGAGCTGACGGAGAGACTGGAACTACTGAATGGACAGGAACTCCGACATTTGCAAATCAAAATCTTTCTCTGCAAGGAGACAACGAGGTACCCCAGGGCCCCGAGAGACACAATGTCGGAGGAGCTACTGGACGCGGACAGTCTGGAAAAGGGGAACTGCGGGGACATATACGGATGACTCTTAGAAAGGACATGCTCTCCACTGGACAGAATAAGGGAGAAATGTGAGGAAGAGTTAGGGACGGAAACACAACCCAAAGATGTGCAGGTTAGGTGGATTGGTCATGCTAAATTGCCCATTAATTGGAAATAAAAATAATTGGGTACTCTAAATTTATAATTAAAAAAAAGAGGTAGGGACGGAAAGAGGGAGGAAACTCAGGTGCGAAGCACTGATCAGAGCCAACTCCGCCACCTCCTGCGCAAGGTTAAGCCTCGTGCAGCTTAAAGTGGTGCACAGAGTACACCTGAGAAGAACCCGAATGAACAGGTTCTTTCCGGAGGTGAAGGATAAATGTGAATGGTGCCAGGGAGGCCCGGCTAAGGACACCCACGTGTTCTGACCTGCCCTAGACTTGTCGGGTTCTGGACAGCCTTCTTCGAGGCGATGTCCAAGGTTGTGGGGGTGAGAGTGGGTCCGTGCCCGAGAGTGGTAGTCTCTCAGAGCCAGAACCAGCCAGAACTTCATATCGGGAAGAGGGCCAATGCCCTTGCTTTTGCTTCCCTAATAGTCCGCCGGAGAATCTTGCTGGGCCGGCGATCAGTAGCACCACCCACAGCTGCAGACTGGCTGGCAGACGTATCAGAATTTCCCCAACTGGAGAACATAAAGCACACCATCTGAGGTTTGGAAGATGACTTCCAGAAAGTGTGGGGGGCATTCATCAGCCTGTTCCAAGACCTGGTCGAAGCCAACAACTAATAGAACAGGGTGGGTGGGGGATAACAGACACACACACGCACCAGGGCCACATAAATCAGACAGGAAGGGGGGTGGGAGAACAGGGGGGTGGGGGAAAGAGATCCAAGGAAACGGCAAAGGGGAGCTCAGGGAGTGACTGACACAGGGACCAGAGGGCCCATCACAAAGCTACAAGAATAAAACAAACACCAAACAAACCATATACGGTGAAAAAAAAGGACCTAGGACAGGACCCGCAGAGAGCAGAAAAGGGAGGTGGGGGGGGGGGGGGGGGGGGGGGGGGGGGGGGAAAGAGCGCAAAAGGGAGGGTGCCGAAAAGGAACGATATGTAAATTATCACCGTTTCATCCATTTCTTGAACAGTGTAAGAATGATAACTTTAATAAAAATATTAAAAAAGGAAAATTGAAATCAAAAATTGTTTGCCAAAGCTGTATCGAAACAATGGACTACCTCCAGTGGCTCACATTCAGCCAATGTACATTTCCACAAAGTGTGGAGGAGACAAGCAAAGCCAGAATTGCCTCGATGATGAAGATGAAATGAATGAATGAAAAACTCCAGTATTTGAATGGTTGAGACAGCACCGGGCTTCCAGAAAATTACGAATGCTTAAACTACTTTGCAGCAAGTTATATACTGAAATATTCAACTGAGGTATGACAAAGCCCTATTGTGGAAAGCTACGTGGAAAGAAGTTAGGAGAGAATTAATTAATGGGCGATTTATTTTGAGATGGGACATTTATTTGCTTTCTCCTCTAATCCTGAATGCTGTGCTCCTAACAAAAACTCCTTGAAGGTCTTCTCGCAAAAAAATGTTTTAAAGAACTTACACCCAGCTGCAAAATCACTTGACTCAACTAGATTCTGCAAGCTTAGCCTACCTCCCCCCACTTTTCCACCCACCAGGATATAGCTCACCCATATTTATCAATTCCAGTACTCCAATCCTCTTATGCCAAAGTATACTCTTCCACCATGTCCCATTCCTCAACACCTCCTTGCTCCTTTCAAATCTCACTACCACTGTTACCAAACCACTAGAATCCTTCCCATCATTACTAAAATTGTTCAATTTTCATCCCTCCCATTTAAGTATTTCTTCATACCTTCTATTTGCCAGTAACCTGAATCATTCACCTCCGGATTTAGGACTATAAAAACAAAATTTATTACTTAGCTGAGCAAATGTATAATCAAAATAAATTGGTGGATGTACAAGCCATGAAAACATAGATATCATTTTATTATTGAAAACTGAAAAATATCACTAGCACTCCAAATGATGCTTTGCAATAAAATAACCATTTAAATTAATCAACCTAGATTAATTTCTTCAACAAGATATCGTACTTGACATAGTATCAGATAGCATATCTTTTGATCCACTATGAGCATCACCTGAGCTCAGTCTGTAATATTAGAAAATAATTATGCCTAGCACACAATTCCTGTAAGTAAAGCAGTATCATACATTTTATGTGCAACTCTATCTTCGAATAGTTGCTGTGAAAATATTCAAATTATGCATGTATTTGGGATCAATGTAAATTCTTCCTCCTCCCCTGGACAATGTTAAATTTATATAATTCAGTCATATTGGATTGGATTTTGTCTATTGTCATGTGTACAGTGAAAGGTATTTTTCTGCGAGCAGCTCAACAGATCATTAAGTACATGAAAATAAAATAAAATACATAAAAGGGCAACACAAGGTACACAATGTAACTACATAACACCAGCATCGGATGAAGCTTACTGGGTGTAGTGTTAATGAGGTCAGTCCATAAGAGAGTCATTTAGGAGTCTGGTAATTCTGAAGAAGCTGTTTTGAGTGTCTTCATCTGTGTTCTCAAAATGTTGTATCTCCTGTCCGATGGAAGAAGTTGGAAGAGTGAGTAAGCCGGGTGGGAGGGGTCTTTGATTATGCGACCCGCTTTCCCAGGCAGTAGGAGGTGTAGATGGAGTCAATGGATGGAAGGCAGGTTTGTCTGATGGACTGGGCTGTGTTCACGACTCTCTGAAGTTTCTTGCGGTCTTGGGCGGAGCATTTGCCATACCAGGCTGCAACGCAGCCAGATAGGATGCTTTCTATGGTGCATCTGTAAAAGTTGGTAAGAGTTAATGTGGACATGCCAAATTTCCTTAGTTTCCTAAGGAAGTATAGGCACTGTTGTGCTTTCTGGGTTGTAGCATCGATGTGGGTGGACCAGGACAGATTTTTGGAGATGTGTACCCCTAGGAATTTGAAGCTGCTAACCATCTCCACCTCGGCCCCGTTGATGCTGACGGGTGTGTACAGTATTTTGCTTCCTGAAGTCAATGACCAGCTCTTTAGTTTTGCTGGCATTGAGGGAGATTGTTGTCGCTGCACCACTCCACTAGGTTCTCTATCTCACCGTATTCTGACTTGCCGTCAAATGCAATTTTTTAAATAGCAAACCAGATTCCTATAATCCTCCGAGGAAAAATAAATCTGTAATTTTCTCCCTTAATTACTATAAAATTAACTGTCCATCATTGAGTCTCAACTGACATATTGTCATTCCAATGACAAAAATATTTATTTTTAAGCTTTTTTAATAAATGGAAAACTAAAGAGCAAAATCAAAAGCTTTATTCAGGTGAAGTTAATACTGATTTGTGTGCAGTAAAACAATACAAAGAGAAAAAAAAGCTGAGGTTCAGCACACTTCAAGCAAGCAAGCAAGATGCTGCTAATTACACATCTTTAAATTCCAAACGATCTATTTTTCTCTCAGCTGCAAAAGCAAATTTTGTTTTTTGTGCATAATAGTATTTCAGTCTGTCCAACTTCCAGTCTGCCCAACTTCAGAATGCATTTAAATACGAAATGGATGATGAATTTGAGTATGTTTTGAACTGAAGTTTCAAATGATAAAGCTAACAGAATGAAACAATGGGACTGAAATTTATCCAGGACAGTTATCTCAAAATAGGCAATAGTTTCTTAGCAGCCCAATTCTACACTCTACCTGCTCTCTCCTTCTCCAATGTCTTCAATTGAAACGAAAATCAGGTGTAAAGCAGGTTGCCAATGCATTTCCCTCATTTTACACTATCACGCACAAGAAATGTTCTTCCCAATGTGTTCTTTAAAGAACTGTTTATACAACTACCAAGGAGGATTTTATCCCCAAAAACCTCAATGTTGTATTTTAGGAAAATGGTTTCTCATGGAAATTTTGGAAAGGTTTCTACAGGACCACTGACTTTTCAGAGGATGGTATTTGCAAGCCCAGGCCCTCAAACTGCTTTTCACAAATGCAATAATTGCTGTTTATTGGCTTAAAGTTAAAATGTTATTAAAGCATCCTTGAATTAATGCTCCAAAGAGGCCGAGATACTGCAAATGAAATCTTTACATTTATTTATACCGTGGTACTTGTCCAAGAGATGAAACATTTGCTTATTTTTCACAAACCAATTAAAAACATTTTTCTCCCCATCTTACAAACTAGAGCTGACAGGTGCAGTACTTTCTTTCCCACCATTAATGCCGCTACACCCAAGCCCTCCCCATTAGCTTCAAAAATCCATTAATAATCAAGCTCTACTTTACATAATCAAATTCCAATATCACTTTTAAAAATGTTTCTAAAAGCTAGGCACTTATTTCCAATCTTCCTTCCCATTAGCTGATGTACAAGGGGTAGGGGACACTGATTTAATCTCTGAGAAAGAGTTGCAGGTGCATGTGAATGGCAATGTGATCTTGCTGTGAGGGTGGGGAATGCAGAGATATTTAATGATTTCAAAATGAAATTGGATGAGCACTTGAGAAAAAAATAACTTGCACAGTTGCAGTGCTTAGGGGATAGAGTGGGGAAATGGGACCGACTCTACAAAAGAGCCGACATGGGCTTGGTGGCCGAATGGCCTCTTTTTGTGCTATAATGACTCCATAACTTAATTAGTATTGAATACTAGCTTGCTTGCTTCCTGGGCATTAAAAAAATAAAAGTAAATAAATACATCAGTAAAGAAACACAACACATACACAAGACAACCTAATTTACAATTTTCAGAAGATAATGGAGTTATGACACTGACTTATTCAGTCAGCATAAATCTTGATGATACATCAGATCTTACACGTAGCAAAAACATCTATTGCTGGAAAACTATGTGTATTCCAAAGACCATCAGCAGTAACACAGGAAATCTGCTTGTCTGCATAAAATTAATTGAAAGCCTTGAGGCACACATTCATGTACTGTATGTATTCGTCTTGGCTGTTATGTGTTGGATTTTCAATCACACTTTACTGTCAAAGTGGTTCAAATGAAATAATAGTAAACCACAACTGCAGAAATGTGGAGCATGTATCAAAAGGGGACAAAGCAGCTTAAAGAACTACAAAGTCCGAACGACCAGGCAGCAGAACATGCCAAGCAAAAAAATGAAGTGTTTTATGAAAAAAAAGGTCAGCCTTTTGATCAGCAATTAAAATTTAAAATTTCCAAAATAAGATTCAAGAAATACATATTATACAAAACCTGAATGCAGCCAAATGAATTGTTATTGATATATTTTAATGACTTAAATTAAATTAAATATTTACAGGGCCTCAGCATACCTCAAAGGCTTTGGATTTGACCAGATAGCCCCTCCCGAAATTTGAGGGTTGCCAACCACGTGTGCATATTGTGAACTTGTACTGGTTGCAAAATTTCTTAGTATGTTTGGTTCTATGTCAGGAGGTTTAAGTTGAACTAGCAGGAATTTTCTTTCAATATCTGAAGACTGAAATGGTTATTAGCTTTTAAATATGTCAAACAAAACTAGAGACTGAATCTGTAAATCTTAAAAGTTATAACTAAGTGTTGCTTGAAATAAAATGCAATTTTCTATGATGAACTATTTACTTTGACAACGCCTGTGTAACTGAATTCTCAGTGTACCAAACTGGCGCCGGAATGTGGCGACCAGTGGATTTTCACAGTAACTTCATTGCAGTGGGTTAATGTAAGCCTACTTGTGACAATAAAGATTATATTATTGTATTATATTACCTGTTGGCTATTGGTAGAAAATAAAGTTTGCTCTGTTCATCAATAATTAATTAATTAATTTTTCTCAGTGGATAGAGACTTTGTTTAGTTCACCAAGTGATTTAAACCTAGCTGGGAAATAAATATGAGTTAAAGGATGCTGTCTGAATGACTCCTGTCTATATCAATCACAAAATTACTCTTTTTAACCTTGGTTAAAAACTCAGTTTAAGACATCTTTCCAGTTAACATTTTGGGCTTTAGGTCAATTTTGTTAATCTAAAACTGAACAATGTTTAAGCATTTTGTAGAAATCTATTTTGCTAATGTGTAGTCAGCAAACTCTGTTTTAAGGTAGAAACAGTATCAAGTCTTGACAGAAGATCCTACGGTCAAGTTTGACTTTAGAGAATTGTGCAATAACCTACGTTGATACGTTAATGTAGTTCTAAGGGCGGTTAGCAGTCTTTTGGAGGAGACATTAAACCAGGGCACACTCAGATGAGCGTAAAATGATTTATTGGGGTTAATTGAAGCAAGATATTCCACTGGAAGAATGGCCAATATTTGCCCCTCACCAATATCTACAGAAGACTAACTAGTTTCATTCGCAAAACCAAAACTTCTGACTATATTGGAAACAGAAGAGTAAAACTTAACAAATTACAAAAAGTTGTAAAAATTAATAAAATTTGATTAGAAATATTGCAGAGGAGTTAAAAAATGTAATTCTATCAATGGCTTGATCAGAACTACCAAGGTCTTGTAGATTTAACCACAGAAGTTGTTGCCAAGTCAGAAACCCACATGAAATGTGTCCTAACTTCCAGTAGATGGAGTTCAAATATAGTTCTGCAGTGGAATTACAGACTCAGCTTCCTTTTCTAGCAGACAGCCGCCTAGGCCACTGTAATACCCCTTCCTTATTTCAAACAGGAAGTTCAAAGTACAGGAAGTGAGCCAACAACAGCAGATTCTGATAATATTATTATTGATAGAAACAGAATTTTTAACATTTTTAAAAATTAATAAATTATTTGAAATGAGAACTTCTTGGGGCTCAGCCCCTGAAGACTGAAGTCTTCATCAATTATTTTGTTTCTAAAATAATCTGCGAACCACAAATCTAAATATTAGACAAATGTTATCCCCATAAAAGAAATAAGTTATAACTACGATTTTTGTTTAGAGAAGTGAAATAGCACCAACAGGTTTCACTCCTCCGCAAACAAGAACAAATAGGACCATCATTGTAAACGTTTGAAATTCACTCTCTGACCCATCACCTGGATAGACAGTCAATTACCTACTGACAGAAAAAAGACTTGTAAAAGGATTTTTAGTGTTTCTTTTTAAAGATTTCCATATTCTGTTTTTCTTGTCCCATATTACACTCTTGCCTCCAACCAACAAGATGTCTGCAAGAGTGTTGAATTCAACTACTGTGATTGCTCCTCCCTCACTTGATGCTCCATCTATAAATTTCTATCTCTTTCCACTCTATTTCTTTGGGATTAGTGTACCTAGTCTCTCCAGTATGTGGACCTCATTCCTTAATCATAGAAACCCAAGTGCAGAAGGCAGCAATTCGGCCCATCGAGCCTGCACTGGCCCTCTGAAGGAGCACTCTACCTAGATAAAATTCCCCACCATATCCCTTAACCCCACCTCGGGGCAATTTAGCATGGCCAATACACCTAACCAACACATCTTTGGACTGTGGCAGGAAACCGCAGCACCCACAGGAAACCCAAGCAGACACAGGAAGAATGTGCAAATTCCACAGAGATAGTCACCTGAGGTTAGAATCAGACTCTGGTCTCGAGGCAGCAGTAGTAACGACTGTGCCAGAATTTCTCCCTATTTTCATCCAGCAGAGCAGAGCTCATGATTGGCTGTTCCGGGGAGATTTGCATACGTGCAATACGGTCAGCGTAAGTTGAACGTGGTTTGTGAAGGGGCTGTTCTCGAGTGACAGCTTTACCCGAAACACTACTTACGTAGTGTCTCCCACCCATCCTCCTCCTCTAACCAAAAAAAAAGTTCTGTCCGTCGGATTGCTAAACTAACAAGTTTTATTTTTTAGTTTTCAGTAGTTGGGAAGTTAGTTCAGTGGGAATGGAGGCTAGGGCAGTTGAATGTTCCTCCTGCAGAATGTGGGAGGAAAGGGTCACCTCGAGTGTCCCTGCTGACTACATCTGCGGGAAGTGCACCCAACTCCAGCTCCTCGAGAACCGCGTTAGGGACCTGGAGCTGGAACTGGATGAACTTCGGATCATTCGGGAGGCGGAGGGGGTTATTGAGAGGAGTTATAGGGAGGTAGTCACACCTCAGGTAAAAGAAGAAGATAGATGGGTTACTGTCAGGGGAGGGAGAGGGAACTGGCAGGCAGTGCAGGGATCCCCTGTGGTCGTTCCCCTCTATAACAAGTATACCGTTTTGGATACTGTTGCGGGGGACGACTTACCAGGGGTAAGCAATGGGGCACAGGTCTCTGGCACAGTCTGTCCCTGTTGCTCAGAAGGGAAGGGAGAAGAGGAACAGAGCACTTGTCATTGGGGACTCCATAGTTAGAGGAACAGACAGGAGGTTCTGTGGGGACGAAAGAGACTCACGGTTGGTGTGTTGCCTCCCAGGTGCCAGGGTTCGTGATGTCTCTGATCGTGTTTTTGGAATCCTTAAGGGGGAGGGGGAGCAGCCCCAAGTCGTGGTCCACATAGGTACCAACAACATAGGTAGGAAGAGAGATGGGGATTTGAGACAGAAATTCAGGGAGCTAGGGTGGAAGCTGAGAGCTAGAACAAACAGAGTTGTTATCTCTGGGTTGTTACCCGTGCCACGTGCTAGCGAAGTGAGAAATAAGGAGAGAGATGAGGTGAACACGTGGCTACAGGGATGGTGCAGGAGGGAGAGTTTTGGTTTCCTGGATAATTGGGGCTCATTCTGGGGTAGGTGGGACCTCTACAAACAGGATGGTCTTCACCTGAACCAGAGGGGTACCAATATCCTGGGGGGGGGGAGATTTGCTAGTGCTCTTCGGGGGAGGGGCGGGGGGTTGTTTAAACTAATTCAGCAGGGGGATGGGAACCTAAATTGTAGTCCCAGTGTACAGGATGTTGAGAGTAGTGAGGTCAGGGATAGGGTTAAAAGTTCAAAAGAGGGCACCGGCAAACAAGACGCTGGTTTGAAATGTGTCTACTTCAACGCCAGGAGCATCCGGAATAAGGTGGGTGAGCTTGCAGCATGGGTTCGTACCTGGGATCTCGATGTTGTGGCAATTTCGGAGACATGGGTAGAGCAGGGACAGGAATGGTTGTTGCAGGTTCCAGGATTTAGATGTTTCTGTAAGAACAGAGAAGATGGTAAAAGGGGGGGGGGGTGGCATTGTTAATCAAGGAAAGTATTACGGCGGTAGAAAGGTCGTTTGAGGACTCGTCTACTGAGGTAGTATGGGCCGAGGTTAGGAACAGGAAAGGAGGTCACCCTGTTGGGAGTTGTCTATAGACCTCCGAATAGTTCCAGAGATGTAGAGGAAAGGATTGCAAAGATGATTCTCGACAGGAGCGAGAGTAACAGGGTAGTTGTTATGGGGGACTTTAACTTTCCAAATATTGACTGGAAATACTATAGTTTGAGTACTATAGACGGGTCAGTTTTTGTGCAGTGTGCGCAGGCGGGTTTTCTGACACAGTATGTAGACAGGCCAACAAGGGGCGAGGCCAGTGTATTTGGTACTGGGTAATGAACCCGGCCAGGTGTTAGATTTAGATGTAGGTGAGCACTTTGGTGATAGTGATCACAATTCGGTTATGTTTACTTTAGCAACGGGCAGGGATAGGTATATACCGCAAGGCAAGAATTATAGCTGGGGGAAAGGCAATTATGATGCTATTCGGCAAGATTTAGGATTTATAGGATGGGGAAGGAAACTGCAGGGGATGGGTACAATCGAAATGTGGAGCTTTTTCAAGGAACAGCTACTGCGTGTCCTTGATAAGTATGTACCTGTCAGGCAGGGAGGAAGTTGTCGAGCAAGGGAACCGTGGTTTACTGAGGAAGTTGAAGCACTTGTCAAGAGGAAGAAGAAGGCTTATGTTAGGATGAGACATGAAGGCTCAGTTAGGGCACTTGAGAGTTACAAGTTAGCCAGGAAGGACCTAAAGGGAGAGTTAAGAAGAGTGAGGAGAGGACACGAAAAGTCGTTGGCGGATAGGATCAAGGAAAACCCCAAGGCTTTCTATAGGTATATCAGGAACAAAAGAATGACTAGAGTATGATTAGGGCCAATCAAGGATAGTAGTGGAAAGTTGTGTGGAATCAGAGGAGATAGGGGAAGCGTTAAATGGATATTTTTCGTCAGTGTTTACACTGGAGAAAGACAATGTTGTCGAGGAGAATACTCAGGTTCAGTCGACCAGGCTAGATGGAATTGAGGTTCACAAGGAGGAGGTGTTAGGAATTTTGGAAAGTGTAAAAATAGGTAAGTCCCCTGGGCCAGATGGGATTTATCCTAGGATTCTCTGGGAAGCCAGGGAGGAGATTGCAGAGCCTATGTCCTTGATCTTTATGTCGTCTTTGTCGGCAGGAATAGTGCCGGAAGACTGGAGGATAGCAAATGCTGTCCCCTTGTTCAAGAAGGGGAGTAGAGACAACCCTGGTAATTATAGACCTGTGAGCCTTACTTCGGTTGTGGGTAAAATGTTGGAAAAGGTTATAAGAGATAGGGTTTATAATCATCTTGAAAAGAACAAGTTGATTAGCGATAGTCAACACGGTTTTGTGAAGGGTAGGTCATGCCTCACAAACCTTATTGAGTTTTTTAAGAAGGTGACCAAACAGGTGGATCAGGGTAAAGCGGTTGATAAGGTTCCCCACGGTAGGCTATTGCAGAAAATAAGGAAGTATGGGATTGAAGGTGATTTAGCGGTTTGCATCAGTAATTGGCTAGCTGAAAGAAGACAGAGGGTGGTGGTTGATGGCAAATGTTCATCCTGGAGTTCAGTTACTAGTGGTGTACCGCAAGGATCTGTTTTGGGGCCACTGCTGTTTGTCATTTTTATAAATGACCTGGAAGAGGGTGTAGAAGGATGGGTTAGTAAATTTGCAGATTACACGAAGGTCGGTGGAGTTGTGGATAGTGCTGAAGGATGTCATAGGATACAGAGGGACATAGATAAGCTGCAGAGCTGGGCTGAGAGGTGGCAGATGGAGTTTAATGCGGAAAAGTGTGAGGTGGTTCACTTTGGAAGGAGTAACAGGAATGCAGAGTACTGGGCTGATGGCAAGATTCTTGGTAGTGTAGATGAACAGAGAGATCTCGGCATCCAGGTACATAAATCCCTGAAAGTTGCCACCCAGGTTAATAGGGCTGTTAAGAAGGCATATGGTGTGCTAGCCTTTATCAGTAGTGGTATTGAGTTTCGGAGCCACAAGGTCATGCTGCAGCTGTACATAACTCTGGTGCGGCCGCTCCTGGAGTACTGCGTGCAGTTCTGGTCACCACATTATAGGAAGGATGTGGAAGCTTTGGAAAGGGTTCAGAGGAGATTTACTAGGATGTTGCCTGGTATGGAGGGAAGGTCTTACGAGGAAAGGCTCAGGGACTTGAGGTTGTTTTCGTTAGAGAGGAGAAGGCTGAGAGGTGACTTAATAGAGACATAGAAGATAGTCAGAGGGTTAGATAGGGTGGACAGTGAGAGTCTCTTTCCTCAGATGGTGATGAACAACACGAGGGGACATAGCTTTAAATTGAGGGGTGGTAGATATAGGACAGATGTCAGAGGCAATTTCTTTACTCAGAGAGTAGTAGGGGTGTGGAACGCCCTGCCTACAACAGTAGTAGACTCGCCAAATTTAACGGCATTTAAGTGGTCACTGGATAGACATATGGATGAAAATGGAATAGTGTAGGTCAGATAGGCTTCAGATGGTTTCACAGGTCGGCGCAACATCGAGGGCCGAAGGGCCCGTACTGCGCTGTAATGTTCTATGTTCTTTTCCCAAGGTAAATGCAGCAAAACCCAGGGTTGCACAGCATATCTCTAATACATCACAGGAATATATTGTTTGCTTACTTGGGATCACCTTGCCTTCAGTGGGCAGAGAAATGTAAACTATTGAACCAGATCTCCATGCTTCCAATCTCCATGCTCAAAGAAGTTGTCGTAGAATTCGCTCCCAAATGTCATTTTCACTCAGATGCCTTCAACAAGTATCCATCTCCAGTATTTTAGTCGCACCTTCCGATGTCTATTTGCCCATCGTCTCTGCACACACCAAAGTTTCACCTTCCAAGTTCTTTCAGATATTCGGTTATGCCAAGCAGAACACCACTGCTCCAAAGACCCACAGTAAAGAGTCACCAACCTTTAGCTGCCCCCTCTGATCCTCAGACTTCTCTCAAGTCCACTTTTCTTCAAGCCTGATCCTTGCAGCTTTGCATTTAACACTGAGTGAATTGCTCTACACCTTTCTCTTAACTTTGTTCAATGAGATCTATTTCTGATCTCTGACCCTGTCCTTTACACAGTCTACTAGGTTCTGTTTCTGATCCCGAGCTTTGTCCCTGCCTGAGACCTTCTTTTCGGACCTTCTCCATGTCCACCTTCAGGGGTCTTAATCTGTGGGACACCTTCTCTGCAGTGGCACTCTTCCTTAGGCTACCAGCCCCCCCAGTTTCATGCGGGTGCACTTTTTGTTTTTCGGTGCAGGGCTGATTTACAGATCAAGAAATCAGAGAAACGAACTGGGCCAGTTCCCTGCCTAAAGACGTGAACATCTACCAAATGTGCATCTAAAAAAAAATTGTTTCCTGGATAAGAGCATCGCTGGCGAGGCCAGCAGTTATTACCCATCTCTAGTTGCCCTTGAGAAGGCGATGATGAACTGTCTTCTTTGTCCTGGATGATGTTGAGCTTTGAGTGTTGTTGGAGCGGCACCGAGGCAGAAGCGCAGGAGCCCAGAGAACAAAATAATTCTATTGTCAGCGCATGGCACAGAAACCCCGAGGCTCACTGGGACTGCAGTTCGCAGCCCCGAACTCGTGATTTTAAGTATTCCTTTCCTTCCAGGTTCGTCACAATACTGAAACCACCCAGCATAATACCTTGCATGAAATTGCCGCATTTAACTTTTTTTTAAAAGAAGACTTTCTACTGTGGGTTTCCTCTGCGTGCTCCTGTTTCCTCCCACAGTCCAAAGATGTGAAGGTTAGGTGTATTGGCCATGATAAATTGCCCCTTAGTGTCCAAAAGGTTGGGTGAGGTTACTGGATTATGGGGATATGGTGGAGGCATGGGCTTAATTAGGGCGTTCTTTCCAAGGGCCTGTGCAGACTCGATGGGCGAATGGCTTGGTGAGGTACTGGAAACTGATTGACAAAGAGAAGAAACACATAGCCGGAAACAGAAACAGCTAGGTAAGCCCCTGGCTGAAATCGATATTGTCCATCTGCCAGAACACTCAAGTCAACACAGAAACTCATTATCTCTATATGGGCATCATGATTACCCACTCACAGTAGTTAACACTTCTTTTTTCTTATAAATTTAGAGTACCCAATTCATTTTTTTCCAATTAGTGGGAAATTTAGCGTGGCCAATCCACCTAGCCTGCACATCTTTGGGTTGCGGGAGCGAAACCCACACAAACATGGGGAGAATGTGCAAACTCCTCACGGACAGTGACCCAGAGCTGGAATCGAACCTAGGACTTCGGCGCCATGAGGCAGCAGGGCTAACCCACTGCGCCGCCCTCCACTTTTACACAAAAGAACAAGACCATGTTATGAAAATGCAACTAACTTCTGGACAGAGGTGATCAACTTTGCAGCAGGACAAATGATGAATAGAGAGGCCATGAGGCTCAATAATGGGCTAATAGCTGGTCAGACAAAAGTGTGTCAGAGGACATGAATCTTGATTGAATCACCCTAGCTGAACAGGAGTATTCTGTTTATTCTTATTCATGAGTTTAGATCTGGATGGGATGCATATCTATGGACGCATACCTAAGACTGAGTGCTGACAGAACCAGTATAAAAGAAGGAACATTGGAACAGATCACCAACTACAATCTGGGCTTCCCCAGGCACAAGCATCACAAGGAGCAGGGACCCTGGGTTCTGAGAGGATATCCACATCTGAGTGATCATAGCCTGGCCAGCCTCCTTCACCAAGTGCGGGTAATACCTCGAGCTCAGCTACGAGTCTGAGTCACATTTGCGAGAGTGATGTTGAAGGTTTTAATACCCAAATAAAATAGAATTACGGTAAAAGAATCAGAGAATTGTGAATAAAATTGGGTTAAACCGCTAACCTGTTTCTGTTCTTTGTTTGCCTCATAAGGGCATCTGGGTAAACACTTTAATAATAAACCGGTTGAAGTGCCTGACAATTTAAAGACAACAAAGTAAACCTGCATACCATGCTTTTAAAACATCAGTGACTTGCAAAAATGACTAGTCATGATTGATACATACCACACGTGTAGCAACCAGTTGAAAGTAATCCAGAACACAATTATTGAACTGAAATGTCTATCTTTTGTCATTGATCTCCTTCCTATGAGAAAATACTGATCCTCGAGATCACTTTTCGGATAGGAATGTACGTTATGAATGATAGCCACATTTTGCAGGAGACGCACCTCAAGGTAACAGACCAGGTTAGACTGAGGAAAGGCTGGGTCAGCCAGGTGTTTCACTCAGGGCTAGATTCAAAGATTAGCGGGGTCGCAAGCCTGATCAATAAACGGGTGGTGTTTGAGGCAGGTAGAATAGTCACGGACGAGGGAGGTCGGTACATTGTGGTCGTGGGAAGCTAGAGGGGGTGCAGGTGGTATTAGTTAATGTATATGCGCCAAATTGGAACGATGTGGAGTTTATTAGGAGAATGCTGGGAAAAATACCGGACCTGGACCCGCACAGGTTGGTCATGGGAGGGGACTTCAAAACAGTTATGGACCCTGGCTTAGACCAGTCAAGCTCGAAAACGGGCAGGGTGCCAGCAATGGCAAAGGAACTAAGAGGGTTCATGGAGCTGATTTGGGGGGGGTGGATCCATGGAGATTTCGCAACCGAGAGGGAAGGAGTTCTCCTTCTACTCACACGTGCATAAAGTGTACTCTCGGATTGATTTCTTTACTTTGAGCAGGACCTTTCTGGCTGGGGTAGTGGACACGGGGTTTTCGGTGATTACAATCTCGGACCATGCACCGCACTGGATTGACCTGCAGGTTAGCAAAGACGTTAACCAGCGCCCGCATTGGAGGTTGGATGTGGGACTTTTGGCGATGAAGGTGTGTGCGAGCGGTTGAGGAAATGCATTCAGAGCTACCTGCAGGTCAATGACACGGGGGAAATTTCAGCAGTGGTGGTTTGGGAAGCACTGAAGGCAGTGGTTAGAGGGGAGCTGATCTCGATCCGGACTCATAGGGAGAAGGTTGACAGGGCAGAAACGGACCGACTGGTAAAGGAGATAGTACAGATTGATAGGAGGTATGCGGAGACCCCAGAAGCAGGGCTTTTAAGGGAACGGCGGAGGTTGCAGGCTGAGTTTAGCTTGCTGACCACAGGGAGGGCGGTGGAGCAGCTGAGAAAGGAGAGGGGGGCGATTTATGAACATGGAGAGAAGGCAAGCAGAATGCTTGCACAGCAGCTTAGGAAGAGGGAGGCAGCCAGGGAGATAGGGAAAGTAAAGGACGGTGAGGTGAACCTGGTTGGTGATTCGGTAGGGGTGAATAAGGCATTTAGGGATTTCTACAACAGGCTGTACAGGTCGAAACCCCCTACAGGGTCGGAGGGGATGAGGCACTTCTTACCTCAAAGGTGGACGGGGTGCAGGTAGAAGGGCTTGGGGCCCGAATTGGGCTGGAAGAGATAGTGGAGGGCTTGAAGGCCATGCAGGCGGGTAAGGCCGTGGGTCCGGACGGGTACCCAGTGGAGCTTTATAAAAAGTTCTCGGGGATACTGGGGCCGGCGTTGTTGAGGATGCTCAATGAGGCAAAGGAAAGAAGGGTGCTGCCCTCAACGATATCACAGGCAACGATTTTGCTGATCCTTAAGCGGGACAAGAACCCGGAGCTGTGTGTGTCCTACAGGACGATCTCCCTGTTGAATGTAGATGCCAAGTTGCTGGCCAAAATCTTATCCTCCAGGATTGTGTTCCGGACGTTATCGGGGAGGACCAGACGGGGTTTGTTAAGGGTAGGCAGATGGTGGCCAATGTAAGAAGGCTGTTAAATGTGATCATGATGCCCCCGGAAGGTAGGGAGATGGAGGTAGTGATCACAATGAATGCAGAAAAGGCTTCTAATCGGGTAGAATGGGATTATCTGTGGGAGGTACTGGGACGGTTCGGATTCGGGCGGGGCTTTATTGACTGGGTCAGGTTACTGTATCAGGCTCCTGTGGCAAGTGTACGGACGAAAAGGACAACTTCGTACTAATTTAGACTGCACCGGGGGACGAGACAGGGGTGCCCCCTCTCCCCACTGTTGTTTGCGCTGGCTATAGAGCTGCTAGCAATTGCTCTGTGAGCCTCAAGGGGTTGGAGGGGGTCTGGTTCGGGGGGGGGGGGTGCACACAGGGTTTTGCTCTATGCGGATTATCTGCTTTTGTACGTTTCGGACCCAGTAGAGGGGATGGAAGAAATCCTGTATCGAGGGGAATTCGGCCGGTTTTCAGGGTATAAACTAAATATGGAAAAGAGTGAGATGTTTGTGGTCCAAGCGAGGGGACAGGAGGGGCGACTGGGAGAGCTGCCGTTTAGGTCAGTAGGGGGAAGTTCAGATACCTGGGCATCCAAGTGGTGCGGGAATGGGACCGGATGCATAAATTGAATCTGGCCCGGCTAGTGGACCAAATGAAGGACGATTTTCGGAGATGGGACGCGCTTCCGTTGTCTCTGGCCTGGAGGGTGCAAACGTTGAAAATGGCAGTCCTCACAATATTCCTATTTGTATTTCAGTGTGTCCCCATCTTTATTCCGCGCTCCTTTTTTAAGCAGGTCAACAGTGATCACGGGCTTCGTCCGGGCGGGCAAGACCACGTGGGTAAGGAAAGTAATGCTTGAGCGGAGTCGGGGAGAGGGTGGGCTGGCGCTGAAATTTTAGCAACTATTACTGGGCAGCGAATATAGCCATGATCAGGAATTTTGGGAGGGGGGGGGGGGGGGGGGGTCGGCATGGGTGCGTATGGAGGCGGCTTCTTGTAAGGGCACCAGTCTAGGGGCATTGGTAACTGCGCCTCTGCTGCTCCCGCCGGCACGGTACTCCACCAGTCCAGTGGTGGTGGTGGCGGCCCTGAGAGTTTAGGGCCAATGGAGGTGGTTTGTGGGAGCATTGGTCTGGGCCCCAATTTGTGATAATCACCGGTTTGCCCCGGGGTGTACGGACGGGAGGGTTCCGGTTATGGTGGAGAGCGGGGATTGAGAGGATGGGGGCGTGTTCATAGAGGGGAGCTTTCCGAGTATGAGGGTGTTAGAGGAGAGGTTTGGGCTGGCGAGGGGAAACAAATTCAGGTATCTGCAGGTGCGAGACTTCCTTCGTAAACAAGTGTCAAACTTCCCGCTCCTACCACTGAGGGGGATTCAAGACAGGGTAATTTTCAGAGGGTGGGTAGGGGAGGGGAGCGTCTCGGACATCTATACAGGAGCTTATGGGGTTGGAGGACACGCAGACCGAGGAGCTGAAGCACAAGTGGGAGGAGGAGCTGGGAGGTGAGATAGAGATGGTCTATGGGCAGACGCGTTGAGTAGAGTCAACGCATCCGCAACATGTGCCAGGCTCAGCCTGATATAATTTAAGGTTGTTCACCGGGCTCACATGCCAGTGCCCAGATGAGCAGATTCTTTGGGGTGGAGGACAGGTGCACAAAATGCACGGGAGGACCAGTGAACCATGTCCACATGTTTTGGACATGTCCAAAGCTTAGGGGATTTTGGCAGGTGTTTGCGGATGTCATGTCCAAGGTTTTAAAAACAAGGCTGGCGCTGAGTCCAGAGGTGGAGATTTTCAGGGTGTCGGAAGATCCGGGAATCTAGGAGGAGAAAAAGGCAGATATTCTGGCCTTTGCTTCCCTGGTAGCCTGGAGACGGATACGATTGGCACGGAGGGACTGAAAGCCCTCTAAGTCGGAGACCTGGGTATCGGACATGGCTAGCTTTCTCTCTATGGAGAAAATTTAGTTCGCCTTGAGAGGTTTACTGTTAGGGTTCACCCGGAGGTGGCACCCATTCGGCGACTTAGTCGTCAGCAGACCTGGGGGGGGGGGGGGGGGGGGGGGGGGGGTAGTTTAGGTTTGAGTAGGGGAGTAATAAGGGTGGGACCTGTATGAAAGGTAAACGGCTCTTGCACTGTGTTTATGGTTTCATGTATATTGTTTATTTTGTTGTTGTTCCCATACCAAAAATACGTCAATAAAATGTTTATTAAAAAAATTGAACGATAGCCACAAATTTGCAACACTCTAATGTATTGCAACTGTAACACCTATAATAGAAGTGACTGTATTTAAAAACACAGCTGGAGTTAAAATTGATTAAATCTAATAATACCTAGCTAGAACATTCAAATGAGTGAAATCCGCCTCATGTACTTGCTCATTTTTAACCCATCTCAGCAATTCCCAATCGTTTGCTGATAGAACTAACCATCAGAATTTCTTGTACATGTTCACACAGTTGTGAATGGCACGTAACATATTATACATAGCCAACAGAACTTTAAAAATGAGCTAAATGCAGGGTATCATGTGAAATTTACAGACCAACGATGAAGATAGCCCTTCAGCCATTTCATTTCATCCTGTGCCACTTTTCCAGTTGATCCAGAAAAGGCACACAAGAAGTTTCCCCTTTTATTGCACAAAGGATCTTTTTTCTCAATTTGTTCATGTGTTCATGAGTGTGCATGTTCTCCCCGTGTCTGCGTGGGTTTCCTCTGGGTGCTTCAGTTTCCTGCCACAGTCCAAAGACATGCAGGTTAGGTGGATTGGCCATGCTAAATTGCCCTTAGTTGTCCAAAAAAGGTCAGGTGGGGTTACGGGGATACGGTGGAGGTGTGGGCTTAAGTAGGGTGCCCTTTCCCAGAGCCACTGCAGACTCATGGGCTGAATGGCCTCCTTCTGCACTGTAATGATTCTATGATTTGGGCACCCCTGCCAAGGCAATTGTCCATCTCTAATAGCCCTTGAGAAAAAGATAGTGGTGAGCCACCTTCTTGAACCACTGCACTCCATGGGCTGCAGATATGCCTACAATGGCAGCACGGTAGCACTAGTTGATAGCACTGTGGCTTCACAGCGCCAGGGTCCTAGGTTCGATTCCCCACTGGGTCACTGTCTGTGCGGAGTCTGCATGTTCTCCCAGTGTCTGCGTGGGTCCTCCGGTTTCCTCCCACAGTCCAAAGACGTGCAGGTTAGGTGGATTGGCAATGATAAATTGCCCTTAGTGACCAAAAAGGTTAGATAGGGTTATTGGGTTATGGGGATAGTGTGGAAGTGAGGGCTTAAGTGGGTCGGTGCAGACTTGATGGGTCGAATGGCCTCCTTCTGCACTGTATGTTCTATATATGGAGGTATGTGGTTTGTGGGGGAACTTGCAGGTGTTTGGTGTTCCAAAGTACTTGCTATGCTTGTTCTTCTAGGTTGGCATAGATTTAGAAAGTACTTTTGAAGTTAAGTTTCTGCAGTACATCTTGCACATGGAACATTAATGCTACGTGCACTGGTGGTGGAAGGCCAATGTACATGGTGTACAACTGCTCCGTGCACTGGTGGTGGAAGGCCAATGTACATGGTATACTACTGCTCCGTGCACTGGTGGTGGAAGGCCAATGTACATGGAACACTACTGCTATGTGCACTGGTGATGGAAGGTCAATGTACATGGAATACTACTGCTCCGTGCACTGGTGGTGGAAGGTCAATGTTAAGATGGTGAATGAGATATAATCAAGTGCGTTGCTTTGCCCTGGATAATGTAGAGTTTCTTCAGTGTTGTTAGAGCTTTACTCAACCGGGCAAGTGGGACTATTCAAGAGCCGAGTAGATGGTGGACAGGCAGAAATCCCAACCTTTGACTCTTGTATCCACAGTATATATGTGGCATGAAGGAGCCCTAGCAAACCTGCAGTCAATGGGAATCAGGGAGAAACTCGCCACTGGTCCGAGTCAGACCTAGCACAAGGAAGATGGTTATTGAAAGTCAATCATCTTTGTCCCAGGACATCACTACATTAGTTCCTCAGTTTAGCGTCCTAGGTCCAACGATATTCAACTGCTTCAACAATGACTTTCCTTCCATCATAAGGTAAAAAGAGGGAATGTTCACTGATGACTGCACTATGTTCGGCATCAGTCATAACTCCTCAGAAAAGGATAGATATAACTCCAGGCAGTGCAAAGGAGATATTTCCCTAGATTTCCATTCACTTCAATTTCACTTGGGATCCCCAAGCGATAGTTGGTTCAAATGTGCGGCTTTGATGTCAAGGGCAGCTACTCTCATCTCTGGAATTCAGTTCTTTTGTTCATATTTAGACCAAGGTTTCAATGAGGCCTGAAGCCAACTGGGCGTTGGTGAGCAGGCTACTGATGAAGTACCACTTGGCAGTACTTTGAGGACACCTTCCATTCACTTTGCTGATGAGTATCGATTGATGGGATATTAATTGGCGGAACTAGATTTGCCCTTTTTGTGGACAGGACCTACCCGGGAAAATCTCCAATTTGGCAGATGGACGCCATTGCTGCGACTGTACTGGAATAGCTTGGTTAGAGACTTAGCTATTTCTGGCTATATGATGCTTCTTCCATTGTTGCATGCAAGTCATGTGTTGTAGTTTCACCAGGTCGGCACCTCACTTTTAGGTTCTCCTGATGTTACTCCTGGCATGCTCGCCTACACTGCTCATTGAACCAGAGTTTGTCTCCTGGTTTGACTGTAATGATAGAATTAGGGGAATGCAGGGCACGAGGTTACGATTATGGTTGAATACATTTCTGCTGCTGCCCATCAGCGCCATGTGGATGCCCAGTATTAACCTGTTGGATCAGTTCTGAACTCCGTGTCCGCGTGGGTTTCCTCAGGGTGCTCTGGTTTCCTCCCACAAGTCGCGAAAGACATGCTTGTTAGGTGAATTGGACATTCTAAATTCTCCCTGTGTGTCCCTGAACAGGCGCCGTAGTGTGGCGACGAGGGGCTTTTCACAATAGCTTCATTGCAGTGTTAATGTAAGCCTACTTGTGATAATAATAAAGATTGTAATATTTAACCCATTTAACAGCGTTAGTGCCATATGATATGGAGGGTGTCCTCAATGTGAAGGCAGGACATGCATAGATTATACAGTTGTCATTCCCATCACTACCGTCATGGACAGATGAATTTGCAACAAGTAGATTGGCAAGATATTTCCCTCATGTTGGTTTTCTCACCTGAAGCAGTCCCAGACTGGCAGTTAAATTCTTCAGTCGGCAGTTGTGCTACAGAGCAGCTTCTGGCAATGGATTTTGAAGTGCTCCAGAATATGTCTGATGCCTTGAGGCTCGTCAAGGTCAACATGTCTGGAGTCATATATAGGCCACACTAGGTAAGGATGGCAAATTTCCTTCCTTAAGAGGACAATAGGAAACCAGATCAATTTTTGCGTCACATCAGTAATTTCAGAGTCACGATTACAGTGACTAAATTCTGACTCTGGATTAATGGAATTTTAATTCCCGAGCTGCCAATCTCATTTCCAGAGCTTTAGATTAGATCTCTGGATTACAAATCCTGTATCATAACTGCTATGCCATTCTCAGCTTATGTAATCAAAAGTCTTAAAGATTTAATGAAGAATGCAAATTGATTCTTAATATTCAGAGATGATTAAAACAGCCACCTTCAAATAATCAGGACATGAGAGTGAATTTCATTTTTGTCTTTTCATTAAAACTCTTTATTCAGTCAATAATTTAGTAACTTAGTTCTACCACGTTAAATTTAGGATCAAGTGAAAACTAATTCAAAAAATGATTCGAGTGAGATGTGGCCACATTTGCCTCCTGATTAAAGGCTGTACAATTCTGCTCTAAAAATTCAATTAAATCATGGCTAGTGGTCAAGATGGATCTCATTGAAACGTGACAGCCAGATGTTGCTAAATTTCACTAAATCTGTAATTATTCTCTGGTCTATTTTTAAAAATAAATTTAGAGTACCCAATTCATTTTTTCCTAATTAAGGGGCAATTACCATGGCCAATCTACCCACCCTGCACATCTTTTTGGGCTGCGGGGGTGAAACCCAGGCAAACACGGGCAGAACGGCTTTTCTAATACTTAAGAGAAAAGTAGGGAGAGGTGTAGCCACCTAAAATGGACGCTGAGCTACAAAATAAGCCAAGCGCTAAGACTGCTGGGAAACAGACAGTTTAGCCAGAACAGCAGTCTGCAAAGAGAGCATTTTGCATTCTGCAAGTAACAGAAACCAGTTTGGGCTCAGGTGAGAAGACCTTAGCTAGGTGCAAATGGCAAAACGCTTTGCATGCTAATGAGGCAATCAGACCTGAACACCCACACAATAGATACATTTGATTCTGAATGGACACATTTGAATCAAGGCCCAGACATCGAGGCACCAGAAACCTCCAAACAAAAGGGCATAAGAAACGCCCCCCCCCATCACGGAGACCCCCTCGCATTGGGGAATTAAAACAGTATCGATGAGGAATTGACCCAATAGATATCCAAAGGTTAAAGCCCGCCCAAGAAGAGGGAAGGACAATGGGATCCCTATAAAAGACAGGGACCTCGTGTTGTCCGGTCTGCTTTTCCGTGCTCCGGCTCTGACCAAGACCTTGAAGATCCAATCTGACTCCAGCCGTCGAGCACCAGCCGCCGAACCGTAAGTGCCAGTACGACGCTCGCTACGCGAACTAAGCCCGCTAGAACCCCCAGTGACCAGAACGCTTGCTGAAGGTTGCAGCCCAAGACCAGGACGAAGGCCTCGCTCCCTGACCTTGCCTGTTCCTGTTAGATAAGTATTCTGATTACTTTAGTTTAGTCATAGCTTAGTCTCTTAGTGTGTGCATGAATATTTATTATTACTGTATAATAAATATTATCGTTTGGACCTTACTAATCGGTGTATCGTCTTTATTACTTTGAACTTGACCTTGGATACTCGTGACGTTGTCTATACGGCAACTGGCGACTCCTAAAGTTGAATAAATACATAAGACAGAGCCTAGTGGTGTTAAGCACTTGGAAGTTAATACACCCCAATAAACGCGTTTTACGCCCATAGCAAAACGTGCAACATTTAGTGGCGACATCCTGACGGGACACGGTTGTAAGTGGAAACCCCACACCGTCCAGGATCCTGAAATTTGAATTAGAACTCCAAATTACAGAGAAAGTAAGAAAGTAAAGAAAATCACGAGTATTCAAGGTGTTCAAACTAATAAGCGAAATTCGGAAGTGTGTTTAGTGCATGCGTACTAACAGGGCTGTAAGGTAAAACTGAAAGCATTTTGTTGCGACAAACTTTCGGTAGTTTTGTGAACGGAACATAGTGTAAGCCGTACCCGTTTCTTGAAACACAACCCCAGCAACCCCCTGTTCCAAATTAACTAAAAGAGAGTCAGAGAAAATGGCCATGCAGGCAATGGAACGTCTGATGGATCCAGAAAGGTTTGTGGTCGCAGCGACCAGCAGCAGTAGCAGGGTAGGTCAGTGTCCCACGTGGGAGCTGGAACTCCGCAAATATTTACAAGGAAAGGGATGGCCCCTTTGGAAAGAGTTTTGTTTGAATGAGGAGACAGGTCCCGGAAGTATAGGACATACTTGGTGGGAGAACCTCTCTCAAATTCACAAAAAGAACCTCAGTAAAGCACGTAAGCCGATGGCGATTGTGTCCTGTTTGGCACAATTGCGAGGCACAGAGGAGGTCGTCAGGACGCTCCGGGCAGAATTAGAGGAAAGGAACCGAATGAGTAAGGTCGATGTCAGGGACATTGAGAAAGAAAATCTGGATCTAAGAGGGAAGTTGGCAGAGAAAGGTAGAGAGGTGGATGATGCCAAGAGGGCACATCAGTCTTGTCTAGCCCATCTCAGCAGTTCCCAGACCCAGTACGAAAAGGCTTATCAGGACGTGCAACGTGCCGTTCTGATAAGAGAGGAATCAGAGAAGCAGGTGGAGGCATTGCAGAGGCAATGCTCTGATCTCAAAGCAGCTTTGAGAGCACTCCATGCTGCAACCACAGAGCAAAGGCAAAGTACTGTGGATCACGCAAAATGCAGGAAACAGATTGCAGAGCTGCAATCGCTGCTTTCGGTGCAAAATGGGTTCCAAAGCACCTTTGGAACCCAGTTAGATGGAGAAAATGCCCCAGATTGGCAAGAATTAAGTGAAACAGCGCAGCGATATGTTCAGGGAACATGTGCGCCAGCAGCGCAACAGAAAAGGCAGGCACCCCCACCCCCCACAGATCAGACCATTACCGCACCCATGAACCCCGTAACCACGCAGAGAAAAGCCATAACAGAAGGCGCACCAGATATAACCTACACCACCCCCTTAACTGTAACCCAGCTCACGGACGCATGTGAGAAGATCACTCCGTTCCTCCCCACCGCAGACCCCCACCAGTTCTTCGCTAAAGTAAAACAGCAGGCTACCATGTACGGCCTGGATGAGAGAGAGCAGGTTAAGCTCACCGTGCTGAGCTTAGACCAGTCAGTAGTAGCAGCCCTCCCCGACCCACAGAACGTTGCCGGAGGCACCCTAGAGGAGATGCACACCTCCATTTTAGATGCCATCGGGTATAATCGAGGTGACCCCGTGGAAGGACTGAATAAGTGCCGGCAGAAAAGATCGAACACCCCACAGCATTCGCAGGAAGGCTGTGGATTCATTTCAACGCAGTTTTCGGCGAGTTAAATAGAGCGCATTTGAACCGGGAAAATATGGTCAAATGGACGCGCACCATAATCTCACACGCGACAGAGGCAGGACAGAGCGCTTGCAACAGTTATGACCCCTCAGAAGAGGCCCATAATGAGAAATGGGTCCTGAAAAGGTTGTCCCGCGCTTGGGAGCAATCAATTCAGGGAAAGAGTAAGGTTCAATCCCCAGAAGAGGCTCAGGCTGCCGCAGATATTCAGGCAGTGAGAGAGCATCAGAAACCCGCATGGGTAAATGAAGGGAAGAGCAGCCCAGAACAGAAAGGACAGGAATGCTATAACTGTGGACACTTAGGGCATTGGGCAAAAGAATGCAATGCACCCCAGCGATCTCAGAGAGGCCAGCAGACAGGCACTCTGAACCGCAGTAAGGCAAAACCCATCCACAATATAGCAGTACAGTCAGGACCCACCAATGTGGACGAGACGAACTGACGGTGTTCGGGCTCCCCCACTTGGGTCTGTGACACACTATGGGACTCATCAGGGAGACCCGTAGTCACAGCAAGAGTAAAAGGGAAGCCCATAGAGTTACTGTGGGACACAGGAGGCTCCCGCACCACCATTAACTCTACGACCACGGCACACGCAGACACGTGGCCGACCACATCCACCATTACACTTAGCGGGTTCACCGGACACTCGCAGCAGGGACATATCACAGCACCCGTAGCGATCCAGCTAGGGAACATCTCAACCAAACACCCCGTTGTTTTAGTAAATCTTCCCCGGACAGCAGAACACATCCTGGGGATAGATTTTATGAACGCTCATAGCTTGTCGTTCGACCCAGTAATCCAGTGTGTCTGGCGAATGGCTAGATCAGACAGAGCACCAGCCACCCTCACAGTAGGAGACTACGCTAATCGGATTAGCGCAGTGGGAGAGTACTCATTTGACGTGACTACACTCCACTCCGACAGACAAATAAAAGCCCTACTGAACAAACACAGGACAGCATTTGCAAGTCACCGTCATGACTGTGGCAGAATGACTGGACCAGTTCACGTTACCGGACAGGACCTCCGACCACAGAAACAGTATAGATTTCCCCTGGAAGCAGAGGTGGAAATAGAAAAGGTGATAGGAAGCTTATTGGAGCAAGGTGTGCTCAGAACGGTAGCCTCGACCAATAATGCCCCTATTTGGCCAGTGAGGAAGCCCGATGGATCATGGCGTCTGACCATCGATTATCGGGAACTCAACAAAGTAACCCCCGCAGTAGCCCCAACGGTAGCTACTAGTCCCGAGACCATGCTCAAGCAGGGACTCAACTCCAAATACTTCACGGTATTGGACATCAGTAACGGATTCTGGTCAATACCATTGGCAAAAGCGTGCCAGTACAAATTTGCCTTCACTGTCAAAACACAGCAGTATACGTGGACATGCCTTCCACAAGGATTCCACAATTCCCCCTCCATTTTCCACCGACAGTTGGCAAGTGGTTTAGAAAAATTCTCCCGCCCCGAATGTCTGGTACAGTATGTAGACGACCTACTACTGCAGACAGACACAAAGGCAGAGCACATTACGCTTCTGGCCGAACTCCTGGAACTGTTGACTTCAATTGGATGTAAAGTTAACCCGAGAAAGGCCCAGATTTTGGAAAATAAAGTGATGTATTTGGGAACAGTCATCACACACGGCAAACGCGAGATCGAATTCAAAAGAATTGATTCGATTGTCAAATTGCCCCTTCCCCAAAATGTTTCGGCCCTCCGGTCGTTTTTAGGACTGGTTGGCTATTGTCGGAACCACATCGACGGATTCGCGACAAAAGCCGCCCCACTCTCAGACCTCCTTAAGAAAGGAGCCCCCTGGAAATGGCTTCCGCAGCATACAGGGGCTGTGGAGGAGTTAAAACGAGCCCTTAGCGCAGCACCCGCGCTGCTAGTCCCAGACCAACTTTCACCCTACGCAATAGAGGTAGCGAGCACCGATCTGACCCTCTCGGCCGTGTTGCTTCAGGAACGGCATGAGCAGCTAAGACCAGTGGCTTATGCCTCCCGACTGTTAGACCCGGTAGAACAAGGATTCTCTGCCTGTGAGAGGCACCTCCTTGCTGTCTTCTGGGCAGTACAATACTTCTCATACATCACCGGACTCAACCCCATTACTATTCTGACCAAACACACACCCACACAGCTACTCCTAGACGGTCGACTGAAGGACGGTTCAGTTAGCCAGATTAGGGCAGCTAGATGGACACTACTCTTACAAGGACGGGACATTACAGTAAAACGGACCCGCACACACACATATTTAGCAGACAACCTCCAATACCCCGGACAGCCCCATGACTGTGAAATTGTAGCTCCCCTGCATAACACAGGACCCTTTATAGCAAAGACACCCCCCAGGAAGATAGGGAACCCAAAACAAAGCCCCCAACCCACAGACACGTGTGGACCACTGAGGATTTACGTGGACGGTTCCTCCACAGTTTTAAATGGTGAGCGTATCACAGGATGCGGCATCTATGTAGTGGACGCGCAGGGGCGCGCTCTCGAAGAGATAGCTCTAAAACTACCAGGTCACTTAGGCGCGCAGGCAGCAGAGCTCGCGGCCATAGCGTATATAGTGGACCACCCCGCTTCTTTCCCCAGCCCAGCAGACATATATTCAGACAGCTTATATGTCTGTAACAGTTTGACCGATTTTCTGCCCCTGTGGAGGACACGAGGTTTTGTCTCCGCAGACGGGAAACCCCTTCCATCAGCCCCTCTACTCCAGCATATTTTAGAAAAAGCGAAGGACAGGACCTTCGGAATAATAAAAGTAAGAAGCCACCATAGGTCATCCCCCCCTGGGAATGTAAAAGCCGACGCACTGGCTAAGGCAGGTTCCAGGCGAGGACACTTATGGACCCCCCCAGCTAGCGCACCAGCTAGCGCCCCTGTGAGCGCAGTCCAAATCTCACAGACAGATATTAAAGATCTTGTGGCAGCACAGAAGCAGGATAAGGACCTCCGGGAGGTTTTTAAAGGCAACTTTGTGCCAGACTACGAGGGATTTAAACACGCACTGACCACACATGAGGGTGTGATCATTAAGGAACAACTTTATGTGGTCCCGCAGCAGGACAGGAATGCAATGATTGCTTTATTCTATGATAACCACGGGCGTCAGGGAATTGATGCAACAACGAGGCACCTCAGGCAACTCTGTTGGTGGCCTAATCACAGGACTGATGTCACGCATTACATAGAGAATTGCCTTATTTGTGCACAGAATAACCCGGAGAGGTATTCTAAGAAGGCACAACTTCGGCATACTCGCCCAGTTAACGGCCCCTGGACAAACCTCCAGATCGATTTTATAGGACCATTGCCCCCTTGTAGGAATGGCTATAAATACGTTCTGGTGGTCATCGACACCTTTACCAAATGGGTAGAGGCATTCCCCTCTAGAACAAATACAGCTAAGACAGCTGCAAAGATCCTGACCCACCACATCTTCACGAGATGGGGTTTACCCCGAAGTATTGATTCGGACCAGGGATCTCACTTTACAGGACGGGTCATGAAGAACGTCCTGACAATATTCGGCATAAAACAAAATTTTCATATTGCGTATCATCCACAGTCCAGCGGGATTGTGGAGCGCATGAATCGGACTCTAAAAACTACCCTTAGAAAAATGGTTCAGGAGAATAACTCCACGTGGGATTCAGTGCTCCCATTTGCACTCATGTTCATAAGGAACACTGTTTCCCCTTCCACAGGATACACACCACACACACTCATGACCGGACGCCCTATGAAAGGTACAGAATTCCTTTTAGGACTGGACATGACCAGCCCCGAAGTGACGGCCCTCACACACGAAAGGACGGTTAAAGACTTGGTTGAGACTGTGAGGTCTGCACAGATTGCAGCCGCAGTTCAGCTAGGAAAACGCCGTCAACAACGCACAGCTTGTTTTAATAAGACCGTACACCCCACAGAATTCCAGGTTGGGCAACAGGTAATGTTATCTGTTTACAACCCCAGCAGTTTTTTGGCTCCAAAATATTCCGGTCCATACTCAATTTTGGATAAAATTAGCCCCTCAGTTTACAGGATAAAATATCCTAATGGGAAGACCGCGTGGTTCCATATCAACCAGTTAAAGGCATATGGAACACAGTCTAACCATGCTCATCATGTCCTGCTAGATGCAGCAGAACACTTCACCCCGCCCACTAGAGACACCTTTCCACCATCCCCCTCACAGACCAGTTCATCAACGGACTCGCCCACGACTCCGCCCACAGACCACAACAGACCACGCCCCGACACGCCCACAAGCTGCCACAGCAGAGACAGCAGGACAGACACTGACTCTGAGGACAGCGACAGCACACAGCCATACAGCCCACACTGCACCAACTACGACCCCGACTCCAGTGACCCCATGGAAGTCACTTACCTTAAAAACCCAGAACCACCACCCGACCCCGACTACCCCGACAACACACTTGACACAACACTATGGCACAGGGACAATTCATACAGACTTGTCCGCAATGATGAAAGTGACCCCCGGTCACACAATTCGAAAATAGCATGCCTGATCCACACAAGGGTGTGGGATCCGGGAGAGCAGGACGACACGGTGTCTGAATCCCGATACGGCAACCCCTTTGTGACCCTGTTCACAGAGACAGAGGAAAAGTGAGGTGTCCAGATGATGTAAAATAGGAATCGTTTGAGGGAAGCGATGTCCTTTCTGATGGAACCTGCACGTATGTTTGTCTATCGTTTTATGTTTGTTTTGTCTCAGTACTGTAAATGGTTCAGCTGGAGGATGGACATCTTCTTTTCAGCTGAAAAGATTGTGACCACCTCACATACACGTTAGCTTGTCTGCAGATACCTTTGAGAACTTCGGTTCCAAAACACCAGTTTGATTGGAGATCTTTTCAAAGTTGTAAGGCTTGTAACCACCTTACACGCACTTTAGTTTCTCTGCCGAAACCTCTGAGAACTTCTATGGTGAGCAGCTCACCGTATCGGCTACAATATCTGAAGCCCAGCTCAATCCTCAGTAGGAGCATCTTGGCTCCATTGTTTTTAGGTGCCCCTCTATTCGGTGAATAGAGGCTGCAAGTCACGGTTAACACATTCGTACCCGTTTTAATCCAGGTTACTCAGGCAGTGGACAAACGGCACTGAGGACCCGCCCTGTCTGAGAACCAACCTTGGTCAGCCAAGCTCGGGTATGGCACAGCACGGCCTACCCGGGGATCCCATCCAACTCGTACCCGTAGCGGCCCATACGCAACTCATTCGGACGTTTCTTTCAAAATTTTGTTTTCATTTTTCGTTAGGCAGCCCTTAGGCCGCCATCCCACATGCTATTTACATCCAAGAACATTCGGATGGTAAACTAGCAAAGCCTGCGAGACGGCTCGCAGGAGAAGGATTGTTAGGTGTATTCTGGTCTTCAAATTCGCTTTTGAAAAAAAAAATGAGGGGAGTCACAGGGTGTGACTTGGCCAGTCATTTTTAAAGGGTCAATTGGAATTTAAAAGACAGATGCACTAACAGGTAAAGATCTTAAACTGTGTATTGACAGATACTGTGCTTGATCCCATAGCTTTCAAAGGACAAGACAGGGATCGAAGCAAGGATTGTCCATACAGGAGGAAGAAAGAAGGAAAACCAAGTTGAAGATGATGGAAGCTCACCTATTGGTGTTAACTGTTATATCTGTTTGTGTGGAAGCAAGACACGTTTCCCCCACAACCCCCACAGTAAATGTTTCCCTTACAGCAACTCCCCAGTGCTCAGCTCTGATCAGTGAGGTTCAGACCTGGTGCACAAAATTTATGACATGGTACTCCATGTCATACGTAATTGAATCACTACTGGTGATTGCGATCCTCGTTATCCTTGTACAGACCCTCAGGTTGAGGAAGTGGAAGAGGAGAGCCTCCCGTTCTTGCCCTTCCGTCTATGGAGTTCGATCTCCTATTTTCCGACTTCATCAATCCCCTTTGCCCCATGATGAATAAAGCACTGTGTAATGAATAAAAAAATTCGACCCTGTATTGTATTGTCCTATACTCGACTGCCGAGTTAGGAAATGTGATGTTGTGGTGTGAATGGTTAAGGTTTTAGAGTGTGAGGAAATGTTTAAGTAAAGTTAAGGATAATTGTGATAGGTAGAGGTTCCCAGTTTATGGTAATGCATGTCCCCTTTGACATAGCGCCAAGTAGAAATGTAAGGTAAAAATTTTCTTCCCATAGTTTAAGATAGAGTAGCCCAGGAACTGGCAAGAGGTCAGGGGACACAAAGAAGGCAACCCAGATGCACTCAAGGCGACGTACATAGGTGATCCTTCACAATATTGATTGTGAGGATCACAAGGAGGGAATGTAGCCACCTAAAATGGACGCTGAGCTACAAAATAAGCCAAGCGCTAAGACTGCTGGGAAACAGACAGTTTAGCCAGAACAGCAGTCTGCAAAGAGAGCATTTTGCATTCTGCAAGTAACAGAAACCAGTTTGGGCTCAGGTGAGAAGACCTTAGCTAGGTGCAAATGGCAAAACGCTTTGCATGCTAATGAGGCAATCAGACCTGAACACCCACACAATAGATACATTTGATTCTGAATGGACACATTTGAATCAAGGCCCAGACATCGAGGCACCAGAAACCTCCAAACAAAAGGGCATAAGAAACACCCCCCCCCCATCACGGAGACCCCCTCGCATTGGGGAATTAAAACAGTATCGATGAGGAATTGACCCAATAGATATCCAAAGGTTAAAGCCCGCCCAAGAAGAGGGAAGGACAATGGGATCCCTATAAAGACAGGGACCTCGTGTTGTCCGGTCTGCTTTTCCGTGCTCCGGCTCTGACCAAGACCTTGAAGATCCAATCTGACTCCAGCCGTCGAGCACCAGCCGCCGAACCGTAAGTGCCAGTACGACGCTCGCCACGCGAACTAAGCCCGCTAGAACCCCCAGTGACCAGAACGCTTGCTGAAGGTTGCAGCCCAAGACCAGGACGAAGGCCTCGCTCCCTGACCTTGCCTGTTCCTGTTAGATAAGTATTCTGATTACTTTAGTTTAGTCATAGCTTAGTCTCTTAGTGTGTGCATGAATATTTATTATTACTGTATAATAAATATTATCGTTTGGACCTTACTAATCGGTGTATCGTCTTTATTACTTTGAACTTGACCTTGGAATACTCGTGACGTTGTCTATACGGCAACTGGCGACTCCTAAAGCTGAATAAATACATAAGACAGAGCCTAGTGGTGTTAAGCACTTGGAAGTTAATACACCCCAATAAACGCGTTTTACGCCCATAGCAAAACGTGCAACAGAGGGAAGGGGAGACCAGCAGATGGCATCCCCGCGGAGGGAGCCCCAACCCACTCCCCAGCACAAAACCTTTTATCTCTATTGGATAAGGAGGGAATGTAGGTTCTCTGGTCTATTTTCTCCCCTTTCTTGAATTACTCCTTTCTAGTGTCAGGGTTTCGCAAAGTGTGTTTGGACCATTGCTTTGCAGTTGTGGCCATTATTTCAATCCTCATAGTCCAATTTCTATTCTTAGAAATAGGCGTTAAATAAAAATGGAAGTTTGCTGTATGGCTGCAAACACAGCCCTTGAATGTACTCAACCACCGCTATTTGGTACTCATCGTAATGTATGCATATATGCTAATAACAATGTGCATAAATAATTATTTACATAGTCCATTGGAAGTTTCTTCCCAGACGAGAAAAAACCTTAAGTTTATACTGTAATTTCAGTAAATGTTTTACACACATAAATAGACGTGTACCTAAATCAATGTATGCTGTCATATGCATGATGTAGTGGAATCATCTAGTGAAGATTCCATAAATGTTACTTCACTTATAAGTAGATATATATTAGCATCCCCAAATGTTTAAAACTTTACAGTGTCAGGAATATTCAGCTAAGCAAGATGACAGCATTCTGGAATCATTACGGGGTTAAAGCCTTGGCATATATTTTACACACCTTTCACAACACAACCTATTACTTACATATTGGAGTGAGTTAGAAAGCAAATGTTGTTTCAGATGCGCTCATGTGCGCAATTTAGAGTCATTCCATTGTCAGTTTTTGCATCATGGGTTTGAAGCAAATCCAGGTATATACAACTATCTCCACATTCTGCCAGCTGCAAGGATCTTATATGAAATAAGCGAGACGCTGGACAATCCAGAACCTACTGTATGGACAAACAGCACAAAATTGTTTGGTATAAACCGGTATTATGCCTTAAACCCACCAGGATAGCTAGTGTGCAAGATGGAAAGCATTGTACAGGTTAATCAACAGCTGCTCCTCTGAAACTGGGATGGAGGCAAATAGCCAAGGTTGAATAGATTGAATTTGATATTATAGTTGACAGAGGGTGTGTGTGTGGGGTGCATGCGGGGGGGGGGGGGGGGGGGGGGGGGGGGGGGGGGGTGAGCGAGACAGAGCGTGTGCGAGACAGAGAGCGTGTGCAAGAGTCAGTGCGAGAGTGAGAGTGTGTGTGAGATTATGTGCAAATGAGACACAGACAGACAATGGAGGGAGTTCATAGGCTGCTACGGAGCCAGGTGAGTGTAGAGGTTTGCTGGTCAGAAGGTCTGCCTTGGTTCTCAGACTTCAGCCCAGTTTTATAAAAGGCTGTTAGACCCTCTAGCCCTTATCCATCCACACCCCATGCCACCTCAGACTCTCCATGTCATCTCCACAGTCACCCACCAAGTATTCACAATAGGCAGACCTTCGTACTCTAAATTTATATAACAAAAAAAATGTATATTCTCTACTCTGGCCATTTTTAAAAGGTTAGACATAAGACATAACCTTCAAAACTCATGTCAATATTGAAAATAACAGGTTATCAAAATTATTAAAGAATTTCTGGAGAAAGCTGTACTTAATAACCTAGAAATCTGGTTGATCTTAGATTAGGAGAAGTGGTCGTCTCAACATTGTCGGCCGAAGGGCCTGTACTGTGCTATACTTTTCTATGTTCTATTGAAAACTGACCACCAACTTCAGAAAGATTGAAATCTCTGAATACACGTTTATGGCATTGAAACAAGTTTCTAACACAAGCCGAGGAATATCCAACATTCCTTCACTGTATTGCAACAAGTCCTAGGTGTCCTCGTACACCAGTCACTGAAGGTAAGCAAGCAGGTCCAGCAGGCGTTAAAGGTGAACAGTTCCTTAAACATGGATAAGAACAGAAACCAACACACGCAGAACCCTTCGTCAGGCCCCGTTAGGGCAACCTTCACCAGGCTCAAAAATACCTGTACACCCGCAAGTCTCCATCCACGTCGTGAACCCTGGGTGCCCTGCCGACCGCTAGTTCAGCAGTATCCTTTGTCGGGCAATCAAGGAGGTGAAGGCCACTGCATTGACCCCCTTACCACCTGCAGCTCCGGCATTTCTGAAACACCGAATATCGTCACCAAGGGACACTGTGTTACCCCAAACCACAGTATTTCCAACAAAGCGTTAAACACCACAACCCCCAAACCCCTCACACCCCAGATCATAGGGGCATGGTTCGTTGCCCCCCTCCCACCTCACAGCAATCTTCCACCCCCGGGCCCAAGTCATGTGCACCACCTTAAATTGTACTGGACTCATCCTCGCGCACAAGGTTTTTTTGACCTGGCGCTGCACCTCGCTCCATGTCCCCCTTACTAGTCCGATCCCCAGCTCCTCTTCCCATTTGCCTTTAATCCTGTTCACTAATGCCAGCTATTTCTTTCCCAGCCATCCATAAATATCCCCAATTCTCCCCTCTCCCCATTCATCTGGAGCCAGCAGTTTTTCCAGGAGTGTATATTCTGGTAACAAAGGGAACACAGGTAGTTCTTTCCATACAAAAACCCGCACCTGCAAGTAACGGAACTCACTTCCCCATGGCAACTCAAATTTATCTCGAAACTCCACCCATTCCACAAACCCGTCTTCTAGAATCAGGCCCCTCACCCGTCTTACTCCTACCCTTCACCACTTCTCATACATCCCTTCCATGCTACTGGCCACAAAACAGCTGGTTCCAAATTTTTATAAAAGAGACCACCACCGGTCTATCAGAGTACTTTCCTGGGGCAAATGGGAGCGAGCCGTTAACATAGCTCTCAGACTCGACTCCTTGCAGGTGTCCTCCTCTACTTGTACCCACTCCGACCCACCCACTGCCCACCATTGCCTCACCTACTCCACATTGGCTGTCCTGTAGTATTGCAGCAAATTCGGAAGCACCAGCCCCCCTACTTGTCTTTTCCTCTGCAACAGCGCCCTACTAACCTGCGGTGTCTTACTAGCCTGTACAAACTCTGCGATTGTGGGTCCATCCACCCACCGAAAAAACCTTTGGCAAGAAAAATTGGGAGAGATTGAAATATAAACAGGAACCTGGGCAACACGTTTATCTTTACAACCTGTACTCTCCCTGCCAGCAACAATGGCAAGGCATCCCACCTCTTTAGATCTCCTTTGAGCCCCTCCACCAGTCCTGTAAGGTTCCATCTGTGCATCATTACCCAGTCACCTGCATCCCGAATCCCCAAATACCTAAACCGAACATTTGGCATCTTGAACAGCAAGGTACCCAGATTAATGTTCCTTTCTAGACCTTTCATCAGGAAGACCTCATTCTTTCCTACTTTCAATTTGTATCCGGAGAAGGCCCCAAATTCTCCCAACGTCAAAAATCTTCACATGCTATCCAATGGATGTGCTACATATAGCAGCAAGTCGTCTGCATATAATGACACACTGTGCTCCCTAACCCACCCTCACAATCTCCTCCCTATCCTCCGAGGCCAGGAGTGCAATCGCCAACGGCTCTATTGCCAGTGCAAACAATGGTGACAGTGGACACCCCTGCCTCGTTATCCTGTGTAGCTTAAAAAATCTTGACTCCATCCCATTTGTTTGTACACTTGCCTTCGGAGATGCAGAGAGCAATCGTATCCATGCCACAAATGTCGGCCCACACCCAAACCCCCTCAAGGTCACGAACAAATATCACCAGTCAACATGATCGAAGGTCTGCTCTGCATCCATTGATAATGATAATAATGATAATCGCTTATTGTCACGAGCAGGCTTCAATGAAGTTACTGTGAAAAGCCCCTACTCACCACATTCCGGCGCCTGTTCGGGGAGGCTGGTACGGGAATTGAACCGTACTGCTGGCCTGCCTAGGTCTGTTTTCAAAGCCAGCGATTTAGCCCTGTGCTAAACTAGCCCCATACTACCACCTCCTGCAGCCTACTGTCTTACAGGGCCATGACCACATTCACTAGCCTCCTAACATTGCTGGACAACTGCTGCCCCTTCACAAATCCTGTCTGATCTTCTGCTGCTATCTCCGACACACACCCCACTAATCGCCTGGAACTTGGCCAGAATCTTTATATTCTTATATAACACAATGGGCCTGTATGATCCGCATTCCAATGGGTCGTTGTCTTTCTTTGGAATCGTCTATCGTGTCTGACAGCGCCCTCCCTCTCCAATGCCTCATTAAACATACTCAGGGGGTGCAGGGCCAATTTCCCCAAAGAATGTTCATAAAATTCAGCCGGGAAGCCAACCGGCCCCGGTGCCTTCCCCAACTGCATCAACCCCACAACCTCCTGCAACTTAAAGGCTCCTCTAACGCCTGCCGCCTCTCTTCCCCCACCTCCGGGAACACTAACCCCACCCAAGAAACCACCCCCCCCCCCCCCCCCCCCCCCACCTCCCATCCGCCCCTTTTGCCTCAGGCTCAAAACTATACAACTCCCTGTAAAAGTCTTCAAAGACCTTGCTTATTTTTTCCAGCTCCTTCTCCACAGCTGCCGCTCCCTCCGCACAATTTCCCATACCGCCGTTTGTATCCTCAACTCATGCTCCAGCAGCCAACGAGCCTTCTCACCATACTATTATTGGGCACCTCTTGACCCACCACCTTTCCAGTCATCAATAGATCGAACAGCCCCTGCAAGCCCTTCCTTTCTGCCAAATGTTCCCTAGTCGGGTGACTTCCGGTGGTGGCCATGGAGTGAGTGGTCACACTTTTGGCAGCTCCCGCTCAAGGCGGTTTTATCAGTTCTTTTTCCTGGTTGCCGGGCGGACAATTTGAAGAAAAAGGGTGCAGGAGTGGTGGAGGAAGACAAAACTCCACCGCTGAATGGATTTGTGGACCAGATTGGGTTTAGAAGAAAGGAGCTGCAAGAGCAAGAAACTATTCATGCGACACAGGGAAAGATGGCGGAGAGCAAGGGGTCGGTCCTACCAGCCCAATGGTCAACGGAGCAGTTGGTGGACTTTCCTAATGTAAAGTTCAGTCAGCAGAGGAGGGAGGCTCAGGAGGACTTGGCGAAGGTGGCAAACTTACTGAAAATGGAGATCGACCGCATGGAGCCGAGGGTGGAGACCCAGACGATCTAGAAGGTGGGGGAGCAGCTTACCGCATTGGTGGCCAAATTGGGATGATGGGATGAAGCCGCAGAAGCGGCTTAAGGAGAAGGTGGAGGATTTGGAGAACTTCTCCCGAAGGCATAATTTGAGAATTGTAGGGATGCCAGAGGGCATCAAGGGAGCGGATGCAGGTTCTTAGGTAGCCAAAATGTCTACCTAAGGCATTTGTAGGAGTGGGCCTGTGACAGGGGCCTGTGACATGGGGCGCATAGGGCGTGAATGAGGAAGCTAACTGGTGTACGAGCCACCGAGGGCAATGGTGGTGAGGTTACATTGATTCCTCGATTCCGGATAAGGGGAAGATCTTGAGGGCGCCAGGCAGATGAGGAGATGTAGCTTGGAGGGTAACGAGCTCCGGTATACCAGGGCCTGGGTGCAGAACGGACCAAGAGGAGAGCAGGATTCAACCAAGTTAAGACTGCCCTCTTTAAGAAGGGGGTGAAGTTCAGGATGCTGTATCCAGCCTGACTCTGGGTGACCCACGACGGTTGGGAGTATTACTTTAGAGCACCGGAGGAGGCGAAGGAGTTTGTGAGACAATGGACTGGCAGGAGAAGGACTTTGCTATGGAGGGGGCGTGAGGGATGTTGGTTCTCTCACTGACGTCATGTGCTCTGGTCGCGATTGTGATTCCTCCATTTTGTTAGCAGCGAACAGGACTGGAAAATTTTAAATGGATTGTTTTGTAATAAAGAAGAGGGGGCCAGAGACACAAACAGGCTATGATCTCAAAAGTACACATGCTGGAAAGCGAGTGGCCCAGGAGAATCCACAGCAGGATGAAACAGTGATGGTGTCAGCTGTTCAGGAGAGTCCACAACAGGACAAAGCAGTGCTAGTGTGAGCTCCAGCACTCCTGGTAATGTCAGGTGGCACAGCAAACCCTCAACAACTTCATTGTGCCAAACATACCATTAAAAAAAAAAATTAGAGTACACAATTATTTTTCTTCCCAATTAAGGGGCAATTTAGAGTGGCCAATCCACCTAACCTGCACATCTTTGGGTTGTGGGTTGAAACACACGCAGACATGGGGAGAATGTGCAACGCCACATGGACAGTGACCCAGGGCCGAGATTCAAACCCTGTTCCTCAGCGTCGCAGTCCCAGTGCTATCCATTGCATCACATGCCGCCCTGTGCTAAACATGTCTAACATAAATTAGCACGGTTGCACTTTCATCCAGTTGTATTGAGAACTCCTGTGCTGATTTTAAACGATAAATAATCTGGGCTTCTAAATTCTGAGCAATTTCACAAATTCGGCGAGCCACTGTATTATCACTAAGTGGGATGCATTTCACTTTTTCAACGAGCCTCTCATCTATGACCAAAAGAGCTATGTCTATTGCTGCAGGAAGAATTCATCTGTCTGCCAGTGTGGGGCATTTTCTCTTTAGCTACACAGTCAGCCACCATGTAAGAGGCTAATTGTACCTTGTCATTCAATGTAACATTTATGATGAGGACTTCAGCTGACGATTTAAGTTCTCGTTGCATCCTTTGCAAAAAAAAATCAAATGCCTTTGAAGTTTTGAGAGATTTAAACTTTCATTTCCAGTACTTCCATGCATATAACACACATGGGCTTCACATCCTGATTTGCACTGGCATAATTAATAAAGCCATACCTTAAAAAATCAGATTTATACAGCTTTGTGCCTGATTTCAACTTCTCCTTAATGGGCTGTTCACCAGAAGGATGGAAGTCAAGCTGAACTGCTCACACACAAAGTCTCATTGACTGTCACACCTTCCTGACTGCCTACTACTCTGTTGTGAGGTTGTCGGCTGTTCCTCATTTTGAGGATGATGTCTGCTCAGAGTCACGTGTTTCCCTTTACCAACCCACACGACTGGAAATTTTTTGAAGCATTGAATAGTTACCTGGTTTGAAAGTGCGGGCCCGACTGGGTTCATTGGAGAGGAATCACAAGCGCTGGAACAGCCAACATGGCGGAAAAACAGCGGAGTTATAATAAGGAGCAAGGAGGCAGCTGGTCAGGATATAGAACAGGCCCTTCGGCCCACAATGCTGTGCTGACCATTTATCCTAATCTAAGATCAACCGAACCTACACTCCTTCAATTTACTGCTGTCCATGTGCCTATCCAAAAGTCGCTTACAATGTCCCTAATGACTGACTCCACCACCTCCGCTGGCAGTGCATTCCACGCACCCACCACTCTCTGTGTAAAGAACCTACCTCTGACATCTCTCCCATACCTTCCTCCAATCACCTCAAAATTATGTCCCCTCATGACAACCATTTCCACACTGGGAAAAAGTCTCTGGCTATCCACTCTATCCATGCCTCTCATCACCTTGTACACCTCTATCAAGTCACCTCTCTTCCTTCTTCGCTCCAGTGAGAAAATCCCAGCTCCCTCAACCTTTCATCATAAGACATGCCCTCCAGTCCAGGCAGCATCCTGGTAAATTTCCTCTGCACCCTCTCCAAAGCATCCACATCCTTCCTATAATGAGGCGTCCAGAACTGTACACAATATTCCAAGTGTGGTCTAACCAGTGTTTTATAAATCTGCAGCAAAACCACGTGGCTCTTAAAATCAATCCCCCTGTTAATGAAAGCCAACACTCCATACGCCAGAGCACCCGGATGAAACCCACGCAGACACGGGGAGAATGTGCAGACTCCGCACCCGGAGACCCTGGTGCTGTGAAACAACAGTGCTAACCACGGTGCTACCGTGCCCCCCTAAAAATTTGCCTGTGACAGCAGTGGGTTTCTTAATCCAGCACCTCAAACAGCTTGACCACGCTACTTGCTACATCCTCGACACGTAACTGGTGGCACTCGTTCCTTCCACTCCCTTTGGCAGCCCCACAATGTGCAGGTTTGGCCACCTTGACCCATTTTCCTGGTCATTGACCCTTGCCCGCAGCACCTTGCACATTTCCCCCATCATTGCCACCTCTGCCTCCAGCGAGGCAATTCGGTCACTCTCGTCCGATACAGTCTCCTCCACCTCCTTGATCGGCACCCCCTGCGCCTCCAGCCACTTCTCTAACCGCTCCAGGATCCCATGAAGTTGTGCCACCACACCCTCAATCTCCACTGACCAGTCCCCTTGCATCTCCTTGCTTGGTGTCTGAATTCCTCCTTTTTAAAAATAAATTTAGAGTACCCAATTAATTTTTTCTAATTAAGGGGCAATTTAGCATGGCCAATCTATCTACCCTCCACATCTTTGGGTTGTGGGGCGAAACACACACAAACACGGGGAGAATGTGCAAACTCCACATGGACAGTGACCCAGAGCCGCGATTGAACCTGGAGACTTGGCGGTCTCATAGATAGCAATAAAATTCTAACAATTCTATAAAGGGTAGATACAGGAAGGATGTTCCTGATGGTGGGGGTCATTGTCTAACAATACGAGGTAAACCTTTTAGAACTGAGATGAGGAGAAATTTCTTCATCCAGGGAGTGGTAAGCCTGTGAAATCTGCTAACGCAAGATTCAGTCATTGACATCATTGTGGGCACGATAGAACATAGAACAGTACAGCACAGAACAGGCCCTTCAGCCCTCGATGTTGTGCCGAGCAATGATCACTCTACTCAAGTCAACGTATCCACCCTATACCAGTAACCCAACAGCCCCCCCCCCCCCCCCCCCCCCCCCCCCCCCCACCCAATTAACCTTATTTTTTTTTTAATGACTTGATCTTGGTGGGCCACATAAAGACCTTTGGCGGGCCACATGCGGCCCGCGGGCCGTAGTTTGCCCACCCCTGCACTACATAGAGAATTGTTTAATTTGCGCACAGAATAACCCGTAGAGGTATTCAAAGAAGGCACAACTTAGCCACACTCGACCAGTTAATGGCCCCTGGACAAACCTCCAGATCGATTTTATAGGACCTTTTCCCCCTTGCAGGAGTGGCTATAAATATGTTCTGGTGGTCAGATACCTTTACCAAATGGGTAGAGGCATTCCCTTCACGCACCAACACAGCTACGACAGCTGCAAAGATCCTGACCCACCACATCTTTACGAGATGGGGTCTCCCCAGAAGTATAGAGTCAGATCAGGGATCTCACTTTACAGGACGGGTCATGAAGAACGTCCTGACCATATTCGGCATAAAACAGAACTTCCACATTGCGTGTCATCCCCAGTCAAGCGGGATAGTAGAAAGCATGAATCGGACCCTAAAATCGACCCTTAGGAAGATGGTACAGGAGAACAATTCAACTTGGGATTCAGTGCTCCCATTCGCACTAATGTTCATCCGAAATACAGTTTAATCATCTACAGGTTTCACCCCACACACACTCATGACCGGACGCCCTATGAAAGGATCAGAATTCCTTTTAGGACTGGACATGACCAGCCCAGAAGTGACGGCCCTCACACACGAGAAAGCAGTCAAAGAATTAGTTGAAACTGTGAGGTCTGCACAGTTCTAACAAAAAAGTTTCTACTTGTCATTTCAGGGGGGTTTGGCTGGAGTTTTGCCCCGACTCTGTCTGCGAGTTCCCCACCGCTACTTAACCACACTTTCTCTGTCGGCGAGTTCCCCACCGCTATCTAACCAGACAATCACATTTTCGGGCCCTGGGGAGTTTCTCCCCGGGCCAGTACTCACATCGAATTTTCTGCATCACTGGGAGCAGACTTGCTGGGCAGGCCGGCTCTTCAGAGATCCTGTTACCATTTTGAAAAGGTGACCTGATCTCTAAGTGAACTTGAAGGTTCCCATCAACCCCACCCCCCGCCAAGTGAGGACTCCCCTCTATAGGGTCGCAGAGGGCAACTCCTTTGCAGGCCTTCCCATCCCCCCTTTAGGGCCCCCAACCCTTTTATGACCCCCCACCCTTCCGGAAGCCCCTTCAAATCCGTCCTTCACACTTCACATACCCCCCTCACCCCTCCTTTCATGGACATGGCCCCCTCTCAGGTTCTGGCCCTTGGCAGTGCCACCTGGGAGTGCCACCTGGGCAGTGCCAAGGTGTGTGGGTGCCAGGGGCAACTCTAAGTCTTTGACCACCCAGGGGACTGCAATAGCCTGAGACCTCCCCCACCCAAGGTGCCATTCTGCCTGCTCCACGTGTGCGCGGACCAGTACTAATCTGCACCCGAATGGGGTCTTCCTGGTGAGACCGTAGACACCGGGACTTGGTAAGATTTAGCATCAGCACGGTTAAATGGGTCTTAACCTGCCCATGTGGGCTGACATAAATTGCAACACCTTGCGAGATCTGATTATAAAATTTGTCTCCGCACACACGTTCGTGAACAGCATCTCTGCGCACATGTATGTGTATGTGAGACCATATGCGTATGAGAAAAAGACTAATGTTTTTACGCTCCTGGAAAAGGGGCAGCGAGACCTATAATGGAGTCCATGCTATTTCCCTGGCCATGTTGAACTGCTCAACAATGAGAGATATGTGGATGGGTAAATTTACTGCACCACTGGAGAACAGCATCACAAAATTTATAACTAAACATTTTGTACTATAAGCTGTTTTAATAACAAGTTCTTAATATTTTAATGCGGTATTCGTTCCTCAATGCTGTTAAATCTGTATGGCTATACACCGTGACATTTTCCTATACAATAGAAATTACATGCCATAAACAATTTCTATTGCTAATCTTGCAATTACATCAAAGTAACAGCTATCTCAAATGACCTTTCTGAATGTCAGTACATTTTGCCTATCATACAATACAAATTATTGCATTAATCTCATGACTAAGTGGCATTAGCATAATGTTGGCAATATTTATTGGCATAGAAATCATACGTTATATTCCACTTCCCATTAGGGAAACACATCATGGCTGGAGAATGATAATTTGTGACTAGATTTGCACAAGAAACTATTATTTACGAAGTATAAACAGGTGTAATATAACCAATAGTTCATTGCATTGCATGATTCTACAAATAAAACCAGCCCCGTGTTTGATGGGAAAATAATGGCGAATTTATTACAAATGTTGATGTTAGTCTGTAAATCATCCAACAATTTGAAGACATCTTGCAAATTGTCACAAATTTCCTTGCAAAAACAGTAGTTCATCGTCCATACAACTTTGAATTTCTAGGATTCACTGTATTTACATACTAAATACAAGTATTTACAGCTGGTATATAACTCTAGATGGAGCCTGTCAATGATGAGGTTTATGTTCTTGTCATTGCACCCAACTCCCTGGGCTTGAAAAGCAGTATTTGAAACTGCAGAGCTTCATCCCTCCAGCTGGTAAATTATTTTTGGATTTTTATTTGACTTTTCTATTGTCTCTCTTCAAATCAAAAACACAAGGGCCAGTCTCAGGATAAGGGCCGATCATTTAGGACTGACTTCAGGAGAAATTTCAAAGAGAACGGTTAACGACGTGTGAATCTTTGGACTGCTCTACCCTAGATGGTTGTGGACGCTCTACCATTGAATGTATTCAAGGCTGAAAAGAGAAAATTAGTAAACAGTCATTAAAGCTATTGTTGGTCCTCTAGAAAATGAGACTGGGAAAATAAGTAAATGGCAGAGGTGATGAATAAGTGTGACTGTCTTCATTGTAGAAGATTCAGCAAACTTCCCAAAGATATTTGAAAATCAAGAGGTGAATGGAGGGAGGAACTTAAAATAATCACAACTAGGGAAAAGGTACAGGGGAAACTATTAGACCTGAAGGCGAACAAGTTGTCAGGACCAGATAGCCTGTATCCGAGGAACAGAAAGCAGGAAACTACAGGACAGTTAACCTAATATCCATCACAGGGAAACTGAAATTCATTATGGAGGCTATAGCAGGATACTTGGAAAATCATAATTCAGTCGGGCAGAATCAGTTTGTGAACGGGAAATTGTGTTTAAGTAATTTATTAGAGTTGCTTTAGGAAGTAAAAAGCAATATGGATAAAGGGGATCCTGTGGATGTGGTGTACTTGGAATTCCAACAGATATCTGATAAATTGCCACATCAAACATAAAATTACATAGTGTAGGGGATAACTTTTAAATGGATTAAAGGACTGTTGGGCTAACAGGAAGCAGAGAGTAGAGATAAATTGGTCTTTTTAGGGTTGTAAGCTTTAATAAATGTGGAGTGAACAGTGATCAGTGCTGGGGGGTCTAAACTATTTACAATCTACATTAACGATTTGAATGAAGGAACCAAATATGTGGTATTAAATTTGCCGACGACACCAAGATAAGTAGGAAGTTAAGAGGTATTGAGTCTACAAAGGGATATAGGCAGGTTAAATGGGTGGGCAAAAAAATAGCAGAGGGAGTGCAATGTGCGAAAATGTGAGCTTGTCCACTCCGAAATGGAGCGCGATTGCAGAATTTGGTGCTACAGCGGGTTCTGGTAAGTGAATTATAAAAAGTTAGCAGATAGGTCCAGCAAGTGATTAGGCAGGCAAATGGAATGTTGTCATTTATTGCAAGGGGAATGGAATACAAGTAGAAAAGTTTTACTACAGCCATACACCACATCTGGAATAACGTATACAGTTTTGGTTTTAATTGAAAAACGATCCCATTGCATTAGAAGCACTTCAAAGAAGGTTAATTCAACTCATTCCTGGGATGAGGAGCTTATTTTAGGAAGAAAGGAGAACAGGTTAGGCTTTTATCCATAAGAGTTTAGAAGAATGAGAGGTGATATTATTGAAACATGTAAAGATCTGAAAGGGATTTGATCACGTAGATATCAGGGAGATGCTTCAATTTGCGGGAGAAACTAGAACCAGGAGACCATTTGAAAATCAGAAGTCTATCATTTAAGACTGAGATACGGAGAATTTCTTTCTCTCAAAAGGTTGTCAGTCTGCAGAATTCTCTTCCCTCGAGAGCAGTGGAGGCTGGGTCATTGAATTTATTCAAGCCAGAATTAGATATATTTTTAATAAACAATAGCACTAGTCCAACATCTCGAGTTCATGCACTCCGGCCTGCAAATGTTCCTGCATTGTCTGGATTGATCAAAAAAAAATACACATACCTTTCCTTTTTAAGTATGGGTTCTGTGAGGGAATTGCCATGCATAATTGTCAGTTGTGTTTATCTTTCTCCAACATTTTCATCAAATTTTATTTTTCTTTCCATGAAGCTGTTCGTGATGTTAGGATAGCATGCAAAAAAAAGGAGGAATCTGCAGTGCTTTGGGGAGGTGATGACATGGCTGGCGGTGTATTGCTCATTAGAAAACTAGCATTGCTGCGATGGGCCAAATATTCGCCGTCTGTGCTGTAACAATCAGAATCATAGAATCGCTACAGTTCAGGAGGCCATTCGGCCCATCAAGGCTGCACTGCAAACTCCACACTATCCCCGTGAGCTCACCTAGGGCCAATTTAGCACAGCCAATCCACCTAACTTGCGCATCTTTGGACTGCGGGAGCAAACCGGAGCACCCGGAGGAAACCCATGCAGACACGGGGAAAAACTGCAAACTCCACACTGTCACCAGAGGTCGGAACTGAACCTGGGTCCCTGACATTATAAGGCAGCCGGGTACCGCCCTGGGCCGCCTTTCTGTGAAATCTGTGATTTGACACTAATTCACATTTTTTTTTTCTCCATAGTTCCTGTTTCTCTCCTATCCTTAAATCGCACTGGTTAAAGAAATAGACTGTTGATCCTGTAACTAAGGTCCCTGAAGTTATCAATTTCTACTTCCAGCAATTTGAAGTGAAAAATCTTTCAAGTAAAGGATGAGGGGGAAATCTAACATGCACATCCCACAAATTCTGGGCCATGAAGTCAACGATTTTTAACCATTGTTAGAGTTATGCCATCACATTTACATTCAAATTAATTTTGAACTCAGTGCAATTGATTCGCAAGGTGTATTTGATTAGTCAATTTAGAAGTGGGAGCAGGACAGTACAGAAACTTGGAAGGGGTCCAGAGGAGGTTCACAAAAATGATCCCTGGAATGAACAGCTTGTTGAGGACTTTGGGTCCGTATTTGTTGGCAGTTTAGAAAGATGAGGGGGGATCTTATTGAAACTTAGAGGATACTGCGAGGCATGGATAGAGTGGACGTGGAGAGTATGTTCCCATTGCAGGAAAGACTAGAGTCAGAGGACACAATCTCTGACTAAAGGTGCGATCCTTCAAAATAGAGATGAGGAGGAATTTCTTCAGCCAGAGGTTGGTGAATCTGTGGAACTCTGTCACAGAAGGCTGTGGAGGCCAAATCACCAAGTGTCTTTAAGACAGAGATAGATCGGTTCTCAATTAATAAGAGGATCGGGGTTATGGGGAGGAGGCAGGAGAATGGGAATGAAAAAAATATCAGCCATGATTGAATGGTGGAGCAGACACAATAGGCTGAGTGGCCTAATTCTGCTCCTATGTCTTATTGCCTTATGGAAACAACATTTCATTTTATTGTAAGCTTGATAATTCTTGATCATAAGAATCTGGAGCTTCAGGCATGCATGAAAATGTAAGACGATGACTTTGAGGCAAATGCACCCCGTTAACACTCCTACTCAAGTTTAACACTACATTTAGCATATTAATAGATAATTTATTACCTTGCGGTAATATATAAATTCTTGACCTATTCTGAACGGAAAATTAAAATTGCAGAAACTTTCTGCACTTAGGACTAATTAATTCACATAACCAACCTTCGGTTTAAGTAATCGTCACATAATACTTTTTCCTTTCAAATCTAATTCTTGCAAAATACAACATTAGCATTTCTAACAGTAAAAGAGAATTGAAAGACAAATCCTCAGTGAACACTAGAATTGATTGGAGAATAAAACAAAGTCAGAAGTTCAAAAATCACAATATTGGAGACTGAAGCAGGACAAGATAGTAACCAGATGCTTGATAGTCTTTAAATAAAAGTTTATATGTTTTAAAAAAAAATCTAACATGAGTGCTGCCAACTAGATTTGCAAGTCATTATGTGCACTATGATTCTCCACAAACCTGTGTTTAAAGACATCTGGTTACTATCTGATTTTATAAAATCCTTAAAGTAGGTATCTAATAAGGTTGGATGACCAAACTGAAGCTGCAGGTCACTTATTCCAATTCCTCTCCCAGCATCCACAACACCTCAACTAGAAACAATTGACAATTTTGTCCTATTTGTTGGGTGGTCTGGTGGCAGGCATGATTAAGCAATTGAGACTGGATTCTTCCTTTCTCATATTAACACTTTCATACAAATAGTCCAGCTAAAGGGGGCAAAACTCTGAGCCTAGGGAAATATCAATGCAATAATAAAACAATACTATAAGTCTGTGCTTTCCACACAGCCTCTACAATATGCTCTACCATTAATCCTATCCAGCCTAGACTGTTTCTCATGACAATATAGTTCAATTCCTGTAATCCAAAAATACAACAAGTGTTCTCATTGTATTTGATTTTCTCTATTTGTACTTATTTTATTTCAGCTTCTTCTTATCGTTAAATTGATCAAAGCCAGGTGGTGAGGTACATAAAACGACACCGATTTCTTTCCTTGTTAATCAGTTATTTCACAGGATGCAGCATCACTGATCTCTGTCTCTGAAGGCTAACCATGAATTCAGTGTTCGTGATGATTTGCATAGAACATAGAACAGTACAGCACAGAACAGGCCCTTCGGCCCTCTATGTTGTGCCGAGCATTGTCCGAAACCAAGATCAAGCTATCCCACTCCGTCATTCTGGTGTGCTCCATGTGCCTATCCAATAACCTCTTGAAAGTTCCTAAAGTGTCCGACTCCATTATCACAGCAGGCAGTCCATTCCACACCCTAACCAGTTTTATGGCTTTGATGACTATGGCTAGATTTTTCTGCCCTGCCGACAGTGCACCCCCACCGCAGGTTTCTCGGCAGAAAGGGGTGCATTCAACTGAAATCCTTTGGCAGGCACCCCTTACCACCACGAAGCATACAGTGGGTTACTTGCTAAATCCAACCACATGTGGGCAGTCTATTATGTCTTGCATCTTTGGAAATCTGACAATGCTACTGAATCTTCTGGCTCTTTCAGCCTGACTGGTGAGATCCACACTAAATTAAATAAAGTTATGTCTATTTGAATATGGCATCTGTAACCACTTTAATGCAGTGATGCACAGTTGGTTGCGTTATCCCATTGTGTTCTCAGTCCTTAATCAATCAATGCCAAGAATCTGTTCATCTTTAACAATATCAACCAACAATTAAGATTCCCCTTACTTTAAACAAAAAATGTATAACACACTTAGAGAAAAAAAACTCAGTTTTCCATATTTCTCTTTTTAAAATAAATTTAGAGTATCCAATTTTATTTCCCCCCCAATTAAAGGGCAATTTAGCGTGGCCAATCCACCTAACCTGCACATCTTTGGGTTGCGGGGGTGAAACCCACGCAGACACGGGGAGAATGTGCAAACTCCACACAGACAGTGACCCGGGGCCGGGATTCGAATCCAGGTCCTCAGCGCCGTAGGCAGCAATGCTCACCACTGTGCCACGTGCCGCCCCAGTTTTCCATATTTATTACAACTTCTAGGGACATCCAATAATTTCTTGGAGCAAGTATTCCTGCATGTAAAACAATCTGATAATTGGTGACTTGGGTCGACACATTTTATTTTGGAGATCTCTTATCTCTCCAACATTTTGATACCAGCAAAATCATTCCTCAGTGACACTCTTTTCGAATGACCATTATCCGAATGAGAACAGATATCCCAAACTCTTTACCAGATTTCCTTCAAGTCCAAAGATGTGCAGGTAGGTGGGGTTACAGGGATAGGGCAGGGGAGTGGGCCCAGGTAAGGAAGGTGCTCTTTTAAAGGTTCGGTGCAAACTCAATGGGCTCTTCTGTACTGTAGGGATTCTATGGATAGTACAATATAAACACATCCAATGCTTCCACAAGCACCAGTATTTCTACAGCCGGGGTACTTTTGACCACCCTTCTTATTTGATTGGCTTCTCAGGCCCAGGGATAAGATTTACTGTTTTCATCCACCAAGAATATGATAAACCCAGCTTTAGTTGACTATCCCTCTGAAAAATTGGCCTGAGCAGCATCAATAAAAGGACTAATTTCAGGACACATAAGGCTGAAAAGCTGGGTGTGCATTTCTTAGAAAGGCTCCTCAACTGTATCATGTTTCATCAGAGTACTAAATTCCAATACGTCATAGCAGGCACTGGATCTCGTCTGATTGCATAGCCAGTTTAACTGTCCATCAAGCTTATTCTTCTTTGGGCGCAATATCAGTTTTGTGAGGACCTGGTTCAATATACTGGGATACTTTCGGAGTATGATTGTTGTTCAAGGTTACTTTTGACCTATTCATCTTAATTTCTAACCTATAGTTAAAGGCCGCTGATGCCTAACTTCCAATCTTAAATTCCCCTTTTATCTTACTATAACAAATTCTGCAGAACTTCTCCACAGAAAATCATCGACGTGCATCATAAAGATGCCTGCAAGTTCCTACTTGTGATACCAGTGGAACATTTCTGGATCTGTTTTCAGCTGAATTAAGCTTACTTTCAGAAAGACATAGCGAACTGAGAAATACTGTACCCTTTGCACATCATTTATTCCATAAAAACATTTGTTCAATTTCTACAGCTTCTCTTCTACACCACTCACTCTTCAGATGGTTTAAAAAAGCAGCTTTTATATCAACCGACTTACATTTCCACAAATATGTTTCCAAAGAGCTAAGAAAAGCTTCCTGCCACATCTCTCTCCAAAATCCCAAACCACGAATCTCCAGGGGGCCCTACTTTGATTGTTCTATAATCTTTCAAAACTATGGCCTCTATTTGCACTCCCCCTTCCCCCCCCCCCCCCCCCCCCCCCCACAGGCCCCATCTCTTTCTGTGCTACTGCTGTATTGACCTTCCCCTCCCACATCAGAGCTTCTGTTTCAATATGCGATCTTTTCCTTGGGCCAGTTACTTCCAGATTTACCATGGCAACTTACACTGCTTTTCTAGCTTTCCACAGTTTTACCTCATTTTACTAGTCCAACGGTCTTGCCTATTGCCCATTATCTTGGACATTTAGCCAATTTTTGAATTTCCCAGTGGCTCTCTTTACAATAGTTACATCTCTTCATTCACAGAACCTTTCTGGTATGCATGCTTTACACTAGTACCTATTTTTAACACTTGTTCTTTGGGAAAATTAGCACCCTCCTGTACATCAGTTTCACTTTGTCCATTGGCATCCATCTACCATATTCTGCTCCTCATAACAGTCAAATATATGATGTACAGGGTGTGATGTACAGGGTGTTTCATCGTCATCTATTAATTGTTCATATTCTGCAAGTTGACTTCCGGTGAATACTCTCTCCTCCCGTGGACCCTTAAATAGCCACTTTTTAGCAAAAACTCGCCATAAAATTCAGCAATTTGTTCCCCAAACTTTAGCAAGACGGGGAAGAAAGAAAGAGAGAGAAAAATGCCTGGAAAAAGCTATTCCAGGGGCCGAACGGAGACCAGGAGTTGAAGGGGAGTGGAAGGGGCCTGGAACAGAGACAGTCAGACGAGCCGATCAGTGCACGCTGCGGCGGAGCGCAAGTTTCGGCGGAGCAAAAACAGCAGACCAGCCAGGCACAAAACCCTCCCTCACCGGAGGGACTGTGTCCCTCTCAGAAGCACTGAGAGAACATCAGCAGGCGGTAAAAAAGGACATACAGGCCGTAGTGAAAGACGCAGTGGCTGAAACCTTGCCACAGATACAGATCAACAGATCGCTTTGAGCATAAAAGAGACTGGAAGCCCAAGAAGCAACCTAAGACGTAGAGAAGGCTGCAACTGACAAAGCGATAGGATTGTGGTACTTGAGAAAGAAGTGGCAAAGTTGGTGGTGACGCAGGGCAACCCGAGGGGATAAGTCGAGGATCAGGGGAACCGTTCAGGGAGGCAAAACCTGCGGATTGTGGGCCTACTGGAGGGAAGCGAGGGCAGGGACTCCACCAGGTTGTCCTCGGTTGTTCCCTGGTTTTGGGTTTCGGTCGCATCGACTGGTGAGCCCCGTCGCTGCGACAGGTTGACCTGGTGAGGTAGGGAGACTTTCCCCAACCCACCAAAAATAGACAGGGCTCACCAGTCACTGCGACCGAAACCCAAAGCCGGGCAACAACCAAGGGCAGTAATAGCCAAACTGCACCGGTATCAGGACCGAGAATGCATCCTGCGCTGGGCCAGGCAGTCCAAGAACTGCAGTTGGGAAGGATACAGAATCCAAAAAAACCAGGACATTGGGGCTGACCTGGCCAAGCGCAGGGCAGAATTTAACAGGGCGAATGGTGCGCTGTCCAAGAGCGGCGTATTCTTTGGTATCCTGTACCCAGCGAAGCTCTGGGTCACATATCAGGGCAAAGAACATTTATTCATAGCCCCTGCTGAAGCAGACAAGTTTGTTGCGGAGTGCGGACTGGAGCACCGACAACAGGGGAAACGATAAAGAGCACATGGCAAGGAACGGCAGCATGGCATGAAGCCGATAGGTGGGTGGTGGGGGTGGGACGAGTACTTCCCCCCCCCCGCACCCCCCCAATCCCACCTAAACACATCAAGATCGACAAGCAGCAGCCCACCACCTAAGAGGCCTCTTCACGAGGGAGAATGTGGTCCCATTCATGCAAATGAGGTAATGAGAGGGAAGGTGGAGTGGCAATTGAGAAAAGTACAAGGTAAGATGGGAAAAGAACAGGCAGGAAATACAGAGAGGGCGCGAGAGAAAAAGGGGACAGTAACACCCTGGGGGGGGGGGGGGGGGGGGGGTCAACCACACGAGCGGGAAAGCTAGCGCCAGGTGCATGCAGCAGATAGAGGCCGCGGCGCATCCCCAGCATCTGGCAGGAAGGGGGGTGCACAGGATTGGGGGGTGGGGGGGGGGGAGGGGGTGGTATCTAGGAAGTGAGAAAAAGACAGGAGTGGAGTGAAAACAACAATATGGACAAAGGTCCGCAACCAGGGCGGAGTGCAGAGCAAAGAAGCACTGCAAGCAACCACTTAGTATGCTCTCTGGGCGAAGGGAGATCAGAGAGTACAGGGGGCTACCCCCGTGGCAGACGCACGTGTTGGGTGCCGCCGGGACAAAGGGAAACCCTGGAGGGCAGGGACCTCACCATCTGGGCAGAACAGTGACTGTGGCCAACTTTGACGGCCCCCCAAGGAAGGGAAAATCCTGGAATGTAGGGGTGCCTCCACCAGGTAAGCATGGTTAATTCCACAGGAGCAGGGGGACAAAAAAACCCCACCAGGATTATCACCTGGAATGTCAGGGGACTTAACGGCCCTGTGAAAAGATCCAGAGTCTTCACCCACCTAAGAAATATGGAAACCAACATAGTTTTCCTCCAAGAGAGAGGACCGACTGCGGGTAAGGAAGGGTTGGGTGAGACAGACCTACCATTTCTGTTATGGGACGAGGGCCGGGGGGGGGGGGGCTTTAACTGTGTACAGGACTCACGGACGGACAGGTTGAGCCCCAAAACGGGAAATGCCTCAAATATGGCTAAGGAACTTGGTCATTTCATGGAGCAGACGGAGGCAGTGGACCCTTGGCAGTTCACCCACCCAGAGAGAAGGAGTTCTCTTCTTTTCCCCAGTGCATAATGTATACTCTAGGATCAACTTCTTTGTGGTGGGGAAATCGGTGCTTCCAGGGCTGGTCAAGGCAGAATACTCCACAATCATCATCTCCGACCACGCTCCACATCATATGGATGTGAGGTTGGAGACAGGCATGGAGGTTGGACACTGCACTACTGGCCGACAAGACCTTCAGCGAGAAAGTATCACAGGCCATAGCTGAATACACAAAAACCAACAAGAATGGAGAGGTCTCACCCTCCACGTTCTGGGAGGCGCTAAAGGTCGTGGTTAGAGGGGAAATTATCGCCTTTAAAGTGTGAACAAAAAGGGAGGAGAGCGCGGCTCGGCAACTGCTAGTCGTCTCCATACTGGAGGTAGACCGTAAATACTCCCGAGGTCCCGACTGTAGAGCTCCTGGCAGTGAGGAATAAGCTACAAATGGACTTTTGAACTGCTCTCCACGAGGAAAGCGGTGCACCAACTCTGCCAGGCATGGGGGCCCTATATGAATACGGAGACAAAGCCAGCTGCCTTCTGGCACACCAACTGAGAAAGCAAGCTGCCAGAAGGGAGATTGCACAAATTAGAAACAGACCCAGACAAGGTTAACAAAACCTTTGAGGCCTTTTCCTGGGACTGTACACCTCGGAGCCCCCAGCAGGGGACTTGGGGATGATACAGTTCCTCGATGGACTGGACATGTCAGTTGTCGGAGAGGACAGGAAACGGTGCCTGGGAGCGCTGCTAGAACTGGGAGAGATCATGGAGAGAATTAGCTCCATGCAGGCGGGGTAGGCGCTGGGACTGGACAGGTTCCCGGCGTACTTTTACAAAAAATTCATGACAGTACTGGCTCTGCACCTGCGGGAGATGTTCACAGACTCGCTGGCGAGGGGCACAATGCCACCTACGCTGGCACAAGCTTCAATCGCACTAATACCTAAGAAAGACAAAGACCCAACAGAGTGCAGTTCATACAGATCCATCTCACAGACGCCAAAATACTGGCCAAGATCCGAGGCAAAAGGCTGGAGAACTGCATACCAGAGGTGGTCGCAGAGGATCAAATGGGCTTTGTCAAAGGTAGACAGCTAACATCGAACATCAGGCGCCTGCTAAAGGTGATCATGACCCCATCTGGGGAGAGAACACCCGAGGTGATCATCTCCCTGGACGCAGACAAGGTCTTTGACAGAGTGGAGTGGAAGTACCTGAGGTACTGGAGTGGTTCGGGCTGGGAACAGGATTCACCTCCTGGGTGAAGCTCCCATTTTTCAGGATGGCAGCCGGTGACTAGTGGTGTACCTCAGGGGTCTGTGCTGGGACCACAACTTTTCATCACATACATTAATGATCTGGAGGAAGGAACTGAAGGCACTGTTGCTAAGTTTGCAGATGATACCAAGATCTGTAGAGGGGCAGGTAGTATTGACGAAGCAGACGGACTGCAGAAGAACCTGGACAGGCTAGGAGAGTGGGCAAAGTGGCAGATGAAATATAATGTGGAAAAGTGAGAGGTTATGCACTTTGGAAGGAGAAATGGAGGCATAGACTATTTCTGAAATGGGAAGGTGTTTAGGAAATCAGAAGCACAAAGGAACTTGGGAGCCCTCGTTCACGATTCTCTTAAGGTTAGCGTGTAGGTTCAGTCGGCAGTTCGGAAGCCAAATGCAATGTTAGTATTCATGTCGAGAGGGCTGGAATACAAGATCAGGGATGTACTTCTGCGGCTGTATAAGGCTCTGGTCAGACCCCATTTGGAGTATTGAGCAATTTTGGGCCCCATATCTAAGGAAGGTTGTGCTGGCCTTGGAAAGGGCCGAGAGGAGGTTCACAAGAATGATCCCTGGAATGAAGAGTTTGTCGTATGAGGAACGGTTGAGGACTCTGGGTCTGTACTCGTTGGGAGTTTAATACTAGCTTATTGTCACAAGTAGGCTTCAATTAGGTTAATGTGAAAAGCCCCTAGTCGCCACATTCCGGCGCCTGTTCAGGGAGGCCGGTACGGGAATTGACCCCGTGCTGCTGACCTTTCACTCTCGTTGTGTTCCCAGTCCTTCATCAAACAATATACATCAACCAATCAGTAACATCTCTAACCAGTTATTCATGCCCTCTTTAAAAAAAAGTGAACATCTCAGCACTCTTCCCCAAAACCTAATCAAAATATTTCAATGTAGGATGCCTAAACATTTGTCATCAATATAAATCCAAGGAGACAGGCCATTTTAGATTTAATAAGCCAGATCTATTTACAGCCTAATGGGATATGAACATTTATCTAATAATGATCCTAATACGGTTGAGGTCACCATAGTGTTTGAAAGGGAGAAATGCAAAACAGCTACGAGGATTAACAAAAGTTTACCAACTTCTTAATTCATTCATGGGATGCGGGCTTCGCTGGCTAGGCCAGCATTAATTGTCCATCCTCAATTGCCCTGGAGAAGGTGGTGGTAAGCTGCCGTCTGGAACTACTGCAGTCCCTGTGGTGTAGGTACACCCACCGTGTTATTCGGAAGGGAGTACCAGGTTTTTGATCCAATGACAGTGAAGGAATGCAATGTATTTCCAGGTCAAGAGGGTGAATGGCTTGCGAGAGAACTTCCAGGTAGTGGTGTTCCCATGTGTCTGCTGCCCTTGTCCTTCCAGATGGCAGTGGCCGTAGGTTTCAAAGATCTTTTCGAAGGAGCCTTGGTGAGTTCCTGCAGTGTATCTTGTAGATGGTAAATACTGCTGCAACAGTGCGTTGGTGGTGGAGGGAGCGAATGTTGGCGTGAATGATGGGGTGTCAATCAAGTTGGCTGCTTTGCATTGTTGCCTCACAGTGCTGAGGACCCGGGTTTGATCATGGACGGGTCACTGTGGAGCTTGCACATTCTCCCAGTGTCTGCGTGGGTCTCATGCTAAATTGCCCCTCAATTGGAAAAAATGAATTGGATATTCTAAATGTATAGAAAACGAAAGCAGACTGCTTTGTCCTCAATAATGTCAAGCTTCTTGGTTGTTGTTGGAGCTGCAGCATCCAGGTAAGTGGGCAGTATTTCATTACACATCTGACTTGTGCCTTGTAGATGGCAGACAGGCTTTGGGGAGTCAGGCGAGTTACTCAGCACAGGACTCCGAGCCTCTGCCGTACTCTCACAACCACAGTATTTATATGGTTAGTTCAGTTAAGCATCTGGTCAATGGTAACAAAAACAGAAAATACTGGACAATCTCAGCAGGTCTGACAGCACCTGTGAAGAGAAGGGAGATAATGTTTCCAGTCTGCATGACACTCAGATGCTGTTAGACCAGCTGAGATTGTCCAGTAATTTCTGTTTCTGTTTCATATTCCAGCAGCTGCTATAATTTGCTTTTATTATTATGGTCAACAGTAACCCCCAGGATATTGATAGTGGGGGATTTAGTGATGGTAATGTCGAGGGGTGATGTTTAGATTCTCTCTTGTTGTAAATGGCCATTGTCTGGCACTTGCGTGGCACAAATGCTACTTGTCACTTGTCAGCCCAAACCTAGATACTGCCGAGGTCTTGTTGCATTTGGACATGGATTGCTTCACTTTCTGAGGAGACATGAATGGTGTTGACCATTGTGCAGTCACCTGCAAACATCCCCACTTCTGACCAATGACAGAAGGAAGGTCATTGATGAAGGCAGCTAAAGATGGTTTGGCCGAGGGCACCACCCTACACAACTCCTGCATTGATCTGAGCCGAAATAAGAGACCTCCAATATCCACAACCATCTTGTTTATGCTCCATCGGACTCCAACCAGCAGAGAGTTTTCTCCCCCAATTCCCACTGACTCCAATTTTGCTCGGGCTCCTTGATGCTACAATTGGTCAAATGCAGTTTTGATGTTAAGGGCAGCCATTCTCACCTCACCTCTGGAATTCAGCTCTTTTGTCCATAGTACCTAATTATTTATTTTTTCCTATTAAGGAGCAATTTAGCATGGCCAATCCACCTAATCTGCATAGCTTTTGGGTTGTGGGGTGAAACCTACGCAGACACGGGGAGACTGTGCAAACTCCATACGGACAGTGACCCAGGGCTGGGATTCGAACCCGGGTCCTCCATGCCGCAGTCCCAGTGCTAACCACTGTGACACCGTGATGCCCTACTTGATAGCACTGTTGATGACTCTTTCCATCACATTACTAATGATCAAGATTAGACTGGTAATTGGGCAGGTTGGGTTTATCCTACCAGGACACACATCTTCCACATTGCTATGTAAATGCCAGTGTTGTAGCTTGGCTAGGAGCATAGCAAGTTCTGGAGGACAAGGCCTTCATTACTATTGCTGGAATATTGTCAGCGCTAATAATCTTTGCAATATCCAGGGTTGTAGAAGTAATTTGACTGATGTTTTGCATATATGATGACGAACAGATAGAGTAGAGAAAGAAAATAAAAATTCTGCTAGTTAGGGATAGACTGACTCACTGTGGATGAGGAGGCATAATCCAAAAATTAGCAGCAGAATTTTAAGGAGTGAAATTAAGAAACACTTCCTCATGCAAAAGATGATAAAAGTTTAGAACTCTCTTCCAAAAACAGCAATTAATGGCAAACCAATTGTTCATTTGAAATCGGAGATCGCTAGATTTTTGTTAACCAAAGGGATTTAGGAATATGGGGGCAAAATTGGGAATATGGAGTTAAGTCACAGATCAGCCATGATCGGGCAGCACAGAGGTTAGTTAGCGCTGCTGCCTCAGTGCTGGGGACCGGGATTAGACTCCAACCTTGGGTGACTGTCTGCGTGGAGTTTGTATGTTCTCCCTGCATCTGCATGGGTTACCTCCCCCAGTCCAAAGGTGTGAAGGTTAGGTGGATTGGCCATGATAAATTACCCCATATTGTCCGAAAGGATAGGTGGGGTTAAGGTGGGGTTGTGGGCCTAGGTGGGGTATTCTTTTGGAAGGTCAGTGCAGAATCAATGGGCAGAATGGCCTCCTTCTACAGTGTAGGGATTCTTTGATTCTATTGAACAGAGCAGGTTCCAGGGGCTAACTAACACTTCTTCTCCCCTGATGTGGAGATGACAGTGTTGGACTGGCGTGGGCACAGTAAGAAGTGTTACAACACCAGGTTAAAGTTCAACAGGTTTTTTTGGAATTACCGGCTTTCGGGGCACAGCTCCTTCATCAGGTCAGTCACCCGATGAAGGAGCTGCGCTCCGAAAGCTAGTGATTTGAAACAAACCTGTTGGACTTTAACCTGTTCTTCTCCCAGGGACTATATCCATTACGCATGGTATGGTCTGAACACTGACCACTTGCAAATCAGATGACCACTTTGCCCAAAACCTCCATTCTGTCTGTAAGGGCAATGCTGAGCTCCTTCTCTTGCCACTTGAACTGCCCCATCACATTTAAACCACCTGACACTGTTCCAATTAAACTCTATGCAAACAGAAGAGTATCATGTCTTCCAAATCAATAATCTGTCAACAATTCTTCTATCAATAGTTAAGCTGCAATACAAATCAAATAAGGCCCATATTGGCTGTACCAATAATATTTCATAGAATTACATGCAAACAGTCCATTCAGTCCAGCAAGTTCATATTGATGTTTATCCTCCATGTGCTGATGGTTGAATCCCATGTGCCTGATCTGTTCTTCTATCCCTTTTATTTTATTTTCCTTCAACTACCAATTTACTACACATTTCTTAATGGTTGACATGGCCTGTATTTGCAATCTCCAAAAGTGCAATGTACAGCTTCAAAGCAGTTTGTAGAAGAAATTTCTCCTGCTCCCTCCTAAATTTAATTTCAATATCCATGCCCTTGTTCTAGATTCCTGAGCCACTGGAAACAGTCTACTTCTATCATGTTCCATCCCATCAAACAACTCCATCAAATCAGGCCAAAATCTTCTGTATTCTAATGAAGATTGATTCTGAAGATGAGGTGGTTAAAGTGTGATCAGATTATCCTCATTAATGCTCTAATGAAAGCTGGTTCTTTCCCCCCACCCCATAAGTGGGGTGCCCAACTCTCCACCCCTGAAAATTCAGGATTGTTGTCACTGGTTTGGTGATAACTGAAACAAATTTACACATGTGAGAGAATGAAAATGTCATGAATTGACAAATTTTGGATGCAGTGCTGAGGACACAGTGTCAATGGCAGTGGCTGTTGCAATGAGGGGTTCCAATATAGACAATTATAATGTGATACATTTGGCAGGAGCAATTCTAAACACATATAAACCATGCAGGAGAGTATGCCCGAGGATTCAGGGCATGAACCAGAGGGCTACTGTCCAGCAAATATTGAAGGTCCATGACCAAAGTTGCACAGCTGTCACAAAAGCAAATACGCTATAGAGTTGTATAGCAAGGACAAGAAAACAAGAATCGTTTATTTTCTTGGGCTGGCCCCATCTGGAATATGATGTCCAGTTTTGGTCTACCCATTTGGTGGGGGTTGTAAAGTCCTCAAAAAGGTTTCAGAGGAGGATCACTTTAATTCCAAGACTAAGGGACATTAGCTAACAGGATATTTTATAGGAAAAGTGTAGACTTTGAGGATATATGATTCAAATCTTTAAAATAATGGAATTGTTAAGATTCTGTCCACAGGCTAGAAAGGAAAGGTGCAGGGGCACTAGTATAAGCTACAAAAGCATTTGGTTAGTTTAAATACTTGGAAGTATTACTTTACAGTTGTCAACAGCATTTAGTGAGTGCAAATTCATAGCAAATGCTTAAAATGGAGCACGACCAGTTTCTGCCTCTTGTACTTCATTAAGTTAGAAGAGAGAGGTGGATCAGTTACTGCAGACTCCTGGAGTAGTCATAATTGCTTCCAGGGCAAGAGGACTTTCCAAAAGTTTCCCCTGCAACCCCATCCTAAAATAACCTACTGTTCTTTGTTTATTTTTAGGAGATTATTTGAATGTGAAGAGAGAGGTGAGGAAGATAGATTTGTTGGTTAATGCAAGTTGCAACATGCCAGATGGGGCACCTTGACGGATCTGTTAATCTTTTTCTGACATTTTCCTAAACTCTGGAATTCCTTTCCTATACCTCACTGCTTTACCAATTCTCAACCCCCCTTTAAGACACTTAAAGATATGTCTTTTAGACCATAAGACATAACAGCAGAATTAAGCCCAGCTGCTCTGCCATTCAATCATGGCTGATATTTTTCTCATTCTCCTGCCTTTTCCCCATAACCCCGGATCCCTTTATTAATGAAGAACCTATCTATTTCTGTCTTAAGGACACTCAGATTTGGCCTCCACAGCCTCCTGCGGCAAAGAGTTCCACAGATTCACCACCCTCTGGCTGAAGAAATTCCTCCTCATCTCTGTTTTGAAGGTTCGTCCCTTTAGTCTGAGATGGTGCCTTCTAATTCTAATTTTTCCGACAAGTGGAAACATTCTCTCCGCGTTCACTGGATCCAGGCCTTGCAGTATCCTGTAAGTTTCAATAGATCCCTCCTCATCCTTCTAAACTCCAACGAGTACAGACCCAGAGTCCTCAACCGTTTCCCGTACGACAAGTTTTTCATTCCAGGGATTATTCTTGTGAACCTCCTCTGGACCCTTTTCAAGGCCAGCACATCCTTCATTAGATATGGGGCCCAAAACTGCTCAATACTCCAAATGGGGTCTGACCACAGCCTTATACAGCCTCAGACATGCCTGGTCTTGTAATCTAGCCCTCTTAACATGAATGCTAACATTGCATTTGCCTTCCTGTCGACTGAACCTGCACCTTAAATGAAGAGAATCTTGAACAAGCATGCCCAATTCCCTTTGTGCTTCTGATTTCCTAAGCATTTCCCCATTTTGGAAATAGTCTATTCCTCCTTCCAATGTGCATAATCTCACACTTTTCCACATTGTACTCCATCTGCCACGTTTTTGCCCACTATTTCAGCCTGTCCAAGTCCTTCTGCAGCCCCTTGCTTCCTGCCCCTCTACAGGTCATGGTATCATCTGCAAACTTAGCAACAGTACCTTCAGTTCCTTCTTCCAGGTCATTAATGTATATTGTGAAAAGTTGTGGTCCCAGTACAGACCCTGAAGCACACCACTAGTCACCGGCTGCCATCCTGAAAAAGACCCCACTATTCCCACTCTTTACCTTCTTCCAATTAGCCAATCCTCTATCCATGCCAGGATCTTACCCTTAGCACCATGGGCTCTTAACTTATTTAGCAGTCTGCTATGCAGCACCTTGTCAAAGGCCTTCTAGAAATCTAAATAAATTACGTCCACTGGTTCCCCTTGTCTAACTTTCTTGTTACATCCTCAAAGAACTCCAAGAGATTTGTCAGACATGACCTTCCCTTGATGAAGCCACTCAGTCCTATTTTATCATGCACTTCCGAGTACTCCGCGATCTCATCTTTAATAATGGACTCTAAAATCTTACCAATGACCGAAGTCAGGCTAACAGGCCTATAATTTCCCCATCTACTGCCTCCCTCCCTTCTTAAACAGTTTTGTGTTTCATTAGCCACTTTCCAGTCCTCTGGTTCCTCCCTGCCTCCAGTGACTCCTGAAAGATCACCACCAATGCCTCCACAATCTCCTCAGCTATCACTTTTAGAACTCTGGGGTGTACTCCATCCAGTCCTGGTGATTTATCCACCTTCAGACCTTCCAGTTTCCCCAGAACCTTCTCCTTAGTGATGGCCACTACACTTACCTCTGACATCCCACTGGTGTCTTCCACCATAAATACTGATGCAAAGTAACTATTTAGTTCCTCTGCCTCTTTGTTTCTTTGTTTCCTATTATTACTTCTCCAGCCACATTTTCCAGTGGTCCTCTGTCTATTTTTGCCCCTCTCTTACCTTTTATACATTGAAAAAACTCTTCCTATCTTCTTTTATATTACTAGCTAGCTTGCACTCATATTTCATCTTCTCCCCCCTTATTGCTTTTTTATTTGTTCTCTGCTCACTTTTAAAGGCTTCCCACTAATTCTCACTTTGTATGCTTTTTCTTTTATGCTGTCCATGACTTCCCTCATCAGCCATTGATGGCTTGTCCTCTCAACATTTTTCCTCCTCCTTGGGGTGAATTTCTGTTGTGCATCCCGAGTAATCCCCAAAAACCCCTGCCATTGCTGTTTCACTGTCTCGCCTGCTAGACTCCTTTTCCAATCTACTCTGGCCAGCTCCTCCCTCATATCTTTGTCGTTATCCTTATTTAATTGTAATACCGTTACATCCGATTCCAGCTTCTCCCTCTCAAAACTGCCAAGCTTTAACCACCCCTCCTAATATCTCCTCCTTTGGCTTGGTGATTTTTTTTGTCTAAATGCTCTCCTGTAACATTCACTTCATGACAGGCATTATATAAATACAAGTTGTTGTTTTGATGAAATAAACCTGGAAAAACAAGCCATTGAGTTGGCTTGATTTTACCAGAGTCTTCAAGTAAATGAAGGTGCTGGTGAATGTGAGAGGATTATTTATGCAGAAGGTTGTTAAATCATGAAATGTCTTACCAAAAATAGCAGTGTAACATTATAAATAGCTCTTTTAGAGAGCCAGCATAGATGCAATGGGCCAAATTGGCCTTCCACAATTTGAATTGCAGGTTTGGCTCGTTATCGGAGCCAGACCTGAAACCTAAAGCCAAATTCAGGTAATTTCAGATTATGAATGGCTAATGTAAGGGTGCATCTGTGCACCAGTACAGGGGCTGGTTTAGCACACTGGGCTAAATCGCTGGCTTTGAAAGCAGACCAAGGCAGGCCAGCAGCACGGTTCAATTCCCGTACCAGCCTCCCCAAACAGGCGCCGGAATGTAGCGACTAGGGGCTTTTCACAGTAACTTCATTGAAGCCTACTCGTGACATTAAGCATTTTTCATTTCATTTCATCTCAGATTTCCACCTTATACTTTGATTTAAAGCATGACACAGAATGATTGTTCTGATACCTCAGTGCGTTCAATTAGAAAAATAGATTAATTAAGGAAATTATGTAGCTTTGCAGGAGCAGATCCAATTAAAAATCTGCAAATAACCACCGTGCAAATGTCCTTATTAAACAGCAATTTAAGTGCGCAGAGTTAACAAAAACAATTTGATTTTTTAGGCAATACTTGCTAGATAGAATTCCAAATTTGCAAATGCTAAATCGACCACTTGAAAACTCTCTTTGCCCGGGGGAACTCGGGTACAATGCAGAGCTAAAAAGTACTGCACCCACAATGAAATATGCAGTTGACCTGTGATAGTGCGGCGAGTGTATGAAACACATCCCAGGTACCAGAGCCTAACACAGACCAGATGAACAGGTTGCATCTTTTTCTATCAAAGTAGTAAAGCTAAATAAGTTGTGCAGGTTTCCATTTTTAAAATTTTAAAAATTGATTGGTATAAATGGAATTGATTTCATTGCTTATTTTGTCATTAATTTCTGTTTGCCTGTAAGCACAGTAGTGTGATTGCAAATCCTAATGTTTGGTTCATTTTACTTCTGATTGTCAGTCAGCTGAGTGAGTGGCTGGTTGCTTTACTTTAAACATTAAATTAAGATTGGTTTAAACCCATACCCCTATAATTCCAGATTAGTCACTCATATTCACCGTTAAACAGTATTGCCCCCAAGATCGAACTCAGGGTTACAGTGTGCCAGAGGCATAAGTGACTAAATGTTGATGGTTCAATATGTACAAGCAACACTTCCTACACTCAAATATATTTGCTTGCATAGCTTATACTTGCATTCTTGATACAAAATAGACTAATATGACCTACATGGAATGAAAAGACGTTCTCGTATCTCCTATTGCAAGACTTATATTTTTTAATCCCTGGACATGTAATTAGTTGGTTCAAAAATATCTCCATTTTCTCAGACTTGAGGAACTTGAAATTAAACTTGCTCAACAATGGAGTACTTCACACAGTCCACATATTCTGGCATCAATCAGTAAAGTAGCTGTGGCAATTACAGTAGTGCTACTACTGTCGTCATAAGGTCAGAAATGTGGATGCTCAATGATGACTGCACAATGTTCAGCACCATTCGTGACTCCTTACGCACTGAAGCAGTCCATGTCCAAATGCAGCAAGACCTGGACAATATTCAGTCTTGGGCTGACAAAATAATATTCATGACACACAGTGCAAGACAATGAACATCTCCAACAAGAGATTTTTGAACCATAACCCTTTGACATTCAACGGCATTACCATCGCTGAATCACCCACTATCAACATCCTGAGGGTTATCATTGACCAGAAACTAAACATAGACTAGACAAACAAATACTGTGGTTACAAGAGCAAGTCAGAGGCTAGGAATTCTGAGTAACTCATCTACAAGGCACAAAACATGTGTGATGGAATGCTCACTCCTTAACTGGATGAGTGCAGCTCCCTATCCAGGACAAAACAGTCTGCTGGATTAGCATCCCATCCACAAACATTCACTCACTCCACCACCAACACACAGTAGCAGTAGTGTATACCATCTACAAGATGCACTGCAAAAACTCATCAAGGCTCTTGAGGCAGCACCTACCAAACCCACAACCTCTACAATCTGGAACGGCAAGGCCAGCAGCTGCCTGTAAACACCTCCACCTGGAAGTTCCCCTCCAAGCCACTCACCATCCTGACTTACAAATACATTGCTGTTTCTTCACTGTCCCGGAGATAAAATCCTGGAATTCCCTCCGTAACATCACTGTGAGTGCACCTACACCACAGGGACTGCAACAGTTCAAGGCGGCAGCTTGCCATCACCTTCTCAAGGGCAATTAGGGATGGGCAATAAATGTTGGCCTAGCCAGTGATGTCCACATCCTGCAAATAATGAAAAGTCAATTCCCATTTATTCTAGTGAAAAAAAAACTAAGATAACTAGCCATTTAACGTTTCCAGTGAATGTAGAATGATAGATTCCAGACAGTGCGGAAGGAGGTCACTCGACCCATCTAGTCTTCATATAACCCTCCCAAAGAGCACCCTAAACCAGGCCCACTACCTCGCTCTATCCCGGTAACTCAACCTAACCTATCGACACCAAGGAGCAATTTAGCATGGTCAATCCACCCAATCTACACATCTTTGCACTGTGGGAGGAAACCAGAGCACTCGAAGGAAATCCATGTAGACACTGAGAGAACATGCAACGTCACACAGTCACCCAAGGCCGCAATTGAACACAGGTCCCTGGCACTGTGAGACAGCAGTAGTAACCACTTTGCTATTGTGCCACCGTCTTTTGTGGATCAGTGGGAAAAAGTCCCAGCAGATTGATGGAATACGTAATGGAATAACTCCCTCATTATTATTTTCTGGAATTTCTACACCTTAATTTCTACACCGGAGCTGCCTCAGTGCACCGAGGCGTGTGACCACCAGTGCTTCCTAAACTGAGACCATCAGACCGTATTGGTAGGCGTACACCATAGACCCAATCATTCATCGAGAGGAGTTTGGATGAGGACGATGGGGAGCCGGTGAGCGCCCTGCTGAGCTTGGTGTCTCAAGTGAGATGATGGAGAGGTTCCCACCAGAGTTTGAGAACTGGCTGTCATGTTCAGGGAATCTCTATGTGGAGGGCAGGTCAAATTCAAAGGGAGCATTTAATCCCGTCTTTGAAGCCTGTGGCCGGCGTGGTCTTCCAACCTGTTGATCGCCTGGGTCCGGTCGAATTGACAGGCTAGAAGTAATGAAGCTTGTGTTCTGATTGCTGAAATCTTAGGAAGACCCTGAAGAATGCTCACCGTTTTAGATCCTGCTTTGTCTTTGCCATCTACTTTCTTTATGTACCAGTGGAGTGGTCTTTATCCTGATGTCTACCTCGCTTCTCAGTTGTGATCCTGGACTTTACTCTAATAATCATGATGTTGTCTGTTATAGTTGTCATTTTAGAGAAGTAGAGAGAATTCTTTCAGGTCTTTATTTTTGTGGTGGTGCTGGGCTAGGCCAGCCCCAGTGATTACCCAGTGGCTTCTCAGCAGGTGGCGCATCCTCTGGAGTTGCTGTGGGGGGGGGGGGGGGGGGGGTCCTCACTGAGGGAGATGGTGAACTGAGGTAGGTCTAAAGGTAGGGGCAGCACAAGTGGTTAGCACCGTGGCGTCACAGCGCCAGGGTCCCAGGTTCGATTCACTGCTGGGTCACTGTCTGTGCGGAGTCTGCACGTTCTCCCTGTGTCTGCATGGGTTTCCTCCCACAGTCCAAAGGCATGCAGGTTAGGGGATTGGCCATGATAAATTGCCCTTAGTGACCAAAAAGGTTAGGAGGGGTTATTGGGTTAGAGGGATAGGGTGGAAATGAGGGCTTAAGTGGGTTGGTGCAGACTCGATTGGCTGAATGGCCTCCTTCTGTACTGTATGTTCTATGTTCTTCATCCTTGGTTAATTCCTCTTAGAAGCTGGATAGGACCACGTGGTCGTTGGTTGGCTGATCTTTGCTTTGTCATAATATGGTGGATCCAAGGGGTTAGTTCTGACAGTTTGTGGTCTTCTTCCTCATTTTTCTTCAGACTTGGCACGGTGTTATGGACATTACCTATATTCCTCTTAATTTTAATGCCTTGCGGGCTAGCAGTGTCATGTTGAAAGGTGGGTCTTGGTGACATAGACAAGCAGACATCAATTTTTGTGCGCATTTTGGTAGCCAGATTCTTTTTTTTTTGGTGATGGTCTTGGGTGGTTGGGGGATGCTCTGATGGCCTTCCCATCTTGATATGGATTTTCCCTGTCTTTTCAAATGGGAACCAGGCTATTTTCCTCTTGAGCCTTCACCCCACGGTTGCCTGTTGCCCTTTAGGGAGCGATGTGGGTACTGGTGGGTCAATGATCTGTTGTGTCCTTGGACCTGGATTTGTGGGGGCTCAGTTTCGCGCTCTTGTTATCTTTTTACTTCTATGGGAGACCTTGGGTTATTAACATGGGTCTGGTTGTGCCCGGTCCTCTCTTTAAATTTATGTTTAGCCATCACGAAAGTGTAAGGTGGGTGCCCGTTCTGGTCTGTGGAAGAGTTCAAATTACGGTGTAAGAGTTAAATGATTTCCCCATCATACTGGGGTTGTTGGGGTTTTGTTTACTTTTTCTGACATTCTGTTTTTAAGCTATGGGTGTGATGTAGGTCTAAATTGCTATTCCACAGGGTGAGGAAGCCATTCACCAACTAGCTTCAAGACTTGTTCGTAGTCATCAACCAGTGGAGGGCGGGGGGGGGGGGGGTGGAGAGGAAGAGAGACATGGACGAGCCACAGAACAGAGAGGAAAAGGAAAGAGAGGGGGATGAAGGCACACAAATAACGCAAAGGCACACAAAGAGAACACAAATGACAAGGGACAAAGCCACAGAGGACTGGTCCGATGGCAAACTAAGGCCCAAACCAAACTGTAAATAGATATCGTAAATACGTGCTCTGACCACACTGGGGATTGTAAAATATGTCAAGGGAGGGGTCATGTCCACAGTTGTCAGGAATACACTTGTAAATATATGTGTTGGTTCTTTTTTTCCTTTTTAGTTTGGCATAGATTTGAAATTTGTAATTTATGAAAATATGAAGATCTAATAAAAACATTTTCAAAAGTAAATTTGCTGCCTGTATCCTGTTTGGGTGCAGATGGGTCATTTATGCGTTGAGGGAATCGGTTGGAGATTTTGTCCCTGGTTCATCCGTTCTTGCTGTTCCTAATGCTGCAATGACTGTTGTTTTGGGCTGTACCTGTTGTACATTGACACCTTTTACTTGTTATATACAAATTTATGTAAAAATTGAAAAATCCCAACAAGCAGACATTTAAAAAAAATTTGGGAGTCCTGAAGCTTATTTCCTTACCCTTGGTACTCCCACACATTACATTCATTAAATGATCTATCAAGCTAGATCCAAACAAGTATCAGGCTAGCCCAGTATTCCAGTAGCTGGAATTATAACAATGGATAGTATTTTGGAGCTTTATTTATGATGGAGGTTAATTTAAGGTAAGCGTTTTTAATTATTAAATTAAGCAATTTCTTTCCAAATATAAGGTGTCCGAGTGTGGCAGGTTGATATTTCCCCACAACCTGTTAAAAATTTAAGAAAAAAAAAGAAATACAATTTTAGCAAAAAAAAACATTACCTAATATGAAGCTCAAAACCATGACCCTCTGATTCAGGCTGTGTAAAAAAATCTCTGCCCCTTTTCAACTTATTCAAATAAATGCAACCTTTTAATAAAGCAGGAACGGTGACAATCTAAAAATGGCTCAAATAACCCTTAAACATTTATCATTGTATATCCTGGCACCTGTTGACCAGAAAGGGATCAGGAACAGTTGCACATGTGCATTTAGCTTATGCACAATTGATGTCAACAACTTTCTGGTCAGCAGGCAGTGATCTTTATATTGGTTGGCTCTATTCACGTGAATATAGACAAAGCAAATAAAAGTCACCATCTACCAATTCATCAATAGATCCACTGTGAAATACATTTAGGAGTTATAAAATGATCATGGATACGAATCTACAGAATAAAACTAGTAGTACAGTCTCAAGAGAAGTAATATAAATAGAGGGTGCAAGAAGTTCATTAATGAGGTGAGCCTGTGTATTAGCATGCATATGCAAACATGTCATGTGCATGCCCATGCGAGAGTGAGTGACAGCATGCAATTGCACGAGAGAATGAGTACAAGCAATTGAGTGAGAGAGCGCTGAAGAGCGCAAGTGAGTAAGTGCATGAGAGAGTGGGCAAGAGTACACTTGCAAATGCCAAAGCATTGGAATGAGTGCAGAGAATATTTACTATAACAGCATCAGTTACTTGAAGAGCTGAGAGAAATCAAAGTTGTTCTCCTCAGAGAAAGTTAAGGGGAAATTTAAAATTGAAAACTATGAGGGTTTTGATGAGTACAAAAGGGAGAAACTGTTTCCACTGGCAGTTTTGTTGGTAAACAGAGGATGTGGATGCAAGACGGTTGGCAAGATAACTGCCGTCATTCCAAGGCCACAGGCTTTCTGATTGGGTCTATAACTCAGGAAACCGCCCGCTGTCCTTAATTGGACAGTGGGCATCTACACTGGCAGATTGGGAAATGGCCTTTTTAAAAAATACATAGATCCCATAACTCTTCCGAGTTCTTTGCCTCAGTGAAGACGATCACAGCTTTTCCGTTATTAAAAAAATCTTACTTGGCTTTGTTGTTTCAAACATTTCTCATTTTGTTTCTCTTATCCTCATCTCACTGATCAACAAAGATCAGAGGGTTTTCCAACAGTTAAGTACGATGGTGATGGCCTTTTTATGAATTCCCAAGCAAACCATGAACTCTCAAATAAGTTAGTAAATTACTTATTCTTTTGTCTCTGGTAGAACAATTGATTTTTCAGCAAACTAGCCAATTTTATCCAAATGCCTTTATTCCAGACTCATAATACTAGTTTGCTTTAAAAACCCAGCATTAAAAAATAATTTATTCCAAATCATTTCAGTGGAAAAATGGTCAAAACATTCTGAAACAGTTTTGAACTCAACTATTTTGGCAATATACCCCAATATTCTTTTTGAAACATGACCACCACAAAGGCAGTCAGCATTTCGAAGATTCTTTCAATTCCCAATCTGACAATTTCTATTCCACTTATGGAATAAATCCGGTTTTAAATAAAAGCTCTTCTATGCAAACCCTTTCATTTGTCCATTATTATCTTTATTGACCAATGATCAACTGATAAGAGCTGAAAGCCCTCTATGCTTTATAATCTTGTGTTGGAACTCACCTCCGCACCTCTGTGCTCCTAATCCCTGCCGAATTTTGCAATGCTAACCTAGATTATTCACGGATAGCAAAAAGGAGATGGTTCCAACACAGACCCTCGGACACCAAACATAAAATCTTTATATTTACCTAACTCCTATTACATCCACCTCTGTTTCTTACCTTTCAACTGGGGTTACTAACCCGCACTCCTATTTTACTTTACCATTGATATCCAAGTATTGCAAAGGATTATTACACTCAATACTTTATTAGATGCTGTTTAAAAGTTTAAACATATTGGCCTGTAGTTTCATCCATGCACACAACGCAGAGGTGAGATCCAAAATGTACCCAACATTGTACCAATTTTGACAATGTCATGTCAAGTGTACCTTCAACTTTAGTAGAATATACCCAACCTTAAAATGGGTGTAAATTAGTAGAAAAAAATTAGAAACTAATGAATTCGGAGAACTCACACCATATATTTCTTCTTTAAGTATATAAATGCAAGTTTCAACTCAATTAACTATTATGATTAGGATGTACATCAGGCACAGTGCGTGAGGTGTTTTGGATGTTTTCTTCCAACCAACTGCAATTAGAGCCTACTCTATTTGAGAGCTGGGGCCGTGCTTAATTTTGTAGGTGGGGATTTGCTCACTTGAAGGCCTTGGTGGACAGCTAAAAAGTCAAGGATCTCGGGTTTATTTAAAAGCCACAACTGTGCTTAAAATTCGATTTTTCAAGCTATTCAATTGGTTTGCGCCAAGATTGAGTGTCTCTGGACATCATTTCATGTGGCGTTCATAGAAAAGGAAATTTATACTACAACAGGCCACCATTCATCGCATCACACCTATGCCATCTGAAAAAAATTATATCCAGTTTAATCCCACTTTTCAACTCGTGTCCATTGCCTTATAGGTTACAGCACCCAAGTGTAGACTTTTAGAAAAATACCGCGAGAGCTTCTGCCTCTACCATCATTCAGGCAATAACTTAAAAATGCCCATCACCCTTTGATGAAAATATTTTTTCCTCAACTGCTTCTACTGCCCCTACCAATAACTTAAATCCAATGCCTCCTGACTATTGACCTCCACCAAAGGAAATAGACCTTTTCTATCCATTCGATCTATGCCCCCTCAAAATTTTTACACCATCAATTTGGAATGTGCTTTGCTATAAAGAGAGCAGCGATTAATTAAAGTCAAGGTATAATGGAATGGGCAGAGATTCAAAAAGCACCAAGAGATTGGAGGTCAGATATAAAGGAGCAGGTCAGAGCAGAGATTCAAAGGCGCCAGGAGTGCAAAAGGCCAGAAATAATGGTGCAAAAGCAAAAACAATGGCAGCACAGTGGCGCAGTGGTTAAAACAGCTGCATACGGCGCTGAGGACCTGGGTTCAATCCAGGCCTGGATCACTGTCTGTGTGGAGTTTGCACGTTCTCCCGTCTGCGTGGGTCTGTCTCTCTCTCTCTCTCCCTCCAACCCAAAGATGTGCAGGTTAGTTGGATCGGCCACGCTAAATTGCCCGTTAATTGGAAAATAATTTATTGGGTAATCTAGATTTTAAAAAAACAAACAAAATCAAAAACAGGAGGAATAAAAAAAAAGCTCAATCAGCAGAAAGAGTGGGAAAGAAAGAACAGAAAGCAGACTAGGGTGAGTATACGCAAGGTTTACTTACAGGCGCCGGAATGTGGTGACTAGGGGCTTTTCACAGTAACTTCATTTGAAGTCTACTCGTGACAATAAGCGATTTTCATTTCAACTACAAGACCGAACTGATTCATCAGTATAAAAACTAAAGCCAACCTGCTAATGTATCATATAATTAAAATCACTGCTCAATTAATCAATCAGAACTAGAGGATGAAGCTCAAATGAAGGATGGGAACACAAGTCTATGAGTTTTCCAGTAAATTAAAATCCAAAAAGTTTTCTCTAAATTTAAAGATAAAAAAAGTTATGTAAATGAATTTCAGTTGGCCTCCATATATAATAAAATGGTGTCAACACAGGAGAAGCAGCTGACTGGGAGTAGCTGGTTAGCTTTTTAAAAAATATATTCTTTCATGGGATGTGGGTATTGCAGACTCGGCCAGCACTTATTGGCTATCCCTAACATAGTGTGTTAACATTTATTAACAGGGGGATTGAGTTTAAGAGCTGTGAGGTTATGCTGCAACTGTACAAGTCCTTGGTTGGACCACATTTGGAGTATTGTGTGCAGTTCTGGTCACCTCATTATAGGAAGGATGTGGAAGCATTGGAAAAGGTGCAAAGGAGATTTACCAGGATGCTGCCTGGATTGGAGGGTAGGTCTTATGAGGAAAGGTTGAGGGAGCTAGGGCTTTTCTCATTGGAGCGAAGGAGGATGAGAGGTGACTTAATTGAGGTGTATAAGATGATGAGAGGGATAGCAACTTTTTCCTCGGATGGGGGCATAACTATAAGGTTCATGGTGGAAGATATAGGAGGGATGTCAGAGGTAAGTTCTTTACTCAGAGTGGTTGGGGCATGGAACACACTCCCAGATATGGTAGTGGAGACGGACATCAGGAACTTTCAAGCTGTTATTGGATAGGCATATGGAATGCACTAGAATGATTGGGAGTAGGTTGATTTGATCTTAGTTTCAGACTAGTTCGGAACAACATCGTGGGCCAAAGAGCCTGTACTGTGCTGTACAGTTCTAACTGCCCTTGAGAAGGTGGTGGTGAGCAACCTTCTTGACCCACAAAGCTGTTAAGAAGGGGTTCCAAGATTTTGACCCAGCAACAACAAATAAACGGCAACATACTGCCAAGTCAGGGTGGTGAGTGGCTTGGAGGGGCAGCTCGCAGGTATTCCTGTGTGACCTAACCCTTCTGCACAATAGAGGTTAAGAGAGTTTGGAAAGTGCTAGTGAAGAAGGCTTGGTGAGTTGCCGTGCGGTGCATGTGTTGATACACACTGCTGCCACTGTGCATCAGTGGCAGAGGGAGAGTGTGTTTAAGGTGGTGGATGGGATGCCGATCAAGCAGGCTGCTTTGTCCTGGATGGTGTTGAGTTTAAGAGTTGTTGGACCTGCACTTGGACAAGCAAGTGGAGAACATTCTATCACACTCCTGTAGATAGTAGATTCTTAGCCTCTGACCTGCTCTTGTAACCACTATATTTGTGTGGCTGATCCAGTTCAGTTTCTGTTCAATGGTAACCCGCAGGATGTTGACAGTTGGGGATTCAGTGAAGGTATTGCCATTGAGTGTCATGGGGTAATGGTTTGATTCACTCTCATGGGGAACGGCCATTGCATGTTACTTGTGTTATCAGCACAAGCCTGAATGTCCAGGTCTTGCTGCAGATGGACGTGGACTACTTCAGTAACTGAGGAGTCATGAATGATGCTGAACATCATACAATCAAAGCAAACTTGCCCACTTCTGACTTTATGATGGAGGGAAGGTCACTGACAAAACAGATGAAAATGATTGGGCATCGGACACTACCCTGAAGAACTCCTGCAGGATAAAGGTTGTTTGCCTCCAAAAATCATAATCAGTGGACACACACCAGTTTATTATGGGGCGGTGGGATTTATGGAAAGCATGGGAGAGGCAGACATGTGGCGGTTTTGAGAGGCTGAGGGCGAAGGAATTTTCGTACTTCTTGCATGTCCACCAGATGTACTCCCAGATTGATTTCTTTGTCCTGGACAAGGCATTGTTGGCTTGGGTGGCTGGGTTGGAATATTTGGCGTTTGTGGTGCCTGACCACATTGGGTGGAATTGTGGGTGGCAAAGGGGAGTCCCCAACAGCCTCAGTGGAGGTTGGATGTGGGGCGATTGGCGAGTAAGGAGGTTTGCGAAAATATTGGCGTGGATATCCAAACTACGTGGAGCAGAGTAAGACAGGGGAGGTCTCTGACAGGGGAGGTGCTGAACGTGGTCATAAGGAGAGAGTTCATATCTATCCGTGCGCACAAAGAGCGGGCAGAGAGTTTTGGGTTGGTGGAGGCCATTCTGAGGGACCTGTGCCGATTTGGTAGGCGAAGGGCGAAGGAATTCTCGTTTTTCTCCCATATGCACAGAGTGTACTCCTGAATCGACTATTTTGTGTTGGATAGGACATTGCTGGTGGGAGTGGTAGGTTTGGAATACTCGCCAATTGTGGTTTTGGACCATGTGCCACATTGGGTCGACTTGCAGGTGAATTGGGGGCAGCGCCCGCAGTGGAAGTTTGTAGCCATCTGGGATGGCCACTTCCAACTAGGTGCAGAGGAACTCGCAAAGACTGGCGAGTAAAATGGACAAGCCAAGACTCGGGCAGGCTCAGAGTCTGAAATGCATATTTGCCAGCAAAAGTCCAGACGGCATCAAAACTCCAACAAATTAGCATTGTTTTAGGTCCGATTAGCATTTGATGGCCCATCTTCATGAAAACAAAGGACTGGTACTCCAGCAACCGGGACAGTCCTAGACACTTCGGCACCACTCCCTGTCCAACGGGGTCAGTGACCACTTGGGACACGCCCAGCCATCCAGATCCCCACCCACTTATTGGCTACAGAATCGAAGAGTGATCAGGGATCACCCAATTAGTTAAGGCCCAAATCGAACTAACTAACCGGTGTTTGGCTCTTTGATCGACAGCCGGTTGAAACTTGCAGTGGTATCATTCCATACCTAGCGACTCTAAGCATTCGGACATAGGCAGCATAGAAAGAAAGGCAAATTCACCGATTGCCCTATTGCAACAGAGCCACAGAAAGACCACGTAGAAAAGAAAGGCAACAGGTTGGATGTGGGGCTGTTGGCAGATGAGGAGGTTTATGAGCTGGTGAGGGCTGCCATTAGGGGATATATGGAGCTGAATGACACAGGCGAGGTTTTGGCCACCACAATTTGGGAGGCATCGAAGGCAGTATTAAGGGGGGAGTTTATTTCGATATGGGCACAAAGGGATAAGACAGGATGCCGGAGATGGCGAGGTTAGTGGATAAGCAGGTGGATAAGAGGTATTCGGAGGCCCCGGAGGCGGGGTTGTTGAGGGAGCGGCAGAAGCTACAGATGGAGTTTGGGTTGTTATCCATGGGTAAGGCGGTGGGGCAGTTGAGGAGAGCTGAAGGGGCAGTATATGAATATGGGGAAAAGGTTAGTAGGATGTTACCACATTAATTCAGGAAGCAGGAGGCAGCAAGGGAGATCGGGAAGATGAAGGATAGGGGAGGGAAGGTGGTCTTGGACCCGGTGGGGGTGAATGAGGTGTTTGGGGATTTCTAGAAGAGGCGATATGAATCGTGACGTCCAGCCGGGGTGAAGGGAATGAGGCGTCTTTTGGAGGGGTTGGAATTCCCAAGGCTGGAGGAGGACCTGGTGGTGGGACTGGGAGCCCCCATTTGGCTGGTGGAGGGTATGGGGGTGATGCTGGAGGGGAAGGACCCAGACGGGTTTCCAGTGGACTTTTACAAAATGTTTTCGGGGGATCTGGAACCATTGCTGGTATAGAATCATAGAATTTACAGTGCAGGAGGCCATTCGGCCCATCGAGTCTGCACCGGCTCTTGGAAAAAGCACCCTATCCAAATCCACACCTCCACCCTATCCCTGTAACCCTGCAACTCCACCCAACACTAAGGGCAATTTTGGACACTGAGGGCAATTTTGGACACTGAGGGCAATTTAGCATGGCCAATCCACCTAACCTGCACATCTTTGAACTGTGGGAGGAAACCGAAGCACCCGGAGGAAACCCACGCACACACGGGGAGAATGTGCAGACTCCGCACAGACAGTGACCCAAGCCAGGAATCGAGCCTATGACCCTGGGACTGTGAAGCAATTGTGGTAACCACTATGCTATTGTGCTGGTAAGGGTGTTTAATGAGATGAGGGAGCAGTGGGTGCGCTCCCCGACGTTATCGCAGGCCTCGATCTCCTTCATTTTAAAATGGGACAAGGATCCGGACCAGTGTGGGTCCTACAGGCCAATTTTGCTGTTAAATGTGGACGTCAAATTACTGGCCAAGATCCTGGCCTCAAGGATTGAGGAGTGTTCTCTGGAGGTGATGGGGCGGACCAGACGGGGTTTGTTAAGGGGAGACATTTGCCGGTCAACATCAGGGGGCTGTTGAATATTCTAATGATGCCCCCAGAGGGACGAAGTGTGGAAGTGGTGATCGCCATGGATGCGTGGACCTATTGGAGTGGGACTGTGTGAGGTGCGGGGCAGTTTGGGTTTGGGCATGGGTTTGTGGATTGGGTTTGGTTGTACTGGGCACCAGTAGCGAGTGTGTGAACGAACCGGGTGAACTCGGAATATTTCAGGCAGCAGCAGAGAAAGAGGCAGGGATGTCCACTCTTCCCATTACTCTTTGCCTTGGCTATAGAGCCATTGGCAGTGGCGCTGAGAGCCTCAAGGGACTTGCAGGGGATAGTACTGGGGTGGTGGAGCATAGGGTTTCGCTTCGAACCAGTTGAATGATATAAGGGGAGTATTATGAGTGAGTATTTTGGAGGAATAATGCCGGTTCTCAGGGTACAAATTGAATATGGGGAAGAGCGAGATTTTTCTGATTCAAGCGAGGGGGCAGAAGAGGCTTGGGAGTTGCCATTTAGAGTGGTGGGGGTACTTTCAATATCTGGGTATTCAGGTGGCAGGGGGGTGGGATTAGCTGCACAAGCTAAATTCTTGGTTGGTGGAACATGAAAGGGGATTTCAGGAGGTGGGATGCACTCCCGCTGGCCGGACAGGTGCAATCGGTTAAGGTGACGGTTCCTCCGAGGTTCTTTTTTGTTTTTCAGAATTTCCCGATCTTCATTCCGAAGGCTTTTTTCAGAAGGGTGAATACGCTGATTTTGGGTTTTTTTTCGGCGGGTAAAGCCTGCGGGTGAAGAAGGTGCTGCTGGAGCAGGGTCGAGGGGGCGTGGGTTAGCTCTTTCGAGTTTAATTAACTACTACTGGGCGGCGAATATAGCCATGGTGAGGAATGGCGCAGTGGGGGAGGGGTCGGTTATGGGAGCGGATGGAGGCAGCCTCTTGTAAAGACACAAATTTGGAGGCACTGTGCCGGCCAGGTACTCCACAAGCCCGGTGGTGGTGGCTCCGAGGGTGTGGGATCAGTAGCGGTAGCACCGGAGGCTGGAGGGAGCCTCGGTTTGGACACCGATTTGGGGGAAACACCGGTTTGTTACCAAGGGCTAGATGGGGGCTTTAATGGGTGGAAACGGGCAGGAATGAGCGGTTTGGGGATCTATTCGTTGAGGGCAGCTTTTCGAGTTTGGTGGGGCTGGTGGAGGAGTTTGAGTTGCCCACTGGGAATGGGTTCCGGTATTTGCAGGTGAGGGAGTTTGTCCGGAAGCAGGTACCTGTCATGATATGCAGACATGCAGATAATGATATACAGACAGGACAGACAGGCAGCTAATGAATACAGAGAACAGGATGTGACTAATGAGCAGACAGGACACTCAGGGGTGGTACCTCACTATAAAAGGCACAAGGCACTCACACTCCGTCTCTTTCCATTGATGAACATCTACAGAATGAGTCAGGGTGTATTTACAGTATCACACCAGCACATGGATAAGAGCTAGTCTGGTTCAGTCAGACAGAGTAACCACACTTAGGTTAGCAAAGAGTCGAACTCAGAGAACTGTGCGCTAATTGTGCTACTGGTTCAATAAATCAGATTGAACTAACTTCAAGGTCTGGAGTATCTTTTGGTTAAAGCTGCATCCAGTTGCAGCCTATGTTATCCCAGAGTGCATAACATGACAGTACCGTCATTTCCTCACCTGCTGTCCCAGGAGCTGCAGGGCAAGGTGGTCTCAAGAGCAAGGGTAAGGAGGGTAAAGTGTCAGAAATTTACAAGGAGTTGATAGCTTGGGAGGGAGCCCCATTAAGGGTAGTGAAGCGAAGTGGGAGGAAGAGTTGGGGAGGGGATTGGTGGCTGGGTTGTGGAAGGAGGCTCTGAGGAGGGTGAATGCATCCTTGTGCAATAGGCTTAAGCTTATTCAGTTTAAGGTGGTCCACAGGGCTCACATGATGGTGGCCAGGATGAGCAAATTTTTTGAAGGGGTGGAAGACAGATGTGGGCGTTGTGCGGGTGGGCCCGCGAATCATGTCCACCTGTTTTGGGCTTGTCTGAAGCTTGAGGGATTCTGGCAGGGATTTACCGACATTCTGCTGGAGATCCTGAAGGTGGTCCCAAGTCCAGAAGTGGGGATCTTTGGAGTGTCAGGAGACCCAGGGGTCCAGGGGGTGAGAAAGGCCGATGTCTTGGCCTTTGCCTCCCTGGTAGCCCGGAGACGGATATTATTAGAATGAAGGGACTTGGGGGCCCTCGAAACCGGGGAGTGGGTGAGTGACCTGGCAGAGTTTCTCAGGACAGAAAATATAAATTTCATCTCGAGATGGTCTGTGGAGGGGTTTGCCTGGAGATGGCAGCCGTTCATCGACTTCTTTGAGGACAGTTAAGATGTCAGCAGTGGGGGGAGGTAGGGGAGCTGCGGACGGGATGGTGGGGTGTTATGTATTTAGTTGATTTGATTATTTGCAGCCCTGTTGGCTTGTTTTGTTTTGTGATTGTGTTTGATGTGTAAATATACAAATGCCTCAATAAAATATATATTTTTTAAAATTACCCACCACGTTTCACAGCTGGATGTAGCAGGATTGCAGAGCTTAGATCTGATGTGTTGTGGAATCGCTTAGCTCTGTCTATTACATGCTGCTTATTGCTGCTTGGCACACAAGTAGTCCTGTGTTTCATTTTTCAGTATGCCCGATGCTGGTCCTGGCATGCTCTCCTGCACTCTTCATTGAACCAGGGTTGATCCCCTGGCTTGGTGGTAATGGTCGAGTGGGAGGATATGCAGGGCCGTGAGGTTGCAGATTGTGGTTGAATATAATTCTGCTGCTGCTGATGGCCCACAGCGTCTCATGGATGCCCAATCTTGAGTTGCTAAATCTGTTCAAAGTCTATCTCATTTAGCACAGTGGTAGTGCCACACAACACGATGGTGGATAACCTCAATGTGAAGACGGGACTTTGTCCTCACGAGGACGGTGCGGTGGTCACTTCTACCAATACTTTATTGATATTAAACGGAGCGGTGGGGCTTCGGCTGGTAGGGCTGGGTTTTCGTTATCTCAGGGTACAAGTGGCGCAGAGTTGGGGCCAGCTGCATAAGTTGAATTTGGCGTGGTTGGTGGAGTTAATGAAGGCGGACTTTAAGAGGTGGGATGTGCTGCCATTGTCGTTGGATAGTCAGGTCCAGATGATGGTGGTAAAGATGACGGCGTTGCCCAAGATTTTGTTTGTGTTTTAGAAGATTTGTGCCCAGATCCTTTTTTAGAAAGGTCAATGGGTTTGTGTGGGCGGGTGTGCGGGCTAGGAGGGTATTCTTGGAGAGAGAGCGGCTAAGAGGATGTTCTTGGAGAGAGAGCGGCTGGGTGGGGGGCGGCGTTTAGCTTTGCCAAATGTGCAAATCTATTATTGGGCAGCAAACACTGCAATGGTCAGGAAATTGGCAGTGGAGGAGCGGTCAGTGTGGGGCCGGATGAAGGAGGCCTTGTGAAAAAGGACCAGCTTCAGGGCCCTATTGCTGGAGCCCCTTCCGTTCTCGCTGTCCAAATACTCCACAAGCCCAGTGGTGGCACAGTGATGAGGGTGTGGAACCAGAACTGTCAGCATTTTAGAATGAAAGGCACATCCCCGTGGGCACCGATCTGCGGGGTGGCGGAAGGTGGGGGATAGGATATTTTAGAGATTTCTTTGTTGGAGGGACGTTTGCAGATTTGGAGGCGCTGTACCAGTTGCTGAAGGGGAATGAGTTCAGATATCTGTAATTATTGACTTTCCGAGGAAGGAAGTGGCTTTGTTCTGGCGCTGCAGGACAAACCCCAGTCTAAGGAGGAAATAGGAGATGCAAGTTCTCAGACTTATATGGGGGGCGGTTGGAGAGAGAGAGTGCTCCACTGGAGGAGGTTAGGTGCAAGTGGAGGAAGAACTGGGTAGGGCAGTGGGAGCTGGAGTATGCAGTGAGGCTTTGCAGAGGGTTAGTGTTCTCGTTGTGCCAAAGTCTCATCCAGTTCACTGGTACACAGGGCCCACATGATGGAGTCCAGTATGAGACGGTTCTTCCATGGGTGGAGGATAGGTGTGGGATCGAGCAAACCATGTCCACATGTTTTGTGCATGCCCGAGGTTGGGTAGGTTTTGGACAGGATTTGCAGATATAATGTTGAAGATTTTGGGGGGCAACAGTAATATTTGGAGTGTTGGAGGATCCGGGAGTGCAGGTGGGGGGCGAGGCCGATGTGTTGGTCTTTGCCTCCCTGATAGTCCGGAGACAGATTTTGGTGTGTTGGCGGGACTTGGAGCCACTGAGTGCAGGGGTATGAGGGGTATGGGTGAATGATTTGACAGAGTTCTTGCACTTAGAGAAAATCAAGTTCGCCATCAGGGGTGCAGGGGAGGGGTTTCTCCTTGAGGTGGAAGCTGTTCATTGAATTCTTTAAGGAGTATTGAGTCGTTATTGTGTGTGTGTGTGGGGGGGGGGGGGCTCATTGTCTGTTTGGGGCCAAGCATCTGTGTTAAAAATAAAAAAGGGGTGCAGGCGTGGGCGTGGCAGCGGGTACAGTGTGTGGGGGGGATTTTTGGGGTGTGTCTATGGATGTTGTGGCTGTTTGCTGTTGCTGCGGTTGGTTTTTGTTTTCCGTTATGTATATATTGAAAATGCCTCCAATGACATTTTCTTTTTCAAAAAAGCATACAGACTCCTGGGCTTTATAAATAGAGACACAGAGTACAAAGCAAGGAAATTATGATCAGGGATGAGAGTGGCCAAATGAAATCTTTTGTGAAAACACAGAACATAGAACAGTACAGCACAGAACAGGCCCTTCGGCCCTCGATGTTGTGCCGAGCAATGATCACCCCACTTAAACCCACGTAACCCAACAATCCCCCCATTAACCTTACACTACGGGCAATTTAGCATGGCCAATCCACCTAACCCACACATCTTTGGACTGTGGGAGGAAACCGGAGCACCCGGAGGAAACCCACGCACACACGGGGAGGACGTGCAGACTCCACACAGACAGTGACCCAGCCGGGAATCGAACCTGGGACCCTGGAGCTGTAAAGCATTGATGCTAACCACCATGCTACCGTGAGGCCCCTAAATTTAGACTACCCAATGGAGAATGTGCAAACTCCACACGGACAGTGACCCAGAGCTAGAATCGAACCTGGGACCTCGGCGCCGTGAGGCAACAGGGCTAATCCACTGTGCCACCGTGCTCCCAGAATCAGGTCATTACAGCACTTCTCATGATTTGTTGTGAATGCAGATGCTTAAAGGCTACATCAGATAGATAGGATTATTGGTTTGATGGTTCGAAGATGGTAGAAACATTATGTTTCCTTTTGTTTACCATCAATTACTCTCCAGATGGACCAATGCACATGTATCAAATCACCAAAGTGACCTCAGCATTTCAGGATTTAATGCAGTCAATGTATGTAGTGTAGGATGTAGTCCATATTAATAATAGAACATGATATTGCTGGATTACGTACATGCAATGCATAGCATTGTGGCAGTGCTTCGCAAACTATTTTCCAACATGATCCCATTTTAACTTACCATCACCTCAAGGACAATAAGGGAAGAGGAACAAATGCTGACCTCGCCAGTAATGCTCAAATCCCATGAAATAATATATTACTCCATACTCCCCAGTGACAGAAAACTCTGAGGTTCATCTCCCCAACTTGCACACACACCCACCCTGCAATGTGCACACAGACACCGCAATCCCTCTCGCCAATAATACAGACTCTTCCCCTCTATCCACCCACCCCTCCAAAAAAAAACTCTCATCTCACCCCTGGCCTGAACCCTGCTATAACTCCGACTGCATAGATCCCTGCTTCCCCCACCCGCCAGTGGCTCCACCAAACAGCCAATAACAGAGCTGGTTCCAGTGACAGCTCCCCTGAGCCTCATCGTTAGGGGGCAAAGATTTCCCAGACTTTCAGGCTTAACCACTTCCACTGGGGGCTCTCGGGATTTTGAATTTCTTTCTATTTATCATTATAGTATTGGATGACTTATTTTGATAAAGCTTTGCCCCCTTGCCAGTTCCCTCATAGCACCTAGAATCTCTGCTTTACCTCAACAGTCAGCCTCTCCCTCTTCCATGTTTTCTTCATTATTTCAATATCCTTGCCCACAACATCTCCTATTGATGGACCACTACTGTATGCAAGTACACACTTTTGTTTCATAATCAAGTTTTTGAAGAATGTCACTAACTCCCACAGGTTAATCCTTGAATAGGCCAGTGCAATCCAAAAACCACAAAATGGAGTGTCCATGTCTGCTCAAGACAATTTTTAGCTTCAGGATCAAGACAAATGCAAATTATCTGACATGGACAGTTTGTTTATCCTGCCAATACTAGGTCCCAATGCTAACAGGCATAAAAACCAAGCATTGGGGAGGACAGGAAAAGGAAGAGTTTTGGCAAAACCAGCTGTGATCATACTATTTCTACATTTTAACCATGCACACAAAATCCCATTCCAACACGTTTCAATAATTGAAAACCAATTATACTTTACATTTAAATATGTGAATCGGGTGGCAGATGGAGAAAAAAAAACTTGTACTGACTTGATGGGTCAATTTGGTGTTAAAAAATAACACATGATTTTATGAACTAAATCAAAACACTGTTTTGGACTGAAAAATCTCTCTCTCACATTGTTTCAGATTTTTCTATGCTGGTCCTTGACCTCAATCAATCTGAACAGATAATCTCTTCATTCCTGGTCTTTCTCTCTCGCTAATCTCTTTCCTTCACTTACTAAATGCAAAAAACAATTTCCAAACGTAAAATATGATCTAAAATGTGTTGACCAATGATGTTGTGCATGACTGGAAAGATCATAAATAAAAGCAAATTACTGCAGATGCTGGAATCTGAAACAAAAGGGAAAATGCTGGAAAATCTCAGCAAGTCTGGCAGCATCTGTAGGGAGAGAAAAGAGCTAACGTTTCGAGTCCGATGACTCTTTGTCAAAGCTAACAGACAGAGATTGTGGGAAATATTTATACTGTGGAGTGAGAATGAAAGTTGAGTCATAGCCACAGAAACCAAGGGGAAAGAGTGTTAATGGCAGTCCCCAGAGAGGACAAAAGATGTGAAAGGTCAAACATCAGGGAAACTATCAGAGGATGAACTGTGGGGGGAGGGGAAGGGGGAAGCAAAGGGGAGAAAGGTGCAGGAAAGGTGGATAAGATTAGGGGGGGGGGGGGGGGGGGGGGAGAATTAAATGTATATTAACAAAGAAAGAAATGGTAAAAGACAGTTGAAATGAAATGAAAACAAATGGGTCGAGGTGGGGTTGATCATCTGAAGTTGTTGAATTCGATGTTCAGGCCGGAAGGCTGTAGTGTGCCTAACCGGAAGATGAGATGTTGTTCCTCCAGTTTGCGTTACGTTACACTGGAATACTGCAGCAGGCCAAGAACAGACATGTGGGCATGGGAGCAGGGTCTTCTGTTAAAATGGCAAGCAACAGGAAGGTCAGGATCCTGAATGCGCACAGACCGAAGATGCTCTGCAAAGCGATCACCCAGTCTGCGTTTGGTCTCTCCGATATAGAGGAGACCACATTGGGAGCAGCGAATGCAATAGACCAGATTGAAAGAGGTGCAAGTGAAACGCTGCTTAACCTGGAATGAGTGTTTTGGGCCTGGGATGTTAAGCATGGAAGATATAAAGGGGCAGGTGTTACACCTTCTGCGATTGCATGGGAAGGTGCCATGGGTGATGGGAGAGGTACTGGGTATGGTGGAGGAGTGGACTAGATTGTCTCGGAGGGAACGGTCTCTGTGGAATGCTGACAGAGAGAGTGAAGGGAAGATGTGTTTGGTGGTGGCATCACGCTGGAGTTGGCGAAAATGGCGGAGGATTATGCTTTGCATGCGGAGGCTGGTGGGATGAAATGAGAGAATGAGGGGGACTCTATCCTTGTTCTGGGAGGGAGTGGAGGGGGTGAGGGTAGTGGCGCGGGAGATGGACCGCACACTGTTGAGGGAGGGCCCTGTCCACAACTGTAGGTGGGAAATCATGGTCGAGGAAGAAGGAACACATTTTCGAAGCACCATTTTGGAAAGTGGCATCGTCGGAACAAATGCGACGGAGGCGAAGGAGTTGAGAGAAAGGGATGGAGCTCTTACAGGGTGTAGGGTGCGATGAGCTGTACTCCAGATAGCTGTGGGAGTCAGTGGGCTTGTAGTGGATATTAGTGGATAGTCTATTGCTGTAAATGGAGACAGAAAGATCAAGGAAGGGAAAGGAAGTGTCTGAGATTGTCCAGGTGAAAGTGATGGAGGGGTGGAAACTGGAAGCGAAGTTGATGAGTTTTTCCAGGTCAGGGCGAGAGCATGATGCGGCACCAAAATAGTCATCAATGTATCGGTAAAGGAGTTGTGGCAGGCGGCCTGGATAGGCCTGGAACAAGGAATGTTCCACATACCCCATAAAAAGGCAAGCATAGCTAGGACCCATGCGGGTACCCATTGCTACACCTTTTATTTGGAGAAAATGAGATGAGTTAAAGGAGAAGTTGTTGAGAGATAGAACGAGTTCAGCCAGGCAAAGGAGAGTGGTGGTGGATGGGAATTGTCCGGGTCTCTTTTCGAGAAAGAAGCGAAGGGCTCTCAGGCCATCCTGGTGTGGGATGGAGGTGTAGAGGGATTGCATATCCATGGTGAATAGAATGCGGTTAGGGCCCGCGAACTGGAAGCTGTCAATATGACGCAGGGCATCAGAGGAATCCCGGATGTAGGTGGGGAGGGAATGGACCAGAGGAGTGAGGATGGAGTCAAGATAAGAGGAAATAAGTTCGGTGAGGCAAGAGCATGGGTGTGAGTGGGGCAGGAACTGGAAAGATCATACATGCTTAACACATATGCTGTTGCCCCTACTGTATTGACATAGTTTTCCCTTAACTATATATATATCATTCACCACAATCTTGAAGTATTCCCACAATCTTGAAGTAAAGGGCGGCACGGTAGCATAGTGGTTAGCATTGCTGCTTCACAGCACCAGGGTCCCAGTTTAGATTCCCGGCTTGGGTCACTGTCTGTGCGGAGTCTGCACGTTCTCTCCATGTTTGCATGTGTTTCCTCCGGGTGCTCTGGTTTCCTCCCACAAGTCCTGAAAGATGTGCTCGTTAGGTGAATTGGACATTCTGAATTCTCCCTCACTGTACCCGTACGGGCATCGGAGTGTGGCAAATAGGGAATTTTCACAGTAACTTCATTGCAGTGTTAATGTAAGCCTACTTGTGACAATAATAAAGATTATTATTGTTAAAGATTCTCCTAATCTCCAGTAAAGAGGTTTCTCCTGAATTCCTTATTGGATTTATTAGTGACTCATATTTTATGGCCTCTAATTTCCAATACCCCATATAATGGAAATTTCATCAATCTTTTCCAAATGTACCGCATCAAAACATACTCTTCATAATCTGAATGACCTCGGTTTTCTGAACTGGTTGGTCTTTCCTGGTCATTGTATCTTCTCAATTCTGGTATAATCCTTGAAAATTCATTTTGCACTTTCGCTAGTGCTTCTACATCCTTTCATATTATAGGAACTAGCACCATCTACACCAGTGGTTCCCAAACGCTGCACACCAAGTTTACAAGTATGCCACGACCTGGAGCAGGTTTTAAACAGTGTGCAGCTGCCTCAGCAGGAGCTTGAGAAGGATCAAGAAAAAACCTAGGACTGAGACCCAGGAGGGTGGCACTTAGGGGAGAGGGAGCAGGAATGTTGCAGACCCAGAGGCTGGAATATAATTTAATTCAACTTCCTCCACTCCTCTCAGACCAGCAAATAATGTTCAGAATCATTAAAAAAAATATGGCACTGAGGGGCTGTTGCTTTGCCCTTTGAGTAGGGGCTTAGGGAAGAGCCTGAATGCAGCCGGAGGGTATTTCAGCCCATGTCAGGGCTGCCTTCGGTAAGGAGGACATGTTGCCAGATTCGTATCCCAGAACATCAGTGGAAAGAGCAGCAAAAAAGTATAATTTGAGGTTGGAAGATTGTAAACTGTACCCTGCGAACTGCTCGCAGCAAGAGCAGTGGTAAGCCTGGGATGAGCCTGACCTGTGAAAAAACTGGGGTGAACCTATCGATGCATTGGGATTTTTGGTGATGGCCGGGGGGGGGGGGGCTGCAAAATTGTAAAAATGCCATAAATGCGTTTATGGGGAATACATGCACCAATTTCTGCAATGGGGAGAAGCCACGCATGCATTGACCATATGGATAATGTGAAGGGACAGGGACAACCCCCGCATTCGCCGCCCAGGTGTGATTTTCCTGATGATTAGCATGTGCCCACAAGGCAAGATTTAAAAGCGGCCTCCTGTTCACTGAAAAATGTTTATTTGACATATTCATTGCGAATTATGTGGACTAAACTCCACATTTCCTTTTGCAGCTCAATGTCATGTTTTGACTGGTAACACTCCTGTTAACTTCATTGGAACATACTTACATTAAAGATGTTATATAAATGTAATACATTACGTTAGTTAGTAGTCCGGGAATGAATAGAGTGCTTATCCCAAACTCCCTTCACCAGCCCCCGTAAATCCCCCCCCCCCCCCCCCACCCCACTGTAATCCATAGATCCTCCATGCCCTTTATCTCTCCACACACTACCTTCACACACGGCCCTCCATTATTTCTTCACACACACTCTCCACATTCTCACCCTCCACACACTCTCTCTCTCTCCACAATCTCTCCCTGCATTCTCCTCTTCCCCCCCCCCCTCACTAAACCCACCAAAAATTTAGCAGATGTCAACATTTCAACTCCATGGAAATAGGGCACCGGGTGGCCCAACCGCTTGTATGTGATTGGCCACTGTCGGTTCATAAGAACATAAGAACTAGGAGCAGGAGTAGGCCATCTGGCCCCTCGAGCCTGCTCCGCCATTCAATGAGATCATGGCTGATCTTTTGTGGACTCAGCTCCACTTTCCTGCCCGAACACCATAACCCTTAATCCCTTTATTCTTCAAAAAACTATCTATCTTTACCTTAAAAACATGTAATGAAGGAGCCTCAACTGCTTCACTGGGCAAGGAATTCCATAGATTCACAACCCTTTGGGTGAAGAAGTTCCTCCTAAACTCAGTCCTAAATCTACTTCCCCTTATTTTGAGGTTATGTCCCCGAGTTCTGCTGTCACCCGCCAGTGGAAACAACCTGCCCGCATCTATCCTATCTATTCCCTTCATAATTTTAAATGTTTCTATAAGATCCCCCCTCATCCTTCTAAATTCCAACGAGTACAGTCCCAGTCTACTCAACCTCTCCTCATAATCCAACCCCTTCAGCTCTGGGATTAACCTAGTGAATCTCCTCTGCACATCCTCCAGCGCCAGTACGTCCTTTCTCAAGTAAGGAGACCAAAACTGAACACAATACTCCAGGTGTGGCCGCACTAACACCTTATACAATTGCAACATAACCTCCCTAGTCTTAAACTCCATCCCTCTAGCAATGAAGGACAAAATTCCATTTGCCTTCTTAATCACCTGTTGCACTTGTAAACCAACCTTCTGTGACTCATGCACTAGCACACCCAAGTCTCTCTGAACAGCGGCCTGCTTTAATATTTTATCGTTTAAATAATAATCCCGTTTGCTGTTATTCCTACCAAAATGGATAACCTCACATTTGTCAACGTTGTATTCCACCTGCCAGACCCTAGCCCATTCACTTAACCTATCCAAATCCCTCTGCAGACTTCCAGTATCCTCTGCACTTTTCGCTTTACCACTCATCTTGGTGTCATCTGCAAACTTGGACACATTGCCCTTGGTCCCCAACTCCAAATCATCTATGTAAATTGTGAACAATTGTGGGCCCAACACGGATCCCTGAGGGACACCACTAGCTACTGATTGCCAACCAGAGAAACACCCATTAATCCCCACGCTTTGCTTTCTATTAATTAACCAATCCTCTATCCATGCTACTACTTTACCCTTAATGCCATGCATCTTTATCTTATGCAGCAACCTTTTGTGTGGCACCTTGTCAAAGGCTTTCTGGAAATCCAGATATACCACATCCATCGGCTCCCCGTTATCTACTGCACTGGTAATGTCCTCAAAAAATTCCACTAAATTAGTTAGGCATGACCTGCCCTTTATGAACCCATGCTGCGTCTGCCCAATGGGACAATTTCTATCCAGATGCCTCGCTATTTCTTCCTTGATGATAGATTCCAGCATCTTCCCTACTACCGAAGTTAAGCTCACTGGCCTATAATTTCCTGCTTTCTGCCTACCTCCTTTTTTAAACAGTGGTGTCACGTTTGCTAATTTCCAATCCACCGGGACCACCCCAGAGTCTAGTGAATTTCGGTAAATTATCACTAGTGCATCTGCAATTTCCCTAGCCATCTCTTTTAGCACTCTGGGATGCATTCCATCAGGGCCAGGAGACTTGTCTACCTTTAGCCCCATTAGCTTGCCCATCACTACCTCCTTAGTGATATCAATCCTCTCAAGGTCCTCACCTGTCATAGCCTCATTTCTATCAGTCGCTGGCATGTTATTTGTGTCTTCCACTGTGAAGACCGACCCAAAAAACCTGTTCAGTTCCTCAGCCATTTCCTCATTTCCCATTATTAAAACTCCCTTCTGATCCTCTAAAGGACCAATATTTACCTTAGCCACTCTTTTTTGTTTTATATATTTGTAAAAACTTTTACTGTGTTTTTATATTCTGAGCAAGTTTACTCTCATACTCTATCTTACTCTTCTTTATAGCTTTTTTAGTAGCTTTCTGTTGCCCCCTAAAGATTTCCCAGTCCTCTAATCTCCCAGCAATCTTTGCCACCTTATATGCTTTTTCCTTCAATTTGATACTCTCCCTTATTTCCTTAGATATCCACGGTCGATTTTCCCTCTTTCTACCATCCTTCCTTTTTGCTGGTATAAACCTTTGCTGAGCACTGTGAAAAATCGCTTGGAAGGTTCTCCACTGTTCCTCAACTGTTCCACCATAAAGTCTTAGCTCCCAGTCTACCTTAGCTAGTTCTTCTCTGATCCCCTTGTAGTCTCCTTTGTTTAAACACAAAACACTAGTATTTGATTTTACTTTCTCACCCTCCATCTGTATTTTAAATTCCACCATATTGTGATCGCTCCTTCCGAGAGGATCCCTAACTATGAGATCATGAATCAATCCTATCTCATTACACAGGACAAGATCTAGGACCACTTGTTCCCTCGTAGGTTCCATTACATACTGTTCTAGGAAACTATCGCGGATACATTCTATAAACTCCTCCTCAAGGTTGCCTTGACCGACCTGGTTAAACCAATCGACATGTAGATTAAAATCCCCCATCATAACTGCTGTACCATTTCTACATGCATCAGTTATTTCTTTGTTTATTGCCTGCCCCACCATAACGTTACTATTTGGTGGCCGATAGACTACTCCTATCAGTGACTTTTTCGCCTTACTATTCCTGATTTCCACCCAAATGGATTCAACCTTATCCTCCATAGCACCGATGTCATCCCTTACTATTGCCCGGATGTTATCCTTAAATAACAGAGCTACACCACCTCCCTTACCATCCACTCTGTCCTTCCGAATAGTTTGATACCCTCGGATATTTAACTCCCAGTCGTGACCATCCTTTAACCATGTTTCAGTAATGGCGACTAAACCAGTCATTTACGATAATTTGTGCTATCAACTCATTTACTTTATTCCGAATACTACGAGCATTCAGGTAAAGTACACTTATGTTGGTTTTTTTTACCTCTGTTTTGAATCTGAACATCTCCAGTTTTATTCCTTTTGTTATTACTGGGCCTATTCACTGAGCTCCCCTCAGTCACTGTACCTGTACTGTCGCCCTTTTAGATTTTTGACTATGTCTTCTCTGCCTTGCACTTTTCCCCTTACTTCCTTTTGCTTCTGTCCCTGTTTTACTACCTCCAACCTCCTGCATCGGTTCCCATCCCCGTGCCACATTAGTTTAAACCCTCCCCAACAGCTCTAGCAAACACCCCCCCAGGACATTGGTTCCAGTCCTGCCCAGGTGCAGACCGTCCGGTTTGTACTGGTCCCACCTCCCCCAGAACCGGTCCCAATGCCCCAAGAATTTGAATCCCTCCCTCTTGCACCATCTCTCGAGCTACGCATTCATCCTATCTATCCTGACATTCCTACTCTGACTAGCTCGTGGCACTGGTAGCAATCCTGAGATTACTACCTTTGAGGTCCAACTTTTTAGTTTAACTCCTAACTCCCTGAATTCCGCTTGGAGGACCTCATCCCGTTTTTTACCTATATCGTTGGTGCCTATGTGCACCACAACAGCTGGCTGTTCACCCTCTCCCCCCAGAATGTCCTGCAGCCGCTCCGAGACATCCTTGACCCTTGCACCAGGGAGGCAACATACCACCCTGGAGTCTCGATTGTGTCCACAGAACCACCTATCTATTCCCCTTACGATCGAGTCCCCTATCACTATAGCCCTGCCATTTTTCTTCCTGCCCTGCTGTGCAGCAGAGCCAGCCACGGTGCCATGAACCTGGCCTCTGCTGCCTTCCCCTGGTGAGCCATCTCCCTCAACAGTATCCAAAGCGGTATATCCGTTTTGCAGGGAGATGACCGCAGGGGACACCTGCACTGCCTTCCTACTCTTGCTCTTTCTTTTGGTCACCCATTTTCTATCTCGCTCATTAATTTTCACCTGCGGTGTGACCAACTCGCTAAACATGCTATCCACGACCTCCTCAGCATCGCGGATGCTCCAAAGTGAGTCCATCCGCAGCTCCAGAGCCGTCAAGCGGTCTAACAAGAGCTGCAACTGAACACACTTCTTGCACGTGAAAGAGCCAGGGACAGTGTTCACTACTGCATTGTGGGGCATTTATGTGCAATCAATTCAGCTGGAAAAGAATGGGTGCTCTGAGCAATTGTTTGTCTCACTGAAGTGTGCCGTGTTATTGGAAAGGTTGGGAACTACTGATTTACAGTACTCTAAACGTGTGTGGTCTAACAAATATTCTGTACAGTTTATAGAATCAACAATGCAGAAGGAGACTTCCGGTGGCGGCGATGACGTAGGAAGCCACACATTTGGGTGCTCCCGATTCAAACGGACTTTTCGGCTCTTTTTAGAGCCCAAAACGGAATTTTTTTCGACGTCTCCCGGTGGGACAAGGTGTGCTGATCGACTTTCTCCGCATTTCATGACTCAAACTCAGAGTGGAAAGGGGAAAAAACGGCAGTAGCTCCCCAGAAAAAAATGGGGGAAGGAATCCAAGATGGTGGCCGGCGGAGCACCAGAGGAGTGGAAGCTGTGGGCCCAGGAGCAGCAAGCTGCTCTCCTGCGCTGTTTTGCACATTTCAAGGCTGAGGTGCTGAGCTCTCTGCAGGAAACGAATAAAAAGCTCTCGGAGATTCAGACAACCCAGGGTGCTGCCATCCAGGCGTTGCAGGCGCAGGCCACTGAATGAGAGGAGGAGGCCGTGGTCCTCGTGAGCAAGGTGTAGGGGCACGAGGCACTACATAAGAAGTGGTAAGACCGCTTCGAGGAGCTTGATCACCGCATGAGGCGGAAGAATCTGAGGATCTTGGGCCTTGCGGAGGGGCTGGAGGGATCGGATCTGACAACCTACGTGGCCACGATGCTGAACTCGCTAGTGGGGACATGATCTTTCCATCTGCCCCTGGAGCTGGAGGGAGCCCACAGGGTACTGGCCAGGAGGCCTAAGGAGAACGAACCCCCGCGTGCGGTGCTGGTGAGGTTCCACCGGTTCAGTTATCGGGAGTGTGTGCTGCGCTGGGCCAAGAAGGTGAAGAGCAGCAAGTGGGAGAATGGGGTAGTACGGATCTGCCAGGATTGGAGTGCGGAGGTGGCTAAGCGGCGGTCTGGATTTAATCGGACGAAAGAGGTGCTTTACAGGAAAAAGATAAAGTTTGGAATGTTGCAGCCTGCACGCCTGTGGGTAACTTATTTGGACCGGCATTATTATTTTGATTCCCCGGAGGAGGCGTGGGCCTTCGTGCGGACGGAGAAACTGGACTCGAACTAGGGGTTGGGGGTTGCGGGGTCGGTTGTAATGCTTTATTGTTGGTTTCTGCTGTTGCTGTGTTCTCTTTTTCTGTACTTTTGTAATTTTGATATGGTTATTTATTGGGGTGTTGTTCTGTTTTTTGTTGGGGGGCATTGTTCGAGTTCTGTATCTTGCGGGGAGGGTTGGGGGGGTATGTTGTATTCTATATCGGGGAAGGGGAATACCAGGTTTCTGTTGGCAGGGTCAGGAATGAGCTAGTGTGGGCCGGGGGGACAGAGGTGAGGTGTTGTCGCTGTGGGGACTGGGTCAGGCAGTCGACGGGCTGTGGCTAGTCGACGGGGGAGGGGGATGGGACGCCCTCTGATCTGGTTGGTCACCTGGAATGCGAGAGGATTGAATGGGCCGGTGAAGCGGTCGAGGGTACTTGCTCATCTGAGGGGGCTAACGGCAGATGTGGCAATGCTTCAGGAGACCAACCTGAAGGTGGTGGACCAGGTCCGTCTGAGGAAGGGGTGGGTGGGGCAGGTTTTCCACTCTAGGTTGGATGTGAAGAACCGGGGAGTGGCGATTCTGGTGGGGAAAAATGTGTCGTTTGAGGCATCAGGGGGGGCAGGCTACAGGGAGAGAAGATGGTACTTGCTAGTGCAGGGGTGGGCAAACTACGGCCCGCGGGCCGCATGCGGCCCGCCAAAGGTATTTCTGCGGCCCACCAAGTCATTAAAAAAAAAAAAAAAAAAAAAAAATTTCTAAAAAAAATTTTTAAAAAAAAAAAAAATTTTTTTTTTTTAAAGGTTAATGGGTGGGGGGGCTGTTGGATTACTTACTGGCATAGGGTGGATACGTTGACTTGAGTAGGGTGATCATTGCTTGGCACAACGTCGAGGGCCGAAGGGCCTGTTCTGTGCTGTACTGTTCTATGTTCTATATGAGGCGCCCAGAATCATAACCAGGTGAAGTAATTATTTTACTTAATATACTATGCGGCCCTTTGTGAATTGTGAATTTCTGAATGCGGCCCTTGCACGGAAAAGTTTGCCCACCCCTGTGCTAGTGTGTATGCCCCAAATTGGGACGATGCGGGCTTTATGAGGTGTATGCTGGGACGGATCCCGGATCTAGAGGCGGGAGGTCTGATTATGGGGGGGAACTTCAATATGGTGTTGGAAACTTCACTGGATCGGTCCAGTTCAAGGACGGGTAGGAGGCCGGCGGCGGCCAAGGTACTGAGAGGGTTTATGGACCAGATGGAAGGGGTGGACCCATGGAGGTTTGTGAAGCCGAGGGCACGGGAGTACTCTTTCTTCTCCCACGTACATAGGGTTTATTCTCGGATAGACTTCTTCGTGGTGAGTTGGGGACTGATTCAGAGAGTGGAGGAGGCTGAATATTCGGCCATTGCAATCTCCCACCACGCTCCGCATTGGATGGAGTTGGAGATGGGGGAGGTGCGGGACTAGCGCCCGTTGGATGTGGGGTTGTTGGCGGAGGAGGTGTGTAGGAGGGTCCGGGCAAGTATTGAGGGGTACCTCAAGGTGAATGATACAGGGCTGGTCCAGGTGGGGATGGTCTGGGAAGCCCTGAAGGCAGTGATTCGTGGGGAGCTGATATCCATCCGTGCACACAGGGAGAGGAGTGAGAGGAGTGAGAGGGATAGACTGGTGGGGAAGATGCTGGAGGTAGATAGGAGGTACGCGGAGGCACCAGAGGAGGGACTGTTGGGGGAGAGGCGCAGCCTACAGGCTAAATTTGATTTGCTGACCACTAGAAAGGCGGAGGCACAGTGGAGGAAGGCACAAGGGGCAGTGTATGAACATGGTGAAAAGGCGAGTAGGATGCTAGCTCATCAGCTCCGCAAGCGGGATGCGGCTAGGGAAATTGCTGGAGTGAGAGACAAGAGTGGGAACGTGGTGCGGAAGAGGGTAGAGGTGAATGAGGTCTTCAAGGACTTTTACGGGAAACTGTACCGGTCGGAGCCAACGGTGGATAGGAGGGGAATGGAGAGGTTTCTCGACAGGCTATCTTTCCCGAAGGTGCAGGAGGAGCAGGTGGAGGGGTTGGGGGCGCCGATTGAGCTGGTTAAGGGGATCGGGCAGATGCAGTCAGGAAAGGCGCCGGGGCCGGATTGGTTCCCGGTGGAGTTTTATAAAAAGTTTGTGGACCTAGAGGGCCCCGTGCTGGTGCGGACACTTAATGAGGCGTGGGAACGGGGGACTTTGCCCCCGACGATGTCGCGGGCGCTGATCTCGTTCATCTTAAAGAGGGACAAGGACCCCCAACAGTGTGGCTCATACAGGCCCATATCTCTCCTTAATGTGGATGCCAAGGTGCTGGCAAAAATACTGGCCACCAGGATAGAGGACTGTGTGCCAGGGGTTGTACACGAGGACCAGACAGGTTTTGTTAAGGGAAGGCAGCTGAACATGAATGTGCGGAGGTTGTTGAATGTCATCATGATGCCGGCGATTGAGGGGGAGGCTGAGATAGTGGTGGCGCTAGATGCGGAGAAGGCCTTCAATAGAGTGGAGTGGGGGTGCTTATGGGAGGTGTTGGGGAGGTTTGGATTTGGTGAAGGGTTTATTAGGTGGGTGAGGCTGCTATATGAGGCCCCGATGGTGTGTGTGGCCACGAATGGGAGGAGGTCGGAGTACTTCCGGCTTTACCGAGGGACCAGGCAGGGTTGCCCCCTGTCCCCCTTGTTGTTTGCATTGGCAATCGAGCCGTTGGCGATGGCGTTGAGGGATTCAGGGAGGTGGAGGGGTTTGGTGCGGGGTGGGGAGGAACATAGGGTGTCGTTGTATGCCAATGACTTGCTACTGTATGTGGCGGACCCGGTGGGAGGGATGCCGGGGGGGATGGAGCTGCTAGCTGAGTTTGGGACCTTTTCAGGCTATAAACTAAATTTAGGCAAGAGTGAGGTGTTTGTGGTGCACCCTGGGGACCAGGAGGAAGGAATTGGTAGGCTCCAGCTTAGGAGGGCAGGGGAGAGTTTTAGGTACCTGGGGGTGCAGGTGGCCAGGGATTGGGGGACTCTTCACAAGCATAATTTCACCAGGCTTGTGGATCAGATGGAGGAGGAGTTCAAGAGGTGGGACATGCTGCCATTGTCATTGGCGGGGAGGGTGCAGTCCGTCAAAATGACGGTACTTCCGAGGTTCTTGTTCCTCTTTCAGTGCCTGCCCATCTTCATCCCCAGGGCCGCCTTTAGGAGGGTGACTAGCAGTATTTTGAGCTTTGTGTGGGTACATGGGACTCCGAGAGTGAAGAGGGTTTTCCTGGAGCGAGGGTGGGATAGAGGTGGGCTGGCGCTGCCCAACCTTTTGGGGTACTATTGGGTGGCCAACGTGTCAATGGTGCGTAAATTGGTGATGGAGGGGGAGGGGGCGGCGCGGAAAAGAATGGAGATGGCGTCTTGCAGAGGTATGAGCCTTGGTGCCTTGGTAACGGCACCATTGCCGCTTTCTCCTAAGAGTATACCACGAGCCCGGTTGTGGCGGCAACCCTAAGAATCTGGGGACAATGGAGACGGCATAGGGGGGAAACAAGGGGCTCGATGGAGGCTCCATTGGGTGGAAATCATCGGTTCATCCCGGGGAACATTGATGGGGGATTTAGGGGGTGGCATAAGGTGGGCATCAGTAAACTGAGGGTCCTGTTTATTGGCGGGAGGTTTGCAGGCCTGGGGGAACTGGAATATAAATTTGGGCTCCCCCAAGGGAACATGTTCAGTTACTTGCAGGTAAAGGCGTTTGCTAGGCGACAGGTAGGGGAGTTCCCTTTGCTGCCCTCGCGGGGGGCGATGGACAGAGTGCTTTCGGGCGTGTGGGTCGGAGAGGGGAAGGTGTCTGACATTTATAAGGTAATGCAGGATGTGGAGGAGTCGTCAGTGGAGGAGCTGAAGGCTAAATGGGAGGGGGACCTTGGGGAGCAGATAGAGGACGGGACTTGGGCGGATGCCTTGGAGAGAGTCAACTCTTTTTTTTCGTGTGCGAGGCTTAGTCTCATCCAATTCAAGGTGCTGCACCGGGCCCACATGTCCGGGACTAGGATGAGTAGGTTCTTTGGGGGTGAGGACAGGTGCACCAGGTGTTCGGGGAGTCCAGCGAATCATGCCCATATGTTCTGGGCATGCCCGGCACTGGAAGAATTCTGGAAGGGGGTGGTGGGGACGGTGTCGAGGGTGGTTGGATCCAGGGTCAAACCAGGGTGGGGACTCGCGATTTTTGGAGTTGCGGTGGAGCCGGGAGTGCAGGAGGCGAAAGAGGCCGGTGTTCTGGCCTTTGCGTCCCTAGTAGTCCGGCGGAGGATCTTGATGCGGTGGAACGATGCGAGGCCCCCAAGTGTGGAGACCTGGATCAGTGACAAGGCGGGATTTATAAAATTGGAGTGGGTCAAATTTGCCCTGAGAGGATCAATACAAGGGTTCTATAAACGGTGACGGCCTTTTCTGGACTTCCTGGCTCAAAGATAGGTATCTTGGTCAATAGCAGCAGCAACCCGCGCGGGGGGGGGGGGGGTCCTTATTATTGTTTCTATTTTTTCTATGGTTATGTAACTTAACATTGTGTTAATTTAAGTTGTTGATAATTTGTTTTGGTGTTCATTGAGGATGGGCGAATGTTTATGATTGTTATCATTATTGTTGGTATTTTATTACGATTCGTTGTTGTTGTCTAAATACAAAATGTTTCAATAAAAATTATTTTTTTTTAAAACAAAAAAACAATGCAGAAGGAGGCCATTTGGTCCATTAAATCTGCACCAGCCCTTTGAACAAGCGCCCCACTCAAGCCCACACCTCCACCTCAGTAACTCAGTAACCCCAACCTTTTTGGACACAAAGGGCAATTTAGCATGGCCAATCCACCTAACCTGCTCATCTTTGGACTTCAACAGGGTGATGTTTACAGAGCCCGGAGCATGAGACGACTACCCAATTTCTTCAGCAGGAAACATGGAGAATACAAAATGGTGGACAGTAAACAGAAAATAAAGAGCACATTGTAGTGATCTCTGTCTATGTAAATACATGATCAGTCAGTACTCAGATGATCACTAGAGGGCAACACTAACAGGGAGTATATAAGCAAGCTCAAGCGGTTTTCCCACTCTTTGTGTTGTAGCTAGATAGAAGTGTGACCAGCTCAGAGTGTAGTGTATTACATTCGTTGTTAATTTAATTCAATTTTAGCTAATTCTACTACTAGTCAAAATATTAAAGTAAAGAACTCACAAGTATATTATTTTGTTACTCAATTAATAATTTGTCATCAACTGGAAGACTTTGACTGCTTGCCATCAAGTATAACTTGGCATGACAAATAAGTAGCATATATATTACACCCCGTAATATAACACACACAACATATGATAATTGTTTTTGCAGAATACTGAAGAACTACACATTTATGACTAACCTTCAGCTAGCTTTACATAACAATGGTATGTGACTGATCAAACTGGTTTGTACCAGCTCAAACAGGTTTAAGTGGTGGAGCCTCTTTTCAAACAGCAAAGCTGTAATTTCTTTCATTTAAAATTTATGTGAACTGCAGTAACCAAGTATATAATATTACTTGCAAAGTACACTATTAGAAATTAATATTTTGTTTAAAACTGGTCTGAAAGTATCCCAAATGCGTTTACACCCACCTTCATTCAAATCAATTCAAAAAATAAATCTGAAAAAAAAACAGGCTTAAGACACTAAACCAAAAGATGTCCACTTAATTGCTGCTATTAATCCCATTACTAGAAATCCCTGAGGGATGGACAGTCGAAGGGCTGCCCGATCCCAGGGACAAGCTGGCATCCAGACGAGTGTCGAGCTTCTGGAAAGGGCAGTCCCATCGGTAGTGGAGATGCAGACGCAGAGCCAGGGACTACACGAGGGGCTGTCAGCAGCCATAAAACGGCAGCAGGTGCAGGAGTCCAACTGACTGAAAGGGCTTGAGGTGGCACGACCATGCGTGGTACACAGACCAACACCGTACAGGTGGCGTCCATGGTAGTGGCCTTGGGGTGTAGATATCGGCCAAAGAGTAGCCCGGGGACCATTGGATACCCCGAGTGAGGAGGCGATGGGTCTGGTGTCGCTGACTCCCACAGGGATGGGGCTGGAACACCACAGGGCTTCGGACTCTTTCTCTCCCTCTCTCTTCCCCCCCGCCCCCGGGCCCATCCTGGCCCAGTGGCTACAGAAGACGGCCGCCAAAGAGGACCCATGTCACAGGGCGGGAACCACAGCAAGCTGCCTCCACTCCTGATGTACCATCTGGAGTCCATCCAGACGAAGTGTTAGGGACAGGAAGGCAGACGGCAGTTAAATTGGCATATGCAACACACAGCATTGGGTTAGGGGCTAGGGCACAAACCCGTGCAGAAATATTCACCGTTTCACAATAAATACCCGTTCACAATGTTGCAACCAGCCTTACTGCTCTGTCAGAAGGTGTGAGGGATGGGCTGGGCTGGCTGCAGACGGGGTGCTGGGGGATGGAGGTATTTGACGGATATTGGGAGCGGGCTTGGGCCACAGACCCCAGTTCAGCCACTGCAAACGACCCAGGTATCCCGCCCCATCCTGCCACCCACCCCCAACTCCACCACTCCAAGGATTCAATGGGACCGCATGATGGAATAGCCAGCTTGCATGCAGGAATCGCCAAGGTGGATGGTGGGAAGTGCTCCTGTGGGCAGATGTCAGACGTCGCAGAGCACCAGAGCTCTACCAGAGCAGGTCATCACCATCCTGCCTCCTATGGACCAGAGGAGGGGGGGGGGGGGGGGGGGGGGGGGGGGAAGCGAGAGAGAGAGAGAGAGGAAGTGGTGGCTCAGGGAGGGTGATCATGGGATGGAATGGTCAATGGCCGAAGGTTGGATGATGCGACAGGGGTGCGGGTGGGACAGGGTATTCATCCTGCTGGCCAGGCCCCCTAGTCGGTGAACCCCGAAGCGGAGAGCGTCCTGCACACACTGGCCCAGACACACATATTTTGCCTCCTGTGCCTGCCCGGGCCCCATGTCCTTCCCATCCACGCCCTCCACCGCATTCGTCTTGTCGGATGAAGCTTGGCATTCATCCCCCTCCTCTAGCACATCGTTCCTCTGCTCAGTGATGTTCTGGAGGACGCAGCAGGCCACCACGATGTGGGAGACTCTCCTAGTCCTATACTGGAGTGCCCCCTCCATAACGGTCCAGGCACCTGAACCATATCTTCCGGATGTCGAAGAACAGCTTGATCACGGCCCTGGCTGTCGTTGTAGTGGGTCTATGGCCTCCGGATAGGCATCATCATCCACAACCGCAGCAGGCAACCTTGTCGCCCAAAGCCAACCACTCACCCTCAAACCGGTGTCAGGAACCGTTGAGTGTGCCAGGATGAAGGCGATGTGCACACTGCCTGGGTATCAGGCGAGATGTACATGTTGTGCAGCTTATGGTCACACACAAGCTGCACGTTCATTAAGTGGAACCCCTTTCGGTTGGGGTAGACTGGGCCGGTACTCGTAGGGTTACATTCATCCCATTGATTACCCCCCCTGGACCCAGAGCATCCCGGCGATGGCAGCGAACCCCTTTGCCCAGGCATCCTGGTGGGCTCGGTCCATATTGAATTTGAAATATTGTGCCTAACGGGCATACAGTGCTTCACTGATGTCGCGGATGCACCTGTGCACCGAGGTCTGCGAGGTCCTGGACTCGGCACCTAGAAGGACATGGCTTAAAAGTTGAGGGCGACTGTCATCTTGACAGCCAGCGGGAGAGGATGGCCTCCCCCATACCACTGCGATTCCGGTGTGCCATGATCCTGCAGATATGTCGTACTGTCCCCCTGCTCAGCCAGAGTCTTCAACGACATGCCCGGTCCAGCAAGTCTTTGAAATGACAGGTGATGCCGGTACACATTGCTCGTACAGCCTCAGTGCACTCCCCCTCCCGCCCGCCCCAGGGCTGCGGCGGCTAGGGTGAATGCCATAGCCTGCAGGGGTTGAAAGTCAGACACGTTAACATGTGTACCCCATGCTCAACTATATCCAACAGGCTGCACAGTGGTTCGGCCTGCACTGGAGCTCCTGCCCCCACCCTCCAAACCCCACCCCACCCATCACCTTTCCTCCCAGCACTCTGTTCTCCACACAGCAGACCTGGACCCGGTGTCCGGCACTATGGCGGCCTCTAGTCCTGGTGTCCGTTGCTGCTTACAGGCACCCATTCCTGCCAGCAGAGGTACTTATAGATGGTCCTACCATGTCAGTGGGGGATGATCCCCAGTCCCGTCACTGTAGGGGCTACAGTGGGTTTTGCCCTTGGGTGGACTGCAAGGTGCCCCACCGGCGGGAGGCGCCTGGTTTGGCCGGGAGGGACGGTCACCGGAGTGAGCGGCAAGATGGCTGCCTTGCAGGCCGCAGCAATGGCAGTCCATGCCTAGACACCCCGGTCAGATCACCCCGACCGCATGTCCTACTGCCTCTCTCCCTCAGCATCCACGACTCCCGTTTCCCAATTGTTAAAATCACAAGTGATACTCACCATCGGTAATTCCTTCTGGCGGATGTGGAGCATTGCGGAGGTCCCAGAGGATACCGGGTGAGGCCCGTTAATGATATGCCAATGGTATTTACTGTACGAGCGGACTAGAATGCATTGACGCTGCTGTCAAGGCACCAGAGCATGGCATTCTGTCAGGTGCCCGCGCTGTCCACGATTTTCACCTCGCGTGATTCTTCGCCCAATCGTGTATCATGATTCCAGCATCGCTGGACAGAGAATCCCGTCCAGGAAATCTCCCAAAACATGCACATTTCATTTTAATGGTCAGCATCATTTAAAAATGTCTTTTGTTTCAATGATTATCATAATTTCAAAATCTCTTTTGCTCACTTATTCCACCTGAAGTTAAACAAGGTTCATAAAAAATCTTGCACTTAAGGAAAATCCTGAATGCTAAATAGTAATAATGAAATTGAAGCATGTTGATAATAGGCACCAATGCCTGCTTTAGCCCCCAGGGTTGACTTGTGTCAAAACAAATCAGCAACACAAAATATACTCCTCAATTAAAGTGCCTATGTATGTAACACTGAAGTTTATTACCTCTTAATAAAAGTGCACAGTCTCTGATCTTGTTTTTTAAGTCTGAAAAATCAACCTCTGAAATTAACCCAAAGGACAGATACTTAAATACAAATGTAGATATGAAACACCTGGAAATAGTTTTTAAAAATATGTAATTTACTTCACTATCACGCTAATTTCCCTAGTAAAACATATGTTTGTTCTCAGTACCATCATTTAAAAAAAAATGTATGCATTCATGGGATATGGACATCGCTAGCAAGGTTAGCATTGCTCACCCATTCCTAACTGCTTGAGAAGATGGTGGCAAGTTGTCTTGCTGAACCACTGCAGAGCAAAGTACAAATATACCTATGGTGCTGTCAGGTTGAGAGTTCCCAGATTTTGATCCAGTGACAATGAAAGACCAAAGATATATTTCCAAATCAGGATGATGTGAGACCTAGAAGGAAGCTTGCAGGTGATGTATGTTCCCAAGTGCCTGCTGCCCTTGCTCTTCTCGGTGGCAGCCGTCGTGGTTTTGAATGAAGCTCTGTAAGGAACCTCAGGAGGTTTCGGCAGTGTATTTTGCAGACTGGAGATTGTCAGCACTGAGCGCAGGTGCAAAGGAAGTGAATGCTTAAGGTGGTGGATGAGGTACCAATCGAGCGGGTTGTTTTATCTTGGATGGTCTCGAGCATCACCAGAAGTTGGAGCTACACCAGAAGTAAATCTTTTCTATATTTTACATTGATTCACAAACGTACAATTGCAATTGCTCTTAACTCTACAAATCCAACACCAGTGTCAATAAATTTCCACTATATGTGCTCAAGTAATTATCCAATGAATGTCATCTACCAGTATACGCTCCACCTTAATTTATACGTTTTTGTAGCTAGTCCAATTGAGGATCTGGGTGGTAATGGTACAAGCTTCAATTGATTTTTGCAGCCAAACCTTAGAGGTTTGATGAGTGCATAAAATTTGGGTGGGACATGAACAGAATTCCAAGGAAACATTGCATTCTTTTTTGAGGATGTAAAATGTACATATTTTCAATTATCTACCCTAAACCTTGCCTGTGTCAGAAAAGAAAGGACAGATGATTGATATGTTTTAAACAGACTAAAGTAGATACTGCATTGAAGATAGTGGCATCTATATCACATCAGTATATACCTGCAATTCAGACAATAAATATACCTTGTTTTTAGCAACCAGTGAATTTGAAACTACCAAGAGAAGTTGAGAACAGACTCCTTCAGTGGTAAGACATTTATGAAGAAATGCTTGTATGAAATGCTTGTTATTCACAAAGGATTAATTTAACATGCATTTATTATAGCACCTTTAATATTACATCCCATGTAGCTTCACAGGAGCATTTCAAAACAAAATCTGACACCAAGTTATTAAGGCAAATGGTCAAAAGCTTGGTCAAAAAGGTGCCAAAGAGCATCTCAAAGGAGCAAAGAGAGGTGGATATCTGGAGGGGAGCTCATTGAAGTCAAATATGACACCAAGCTTGCAAATCCTCAGACAGAAGCTAGGGAATGGAGGTTTGGGCTCTGCTATTTAGTTGGAGGAAATTTCTGCTCACCAAATGCTGCATGTCAGACAAACAGTCTGACAATTTAACAACAGTGGAGTGTTGAGTACCAAATGTTACGATCTTTTTATTAATTTGGCACTAAAATAGAATTCTACTGTAAATATGTAACTAATTATATGGTTAATATTTCAGAAAATGGGGGATTTGGGAGTTGGCACAAGGCAGGCATCAGACAGTTTGGGATCTCTTCTTGGATGGGAAGTTCACGACTCTGGAGCAGCTGGTGGGGAAGTGGAACCTCCCCCCTGGGAACGCTTTTAGGTATATGCAGGTCAGGGACTTTGTTAAAAGGCAGGTGGAGGAGTTTCCGCGGCTGCCGCCAAGGTGGGTGCAGGACAGGGTGCTTTCAGGGATGTGGGTCGGGGAAGGGAAGATCTCAGCTATCTACCAACTGATGCAGGAGGAGGAGGAGGCCTCAGTAGATGAGCTCAAAGCGAAATGGGAGGAAGAGCTAGGGGAAGAGATTGAGGATGGGACGTGGTCGGACGCCCTGGAGAGGGTGAATTCTTCCTCCTCTTGCGCACGGATCAGCCTAATTCAGCTGAAGGTGCTGCACAAGGCTCACATGACGGGGGCAAGGATGAGCCGGTTTTTCGGAGGGGAAGACAGGTGTGGGGGGTGTTCGGGTGGCCCGGCAAACCACACCCATATGTTTTGGACATGTCTGGCTCTGGAGGGGTTTTGGAAGAGGGTGGCGGGGATTTTGTCGGAAGTGGTTGGGTCTAGGGTCAGGCCGGGCTGGGGGCTCGCGGTCTTTGGGGTAGCTTCGGAGCCGGGAGTGCAGGAGGCGAGAGAGGCCGGCATTCTGGCCTTTGCGCCTCTAGTAGCCCGGCGCAGGATTCTGTTACAGTGGAGGGATACGCAGCCCCCCGAGTTCGGAGACCTGGGTCAACGACATGGCTGGGTTCATCAAGTTGGAGAGGATGAACGGTACAGGGGTTCTTTCGGCGGTGGCAACCCTTTCTCGATTTCCTGGCGAAGGGGTAGAGAGTGGTCGGTCTCGGCAGCAACCGGGGGTGGGGGGGGTTGGGGTTTGGGGGTTTGTTTTTGCGGCGGTGGGTTTATGATGTTATTTTCTTCTTTCTTGTATTGCTATTTGTTATTATTTATTTTTGGGGGGGGGAAAGAGTTATTTTTTTGTTTTGGTGTGGAAACACGCCTTGTTTGTTTTAAATTGCGGGGAGAAAATTTGTTATTGTTATTAAAAACCTTGAATAAAAATTATTTTTAAAAATAAATATTTCAGAAAATATTAATTGTTTAATAGATTTCACTTACAATATGGATTAATGGCATGTTATTTTACTTGTGGTTGATGAAATAGATTGTCTGGACAAATCCAGGAGCTAAAAGCAATTACCCCATTACTGTTTTATCTTGGGCATACAATAATCTTGCCTCAAACCCAATAACTTACGGAGAATTGGAACCTGCCCGCGGGAATGATGAAAGATATGGATGCCAAATTAATTGAGATCAAAGGTACATACAACATATTGAAAACGCAAAAGTAATAGGTAGACGAAATAGGTTGGATTAGTTAAAACAAGCCTGATTACCAGCTTTACAACAAGAAAGGGAAACATTATTGAATAAGAACTCAAAGTAGATAACAAATCAGAGCTAGTTTGCATAACTGCCAAAGAGAATGCCAAAAAAAAAAGAGTTTGAACTGAAGCGAAATTGTGAAAAGCATTAGCACACTAGACATGGAGAAAGAATGATGTGAATTAATTCCAACAAGAATAGACAGCATCAATACTTGTATTCAAGTTTTTGACTTATCAGCAAGCCATCATAGGTGCTGTAAAGATGTCTAACCTGAATTACTTTCACCTGACAGGAAAGCTTTTGCAGTTTTTCTACCAATCAGATCTAATGGGCAGTACAGTAAAACATGCTATTCGTAATGCTCTGAAATATAGTCAGATGTATAACAAATGGTGACAAGAGGGAGGAAAATAAACTTTATATAATTCACTATAACATTAGAAGATATTTTAAAGGGAAGGAGGTCTGTTATTATAGATTATCTTCGAATATGGATGCTTGACCTTGAATGTGACCGAGGCAGGCGGTTAAAAAAAAAATAGTACTCTGACAAAAACATGAATAGGATGGGAATAGAGGAATACGGACCCCGGAAGTGTAGAAGATTTTAGTTTGGACGGGCAGCATGGCCGGCACAGGCTTGGAGGGCCGAAGGGCCTGTTCCTGTGCTGTTCTTTGCTCACACTATTGAGCATCCCAGGATCACACACGAACATAGACATACAAAAGCGCACACACGCGAACACACACGTGAAACAAAACCATGCTACCAGAGATTTCAAGTGCTCTATATACTACAATGGGCAGAACATAGACAATTCACCAGATATGGATCCAGATACTCACCAGATATGGATCCAGATACCCATTAAAGGCCAAACCTCGTACAAATCACAAAACTTGTCGGATGTACAATACCACGAGAAATATGATCACAAAGCTACATAAATAGACATTACCCATTTAACCCTGTACGGAATAGGGACCAAAGAGTTCTGATAGATTGTGGTAATGCAGGTATTTACTAAAGTCCGCTCAATTTGTATCATCTGCAGAACATCTGGAGGTAAAATAAAAAAGGCACCACTACTTCTGATTTGGCACGTTCAAAGACATTGTGGAATTTTGTTAATACCTATGACCAATGTCAACGTATGAGTAAACGGAGTACAAGTTCCTGCTATCTTTACCTATTACTAATTAACTTTTCAAAAGAGTGGGCACAGATACAGGTTCCTTGCTTATAGATCAAGGAAAGAGCATTTATTAATCACAGTAACTGGATCAAAGCATTCCAGTACAATAGCTCTTGCACTTTGTGCACATTATAGGTAACATATTTGGGCGCCCAAAATGTTTCTCTTTGAGGATTTATTCACAATTATGTCAAGAGACAAACAAAATAACCCCATAATATTCTCATCCCCATCCACCCCATAATATTCTCAGGATAGTAGTCTGTTAGGTTTAAAGTCACCATGCTCAGACATTATGCTAAACCAAGTTAAAATGACTGAGGACCATATGCGGACGACTCATAGAAAAGGTTAGGACCCCACTAGACGAAACGCAACGGAAAAGGGGGAAGAGCTGGGGATGGAGATAGGGGGAGAACCCTCGATCGAGGCACTGCACAGATCAACTCCACCTTCTCGTGCGCAGGGTTAAGTCTGGTGCAACTCAAAGTGGTGCACAGAGCACACCTAACCAAGAAAAGGATAAGCAGATTCTTTCCGGAGGTGGAAGACAAGTGTGAGCGGTGTCAGGGGGCCCAGCCAACCACTCCCATATGTTCTGGTCCTGTTCCAGACTCAATAGGTTCTTCTCAGCCTACTTCGAGGCCATGTCCAGGGTTCTGAGGGTTAAGATGGAGCCATGCCCATTTGTGGCAATCTCGGGGGTCTCAAGAGTATCCAGAGTTCTTCAAAGTGAAAGGAGCAGGCACCCTGGTCTTTGCCGCTCTGATCACAGGAGACTTCTGCTAGGATGGAGGTCGCCAGTGGCTCCCAGAGCTTCAGAATGGCTCTCAGACCTGGCTGAATTCCTGAAGCTAGCAAAAATAAAATTCTCAATCAGGGGTTCGGAGGAGAGATTTCACTACATGTGGAAAAGGTTTACCAATGTTTTTGAGGACCTGTTCGTAACCAGCAACTGGGGTGAGGCAGGGCACAGGAGAGAACCGATGGGAAGGCGGCAATTACAGACACGACATAGTGTAGAGACAGGGTGGAAGACCCTGTTAAGAACTGAGAAAGCAGAACATCTTCCTTACTTATCCTCTAAAATCAATGATTCAATATGACGCTTTCTGTCATGATAAATGTAAATAAAATGTTCTCTTTGTAACTATGTACATCATTGTAAATAAGGAAATTAGTTTACGAAAACTCTGGTCACAGATGCTGTGACAACCTGGGATATATACATGTTGTTGGTGTGGTTGCTTTCTTGTTCTTTTTTCCTTTATCTATTTATGTGTTGTGTAAATCTTGATATGAAATGTTAAAATTCCAATAAAAATATTTTTTAAAGAATGACTAGATTTGTGGTATTTACAGTGCCCAAGGAGTCTACATCGGTCCTTGGAAAGAGCACTCTACTTAAGCCCCCACCTCCACCCTATCCTGTATCCCAGTAACCCCACCCAACCATTGAGACACTAAGGGGCAATTCAGCATGGACAATCCACCTAACCTGTACACCTTTGGACTGTGGGAAGAAACCGGAGCACCCGGAGGAAACCCACGCAGACACACGGAGAAAGTGCAAACTCCACACGGTCGCCCGAGGCTTGAATTGAACCCGGGTCCCTGGAGCAGTGATGCAACAGTGCTAATCACTGTGCAAGCATGCTAAGGACAGGATGTCTGATGCCAGACGGAGGAGGGAATGGGGAGGATGGATAACGTGCTGAGGGAATGTTGAAAGCGGCATTGAAGGCGGCTGCAGAAAAGAAATCCCAGGCGGGGGGCCAGGTAACGGAATTTGAGGGAGACACGATGGCAGAGGGCGATAGCGTAGAAGTTGGAAAAGGTCGGAAGACAGATGGAAGTTAGATTTGAGCTGTAAGGCAGGAACCTAAACGAGTCGTATAAAGCCACCATTGAGCCTGCTCTGGTAGCAGCTTGGCAAAACTGCCAAGGCTGTGAAGGAGCAGGGTAAGATATTAAAGGGTGCTGAGGAGGCCCTGTCGAACCACGAGGACTGACTGGTTTTGTTGCAGGCTTAAATGCAGATTCTCGTGGATAGAAACAAGAGCCTGAAAGCCAAGGTAGACGATATGGAGAACAGGTTGAGGTATATGAACCTCTGAATCGTGGGCTTGCTGGAGGAAGTGGAGGGTGTGAAGCTGATCAAATATTTTTCAGCTATGTTTTCTCGGCTGTTGGCGAAGATGAGATGCTCACTCCGCTGGAATTAAATAGGGCGCACTGGGCCCTGCGACAGAAGCCAATCGAGCCACTACGTGGGGCGACGGTTTGATTTCAGAACTACCAGAGGAAGGTGAAGGTCCTGGAGTAGGTTAGGCAGCAACAGAATATCGACTGGGAGGGCAAAATGGTGCGCATATACCAAGACATCAGAATCCAGTTGGCAAAATGGAGGGCAGCCTTTAACAGGGTGAAGGCAGTGCTGTACAAAAAGGGTGTGCAATTTGGAGTGATGTATCCGGCGAAGCTGAGGGCCACATTGGGTTTGAAGGGCCATTATCTCGATTCACTGGAGCAAGCAGTGGCCTTCGTCAAGGAACAAGGACTGGTTTGAGGAGAGTTGGTGGACATTTTAGCTTTTTTTCTTGTGCTTTTTTTCCTTTCTGTACAAACTGAGCTGGGGTGATTGTAAATATTAGAACATGGTGGGTTAGGTTTGTCATGCTCTTTGTGGCCGGGTCATCCATTTGTTGTTGGGATGGGGTTGGAGCTTAGATATGGGGGGGAGGGGGGTGGGGCTAGGAGTTAGGCTAGTTAATGGGAGTGGTGTGGGGGAAGAGGCTGGGTCACTGTCTGTGCAGAGTCTGTACGTTCTCAGTGTCTGCGTGGGTTTCCTCCGGGTGCTCCTGTTTCCTCCCACAAGTCCCAAAAGATGTGCTTGTTAGGTGAACTGGACATTCTCACTTCTCCCTCAGTGTACCCAACAGGTGCCGTAGTGTGGCGAATAGGGTATTTTCATAGTAACTTCATTGCAGCATTAATGCAAGCTTACTTGTGGCAATAATAAAGATTATTATTGTTGGGCCAGTTAGTCGAGGTGTGATGGGTCCAGTGTAGTTGGCTGGGAAGGGAATGGGGTTAATGGAGGTGGCAAGCAGTGATCAGAAGAAACGTTCCTTTGCCTCATCTTCGGGGTGGGGGAGGTCATCATCCATGGTGCGCCAAGGGCTTGGGTATTGTTGAGGAATGCGTAATCTACCGCAGTGGTAATGGCTGATTCAAGGTTGTAGGGCAGGGGGGTGGGTGAGAAGCCCCCAATATGGTTGGTTACTTGGGGGGGGGGGGGGGCTACTCAGAAGAGATAGGGTTTTTGCCCATCAAAAGAGTCTGGGAGCCAATGTGGTGATTTTACAAGAGACTGACATGCAGAAATGAGACCAGGTCAGGCTCGGAAGGCCTGGGTGAGCCAGGTGTTCCACTTAGGCTTCGACAGAATGACCCTGGGATGCACCTGGGCGAGAGGGATTTCTAATTTTTCTCTGCAGTATACAAAATGTACTTGGGAATTGATTACTTTTTTTTAATAAAAGAGTTGAACTCTGCTGGCTGGTGTTCGAGCGGTTAAATATTCGGCGGTGGTGATCTAGATCATGACCCAATTTGAGTGGCACTGGGAGTTGGAGGAGCGCCATAAAAGGGTGGCGGATAGGGCGGCACATGGCACAGTGGTTAGCACTGCAGCCTACGGCGCTGAGGACCCAGGTTTGAATCCCGGCTGGGTCACTGTCAGTGTGGAGTTTGCACATTCTCCCCGTGTCTGCGTGGATTTCACCCCCACAAACCAAATATGTGCAAGTTAGGTGGATTGGCCATGTTAAATTGCCCCTTTAACTGGAGAAAAAAAATAATTGGGTACTCTAAATTTTTTATTTAAAAAATTTTTTTTAAAGGGTGGCGGATGGGTGGCTGTCAAACAATGTCAACAGGCAAGCCACGGTATGGCAGTTGAGATGGGCAAAAGGGCCAGCATACAAGTATGGAGAGAAAGCGAGTCAGCTCTTGACACATGAACTAAAGCAGCGGGAGGTGGACAGGGAGATAGTTCAGGTTAGAGACTTGGAGGTTAAGTTGGTCTCTGAGCCAGGGAAGATGAATGCTTTCTATGAGAAGTTATATTGGTTGGACCCACCGGAGGATGGACAAGGGATGGCAGAGTTACGTTTTGTTTGGAGGAGATCCAGGGAGCGTTGAAGCAGATGCAACCAGGGAAGGCACCGGGGCCGGATGGGTTCCGGTCAAGTTTTATAAAAAAGTTTGTACGTCAGTTGGGTCCGCTCTTGCTGCATGTGTTTAGTGCCTCCTTTGAGCAAGGCGCGCTCCTGGGCACATTGGGGCAGGCGCCCACCTCGCTCCTCTTGAAGGACAAAGCCCCACGGAGTTAGAGTCATACCGTCTGAACTCCCTGTTGAACACTGATGCCAAATTGCTGGCCAAGGTGTTGGTTTTAAGGCTAGAGTCACGCCACCTGGTGGTAGTAGGGGAAGACCGTGATGGGGCAGAGGTTGTCAGCAAATGTGCGCTGGTTACATACTTTGGTGCTTAGTCCAGTTACGGGTCCAATGCCGGAGGTAACTCTGGACTCAGAGAAAGCGTTTGACCAGGTGTTGTGGGGAATACCCCTTTGCGGTATTGGAGAAATTTGGGCTGGATCAAGGGTTTGTGTCTTTGGTGTGGTTGCTATATGTGGCACCTCCAGCTAGTGTCTGCACTAACAATATGGTCTCTGGGACCTTGTGGCTACATCGAGGCACAAGGAAGGGGTGTCTGTTGACTCCTCTGCTGTTTGCGATGGCAATTGAGCCATTGACCATGGCAGAGGGCCTTGAAGGAATGGAGAAGGATCATTAGAGGGGGGTGCAGCACAGGATATTGTTACGTGCTGACGATTTTCTGTTATACGCAAGGGATCCAGTGGCATCTATTGGGAGCATTATGGGGATTTTGCGGCAATTTGGGATTCTGGCTAAAAGCAGAATATAGGGAAGAGTGAATATTTGGTGCTACGGATGTTGGGAGGGGGGGGGGGGGGGGGGAGAGAAACTGGTTTAGGGGGGTTGCTGTTTAGTTGGGAGGGACTAGTTTCTGGTACTTGGGGGTACAGATGGCAGGAGATTGGGGACTGCTTCGGAAGCCGAACTTGGTGGGGAAGGTCAAGGCAGACCTGCAGAGGTGGGATAAAAGCAAACTACTGCGGAAGCTGGAATCTGAAACCAAAGAGAAAATGCCGAAAAATCCCAGCAGGTCTGGCAGCATGGAGTACCACAGGGATTGGTGCTGGGACCCCAGCTATTCACAATATATATTAATGATTTGTATGAGGGAACAAAATGTAACATCTCAAAGTTTGCAGATGATGCCAAGTTGGGTGGGAGGGTGAATTGTGACAAGGATGCAGGGATCCTACAGCATGATCTGGACAGGTTGGGTGAGTGAGCAAATCAATGACAGATGCAGTATAATTTGGATAAGTGTGAAGTCATTCACTTTGAAAGCAAAAAACAGGAAGGCAGATTACTACCTGAATGGTTATAAATTGGGAGGGGAGTATGCAGCGGGACCTGGGTGTCCTTGTGCACTAGTCGCTGAATGTAAGCATGCAGGTGCTAAAGAAGGCTCATGGAATGTTGGCCTTCATTGCGAGAGGTTGAGTATAGAAGCAGGGATACGTTGCTGCAATTATACAGGGCCTTGGTGAGGCCACACCTGGAGTGTTGTGTCCAGTTTTGATCTCCTTCTCGGCGGAAGGATGTTCTTGTGCTCGAGGGAGTGCAGCGAAGGTTTACCAGACTGATTCCAGGGATGTCGGGACTGTCATACGAGGGGAGATTGACTAGGTTAGGATGGTTCTTGCTGGAGTTCAGAAGAATGAGGGGGGGATTTCATCAGGACTTACAAAATTTTAATGGGACTAGACAGGGTAGATACAGGTAAGAGGTTACCAATGATGGGTGTGTCCAGAACCAGGGGTCACAGTCTGAGGATTCAGGGTAAACCATTTCGGACAGAGATAAGGAGACATTTCTTCACACAAACAGTGGTGAGTCTGTGGAATTCATTACCACAGGAAGTAGTTGATGCTAAAACTTTGAATACATTCAAGAGGTGGCTGGATATAGCACTTGGGGAGAATGGGATCATAAGAACGTAAGAACTAGGAGCAGGAGTAGGCCGTCTGGCACCTCGAGCCTGCTCCGCCATTCAATGAGATCATGGCTGATCTTTTGTGGACTCAGCTCCACTTTCCGGCCCGAACACCATAACCCTTAATCCTTTTATTCAAAAAGCTATCTATCTTTACCTTAAAAACATTTAATGAAGGAGCCTCAACTGCTTCACTGGGCAAGGAATTCCATAGATTCACAACCCTTTGGGTGAAGAAGTTCCTCCTAAACTCAGTCCTAAATCTACTTCCCCTTATTTTGAGGCTATGCCCCCTAGTTCTGCTTTCACCCGCCAGTGGAAACAACCTGCCCGCATCTATCCTATCTATTCCCTTCATAATTTTATATGTTTCTAGAAGATCAACCCTCGCATCCTTCTAAATTCCAACGAGTACAGTCCCAGTCTACTCAACCTCTCCTCGTAATTCAAGCCCTTCAGCTCTGGGATTAACCTAGTGAATCTCCTCTGCACACCCTCCAATGCCAGTACGTCCTTTCTCAAGTAAGGAGACCAAAACTAAACACAATACTCCAGGTGTGGCCTCACTAATACCTTATACAATTGCAGCATAACCTCCCTAGTCTTAAACTCCATCCCTCTAGCAATGAAGGACAAAATTCCATTCGCCTTCTTAATCACCTGTTGCACCTGTAAACCAACTTTCTGTGACTCATGCACTAGCACACCCAGGTCTCTCTGCAGAGCAGCATGCTTTAATATTGTATCATTTGAATAATAATCCCGTTTGCTGTTATTCCTACCAAAATGGATAACCTCACATTTATCAACATTGTATTCCATCTGCCAGACCCTAGCCCATTCACTTAACCTATCCAAATCCCTCTGCAGACTTCCAGTATCCTCTGCACTTTTCGCTTTACCACTCATCTTGGTGTCATCTGCAAACTTGGACACATTGCCCTTGGTCCCCAACTCCAAATCATCTATGTAAATTGTGAACAATTGTGGGCCCAACACGGGCCCCTGAGGGACACCACTAGCTATACTGATTACCAACCAGAGAAACACCCATTAATCCACACTCTTTGTTTTCTATTAATTAACCAATCCCCTATCCATGCTACTACTTTACCCTTAATGCCATGCATCTTTATCTTATGCAGCAACCTTTTGTGTGGCACCTTGTCAAAGGCTTTCTGGAAATCCAGATATACCACATCCATTGGCTCTCCGTTATCTACTGCACTGGTAATGTCCTCAAAAAATTCCACCAAATTAGTTAGGCACGACCTGCCCTTTATGAACCCATGCTGCGTCTGCCCAATGGGAAAATTTCTATCCAGATGCCTCGCTATTTCTTCCTTGATGATAGATTCCAGCATCTTCCCTACTACTGAAGTTAAGGATCAAAGGCCGAGGGGAGAAAGCAGGATTAGGCTATTGAGTTGGATGATCAGCCATGATCGTGATGAATGGCGGAGCAGCCTCGAAGGACCAAAAGGCCTCCTCCTGCTCCTATCTTCTATGTATCTATAGGGAGAGAAAAGAGCTAACGTTTAGAGTCTAGATGACCCTTTGTCAAAGCTGATAGTCTCGGAGGTGGGATAGCGGAGATGGGATAGTCTCCCCCTATCAGGTTGATTTCAATTGGTTAGAATTAATGTCTTGCCTAGATCCGTCTTCTTATTCCAGTGCCTCCCAGTGTTCCTGCTCCGCCTACATTTCAAATTGAGGGCAGCCTCACAGCAGGCTCCCATTTGTACCAATCACTTATCTGCGACAGCTAGGCTCGATGCCACATTCAGTGCAAGGAGGGAGAGGGTTGGAGAATGTGGGGGATCTATTCTTGAGGGGTGGTTCGCCAGCTTGAAGGGGTTAGAAATGCAGAGGGGTTCAGGTACCTCCAGTGCGGAGCTGGGTTAAGTGGTTGCTGCCAGCCTTCCTGTTGGTTCAGCCATCTACCTATCTACCTTGCTGGAGCAGATCTTATGCTGCGTGGGATAGGTGGAGGGTAATACATATGGAATGTACCAGGTGAATTGTAGGAGAGGAGTTAGGCTGAGGGAGTGAAGGTGGAATGGGTGGAAGATACTGGAATTGGGGCCGACACTGGAAGAAGGGGTGTGGAGCGAGGTGTTGAGATGGGGTAACGCGACATTGTCTTGCTCGAGGTTGAGCCTCATTAATGAATGTAAAGCTTTTTCTGTAAAGGTAGTTTTGTGAGTGCATCTCACTAAGGCAAGGATGAGCCACTTTTTCGAAGGAATGAGGACAGGTGTGAGCGTTGTTCTGGTCATGCCCCGAGTTGGTGGAGTTTTAGGGTTTTTTTTTACATCTCTCGATGATCCTGAATGTGGGAGTGGAACCCTGTCAACTGGCAGCAATTCTTGGGGTCTCTGATGTGCCGCAACTGGGGAGGGGGGGCAAGGGTGGATGTCCTGGCCTTCGCCTCATTGGTGGCACGAAGGCATACCCTGTTGGACTGGAGGCTGGTGACACCACTGCAGGCTCTGGCATGACTACGGGATTTTATGGTGTTTTTGCATCTCAAGATGGTCAAATACACTGTAAGGGGGTTGAACGGTTTTATCGTAGATGGCAACCGTATGTATGTACTGTAAAGAATTGGGCACTGCTAGATATTGGGGGGGGGGGGGGGGGGGGGTAGCTCGGGTTGGGTGAGATCGGGAGGTGGGGTGGGTTTTTTGTAAAAAAAATGTTTGATGTCTTTTGCCATTTTTTATATGTTAATAATTTAATTAAAATAATTTCCCAAAAAAATGACTACAGTCATAGATAAAACATTACCTTATTGTAATTTGCATACAGGAAGGTATCCCAAGAATCTAGGACCCTCACTATACGATACAAACTATACAAATACACTCCATTTCCTCTGGGTGCTCCGGTTTACTCCCACCATCGAAAGATGTGCAGGTTAGGTGGATTGGCCATGCTAAATTGCCCCTTAGTATCCAGGGATATGCAGGTTAGGTTACGGGGATAGGACGGGGTGGGTGGACCTAGGTAGAGTGTTTGGATAGCTAGTGCAGATTTGATGGGCCTAATGGTCTCCTCCTGCACTGTAGGGATCTATTCTATGACTTGATTGCCAACAATACTCAAAGGCATGGTTAGGGAAGGCAGGAATGTAATAAACATGGAGTAGATGCTAAATGTAACAGTCAACCCAAGTAAGTTGGTTAAACTTACACAAGAGAAGCTAAAGTGTGCATCAGAGAGTCAGAAAGTTGGTACAAATATAAAGCGCAGTGCTGGTACTGTCAGATAAGACAGTGTGTTGGTGCTGTGAGGATTTACAAATTATATATTCAACAGGCAGTTCCATAAAAAGACCTAGCCAGCAAAGTTACACAATAAAAATACAGTCCAAATTAGAGGGGCCGTAAGCCTTGCTGCAAAATGTTCTATTCTATTACCTGTGGACTGGTCAGCTGTGGTAAAAGCTGTGGTACAGTCTGCTGTTGCTGCTGTGGTGGTACCTGCTGCTGTTGTATTGGCAGTTTGGCGTCATGATGTTCCTGTTTTACCATCAAATCTTTCCTCAACTGTTCAACCACTTTTTTCTGAAAAAGAAAATAATCTTGGATATAATTTGCATTTCAGTAATATAAAATACTTTATTCAAGTTAGTTTATTTTAAAAAAAAAGAAAAATTGCTTATTGTCACGAGTAGGCTTCAATGAAGTTACTGTGAAAAGCCCCTAGTCGCCACATTCCGGCGCCTGTCCGGGGAGGCTGGTACGGGAAATTACATTAATTTGTTAGGGCTTGTTATGAAGAATGTATATGAAACAGAAAATTGTCCTTAATCTTAAGCTACTCAAATTCTGTGCAACAAGAAAATGAAGAATGACAAAAAAGACAACACATCACTCTCGCACTACTCCTGGATACTATGCTGAAGACTTTCCACACAATGAGCTATAAAAATCCATCTGGTACACGAATCACGAATCAGTAGCTCATCTTTTACTCTGCCTGATTTTCTTGCCTCCACTACGTACAAAAAATGGCCCAAGATTGAACTGTACTTCAGCATATGGTGATGGAGGCAAAACTTTAGAGTCATGTGAAAGATCTGATGGGGAGTAGTGCACGGTGTTTATTGGGATTAAATGAGTTACAAATCAATGGTCTTATTTATATTACTAGGTGACCTTATAAACAGGCGCCAAGCTGAAAGATAAAAGCAAAATTCTGCGGATGTTGGAAATCTGAAATAAAAACAGAAAATGCAGAATAAACGTAGCAACCTGGCAGAGACTGGAGAAAGAAAAACCGAGTTACTGTTGAGCCCACATGACCCTTCTACAGAAACGGAGGAGGGGTAGAGATATAAAGAACTAGTTCAACATGAGAGGCAAGTGGAGAAGGTGGGGCAGAATAGAAGGACAGAGATAGGTTGGAGCAAAGGAGAGATCGACAAAGATGTCATGGACATAAGACAAAGTGGTGTGTTAATGGTGTCATTTAGGACTAAAGAGTACAAATAGTAGCAAAAGTTAAGGTAGAAGAATGTGTTGATAGAAGAAAGGTCAGTGGGAAAAAACCTGAATACAAGGGATATGTGGCCATGTGGGAGAGCAATGGTGTGGGGTTGTGTTGGGGCAGGCCAAGGGAACTGAAAATACAATATACAAAAAAACAAGAGGGTGGGGTGATCAAGGTGGAGGGAAAAGTTCACAGTCTAAAGTTGTTGAACTGTCCAGAAGGCTGTAACATGCTGTAATTGGAAGATGAAGTGTTGTTCTTGCAGTTTGCGTTGGGCATCACTGGAGAATTGCAGCACGCCTAGGCGAACATATGTGCGTGAAAGCAAGATGCTGAGTTGAAATGGCAAGCGACCAAAAGGTTGGGATTGGAGGTGGTGTTCTGCAAAGCGGTCACCCAGTCTGTGTATAGTCTCCTCAACGTAGAGGGGACTGCATTAAAGCACTGAATATGGTAGATCAAGTTAAGGAGTGCAAGTGAAATACTGCTTCACCTGAAATGAAATTTCCTCCTGAAAAATTCTGTTCCTCTATTCACACGTTCTATCTCACCACTTGCCACTATTAGCATTCTTTAGCCTTAATGGCTTGTGTCTTCTGTCCACGACACTTTGTCAATCTCTCCTTTGCTCAGACTTATCTCTGCCCTTCTATACTGCCCCACCTCCTTCACCAACCTCTCCAACTATATAAATTCTTCCCCCTCGAGTTCTGAGGAAGCGTCATATGGAATGGAATCTTAACTGCGTTTATCTCTCTCCACAGGCCCTGCTGCATGAATCCAGCATTTTCTATCCTTACCGAACAGCAGGAATCGGTTTCACCAAGTGAACAGTGACACAAAAAAGTTAGCCCTTTGCGGTTCTTACCTGTTTCTCAGCAACTAATTCATTAGCAGCAAAAGTAGTTTATCTGGCCTTTGCTCAGCGAAAAGGCTAAGGAAACAAGTGATGGGAGCCCACCCAAGAAGAGAAATTTAAAAAACGAATGTTAAATGCACACTATTATCAAAATAACACAGGAGTATAACTTGGTCCTTCATCCCCATTATCTTTTATTTTTTAATTAAAAAAAAAAAATTTCTATAAATTTAGAGTACCCAATTATTTTTTTCCAATTAAGGGGCAATTTAGCGTGGCCAATCCACCTAGCCTGCACATCTTTGGGTTGCGGGGGTGAAACCCACACAAACACGGAGAGAATGTGCAAACTCCACACGGACAGTGACCCAGAGCCGGGATCAAACCTGGGGCCTCGGCGTCGTGAGGCAGCAGTGCTAACCACTGTACCACCGTTCTGATCAGCATCCTCATTATTTTAACAAGTAAACAGGTAAACCAAAGTTGGAGCTTCAAAACCTGATCGTTACCATCTTAGTTCATCTCAGTAGTAGTGAAAATACAAGCTATTCTGGCACTCCCAGCTAAACAGTTTAACTTACATTTATTGTAGCCATCTAAAATGGACACCAGTATACAAAATGGAGAACTGCAACGACTGCAGGGAAAAACGGACATAGTCCAGGACAAACAGCTTGCAGAAGCTTTCAACAGTGAGACACTCGTAAAAACCGGTTTCCCCACAGCTGCAGAGTCCAGGCAGCGATGTTAATGGGAAAACGATCTGCATACTAATGAGGTGATACCGGGACAGTCCCAGATACAATAGATACATTTAAGTATCGATTGATACTTTTCTATAGCTACCCAGCCAGGGTGGCGGCAGAGAAACCAGAACAATGAGCCCTAGGAACCGCCCCAGCCATCGAGAAACGACCCCAGGATAGGGGGGTTCGAATCATATCGATTGGGAAGGACCCAATCGATCCCCAGCAGGTGAGAGAGAGCCCGCCCCAAGGGGCACGGACCTCTGGGGACCTATAAAAAGAAGGTCCCGCACGTTGCATCCTGACTCCGGCCTAGGTCTGTTACATCCTGACTCCGGCCTAGGTCTGTTGCATCCTGACTCCGGCCTAGGTCTGTTGCATCCTGACTCCGGCCTAGGTCTGTTGCATCCTGACTCCGGCCTCCGACTCCAGCCTCCAGATCCTGTCTTTCATCACCAGCCGTTGAGCAACAGCCATCTATCAGTAAGTGCCAAAACGACGATCGCTACGTGACCCAGGCATTGCTTGTACTCTTGCCGACTATTAGCGAACAGAAGGTGCAGACCAGAAAGGAACAAAGGCCTTGTCCCCTGACCTTGCTTGTTCCTACTTAGTTAAGTATTAGTCTTTTAGGGTGTGCATGACTCTTTATTATAATTGTTATAATAAACTCTAATTGTTTTGGACTTACTAATCGGTGTATGACTTTATTGACTTGAACTTGACCTTAGCACTTGTGACGGTGTCTCTTACGGCACCTGGCGACTCCAGAGCATAGAAATAAGAAACAGAGCCAAACGAGTGTTAAGCACACTGCCTCTATTGGAGGAGTGTTAAACACACTAACTTAGAACGACCAACATTATCTAACACTTTTAAAAATGTTCCAAATCACTTTCACTACATATAGAGCAAGATCTATAGTGGAAAGTATCTGTAGTGGAAAGTTGTGTGTGGAATCAGAGGAGATGGGGAAGCGTTAAATGGATATTTTTCGTCAGTGTTTACACTGGAGAAAGACAATGTTGTCGAGGAGAATACTCAGGTTCAGTCGACCAGGCTAGATGGAATTGAGATTCACAAGGAGGAGGTGTTAGCAATTTTGGAAAGTGTAAAAATAGATAAGTCCCCTGGGCCAGATGGGATTTATCCTAGGATTCTCTGGGAAGCCAGGGAGAAGATTGCAGAGCCTTTGTCCTTGATCTTTATGTCGTCTTTGTCAACAGGAATAGTGCCGGAAGACTGGAGGATAGCTAATGTTGTCCCCTTGTTCAAGAAGGGGAGTAGAGACAACCCTGGTAATTATAGACCTGTGAGCCTTACTTCGGTTGTGGGTAAAATGTTGGAAAAGGTTATAAGAGATAGGGTTTATAATCATCTTGAAAAGAACAAGTTGATTAGCAATAGTCAACACGGTTTTGTGAAGGGTAGGTCATGCCTCACAAACCTTATTGAGTTTTTTAAGAAGGTGACCAAACAGGTGGATCAGGGTAAAGCGGTTGATGTGGTGTATATGGATTTCAGTAAGGCGTTTGATAAGGTTCCCCACGGTAGGCTATTGCAGAAAATAAGGAAGTATGGGATTGAAGGTGATTTAGCGGTTTGGATCAGTAATTGGCTAGCTGAAAGAAGACAGAGGGTGGTGGTTGATGGCAAATGTTCATCCTGGAGTTCAGTTACTAGTGGTGTACCGCAAGATAAGCTGCAGAGCTGGGCTGAGAGGTGGCAGATGGAGTCTAATGCGGAAAGGTGTGAGGTGGTTCACTTTGGAAGGAGTAACAGGAATGCAGAGTACTGGGCTAATGGCAAGATTCTTGGTAGTGTAGATGAACAGAGAGATCTCGGCATCCAGGTACATAAATCCCTGAAAGTTGCCACCCAGGTTAATAGGGCTGTTAAGAAGGCATATGGTGTGCTAGCCTTTATCAGCAGGGGGATTGAGTTTCGGAGCCACAAGGTCATGCTGCAGCTGTACATAACTCTGGTGCGGCCGCTCCTGGAGTACTGCGTGCAGTTCTGGTCACCACATTATAGGAAGGATGTGGAAGCTTTGGAAAGGGTTCAGAGGAGATTTACTAGGATGTTGCCTGGTATGGAGGGAAGGTCTTACGAGGAAAGGCTCAGGGACTTGAGGTTGTTTTCGTTAGAGAGGAGAAGGCTGAGAGGTGACTTAATAGAGACATATAAGATAGTCAGAGGGTTAGATAGGGTGGACAGTGAGAGTCTTTTTCCTCGGATGGTGATGACCAACACGAGGGGACATAGCTTTAAATTGAGGGGTGATAGATATAGGACAGATGTCAGAGGCAGTTTCTTTACTCAGAGAGTAGTAGGGGTGTGGAACGCCCTGCCTGCAACAGTAGTAGACTCGCCAACTTTAAGGGCATTTAAGTGGTCACTGGATAGACATATGGATGATAATGGAATAGTGTAGGTCAGATAGGCTTCAGATGGTTTCACAGGTCGGCGCAACATCGAGGGCCGAAGGGCCCGTACTGCGCTGTAATGTTCTATGTTCTAATCTACCAGCCTCGTCGCTCTCTTGCTTGAGCACAACATGGCCGTTAGATCATGGGAGAGACCAAAATCTAGAACCGCCAGGTGCTGATTGGTTTGTGATCTAATCAGCCTGCTGCCGTTGGCACAATCAAGATCCCACCTGAGCAAGAAACCAATAATCCCCAATTAAAGCCAATCTCCATACCCTCAATGGGAGCAACCCCCTATCTAATGGACTCCCATGATCCAACTACCTCCCCAGCAAGCAGTCACGTGGGCACCAATTAGTACACCTTTTTAAAAACATAAAGCTGGCGGAGTAGCTGCTGTAGGTATTTGAGGTGAGTAGCCACCTTTGAAGTCGGGCAATCAGCCAGAGGGCACTGGGTTTGCTGGCCCAGTGCTCGGTCCGGGGGGGGGTCGTCGTCCTGGTGCTGTGGGGTAGGTGCCCTGGCGCTCACAGGCCTTCCATGCCATCCCCTGGATTGTCTGTACCAACAACAGGGGCAGCTACTGCTCATCTATCCCACCGATCACCCACGACCCCCAATGATCATGACGTCCTCCGGGCACACAGCTGAAGGCTATTGCTAACAGAGAATTGGCAATTGTCGTAACGTGAGCACTTCACAGCCCCCAAGTGGATTCCTGTGGGTACACATGCCATGTTGCAGGTGAGAGTTACTGCCTCGCATCCCAACCAGACCGTGAAGCCTGGAAACTCTGCCTGAACACTGGAGGCAGACACAAGAGCTGGGCCTCAGCACCGGGGACATGCACGCAACCAGAGGGTGGGTGTGTGCACCGTGGACATGCACGCAACCAGAGGGTGGGTGTGTGCACCGTGGAGCGGATTAACGCACAGTCCAGATAACATTACAAGGGGTGCCTGAAGTACAGGCTCTGATGCCCGAGGGCTCCTGTGCAGCCGGGCATGTGCACGCCGTGTTGGACGGCACACTGAGGGATGCCAGGGCATGAGAGGAGGGGAGCCATGGGGAACCAGCAGGTACCGGGCTGGAAACCATCGCTCATTGACAGTGCCTCATCCTCTACAAATCCTTCCAGATATTACACAGGAAGGATGATATCTTGGACTCTGCGGAAGCTGCCATCGCTGTGCCGAAGTCATGCCATGCGGCCAAACGCCCGAGAAGGCGGCGACAGCAGCGTTGACAGAAGTTGGAGGTGGTGGCCCATGTGCAGGGCCCCCACCCTGCATCTCAAGGACCTGCCACCCATCAGTCCAGGGAGGGACCCAGATGAGGAGGCCAGCAACGGCCCATGATGTACGGGCATCGCTGGTCATTTTAACAGATGATGGACAGCGTGTACCACAGGAGGATCCACCTCAGCAAGGGGATGGTGCGGCTCCTGTGCCATGTCCTTGCAGACTTGCACCACATGGAGGAGGAGGAAGATACCCTCTCCGTTGGCCATCAAGGTCACCACAGCCCTGAACCTTTACACCTTAGGGTCATTCCAGGGCTTGAGCTGGGACTCGAGGCATCTTATAGAATTTACAGTGCTGGAGGAGGCCATATGGCCCATCTAGTCTGCACTGGCCCTTGGAAAGAGCACCCTACCTAAGCCCACGCCTTCACCCTATACCCGTAATGCAGTAACCTCACCTAACCTTTTGGACACTAAGGGGCAATTTAGCTTGGCCAATCCATCTAACCTGCACATCTTTGGACTGTACCCAACCAACAGCCCACAAGTGCATCCGTGAAGTCACAGATGCCCTGTTCACCTGGGCAGTTATCTGTATAAGCTTTGACATGGACCAAGCCCAAAAGGATGTCTGGCCAGCAGGATTTTCTGCCACGCCGAGATGCCTAGGGTCGAGGCGGTATTGGATGACATACATGCTGCCTTGCATGCAGATGAGCGTCAGGGAGCACCCTACACCAATATTTACTCACTGAACATCCAACTTGTTTGCGACGACATGAAGATCATGCACGAATGTGCATGGTTCTCAGGGAGTGTGCCGAACAGCTACATACTGGGATATTCAGAGATCTCCGGCATCTTTGAGGGACACCCCAGGATGGCCAGTTGGTTCTTGGGGGAATAAGGGATAATCGCTTAGGAGCTGGCTGTTGGCAGCACGGAGGCCGGTGAAAATTCGATATAACGAGGCCATCCAGCTGTCATTGAGTGGTGCAGAGGGCTGTATAAAATGCAGCTGCGCTGCCTCGGCCACTATGGTGGTTCCCTGCAGTACACCTCTGGAGGATCGCCCACTTTGTGGTGGTCTGCTGTGCCCTCCACAACCTGGCACAGCAGCATGGCAACGTACTGGAGGTGTAGGAACATGCAGCCACCTCTGAGGAGGATGAGGTGGTGCCGGACCAGGAGGGGCTGGAGAACCAGCTGGAGGACAGAGCACGGGAGGCTTTAGAAGCAAAAGTACGGCATGCCCACAGGGCCAGGGAATCCTGCATCATCCACTCTCCGCATCATCACTTACTTTACAAAGGACATGACTAAGGCCACCATCACCTCCCCCTTCCCACCTGCCCTCCTGACACACCCATGCCCCCACCTTCCCTTTCTTCTCACCACCTCCCCCCTCCCAGAAAAACTGTCCTGTTCCACCCTCCCAGGGTCTGTTATATCACATGATGGGCCTGTGTTGGCACCATCAGTGGGTCCATGTCGAGGGCAGTAGGTGGATCATAACCTGCTGTGAGTTGAGCACTGGTGCTTCTCACTATGCCACAGTTTTACTCCCGTCTGTCTGCCAAGTGAGCACTCACAGCATCACCTGCATGTGGTGTGCCTTGGGGGCAGATCCAGCACCATCGTGCCAGTGGGGCTATAACAGGGGGTTGGATGTCAGCCCACATCATGGAATAATGTGCAGAGATGTCTCAGGTGGAAAGTGTTTTATTGTTGTACAATAATGACCAACTGCGGGACTTCCGGTGGCAGCGATGACGTAGGAAGCCACACATTTGGGAGCTCCCGTTTTAAACGGACTTTTCGGCTCTTTTTAAGAGCCCTAAACGGAAATTTTTCGACGTCTCCCGGTGGGAGGAGGTGTGCTGATCAACTTTCCCCGCAGTCCATGACTCGAACTCGGAGTGGAAAGGGGAAAAAACGGCAGCAGCTCCCCAGAAAAAACAGGGGAAGGAATCAAAGATGGCGGCCGGCGGAGCTCCAGAGGAGTGGAAGCAGTGGGCCCAGGAGCAACAAGCTGCTCTCCTGTGCTGCTTTACAGACTTCAAGGCTGAGGTACTGAGCTCTCTGCAGGAAACGAACAGAAGGCTGTCAGAGATTCAGACGACCCAGGGTGCTGCCATCAAGGAGTTGCAGACGCAGGCCACTGAACGAGAGGAGGGGGCCGTGGTCCTCGTGAGTAAGGTGGAGGGGCACGAGGCACTCCACAAGTGGCAGGAACGCTTCGAGGAGCTTGATCACCGCATGAGGCGGAAAAACCTGCGGATCTTGGGCCTTGGGGAGGGGCTGGAGGGGTCGGACCTGACAACCTACGTGGCTACAAGGCTGAACTCGCTAGTGGGGGCCGGGTCTTTCCATCTGCCCTTGGAGCTGGAGGGAGCACACAGAGTACTGGCCAGGAGGCCTAAGGAGAACGAACCCCCGCGTGCGGTGCTGGTGAGATTCCACCGGTTCAGTGATCGGGAGTGTGTGCTGCGCTGGGCCAAGAAGGTGAAGAGCAGCAATTGGGAGAATGGGGTAGTACGGATCTACCAGGATTGGAGTGCGGAGGTGGATAAGCGGCGGTCTGGATTTAATCGGACGAAAGAGGTGCTTTACAGGAAAAAGATAAATTTCAGAACGTTGCAGCCCGCGCGCCTGTGGGTAACTTATTCGGACCGGCATTATTATTTCGATTCCTCGGAGGAGGTGTGGGCCTTCGTGCAGACGGAGAAACTGGACTTGAACTAGGGGTTGGGGGTTGCGGAGTTGGTTGGAATGCTTTATTGCTGGTTTCTGCTGTTGCTGTGCCCTTCTTTTTTTTGTTTTTTTGTACTTTTGTAATTTTGATATGGTTATTTATGGGGGTGTTGTTCTGTTATGTTTTTTTGTACCTTGCAGGGAGGGTTGGGGGGGTTTGTTGTATTCTATGTCAGGTTGGGGGTATGAAGTGGGGCTGGCATTTGGGAGCTGCGTCAGAAGGGTGTGGTGGGGCAGTGCAAAAGTGCGGGCTTTCCTCTGGTTTCCTGCGCTGCGGGGCTGGGGGGGCGGAGACGATGACGGGGGAGGCGGGGCCTTAACTGGTTCTTCCCCGCGCTGGAGCAGTGCCTGGAGGAGGGATAGATTGGGGGATGATCCCACTTTGGGAGGGGTCGGGTTATTGGCGGGAGTTTCCGGGGTCAGCAGAAGTTAGCTGACCCACGGAAGTACAATGGAGGATGGTTCGCGGCTGGGAGGGTTCCTAGCCTGGGGAGGAAGGGAGGGGGGGAAAAGGAGAATACCGGGTTGCTGCTGGTAGGGTCAGGAAGGAGCTGGTGGGGGGACAGAGGGGAGGTGTTGTCGCTGTGGGGACTGGGTCGGTCAGGGGGTGCTGGCCTGGGGAGGGCAGTCGACGGGCTATGGCTAGTCGACGGGGGAGGGGGGCGGGACGCCCTCTGATCCGGTTGGTCACCTGGAATGCGAGGGGATTGAATGGGCCGGTGAAGCGGTCAAGGGTATTTGCTCATCTGAAGGGGCTAAAGGCAGATGTGGCAATGCTTCAGGAGACCCACCTGAAGGTGGCGGACCAGGTCCGCCTGAGGAAGGGATGGGTGGGGCAGGTTTTCCACTCTGGGTTGGATGTGAAGAACCGGGGAGTGGCGATTCTGGTGGGGAAAAATGTGTTGTTTGAGGCATCGGAGGTGGTGGCGGATAAGGGGGGTAGGTATGTTATGGTTAGGGGCAGGTTACAAGGAGAACATAGAACATAGAACAGTACAGCACAGAACAGGCCCTTCGGCCCTCAATGTTGTGCCGAGCCATGATCACCCTACTCAAACCCACGTATCCACCCTATACCCGTAACCCAACAACCTCCCCCTTAACCCTACTTTTATTAGGACACTACGGGCAATTTAGCATGGCCAATCCAACTAACCCGCACATCTTTGGACTGTGGGAGGAAACCGGAGCACCCGGAGGAAACCCACGCACACAGGGGGAGTACGTGCAGACTCCACACAGACAGTGACCCAGCCGGGAATCGAACTCTGGGACCCTGGAGCCGTGAAGCATTTATGCTAACCACCATGCTACCCTGCTGCCCCTAAAGTGGTACTTGCTAGTGTGTATGCCCCAAATTGGGACGATTCGGGCTTTATGAGGCGTATGTTGGGATGGGTCCCGGATCTGGAGGCCAGAGGTCTGGTCATGGGGGGGGGGGGGGGGGGACTTCAATACGGTGTTGGATCCTTCACTGGATCGGTCCAGCTCTAGGACGGGTAGGAGGCCGGCGGCGGCCAAGGTACTGAGAGGGTTTATGGACCAGATGGGTGGGGTGGATCCATGTAGTTTTGAGAGGCCGAGGGCACGCGGGTACTCTTTCTTCTCCCACATACATCGGGTCTACTCTCGGATAGACTTCTTCGTAGTGAGTAGGGGACTGATTCCGAGAGTGGTGGAGGCCGAGTATTCGGCCATTGCAATCTCCGACCACGCTCCGCATTGGATAAAGTTGGAGATGGGGGAGGTGCGGGACCAGCGCCCGTTGTGGCGGTTGGATGTGGGGTTGCTGGCGGAGGAGGAGGTGTGTAGGAGGGTCCGGGCAAGTATTGAGGGGTACCTCGAGGTGAATGATACGGGGGAGGTTCAGGTGGGGATGGTCTGTGAAGCCCTGAAGGCAGTGATTCGTGGGGAGCTGATATCCATCCGGGCACACAGGGAGAGGAGTGAGAGGGATAGACTGGTGGGAAAGATGCTGGAGGTAGACAGGAGGTACGCAGAGGCACCAGAGGAGGGACTGTTGGGGGAGAGGCGCAGCCTGCAGGCTAAATTTGATTTGCTGACCACTCGAAAGGCGGAGGCACAGTGGGGGAAGGCACAAGGGGCAGTGTACGAACATGGTGAAAAGGCGAGTAGAATACTGGCTCATCAGCTCCGCAAGCGGGATGCGGCTAAGGAAATTGCTGGAGTGAGAGACAAGAGTGGGAATGTGGTGCGGAAGGGGGTAGAGGTGAACGAGGTCTTGAAGGACTTTTACGGGAAACTGTACCGGTCGGAGCCAACGGGGGAGGAGGGAAATGGAGAGGTTCTTCGACGGGCTTCCTTTCCCGAAGGTGCAGGAGGAGAAGGTGGAGGGGTTGGGTCGCCGATTGAGCTGGAGGAGCTAGTTAAGGGGATCGGGTAGATGCAGTCACGGAAGGCACTGGGGCCGGATGGGTTCCCGGTGGAATTTTATAAAAAGTTTGCGGACCGAGTGGGCCCCTTGCTGGTGCGGACACTCAATTAAACGTGGGAAGGGGAGACTTTGCCCCCGACGATGTCGCGGGCGCTGATCTCGTTAATTTTAAAGAGGGACAAGGACCCCCAGCAGTGTGGTTCATGCAGGCCCATATCTCTCCTCAACATGGATGCTAAGGTGCTGGCAAAAATCCTGGCCATCAGGATAGAGGTCTGTGTGCCAGGGGTTGTGCACGAGGACCAGACAGGTTTTGTGAAGGGAAGGCAGCTGAACACGAATGTGCGGAGATTGTTGAATGTCATCATGATGCCGGCGATTGAGGGGGAGGCAGAGATAGTGGTGGCGCTGGATGCGGAGAAGGCCTTCGATAGAGTGGAGTGGGGGTACCTATGGGAGGTGATGGGGAGGTTTGGATTTGGTGAAGGGTTCATTAGATGGGTAAGGCTGCTATATGAGGCCCCGATGGCGTGCGTGGCCACAAATGGGAGGAGGTCGGAGTACTTCCGGCTTTACCGAGGGACCAGGCAGGGTTGCCCCCTGTCCCCCTTGTTGTTTGCACTGGCAATCGAGCCGCTGGCGATGGCGTTGAGGGATTCAGAGAGGTGGAGAGGCTTGGTGCGAGGTGGGGAGGAACATAGGGTGTCGTTGTATGCCGATGACCTGCTACTGTATGTGGCGGACCCGGTGGGAGGGATGCCGGGGGTGATGGAGCTGCTAGCTGAGTTTGGAACCTTTTCAGGTTATAAATTAAATTTAGGCAAGAGTGAGGTGTTATTGGTGCACTATGGAGACCAGGAGGAAGGAATTGGTAGGCTCCCGCTTAGGCGGGCAGGGGAGAGCTTTAGGTACCTGGGGGTGCAGGTGGCCAGGGACCGGGGGACTCTTCACAAACATAATTTCACCAGACTTGTAGATCAGATGGAGGAGGAGTTCAAGAGGTGGGACATGCTGCCATTGTCATTGGCGGGGAGGGTACAGTCCGTCAAAATGACGGTGCTTCCGAGGTTCTTGTTCCTCTTTCAGTGCCTGCCCATCTTTATCCCCAGGGCCTTCTTTAGGAGAATGACTAGCAGTATTTTGAGCTTTGTGTGGGCACATGGGACTCCGATAGTGAAGAGGGTGTTCCTGGAGCGAGGGAGGGATAGAGGCGGGCTGGCGCTGCCCAACCTTCTGGGGTACTATTGGGCAGCCAATGTGTCAATGGTGCGTAAATGGGTGATGGAGGGGGGAGGGGCGGTGTGGAAAAGAATGGAGATGGCGTCATGTAGAGGTACGAGCCTGGGTGCCATGTTAACGGCGCTGTTGCTGCTCTCCCCTAAGAGGTTTACCACGTGCCCAGTGGTGGCGACGACCCTAAGAATCTGGGGACAGTGGAGACGGCATCGGGGGGAAACAGGGGGCTCGATGGAGGCTCCACTGGATGGCAATCATCGGTTCATACCGGGAAACAAAGATGGGGGATTTAGGGGGTGGCATAAGGTGGGCATCAGTAAACTGAGGGTCCTGTTTATTGGCGGGAGGTTTGCGGGCCTGGGGGAACTGGAAGATAAATTTGGGCTTCCCCAAGGGAACATGTTCAGATACTTGCAGGTAAAGGCATTTGCTAGGCGACAGGTAGAGGGATTCCCTCTGCTGCCCTCACGGGGGACGATGGACAGAGTGCTTTCGGGGGTGTGGGTCAGAGAGGGGAAGGTGTCTGACATCTATAAGGTAATGCAGGAGGTGGAGGAGTCGTCAGTGGAGGAGCTGAAGGCTAAATGGGAGGAGGAACTCGGGGAGCAGATAGACGACGGGACTTGGGCGGATGCCCTGGAGAGAGTCAACTCTTCCTCCTCATGTGCGAGGCTTAGTCTCATCCAATTTAAGGTGCTGCACCGGGCCCACATGTCCGGGACTATGATGAGTAGGTTCTTTGGGGGCGAGGACAGGTGCACCAGATGTTCGGGGAGTCCAGCGAACCATGCCCATATGTTCTGGGCATGCCCAGCACTGGAAGAATTCTGGAAGGGGGTGGTGAAGACAGTGTCGAGGGTGGTTGGATCCAGGGTCAAACCAGGGTGGGGACTCGCGATTTTTGGAGTTGTGGTAGAGCCGGGAGTGCAGGAGACGAAAGAGGCCGGTGTCCTGGCCTTTGCGTCCCTAGTAGCCCGACGAAGGATCCTGCTACAGTGGAAGGATGCAAGGCCCCCAAGTGTGCAGACCTGGATCAGTGACATGGTGGGATTTATAAAATTGGAAAGGGTCAAATTTGCCCTGAGAGGATCAATAAAAATTATTTTTTAAAAAAGTGACCAACTGCCCCTAGCGCCCGATGGTACCGCCACCCCTCCCACCCCCTCCCCTTCCCCCACCTCGTTCCCCACCCCGCTTCCCCACCCCAGTGACCCTCTGTCTGCTTGGCCCTTCGTGCTATACCACATCGTCCAGTGATTCCCCAGGAAGCACATCATCTGTGGAGGTATCCTGCTGCTTACCACACCCTGTGGCCTTTGACGCTCCTGGCGGACATCCTCTGAGGACCCTTTGGTTAGAGGGGTCCAGCCCACTCGCTGGCGGAACATGCCCTGCTGTGCAACCTTGTTCTGAATGCTGACTCCGAGATGCACAGTTGTGGTATGCGGTGGGGTGGGGGGGTAGGCACCAGCACCACCCTGTGGGGAAGCTCCAGGCCAGCTCCCAGCACTTTCTCTACTCGGTCAGTGCCTATAGGGCTCTGGGGGTCAGTCGAGACAAAGAAGCTGGAGTGGGCTCATGATGCCCTTGCGTCATCTGGCTCTGCCAGCCCTGGCAGCTCCCAATGTCTGCACCGTGGTGTCGACACCCTCGGCTATGCCCCTCCATCAGCGGGCCAAGCTCTGCAGTGCCTCACCAATGTCCACCTGTACCTGATGTACGTTACCCAATGATTGGGACATACTCCACATCGTCCCCCAGGCTCTCCACTATGGTTGGATCAGGACGGCATCCCTGAATCTTGGATTTTGAGGCAGGTACTTTGGGCCGAGTCTACTTGCTGGCATGACTGCATGCTGTGTGGGATTACCTCTGCGGGATCAGTCGAAGTGCTGCTCTCCCTCATTAGTGGGGCGCTGGTGGGTGCAATCTCAGCATCTCAGCCGGCTGGTATTTTCAGCGTGACACCTTCAGGACCTCGTTAAGTGGACCAATTAACATTTGATATTGGTGACGGCCTCGTCGTTTTGACCATCAGGAAACCCTCAGCAGTTCTCACTCTCTACCACACTTAGTAACTTTTCCTTTAAATTATGCCCATAATTTATTTTTAAATGGACATAACCAAACGGTGAGCTATTATATTGCCTATAGCTTGATCAGAGAGATGAAGAAAGGCAAGTTGTGATGGTTGAGGGAAGTGATGTGGAAGGAAAAACCTTGGAAAGATTTAAATGTGTTGGGGAACATGCACCAAAAGTAGGTCAACGAGGACAAGGGGTAATGGATGATTGAGACTTACAGGATAGGAAATAGGCAGCGGAGCTTTGGATGAGTTGGCGTTTAGAGAGGATGGGAGGGCAGCCAGGACAGTATTGGAATGCATACAATACAGCAGAGAATCAGGATACTGGGCCCAACTGACCTGTTCTGGTTTTTATGATTCACATAAGCTGACTCCCCCGAATAACAATTTAAAAGTTAAGCTACTTTTATGTTAGGTACACACAAACATGAGATGTCCCGACATTTTTTTGTGAAGACGACCCACCAGCTACTAATTTGTTATCCTGGATCTCTTCCAGAAACATCTTAGCAAGCAACTTAGAAGTGTAAATGGTGGATCCGGAAAGCTGGAAGCCTATCCCTCTAAAGATGAGAAATGTATATGCACAAGAAGGGGATACAGGAAGATGGGGGCAGGGAGGAACATTAGCAAAAGAAAAATTATGTAGTATGATGCAACATTAGAAAATTATAAGTTGGCACAGCTAATTGAGGAGTTTATAATTACACCATGGTTTGGTAAATCACTCAAATCAGAGAGGTCCCAAGTTCAATAAAAGGTCTGTGCTACCTCATCACAATCGCGGATACAGCCATATTAGAGGCAGTAAAATTAGATTGTGCACTCCCAGGCTCTGGCAGGAAAGGAAGGAAACACAATGAAATTAGTACTGTTGCATTTGATCACTACCAGGTAACTTATTTTGGGATGTATGACTATACAAACATTTTATAGTGTAGCAGAGTTCAGCTCACGTGCTTATGTCCTCATGATTAAATGACCTGTCAATACGCAAACCTAGTTTCATACACAACCTTTTGGGCAAGGGTACTGATAGTTAATGAATAGGACCTCCACAGCAGGCAATATACTTAGAACTGAAGTGGCGAGAAATTGAGATTGGGAAAGGGAGATTGTTACAATTTAGTTGCAAATTTTTCCTAAATACTAAAATTTCTGTATTTATAACTATTTCCTGAGGTATTTTTCATGCTTATCCTTCACTTCAAGGGCAAACAACTGTGTGCAGCACATGATCTTGACCATACTTTTGCAAATTGCTCCCACAACACACACTACGCAGCAATGAATAACCTATTATGTTCATGCTTATAAAGCATAGCTATTGTGTACATATCGTCCAACATTTAGAATATTAGATGAATATTCCTCATCTTGCTTTATAGAATTCAAAGTCGAAATGGAATTTTTCATCAACTAACAAATTCCAAAAGAAGCTTCTCTGCAAGATTTCAGATCTCATCACATTCTACACATTAATCTCTAATACTGTAAACTGAAGTAAACACTGTTTATCATATCTTTTGAACTTCAAAATATCACAACGCAACAATCCAGACTCAAGGCAAACAAAAATGATTCAGTAACAAAATACATTGCAGAGAAAGAACAATTGAACACATACAAATCTCAACAAATAAGTTACAAAACAATCTGTACATGTACATATATGTGCAAATACTACACAAAACATAGCACAAAGTGTCAACATACAATAAAATAGTCTACAAGCAAAACACTGGGCGAGAACAGCAACTGAATGAGAGAATGATCAGATTCAGTGAAAACTGATATGAGATGCAGTGGGGGGCGGCGGGGGGGAGAGAGAAAAACACACAATAGATCAGCACCTGCTATAGGACTCATCAGCAAAACTAGCGGTGAACAATTCAATCTCAAAAGGTACTTTTTCCAGAACTCAGAGTATTCGATAATAACTAAAATCTTCCATCACTGCATAACAAACTCCAGTCATCTCTACTTAAAAAGCCTCTCTCTAACTACAAGGGAAATAATAGTGAGAGCAAAGGAAGCCTGGGCTCGTGCCATATGGTTGAAACAAAGAAACAGCCAATCACAGAGTGCTGAAATTGAGAGATAATTACAAACTACAATCACAGTCCTATGGGAACAATACAGGAGGCCCTACAAATGGGGGCTTTTCAACTTTGTGTACAACTAAGATCTCCCATTCTAACACTAACAAATACAAAGTTGTGGGTTCAAGCTAACAAAGACTAGACCAGCTCTCTTACTCCAATTAAATGAAACAAGCCCATCATACAGTGTAAAAGAATGACCAGCTAAGCCTCTGCAGGGACCTTAATCTAGCTGCTCATCAGTTATTGTTCGTAACCCTCAAGTAACCTACATCAGCTGCTGTTCAGTTCCTTTTCATTATACCACCAAGAACAGCTGGTACACTTTACATTTCTCTCTCAAAGAAAATCAGAGTTTAGAAAACCCATAATGCACTTTCACAAACACATTAATGTTGCAAATGATAACTGAATACAGGGGCTGAGATGGGTTCTTCAATTCAATAGCTTTTCTTTCTTACAGGTTAATTTATCATTCTCAAATAATAATTTCTTACAATGCATTGGGTAAGCTGCAAGATCCTGGTAACGTATGAACCAACATTAAATACATAACAAGTTTACAAATAATATTAAATAGTATATAATTCTTTATAGTGTAGCATAATTTCAAATACATAGAAGCATTAGATATTTACTGTTTGTTTTTCCCAAGTTGGTTGGTACACTGCTACAGCTTTTCCCAAGTTGGTTGCTACACTGTGCAGCCATCTAAGATGGCCACCTGCAAAGAACCATGGGGATTATGGCCAATCCAGGACTCGGACAGATACAGAGCTTACGTGTATCTGAAACACAGGTAACCAAGCCGGATCAAAACCCCCCGCTCATTTGCATCCCATTTTCCCAGGACAATAGAACTCCAATCAAGAAACCGGTACAGCCACAGACTGATCGGCGCCACTCCCTTTACTCAGAGAGCCCAAAGGCCAAGGTCAATGACCGCTAAGGACCTGTCCAGCCACCAAGGCACCCGCCCCTTTATTGACAGAAATCGAAGACAGTGATCAGAGCCCTGTCGAACTATTGGGTCCAAGGTTAAGGACCGTCCCCAGAGGGATAAAAGGGAGCACAGCCATGTGTTCTGTCTCTTTTGGATCCAGCCTGTGCCAACCCAATCGTAGCAGGAACAGCCAGCCAAGTTCAAGACCAACGATCGCTACCTGACGGATGAGCCCAGCAGAGACAGAGCCACTTTCTTTGAACCAGCCAAGTGAAATCCAGATAAAGGCCTTATCTATTTGCACAGTGCCGGTCACGCTGAAGTTAAGTTTCGGTTATTGTAGCTGATACGGGTAGTTTAACTCCGAGTAGATATTGTGTTTGCATGTCGAGGTAACTCTTGCATGTGTAAATAAACCATCTTTTGAACTAACTAACTGGTTGTGTGGTCATTTGATCGATATAAGGGAAAGCTTGTGGTTCACCAACATTATCATTAATATTAGCAACAATATTGGCGATGCTGTTGGGATCGAAAACGAGCACAACTGCTACCCAGCTTATAGAAATAAAATATTCTAATCTTACTATTCTTTGATTTGTCACAAATGTTAAATTATTTTTTCTTAGATATTTTCTTAGATACAAGTGAAACAAGATCAAACACCACTTTGCAACATTGTAAAAATTTCTTAACTGGAATAATCTATGACCCTAAAGATAACTGACCAATTTATCTGATTGATTTCCATTAACAAATCTCTGCTAATTAACAATACTTACAACGTTACTCTCTTTTGAACATATGAATTGAAAATTAAAGTTCTTCGATACAGTTATATGAATTTGGAAGTTGCATTTGGGAATAGTTCTCTAAAATGGATAAACCCAATAAGTTGGCAGCAATTACATTAATTGCTGTGTCGCAAAGTATAGACAGGGCTCTGAGTTGTTCCCTCTTCTCACCACCAGAGGTTAAAACAGAACACGCAAGTAAACTCAAAGTGAGGAAGGTATTTATGATTAATGACCTTGTGTCTGGGATTCTGACTGAATGTTATGTTATGATATCATCTTCGCACCACGATGCAGCATTTTCAGTTTTTATTTCAGATTTTCAGTGGTGTCTTAAATCAGCTGTCCAAAAACTGAAGCTGTCCAAAAACCGGGCACTTTCATAATGCGCCATGCATCAATTTTAATTTAAAAAATAACGTACCTGGATAATTCGAATCAGAGTTGCACTGGTACAGTGAGAGGTCTGACCCGTTATCAGTTTTACGTGCCAGTCCATTCTCACACTCCGAGCAACCCTAGCCCACCCGACCCGGCCCAAATCACCTGCCTCAAAATTCAACAAGATCCAAGATCCGGCATGGTCTCGGTCCTGACGTTGCCAGTTTTGAGCCACTGTTGCATTTTGCTTTTTGTTTACCCTTTCCGCTTAACTTTCGAAGTATCCTAGCTCCCCACCATGCAAGTAGGGAATACCCTATGGAGTGCATGGGGTGGGTTCCTTGCGGGTCTCGGTCTTTAAAAGTTACCCTGAAGTTAGACGTGACTTTTCCTTCCGACTCTTTTAGAGTAGCTATGAATGTAAAACTGGAAGACCAATCCAAAGTTAGTGATTTAATTTGCTTTATCAGATAGTTCCAGTGCAGCGTAATTGTCTCGAAGTTAGTCCTTCCGGACAGTTGCCGGGTAAACCCTTACCTAGGTACTCTTCAAATCTGATTCTGGGGAGGCAGGAAATTAGGGGTCATTATCAGCAGGATTGAGAGCAAACATCGGTCCCAACATTCAAAGCCCTGCATGTTAGTATACCAACAGGCTGCCATTAAAATGTTATTCCTATCTTGTAAACCCAATGACAAGTAGTTTTTCCAGTGACATGAAGATATTTATAGAAATTGCCATTTGAAAAAAATTATGTTACTTATTTTACAGATCTGTAAAAAAGAAACTACCAGCATGGGAAAGAGCAGTAAGCCATACAAAACATGAAATGTAAGTTAGGCGGCATTAGCCTTATCAACCTATATCATACCAGGGGCAAAAGAAAACATTTCCCTAGTCCTGAAATTATATTGTAGGATACAAATACTTAATATATTCTGCTACAAATCATATTTTAGCAGAGCATTCACCTTTTCCTATTGCTAAGATAGCAGGAGAATTTCAGACAAAGTAAATGTTGACATTTTTTCTCCACAGCTTGTTTTTCCTTTGAACAGCTCGAAACTGTAGCTTGAGGTGTGCCACTCTACATTAAACAAGGCTGACCAAGAGTCTCTCCTACTTTGTCATATGCAGGTTTACAATTACCTGTTTGGCCACATTATGAATGCACCGTCTGTGACCATTAAATACTGCAATGGGAACTCAAACCTAGAGCTCCTGGCTCAGATGTGGTGCAGCGAGTAGTGTCCTTACAAGACCATCAAAGTCTTCAACTAACACTATTAAATTCAACCTGCAGGAGCACAAAATAAAAATGGGTTCCAAGCCAATGAAACGGAGTAGTGACCAAAGGTTTGACCACAAACTAGTGGCTCCTCGGGAACGTTGTTTCGGAGATGATGCAGGTTGCGCTGAAAAGGGTTAAAGGAGAAAATTCCAAATGAGGAGTCTAGATGGGCTGACGGCAATGTGAAGTTGATGCACATGTGAGAGGAATGGAGAATTCATGCAGTGTGTTTCAGGGCTGAAGGTGGTTATAGACAGAGCCAAGAGGCTGTGTGCAAGACCCATGAAGAGATTTAAAGGAATCAGAAGTTTAGATTTGAGACATCGAGGGACATTGTAGGTCACGAAGAATAGGTGTGATGGGAAAATAAGAGTGCAGGACAGGATGCCAGCAGCTGGATGACCTCTAGATCATGAATGAATGGAGGCCAGCTGGAAAAGCATTATAAAATAGAGACTGGAGCGAAAAAGTAGAGACAGGCTGTGGTACGGATGAAGACAATGTTAGAGGTGAACAGAGCAGTCTTCCAGGTGAATAAGGGTCAAGAATTTCAGCTGAGTGGGAAACAGGACATTGAGTTAGCTTGAGTCAACTTTAGCCTACAACAGTTGCCAGGAAGCACAACAAAGTCTGTGGTGAGGGCGCTGAGTTTGGTCCAGAGCTTAAACTGGCTTCCAAATGTTTACCTGAAGAAAACTCGAGTATGTATGGCAGACAAGCAGTAACAGGTAGGCAGCAAAGGGGTCTGGAAAGGTGGCAGTAAAATTGAGTTGATGTTATCAATGTACATGTGGAAGCTCAGATGATTTTGACAAGGAATGGCTTTACAATGAAGGACAGGGCTAAGAAATGAAGTGCAAGGTAAAACTAACAAGATGCAATCATAAAAGCAAATTACTGTGGATGCTGGAATCTGAAACAAAAACAGAAAAAATGCAGGAAACTCTCCGTTGGAAAAGCTTTGACGAAGAGTTATCCAGGCCCGAAACATTAGCCCTGTTCTCTCTCCACAGATGCTGTCAGACCTGCTGAGATTTTCCAAGCATTTTCTGAAGATGCAAATTATACCATACTGTGTTTATGGCCACCAAGCGGAAGTTCTATTCATAGGTTACACACAGGTGAAGCTCTATTTCACTAGGCACTACCCATTTTTCAATTGGTAAGAAGATGTGGAATATATTTTCACATAAAACTAAGATGGTTCAAAACTAAATGTTAAACATTCCCAGGAGATCTGACAGAGTACTTTTTCAACCAGGCTTCACATGGGATCACCATTTCAATGCTATAAAACATTTGAGCTTTAGTGAATTCAGGGGTCAGATCAGTACTTTAAAAACAAAAATAGCAGCACCATTTGAGCATTAATGGGGTGAAGTGGGGTAGGAAGCATTGCAAAACACCCTGTTGTGGTGATAATTCAATTAATTACATAACTTACATTATAATATAGTCACAGCATAATTTTAAAAGCATTGCACTCAGGATGCATTTTTTTTTTTAAAAAGGATAACGAATACTCAGAGGTATTTCAATATATTAAAAATTAAGGGTGCGCCCCAGTCTATGGTCTTGTTGCACACATGCATGTTCCATGGATCAAGAAGCTCAACTTGCTTGCATTTACATTGCGATGTAAAATCTGGTACATGCATATTGAGGAGTTATTTTGTTGTATAGAAAAATGTACTGTTTTAATTTTCAACACAAACAGATTTTACCTTCGGTTGCACAGGTTTAGGTGCCCAATTTTCTGGTCAGTATCCCCCTAGGAAGCAGTTTACGTTAAAGTGATGAAACCATATTTTATATCGCTAAAATCCACCATGAAGTGGAATGGAAAGTACTGCAAAATTCAAATATGTGGAACTGCTGATATTACGCTATTACTCAATTTTCAAACTGCTTTCCTGTCTGATTTTATCGTACTTCCAATAAAGTGGCACTATGCTCAATAATGTATTTTATAACTGCACAACAATCTGAAAATAACTTTCTATTTTTCTCGATTTCATAAGTTTACATGGCATAGTAATTCCTAATAGACTTTGATTAATTCAACAACTGAATAATCAATGGCTGGGACTAAGGAACTTGTCTAAAACTAAATTGGGGGAGTGAATTCAGCTGCAATGAAGTAGAATGTCTAAGTAGCGTGTGTATGGCCCCTGAATTCTGATGCAAAACTACAAGTTAACAACATTTTTGGATGAGTTCCTCTGGTTGTATGGATTAGTGCTAATGGAAACATAATGGATGGATTACTGATTAATATTTCTCAAGAAATAAACGCATTCTCTGAGCAAGCATTTTATGATGTTGCTCAATATAGCAAATATAGTAAATATTACTGCTATGTTGATCATTCTCTGAACAATTACCAGAGGAAATCTTACATCTTATGTAACATCTTACCCAGAACATCTTACCCAGCGGTCTAAACTAGTTCAAAGGCATCACTAAATAACAAATTTGACATTTTTAGCTAAGCAGCTGGAAATAATCAAATTAAATTTTAATGGTGAACACTAGAATATACTTATGTACAATATTGATATACTAAATCAATACTTTTTGTCAACTGCAAACATTCCTTATGAACATTCCAATGCTAACCGTGTTCATGTCTATGATACATCTAGTGATACAAGTTCAATGAAGATTGATGGCATTTTCTTGGTCGAGGTCCTTCATGCTAGAAACACTCACTCATTTCACCACTTGGTGACTTTTCACCACAGATTGCTCAAAACATTTCCAGAAAATATTTAATCTGGCTTTTATTTAAAAGCTGGCATTAATAATTTTCAAAAATATAAATACAATTTTAAAAAATTACAGATTTCACACCCAAATTAAGTGTATTCACCAATTTGGGCGGCCTGGTAGTACAATGGTTAGCACTGTTGCTTCACAGCGCCAAGGACCCGGGTTCGATTCCCGACTTGGGTCACTATCTGTGCGGAGTCTGCATGTTCTCCCAGTGTCTGTGTGGATTTCCTCCGGGCGCTCCAATTTCCTCTCAAGTCCAGAAAGACGTGCTCTTAGGTGAATTGGACATTGCAAATTCTCCCTCAGTGCAACCAAACAGGCACCGGATGTGGCGACTGGGGGATTTTCACAGTAATTTCATTGCAGTGATAATGTAAACCTACTTGTGACACTAATAAAGATTATTATAGCCTGCTGTGTACTTCCTCCCTGAAAAACCATAAAGGACTTGGTATTTTTGCCTAGATTTGATACAATATGTGCTGTGGTGTTACTAATTTCCTTGGATACATCAATATTGTATTTAGCTTCTAGCAGTTTTTGCACAACCATTTTTCAAACCTATTGGAAAATAAATAAATTTGTAATGTTTTATGGAGGCACAGAATTTTTATTAAATGCTTTCTCTGAAAAGAGCGTAAGTAAAAATTGATTCTTTACCAACCATCCAGAAAGTGTATAAAGTCAAGACAGAGTACCTGAGGTCATATTCATATACTGATCAAGTATCTTTTATTCAAATTCCTTGGGGCTGAATGTGTTTCAGGTTTCAGAACATTTTGGTTTTCGGATCCCACATATGGGCTTGGGTTTACCTACATTACAATGGCTGAAGCCTAGGCTTTATAGTTAAAAATCAATAAAATGACTAGAAAGGCAAGGTGCAACACTAAATTATAATTCCAGGGAACCTGTAATAAATTCCCACCCATGGTGACAGGCGATTCCGCCTGTAGGAGCGGGTTTGCAAGTAAACTGTTCAAACAAACAACGACTTCCTGCGCTAAAGATCAGATATAGTCGGCAAGGTTTGTCTCAGTTTAGGTTGGGTCGGCTCAGGTCAGAGACTTCCTGCGCTAAAGGTTGATGAGATTGAAAAACATGCAGTTGTTGGATGAGTTTGATTTTCAGAATTATGGATCAAGGATACATGACCAGTATATTATTTATTCCCACTTGAATTTTGAAAGCACAGTCATGAGGAAAATAGATGAGCATGGGGGTAAAATGAAGGGAAAACAGGTTTTGGTGGAATGGAACTTCAGCCTCTCCTCACTACACTTCACTGGGGAAGTGGATAGCAATTCAGGGATTAAACTGGTAGCTCCAAGGGCAATGATGAAAATGGAGAGTGTGGAGTTGAAAGGTAGCCACATAGCCAGAGAGAGAGAGAAAAAGAGAAGAGAGAGAAGGGAGAAGAGAGAGGAGAAAGAGAGAGAGAATCATAAGTTAAGGATAACAAGAGTAGGAGGTAGAAGCAGGTAAAGCAAAAGAGATGGGTAGAAACAGAGGGGATAGAGAAAAAATAATATATAGTGGCATTAGCGAAAATACCATATTCCTTATATCTTAAGTAATACCACAGGACTAGCTATTAATATGTCAAGCCTATACACCAGAATTCTAACTCAGTGCTTCTTAGACATGCATCATCAATACAGTAGGTCCTGGTTTAATGTTGTCTCGTTTAATAATGTTAATCAGCAAGTTAATTAGCCATGTATGTCATTGAATAAGCACCATAAGCTTAATTTTAACTTTATTTCTCGCATGACTCAATTGGAGCCATTTTGGGGCAACCTTCCCACATTTCCCAACTTCGGAGTTGCGACCTCCCCTGCTCCTAGAGTTCAGTCTCCGCCCCGCCCCGAACACTCGAGTGTTGGGAACAATAAGATATGCAGAATCCAGGAAGATTAGAGACTGGGAGGATTGGGAAGCCGTGAGGAGGCACTTCAAGTAGAAGGTTACATTTTTCTTTTAATCTTATTTTAGAATTCACCAATACAGGAACTTAGCAATGAAAATATTTCAATTAGAGGGTGCGATGTTTTAATAATTTTTTCTCTAATAAGATCTTGCAGAATCCAACGAGACTTTTAACACCGACTCCTATGGGAACCAACATTTCACTTAAAGTAGTGATTTCAAGAAATCAACCACAGCTTTAAGTGAAGACTTACTGTAGTGTGATACAAACTTCATAGGACAACTTAATGCAAAATGGAATCATTTTTTAAAACTTTCAGAAAACAAAAATGCCAATGATGACATATTTTCATAATTGTAATCTACCCAAAACATTATTAATGTACAAAATAACCACATGATTTACACATTGTAGGCATGAAACATATTTATGATAAAAAGAACTGTGCAACACAGGAAAGGAAATATAGTGCAATATATTTTCAAGTCATTTTCTTGCTGCACTGTTCTTTGTGCTATATGGCCCAGTACCACATCGTCACGTTGAATAATCCGCTACCTTCAGGAAAGCATCCTGGTAAACTGAAAGGTGCCTAATGGCCTTCACAACAAGCCTAACCATTCAGGGAATTTCCTACAATGCTTTATTTATTATTTAGCTGGGGTGAGTAATTGGCTGCAGCATAAGACCATAAGATATAGAAGCAGAATTAGGCCACTCGGCCCATCGAATGTGCTCCGCCATTCAATCATGGCTGATATTTTTCTCACCCCCATTCTCCTGCCTTCTCCCCATAACCCCTGATCCCCTTATTAATCAAGAACCTATCTATCTCTGTCTTAAAGACACAGTGATTTGGCCATCACAGCCTTCTGCGGCAAAGAGTTCCACAGATTCACCATCTTCTGGCTGAAGAAATTCCTCCTCATATCTAAGGAACGTCCCTTTAGTCTGAGATTGTATCCTCTGCTTCCAGTTTTTCCTATAAGTGGAAATATCCTCTCCATGTCCACTCTATCTAGGCCTTGCAGTATCCTGTAAGTTACAAGAAGATCCCCCCCTCATCCTTCTAAACTCCATGAGTACAGACCCAGAGTCCTGAACTGTTCCTCATATGACAAGCTCTTCATTCCAGGGATCATTCTTGTGAACCTCCTCTGGACCCTTTCCAAGGCCAGCACATCTTCCCTTAGATACGGGGCGTAAAACTGCTCACAATACTCCAAATGAGGTCTGACCAGAGCCTTATACAGCCTCAGAAGTATATCCCTGGTCTTGTATTCTAGCCCTCTCGACATGAATGCTAACATTGCATTTGACCTCCTAACTGCCGACTGAACCTGCACGTTAACCTTAAGAGAATCGTGAACAAGGACTCCCAATTTCCTTTGTGTTTCTGATTTCCTAAGCATTCCCCATTTAGAAAATAGTCTATGCCAAAATTCCTCCTTCCAAAGTGCATAACCTCACACTTCTCCACATTGTATTTCATCTGCCACTTCATTGCCCACTCTTCTAGCCTGTCCAAATCCTTCTGTAGCCCTCTTGCTTCCTCAATACTACCTGTCTTTCTACAGATCTTGTATCATCTGCAACTTAGCAGCAGTGCCTTCAGTTCCTTCTTCCAGGTCATTAATGTATATTGTGAAAAGTTGTGGTCCCAGCACAGACCCTTGAGGCACACCACTAGTCACCGGCTGCCATCCTGAAAAGATCCCTTTATCCCCACTCTCGGCCTTCTGCCAGTCAGCCAATCCTCTATCCATGCCAGGATCTTACCCTTAACACCATGGGCTCTTAACTTATTTAACAATCTCCGATGCACCTTGTCATACATACCTTTGATTTCAAGACTGCGCCTTGTTTTCACAGATTAAGTTATGATCTTGTTTTACCCTTGCATTGCAATCCTAATATAATTTTGAATTAATTAAGGCATTTAATTAAGACAGCAGTTAATAGCAAAAGAGGGGAAAGTAGCCAGATCTTAAAATAATTTGAAATCTTCATTGCCAAATTAAACCTTTAACAGCCAAAAATGTTGAATTTCTGATCTATATTAGCCACACTATTGATGATGCCAGAACTTCACAGAAGTAACTTTGTAGATTTCTATAGGAAAATTATTTAGTCTTTGAGTTGAACTTTTAACCTCAATCAGCCATTTCTATAACAGTTTTTTTGGTTAAAATCACAGAAAAACTTGTTCACCAGCAAACTGAGGTAATAACAATTCAATCATTGAGACAGACATACTAGATGGTAGCTATTTGGAAATTAATTTGACATTTGCATGCACATGGTTAAAAAAAGTTGGAAGTAGTGTTTATTTTGGAGAAAATGCATTCCATAATTACTTATACATAGGCTTCTGTTGATATAGATTGGACTTATCACATTTTCTGTTAAAATACCAGAAATGACAGCATTTTCAAAGCACAGTTGCTGTTTAACACTCATTCCTCCTAACTGATCCAAGTTAATTTGCATTTCGCAGAACTTGCAATGTCACAAACATCTGTACCATGGCATGAGACTTTTAGTACATTCACCAGTAGAGAATCTGAAATTAAGACCGGCTGTTAATAGTGTTTCAAAGCTGCCCAAAAGTTTCAAGGACTAAAAAGAAAGCAAGATTTTTTATTATGCATTTGCAAAGTTTGGGTTTTCTGCCAGCATTTATTGCCCATCCCCAATTGTCCTTCAAAAGTCAGTGAGGAACTGCTGTTGTCCATGTGGTGTAGGTTGTAGTAATAATCAAGGCCTAGTTTTAAGGCCGATTAAATTGGATATCTTAAATTAAAGAATTTGGCACTTTAAAAACTACAGTCTGCAGAAGCCTGCAGAATCCGAATTTACAGAACCCAAGACAAGCGGTTGGGGTCTATCTGAAGCAGCCCCTGAATGACCCATCAGGTAATTATCATTGCTACTTTTTTTAAAATTTAGAGTACCCAATTATTTTTTCCAATTAAGGGGCAATTTAGCATGGCCAATCCACCTACCCTGCACATCTTTTGGGTTGTGGGGGTGAAACCCACGCAAACACGGGGAGAATGTGCAAACTCCACACAGACAGTGACCCAGGGCCAGGATTCGAACCCGATTATCATTGCTACTTGAGGTTCACTGGCCTATTGTCCACAGTTCCTGATATCCCATCAACTGATAGTCGCTCCTACTCAGATGCATTAGCCTATTGTTCACAGTTCCTATAACCCATTACGCAATCATCACTCCTCCCAAGGCGGGCTCAGGTTCCCTATCAACAGGTCATCAACCAGACCATTGGGCACTGAGACCCTGCCTCCTGAGACTCCATTGGCCGAAGGTGAGGGCAGGTGGAGAAAGGAGGTGGGTGGCAATAGGGGGATGAAAAGATAGCCATTTTCCAAACATCTGGAGAGAAAGGACTGGAAGCAAAAGACTCAAAGCAAAAGACTCAAAGCTTGGTGTGTGAGGTGACCTTGACCAGACCAGAAGGAAGGAAGCAAGCAAGCAACAGCCAGCGAGAATCACCTTTGCAAAGACGAACCAGAGGGACTCAGAGATCGGATCTGCAGCTTACCAAATCACCTTTATGGTTAGTGTAGTCGAATCCTGGGTGTTTCTTGTATGTATAGTGGGTAATTTATGGGTTAACTATTTAATAAAGTGTGTTGCATTATATCTGTGTCCTACTTTGTTCTCATAAATAAAGACATCTGGGTAAACTTTAATTAAAGAGCTGGTTGAAGTATCTGACTTGGACAGATACAAGGTATATCATAGCGCTGTTGGGAAGGGAACTCCAGGATTTTGACCCAGCGACAATGAAGGAACAGCGATATATTTCCAAGTTAGAATGGTGTGCGACCTGAGAGGAACTTGCAAGTGGTGGTTTCCCTTGTATCTGATGCCCATGTCCTTCTAGGTGGTAAAGATCATGAGATTAGAAGATGCTATTGATGGAGGCTTGGTGTGCTGCTCCAATGAATCATTTAGATTGTACACAGTGATTTCACGGTGCATTGGTGCTGCAAGGAGGAGTGAATGTTATTTTTTTTAAATAATGTTTATTAAGATTTTCAAAAACATAAAATAACAAGAAAACCGAATTAACAACAACAAAAAGAAAAAACACAATAACCCCCAAAACCAACCCCCCCCCCCCCCCCCCCCCCCCCGCCCCAGTAACTACAAAAAGAATAGATAAGCACCCGGCATATTCAATAAACACATATACACATTTCTCCTTTCCCCCGCAACAAACCCCCCCCTCTCCTCCTCCCCCCTCCTCCTCCCCCCTCCTCCTCCCCTCCCCTTCCTCCTCCCCCCCCTCCCCCTTCCTCCTCCCCCCCCTCCTCCTCCCCTTCCTCCTCCTCCTCCCCCCCTCCTCCTCCCCCCCCCCTTCCTCCTCCTCCCCCCCCTCCCTCCTCCCCCCCTCCTCCCCCCCCTCCTCCTCCCTCCCACCCCCCCCCTCCCCCCCCTCCCCCCCTCCTCCTCCCTCCCTCCCTCCCCTCCTCCCTCCCTCCCCCCCTCCTCCTCCTCCCTCCCTCCTCCCCCCCTCCTCCTCCTCCCTCCCTCCTCCCCCCCCTCCTCCTCCTCCCTCCCTCCCTCCTCCCCCCCTCCTTCTCCTCCCTCCCTCCCCCCCTCCTCCTCCTCCCTCCCTCCCCCCCTCCTCCTCCTCCCTCCCTCCTCCCCCCCCTCCTCCTCCTCCTCCTCCCTCCCCTCCTCCTCCCTCTCCCCCCCCCCTCCTCCTCCTCCTCCCTCCCCTCCTCCTCCCTCTCCCCCCCCCTCCTCCTCCTCCTCCCCCCCTCCTCCCCCCCCCCTCCTCCTCCCTCTCCCTCCCCCCCCCTCCTCCTCCCTCTCCTCCCCCCCTCCTCCTCCCTCTCCCTCCCCCCCCTCCTCCTCCTCCCTCCCTCCCCCCCCCTCCTCCTCCCTCCCTCCCCCCCCCCCTCCTCCCCCTCCCCTCCTCCCTCCTCCCCCCTCCTCCCCCCTCCCTCCCCCTCCTCTCCCCCCCCTCCTCCTCCCTCCTCCTCTCCCCCCCCTCCTCCCCCCCCTCCTCCCCCCCCCCTCCCTCCTCCCCCCTCCCTCCTCCCCCCCCTCCCTCCTCCCTCCTCCCCCCCCCTCCTCTCCTCCTCCCTCCTCCCCCCCCCTCCTCCCCCCTCCTCCTCTCCCCCCCTCCTCCTCTCCCCCCCTCCTCCTCCCTCCCCCCCCCTCCCTCCTCCCCCCTCCCCCCCCCCCTCCCTCCCCCTCTCCTCTCCCCCCCTCCTCTCCTCTCCCCCCCCCTCCTCTCCTCTCCCCCCCCCTCCTCTCCTCTCCCCCCCCCTCCCTCCTCCCCCCCCCCTCCTCTCCCCCCCCCCTCCCTCCTCTCTCCCCCCCCTCCCTCCTCTCCCCCCCCCTCCCTCCTCTCCCCCCCCCTCCCTCCTCTCTCCCCCCCCTCCCTCCTCTCCCCTCCCCCCCCCTCCCCCCTCCTCCCCCCCTCCCCCCTCCTCCCCCCCCTCCCTCCTCCTCCCCCCCCCTCCCTCCTCTCTCTCCCCCCCCCCCCCTCCTCCCCCCCCCCTCCCTCCTCTCTCCCCCCCCCCCCCCCCCCGGGTTGCTGCTACAGCCAGCCTATTTTCCTACCGTTCTGCCAGGAAGTCCAGGAAGGCTGCCACCGCCTAAAGAACCCCTGTACTGATCCCCTCAGGGCAAATTTCACCATCTCCAATTTGATGAACCCCGCCATATCATTGATCCAGGCCTCCATGCTTGGGGGCCTCGCATCCTTCCATTGAAGCAAAATCCTCCGCCGGGCTACTAGGGACGCAAAGGCCAGAACACCGGCCTCTTTCGCCTCCTGCACTCCCGGCTCCACTACAACCCCAAAAATTGCGAGTCCCCAGCCTGGCTTGACCCTGGATCCTACCACCCTTGACACCGTCCTTGCTACCCCCTTCCAAAACTCCCCCAGCGCTGGGCATGCCCAAAACATATGGGCGTGGTTCGCTGAGCTCCCAGAGCACCTAGCACACCTGTCCTCACCCCCGAAAAACCTACTCATCCTCGTCCCGGTCATGTGGGCCCTGTGCAGCACCTTGAACTGTATGAGGCTAAGCCTCGCACAGGAAGAGGAGGGATTCACTCTCTCCAGGGCATCCGCCCACGTCCCCTCCTCAATCTCCTCACCCAGCTCCTCTTCCCATTTACCCTTCAGCTCCCCACCGAGGCCTCATCCACCTCCAGCATGACGTGGTACACATCCGAAATCCTCCCCCCTCCAACCCACACCCCCGAGAGCACCCTGTCCCGTACCCCACGTGGGGGCAGCAGAGGGAACCCCTCCACCTGCCAAATGCCCTAACCTGCATGTACCTAAACATGTTCCTCGGGAGGAGCCCAAACTTCCCCTCTAACTCACCCAGGCTCACAACCTCCCGTCCACAAACAGGTCCCTCAACCTCCTATTACCTACCCTGTGCCAGCCAAGAAACCCGCCATCGATGCTCCCTGGAACAAACCGGTGGTTCCCCCGTATCGGGAACTCCATTGAGCTCCCCACTTTCCCCCTATGCCGTCTCCATTGCCCCCAAATTTTGAGGGTAGCCGCCACCACCGGGCCCGTGGATCTTCATCACCTCCAGCATTCCCCCCACTGGGTCCGCCACATATAGCAACAAGTCATCTGCGTATAATGACACTCGGTGCTCCTCCCCACCCCGCACCAGACCCCTCCAATTCCTTGACTCCCTCAACGCCATGGCCAGGGGCTCAATTGCCAACGCAAAGAGCAAGGGGGACAGGGGACACCCCTGTCTCGTCCCCCAGTACAACCGAAAGTACTCCAAACTCCTCCTATTCGTGGCTATGCTCGCCATTGGGGCCTCATAACAGCCTCACCCAACTGACAAATCCCTCCCCGAACCCAAACCTTTCCAGCACCTCCCACAAGTACCCCCACTCAACCCTATCAAAGGCCTTCTCCGCGTCTAATGCTACCACTATCTCCGCCTCCTCTTCTACCGCCGGCATCATGATAACATTCAGAAGCCTACGTATATGGTGTACAGCTGCCTTCCCTTCACAAACCCCGTCTGGTCCTCATGAATGACCCCCGGCACACAGTCCTCTATCCTGGTGGCCAAGATCTTCGCCAACAGCTTGGCATCCACATTTAACAACGAGATCGGCCTATATGATCCACACTGCAGGGGGTCCTTGTCCCGTTTAAGGATCAAGGAAATCAGCTCCTGTGACATTGTCGGGGGCAAAGCCCCCCCCCCCCCCCTCCCTCGCCTCGTTAAAGGTCTTACCCAACAGGGGGCCCAGCAGGTCTGTATACATTTTGTAAAATTCGACCGGAAACCCATCTGGCCCCGGCGCCTTCCCCGACTGCATGCTACCTATCCCTTTGATCAGCCCCTCCACCTGTCCCTCCTCCACCTTCGGAAATCTCAGCTTGTCCAAAAAGCGTCCCATTCGCCCCCCCCCCCCCCCCCCCCCCCCCCAGGGGCTCGGACCGGTACAATTCCCCGTATAAGTCCCTGAAGACCCCATTAATGTCCACCCCCCCTTCGCACCACATTGCCTCCCCTTTTCGTCACTCCACCAATCTCCCTGGCTTACGAAGCTGATGCGCCAGCATCCTACTCGCCTTCTCCCCATTTTCGTACACCGCTCCCTGTGCCTTCCTCCACTGAGCTTCCGTCTTTCCGGTGGTCAGCAAGTCGAACTTGGCCTGAAGGTTATGTCGCTCCCTCAACAGTCCCTCCTCCGGAGCCTCCGCATATCTCCTGTCTACCCTCACCATCTCCCCCACCAACCTCTCCCTCTCTCTTTGCTCTCCCCTCTCTCTATGGGCTCGGATGGAAATCAACTCCCCTCTAACCACCGCCTTAAATGCTTCCCAAACCATCCCCACCCGGACCTCCCCATTATCATTGGCCTCTAAGTACCTCTTGATACACCCCCAAACCCGCCCGCCCACTTTCTCATCCGCCAGCAGTCCCACCTCCAGGCGCCAGAGCGGGCGCTGGTCCCTCTCCTCCCCCAGCCCAAGGTCTACCCAGTGCGGGGCATGGTCCGAAATGCCCATGGCCGAACAATCGGCATCCTCCACCCTCGAAATCAGCCCCCTGCTCAGGACAAAAAAAAATCGATCCGGTAATAGGCTTTGTGCACGTGGGAAAAAAAGGAATACTCCCTGGCCCTCGGCCTCGCGAACCTCCACGGATCCACCTCTCCCATCTGGTCCATAAACCCCCTTAACACCTTAGCCGCCTCGGGCCTCCTGCCCGTCCTGGACATGGATCGATCCAATGGGGGATCCAGCACCGTGTTAAAGTCCCCCCCCAGTATCAAGCCCCCCGTCTCTAGATCCGGAATGCAGCCCAACATGCGCCGCATAAAACCCGCATCGTCCCAATTTGGGGCATAGACATTCACCAGCACCACCCGCTCCCCTTGCAACTTGCCGCTCACCATCATATACCTCCCTCCACTGTCAGCCACCACCTTTGACGCCTCAAACGTCACCCTTTTTCCCACCAGAATCGCCACCCACCCCGATTTTTTGCATCCAGCCCCGAATGAAACACCTGGCCTACCCAGCCCTTCCTCAGTCTAACCTGGTCTGCCACCTTCGGGTGCATCTCCTGGAGCATAGCCACGTCCGCCTTCAGCCCCTTCAGGTGCGAAAACACCCGGGCCCGTTTGACCGGCCCATTCAGCCCCCTCACATTCCAAGTTATCAGCCGGATCAGAGGGCTCCCTGCCCCCCTCCCCTGCCGATTAGCCATAACCTGTCCCCTGCCTGCCCCAGGCCAGCGCCCCTCGCTCGGCCGGTTCCCCACGGCGGCAAACCCCCACCCGGCCCCCCCTGCAGACACCAGCTCCTTCCTGGCCATTTCAGCAGACCCTCCTCCTCCCCCTCCCGCTCTTGCGCGGGGAAAAAAGCCCACGCTTCTCAGCTCCGACCCCGCCCCCATCCACCCTCAGTGCGGGAAACAGAAGAAAAGCCCGCGCTTTCTCTCTGCCCGACCTCGCCCCCACAAAAAAAGACAGCACCCCACCCACCCTAGAAACAACACACAATCAGCTTAAAACAGCATAAAACAGAGACCCTTCCCACCAAAAGTTAACACAGTTATTTACAAACCCCCGACCCTCAGTCAGAGTCCAACTTCTCGGCCCGCACACGTGGCGGCTCATTCAGCTTGGGCCTCCTGGCCAGTATTCTGTGGGCCCCCTCCAGCTCCAGGGGCCCCTGGAAGAACCCAGCTCCCATCAGTGAGTTCAACAAAAGGACCACATAGGCCCCCAGGTCTGACCCTTCCAGCCCCTCCGTGAGGCCCAGGATCTGCAAATTTTTCCACCTCGACCGGTTCTCCATCACCTCGAACTGCTCCTGCCACTTCTTGTGGAGCGCCTCGTGCATCTCCACCTTTACTGCGAGGGCCGCGGCCTCATCCTCTCTTTCGGAGGCTTGTTGTCGGAGCTCCCGGACCTCCACCCCCTGAGCTGTCTGCGTCACCAGCATTTAGCAGCGAGTCCAGCAGCTCCACTTTTAGCTCCTGAAAACAGCGGAGTCTCCTGCTGCACCCACTTCCTCAATTCCTCGAGACTTCTGCCGGCCGCCATCTTGATTCTCTTCCCCCGCTTTTTCTTAGGCGCTGCCACCGCTATTCTGCTGGCCCCGCTCCTGGTCAAGACCATAGACCACTGGGGATCCGCTGCAGACACCTTCCCACGTCGGGAACCGTTGAGCAAGTACTGCTGGGGGCCCTTAAAAGAGCCCAAAAGTCCGTTCCTGGCGGGAGCTGCCGAACGTGCGGCTTAGCTCCGCATAGCCGCAACCGGAAGTCCGGAGGAGTGAATGTTTATGGTGGTGGATGGTCCAGAAATCAGCGGGCCACTTTATCCTAATGGTGCTGCAGCTGCATTCCTGACTTGTGCCATGTAGATGGTCTACAGGTTTTGGGGTTATATGCCACAGAATTCCCAGCCTCTGACTTGTTCTTGTATCCATAGTAAATATATGGCGAGTGCAGTTCAGTTTCTGGTCAATGATAATCCCCAGGATGTTGACAGTGAAGGATTCAGATGCGATAGTGCCATTGAATGTCAATGGAAGATGGAGAAGCAAAATGGGCTAGATCACATGATGACACCATCACTGCGTTCCCTCCCTGTTTGAAACCAAAATTTCCAACTGCAGCATTTACATAGTAGACTGGAGTTCAGGTATCAGATTTTGAATGTTCCATCATTGTCCAGAGGCGTTTAAAGCAGAAAATTCTGAAGATAATCAGCTGATCAGGCAGCATACACCAATCCATCAAGAGGAAGAAGTGGGAGAAACATGCAGGAAGGCCAGGCACAGGAAAATGGGCATAATCACCTACAAATTGCCATATTAAAGATTTGAACCTGCTCCACAAGCCCAGTGGTGGTGACAGCCCTGAGGGTGTGTGGGCAGTGGAGACAGCACGTGGGACTGGAGGGTTATCAGTGTGGTCACCGATTTGTGATAATCACCAATTTGCTTCGTGGGGGCTGGATGGGGGCTTTAGGAGGTGGCTGCGGGCAGGGATTAAGAGATTTGAGGATCTCTTCATTGAGGAGAGTTTACCAAGCCTGGCGACATTGGAGGAGGAGTCTGAGTTGCCGGGTGGGAACGGATTTCCGCAGGTACGGGACTTTGTCCGGAGGCAGGTTCCAAGCTTTCCTCGCCTCCACCCGAGGGGACTACAGGATAAAGTGATGTCAAAAAACGGGAGTTGGGGACGTGGGGGGTTTTGGAAATATACAAGGAATTAATGGAGTGGGAAGGAGTCCCAATCGGTGAGGTGAAGAGGAAGTAGGAGAAAGAGTTGGGAGGGGAAGTCGAAATATGGGAAAAAGGCTTCGAGGAGAGTTAATTCATCCCCGTCATGTGGAGGCTCCAACCCGGAGCCTCCAAAGTCAGGCATATGGGTTAGCGACATGGCAGGGTTTCTCAGTCTGGGAAAAAGTTAAGTTCGCCTTGAGAGGTTCAACGCAGGGGTTCGCCCGGAGGTAGCAGCTGTTCATCGACTTCTTTAAGGAAAATTTAAAGTCAGCAGTAAGGGGGGTGGGGAGAGAGAGAGATGGGAGGCATGGACAAGGTAAGACAAGGACAAAGACCTTAATATACGGGTAATCAGGTGATTGGGGGGGGGGGGGGGGGGGAGGGGGAGGGGGGGGTAGTATAGTATGTTATTTTAATGTTGTTGTGTGTGTCGGCCTGCTCGGTTGTTTAGGAAATGTTAAATTGTTAACCTGTGGAAATTACAAATGCTTCAATAATATTTTCTTTAAAAAAAATTAGTTGTAACCGTGGATTAATTTCAACAAGAAAAATTTGCATGATGATATAATACAGCTTTAGCTTAACAATTACACACCGGTTTTAGGACTAACACAGATTACAAAGTGCATCATTATATACAATGGCCTCATGAACACAAAGTCCTTTTGAAGCACAAAAAATGACTGTAATCAATTACGCTCTCCTCTGAACCCCAAGTGAATGTCTCCTTAAAATCCACCCCCCCACCTCCCCCAGATAATTCTTATACTTATACTGTGAGCCACCTTGTCTTGCTGAACTCAGACTTCCAGACGAGTGGTTTCAAATTCCACTTTCTAAAGTCACACTTTCAAATCTTCATTTAAATTATGTTTTCCCTCACCCTCCAGGTTTTCTTTGTCTTAAAGGCTTAAAGGCTTTTACACAAGTTCCGAGATCCAGCCACTACTTTCCAGAATTATTTCAAACAATGTCTCCCAAACTGGTTGTAATTTCTCACATATCTGAACACCAATGCAGATATCTTTCTGACCTGTCCCGATCCAATGCCTTTTCAACTCAATTTACAGAACAGTAATCTGTTCCGGTTCGGAGTTTCCTTTGCTCTGTTGACACCAGATGTCTTGGAAACGCCTCTTCATTTCTCTAGTTTCCTTAACAAGCGGGACTTCAGATTTCTGGCATCTGTTTTCTTAACCATTACTCCACAGTATGGCTTTTCTTCCAGCAAGGCTGAGAGAAACATTCCCTCTTTAGCCTTCTAAAATTGACTGCTTCGAGCAGAGCTGTGAGGGCTGCCTTCTCTCTCACTACCTATCTCTGAATGCAATCAAATTAGCTAAGCTAAAACTTAAAAGCTTCTCTACCTTCCAAGGCCCCAGGTGCTGAGAAACCACTGTTGGTTTATTTATTCTTCACATAGCCCTCTCCAAGCACAATAGAATCACAGTTGGAAGCTGACCAACTCCCACACAAACCTACACCGTTGTCCAGGATGAATCAAATTATACGTTTTATCCTTCCAAACAGAGAAACATTAAATTAAACCACTTAAAATTATACTGTATTTCTAATGTTAAACAATAGAAATATAAATCCCTTCAAACTACCTTTTGTTTTCCTAACACCAATCCGCCACCCGCCCCCTCAACCAACCCCAATCTTACCCATTTATGCTAGAAACGTACTTCTTCCTGGTTTCTGGATGGCTGATGTTTAAAGATGCCTACTTTATGGCAACTAATAAAAACCGGACAGGGCTTCCTTATCACCCACTATCCTGCGCTTGACAGAATGCCTCAGGAGCCTGCTTCACCACACTTTTCACGTCTGACCCAAGTCAAAAAGTTGGACGAAAAAGGAGAGTCTTCATTTCCAGGAAGTAGGAGTCAGGTGGCAATCTTACACTAACTACCACTGTATTACAACATTTTGTCAAAATATGATCAACATAACCAGAGGGCTGTTTAATGAGCATAGGAAAACAAACTAATAGTCAGGATGTGGTTGATTTCATGAGTATAAAAGCTCAGGATATCAGAGACGGTGATTCAAACGGAGATTTACTTATAACCAAAAGAAAAGGCCACAATGCAGCGCACAGCACATAGGTCCCAACCAGGACGACTGATCATGACCGGCTTTTAAGGGTTTATTCTATGAGCCCCAGTTGATGGGCCTCTGCCCATGGGTATCCTGAGGATTATTACAGTGAAGAAAATTGCTAATTTTAGACACATTATTTTAGAATTATAAGCAGCATTGATGGATTTGTTGCCATTTTTAAAAACTGCTGCTACACATCCTGTAACAATTCCAGACATTTAACAACCCAAAACATGATTAGTGTTACAGACTACTGGCCAGCTCTCAACAGTGGCTAAGAGACTGGACAATAACTTCTTAAAATTTTATGATGGTATGGAAAGATCAATTCGTTCCAGGAGTGATAATATGAGAAATGTTAGGGGGCAGCAGGGTCGCATGGTGGTTAGCATAAATGCTTCACAGCTCCAGGGTCCCAGGTTCGATTCCCGGCTGGGTCACTGTCTGTGTGGAGTCTGCACGTCCTCCCCCTGTGTGTGTGGGTTTCCTCCGGGTGCTCCGGTTTCCTCCCACAGTCCAAAGATGTGCGGGTTAGGTGGATTGGCCATGCTAAATTGCCCGTAGTGTCCTAATAAATGTAAGGTTAAGGGGGGGGTTGTTGGGTTAGGGGTATAGGGTGGATATGTGGGATTGAGTAGGGTGATCATGGCTCGGCACAACATTGAGGGCCGAAGGGCCTGTTCTGTGCTGTACTGTTCTATGTTCTAAATAGGGCTTGGTTATTTTATGGACAAACTATTAAAATAAAAAATATTTAAACTTTAAAACTTAAAACCCCAAAGATAACAGATTACTCACAATTTCTTAACCGTAACACACTAGTTCCCATTAAACAACACTATAACAGAACATGCAGCTCTCATGCCACTTTCACAAGCAGACAACGGCAATACTTGCAGTTACGAAACAATTTTGCTTCAGGTAGGGACATTCATTCTGACCCCTTTTCCCAAAGCCTGCCTTGGTGTCAACTTTTATGACTTTCGCGATTTCCAAAGTCTTCTGCCTGTAAACGTTCAAAACATCATTCCTTCTCTCTCTAAGCTCCACCCAGAACTTCAAACAAAGGTTCTCTGCTGGGGTTTTCAGGCTTGAAGCCATCAGCGTTATCTTGGATATCTATTCCCAAATAGAAAAGAGCCATGCTAATGATATGCAACTAATCTCTCATCGACGAACAAAGAGGCCATCAGACTTTGTAATGGTCAGACAGTAGTGTCCCAAACGAGTTTAAGTCTGACTGGGACAATGTAACTCAGCAAAGTCTGGGTACATCCTTCTGACTCCGTGCTAGCAGTAATTTCCCTCAGTCAGTTTAACTCCCAAATTGCTTGCTGCATCTTCAATATTGTTTCATGGAATCCATCCAGTGCAGGAGGCCACTGTATGGTAGGTGGTAGGTTGATTGGCCACGCTAAATTGCCCCTTAATTGGAAAACTTAAGAAAAATAAAAACTCAAGTTCCAAGTACCAAAGTAGAATCATGGAACCAGGGTACATAAGAGGCTCTTCAGCCCATCAAGCCTGCTTGATTATGTCCCCTTGTTATTGACCCCAAAGTGAATGTCTTCTTAAAATCCCACAGCTTTCCGACTCAGAGGCAAAAGTGGTACCATTGAGTTGAGGCTGAAAAACCATGCTGTGGTATGTACATAATAGAAGGTTGCCTGGCTGACAGAAAACAGAGACAATACATAAATTGGTCTTTTTCTGATTGGCAGGATGAGATGAGTGGAATCCACAGGGTACAATTTATAGTAATGGCTTAAATGAGCAGAACAGAGGCATAGCAGCTGAAATTGCAGTTGACACAAAGATAGGTAGGAAAGTATGCTGTGAAGAGAAAATAAGGAATTTGGACATGAATATAGATAGGTTGAGTGAGTGAGTAAAAATCTGGCAGATGGTGTGTAATGTGGGAAAAAGTGAAGTTGAAGTGGCAGGAAGAATAAAACTGGCCGGGTTTAACTTAATTGGAGAATGAGTACAGAATTCAGATGTGCAGGGAGATCTAGGTAATCTAGTGTGGGAGTCATAAAATGTTGGTGTGCAGGTATAGGTACAGCAAGTAATTAAGGTTAATGGAATGTTAACCTTCATTATGAGAGGAGTTGAACATAAAGTAAAGTTATACTTCAGCTGTACAGTGCACCCATGAGGCCACATCATCTCGAATATTGTGTGCAGTCTTGGCCTCTTTATTTCAGAAAGGATGTAAATGCATTGGAGGCGGTTCACTAGGTTGATATTTGAAATGAGCGGGCATTCTTATGAGGAAAGGTTGGACAAGCTAGGCTCATTTCCACTAGAGCTTTGAAGAGTAAAGAGTTACTTGATCGATGTCTATAAGACCCTGAACGGTCCGAACAAGGTGGATGTGGAAATGTTTCTTTTTGTGGGCGAGTCCAGAATTAGGGGCATTGTTTTAAAATTAGGGTTCACCATTTTAGGACTGATCAGGAGAATTCTTTTCTCTTGATGGTTGCACGACTCTGGAACTCTGCCTCAGATGCTGGTGGAGGCAGGTGTCATTAAATATTTTTAAGGCAGTGATAGATTGTGATTCCCAAGAATTTAAGGTTATTGGGGTAGACGGAAATGAGGAAATCAAAATACAAACAAATCAGCTGTGACCTTATTGAATCATGGAGCAAGTGAGGAGCTAAATGGCCGATTTCTGCTCCTATTTTCTATGTCCTATTTTGTAGTGAAATATCTGAGCATAGTTTGTTTGTTAATTCACAAATGCCATTGCCCTTAACGTTATGAGTATAGGATATATTTTGCAATTGTTTTATCTTTCTGAACTTCAACAGTAAATCCTGTTTTTTTTGTTCAAAACCCAGGTATCTTGTAGTTTTCATCCAAGAGCAGGTGCCTTTAATCTAAATTTTTAACTACTTTAAACAAAACATTACTAGTCTCTAACCTGACCTCCCCCACATCATAAAATCATAGAATTCCTACTGAATTCCTGCAGGAGGCTATTCAGCCCATTGAGTCTGCACCGACCCTCTGAAAGAGCACTCCACCCAAACCCAGTCCCCCGTCCTACTCCAATGACCCCTTCACCTAACCCACACATGTTTGGGCACCAAGAGGAAATTTAGCTTGGCAAGTCCACCTAACCTGCACAGCTTTGGACTGTGGGAGGAAACCGGATTACCCGGAGGAAATCCACGCAGACAAGGGGATCACGTGCAAACTCCACACAGACAGTCATCCCGGAATTGAACCCGGGTCCCAGGCACTGTGAGGCAACAGTGATAACCACTGTGCCATGCCACCCCACATCCAGGGTCTGACCAAGGATTGTAACAATGTTTGGGACATTTCATCATCTCAGAAACCCAGACAGGGAATGCATACCCTTTGTCAAAGGCACTGCAAAGAGGTGGGAGTCATGAGTTATCCTTTAACTTGTATAACCAGTAATATTGCCTTACTGTGCTAAAGCAAAAGTCTACCATTTCCCATCCATCTCGCAACAGCAAAAAAAGGGACTTGGCTCAGATTGAACACTGAGCCTCATCTACACTGTTTCTACTGGAACTTATGTACCACCCCCATCAAGACTAATTGATCTCTGCTTGCCTATCTCATGTGAAGTCAAGTCTACTGGAAAAAGGAATTATACGGCATCCGGTTTCAGCCTGTGAGCCTCAGTCAAGGAACAGCTCACTGGACTTCGGACTTGTGCGTAACAATTTTTTTCTCGGAGGTCTTTTCCCCTGTAGATCTTTCTCTATCCTTCTTTTAAAGTAAAGTTGCCATAGTCTAGGACAAGACCAAAACGCATGGTTAGCCAGTGAAATTGAACAGCGGTCATACTTGTTCTCCACCTCTCAAGAGAATCCATTCATCCTTGCCTTTGTCCAATATGTTCCATGTCGTAGTTTGAACTGAACCAAACTCAGTCTGGCACAGGATGAAGTGGAATTCAACCTGTAGAGGTTGTCCCTCGAAACTTCCTGAGTAAGTACAGAGCCTAGCTCCCCCACCCATTTCTCGTATACTTTATCCAAAGGGGCAGGATCTGAAGATGAATGAGGTTAGACAGATTTGAAACTGACCCTCTCCCCTACTGTACAAAAGCCAATACCTTTTCCAGCAGGGAAGGAGGAGGGGCCACGGGGAAGGAGGAAACTAACTTACGCGAGAAATCCCGAACTTGAAAGAAAAGATAAAAGGTTGGGACCAGTCAGATTATATCCGTCTGAGTTTTTCCAAGACTGGCAAACTTCCATCTAGAAATAAATCTCCAAAATGAGCAAGATCTGCCGTTCCCCAGGGCCTGAATGATTGGTCCAAGCTCAAAGGCACAAAGAGGTGGTTGTCACATATCGGGGTAAGTGAGGACAGTGGAAGAAGACTAAGTGCTGCCACATCTCTTTCCAAATCCTGAGGGAGGAAATCAGCAGCGGGCATGAGAAAAGACCACGGGGGAAAAAGGGCAGTGGTGCCGTAATTATAGTGTGTAGGGAGGAGACTGCAGTCCAAAACCGTGCCTTCACTCCACTCCAGTTCGACCAGGTCAGAGTCATTGTAGGATTTTCTGTATGTTGGCAGTCCAGTAATAAAACAGGAGCTGCAGGAGGGTCAAGCCTCCTGGATCCTCCGTCTCTCTGAAGCAGAGCATTGCGGACTCTGATCTGCCCAGATAAACGGCAATATTAATTTGCTGACTGTAATAAAAAATGTTTTGGGTTTAAAAAAATGGGGACACATTGAAATAATAGGTAGTACATTCATCTTGACAGCTTGCATCCTGCCCGCCAGAGTCAGAGGGAGATTATTCCACCTCCAAGTCCTTTTTAATCTTACCGATGAGGCTTGAAAGGTTCAGTTTGTGGAGTACGGCCGATCTATTCACCAAGCAAATCCCCAGATATTGGGAAATAGAGGGCGAGAGGCACAACGGCAGCGAACCTAGCTGAGCCCCTCTGGCTGATCGGTTCACTGGAAAACACTCGTACTCACATTTAATTTACAACCTGAAAATGTTCCAAATCTCGTGAGTATCTCCATTATGTTTTCTATTGAGGAGGTCGGATCCGTAATATACAACAGTAGGCCATCTGTGTATAGCGAGACCTGGTCCGATGAACCTCTGGCGATAACGTTGAGGTCAATGGCCATTGCATAGTGCTTTGAAGAAAGGGGGCCGTCTAGTTTCCCTGCCGAGCGTAAAATATTCAGAGGGGGTCATATTTGTGTGCATGTTGGCTTTCAGCGAATTGTAAATCAGCCACAACCCCCCCCCCCCCCCCCCCCCCAAAAGGAGAATTTGGGGCCAAATCTGAATCCATCCAAGATCTCAAAAAGGTAGTTCTGCTCCACCCTATCAAATGCTTTTTCTGCATCCAAAGCTACTATAACTTCAGATTCTCAATGTACATATTTGGAGCTGGCAATGGATTTATTCTGAACATTAGATACTTGGATCAGAATTCATACCCCGGGTCAGTCTTTACCAATGATTTGCTTAATCAATCAAATAACTGTAAAATTTAAGAGAAGATTTGCACAATCGCATTGTCTGTAATGAACCTACCACCAGACCATGAAGAACAGGATCATCCTTACCTGCAAAGTAATTGACAGCTCCTCACAGTCACACAGATGGCATCTCAGTGAGGGTAACCTCCAGAGTGGGAGCCATGGGATTGTTAAGGAGGAGAACGGAGGGGCAGGCTGGTTACAGAGCACCAACAGCACCTTGCGTAGACAACGGTCTGCCATGGCTTCAGGAGAGCCAGACAGGTGGCTGGACAGCGCAAAGATTTTAAAAATAGCATCAACAGAAACGGAGCACTGCCGGCACCCAATCCTCTTTGGACTAAGTTTCTGCTCTTCGTGTTTATGTGAAATTTATTTTTCACCAAAAGAAATCTTGTGATGAAACCTCCAGTAATCTCTTTGTAGAATGGTGAACTGCATTGAGTGAGTCTAAACAATCAAAAAAAACAAGATTAGCTTGTAAATAATCTTGTTTCTTTCATTTGTCCAAAGACACGGGCTGATTTTAAATCAGAGCCCCCCCCGGTAGAAGCGGGTTGTAAAAATGTAACAATTGTCACCACTTAACTGTGCCATTCCTGCACGACTGGTATATCTGCTGGGCAACGCAGACCATTATGGGAGCCTCATTGCTGTGCACAATTCAGGGTCCAACAATGTACATAGGAAACCTGTGCAATTTAAGAGGGACAACTGCAGGGGATACAAGGGAACATGTGACATACAGGCCCTGCTCAGGCAAACCAGATGGCGAGGGGAAGAAATTATGTCTAAAAAATTTAAGTTTATTACTCTTGTGGAGCAGGAGACACTGGAATGTCACAAGAATAATGTGGGTGATTGCCCCCTTGACATCTCTCCCCTCCATGATCAATCACATCTAATCTACCTTCCTGGTGTCTAGCTCAGCCTCTAATCTGTCTGATATTGTGCCAACATGGAGCTTGTAAGGAGCGATGGAACACCTATTTAGGAATTGCAGGTCGCTGTTGGTATGGTAATGAGCCCTGACCCTCAAAATGGTCTGGGCCTTTCGATGGCAGGAACAGGCGTGTTCTGCTTGTCCATTGTATTTAAAATCTACACCACTGTTTCTTCATGTTTTTTGAAGTCTAATCTACAACCATCACATCTTATCTTTAATAACTTTAGATATAATCCCTCTTCACCTATTGACATTTTTGATCTCACCATCTTCTCTGGCTGCAGCTAGAGGAAACATTAACAATGGAGCAAACATGAACCAATGATTTCTTTAATGCCAAACATGTAGTTTATTTTTTTTTAAATAAATTTAGAGCACACATTTATTTTTATTTTCCAATTAAGGGGCACAGCCAATCCACTTGGCCTGCACATCTTTGGGTTGTGGGGGTGAGACCCACGCAAACGCGGGGAGAATGTGCAAATTCCACACGGACAGTGACCTGGGGCCGGGACCCAACCTGGGTCCTCGGCGCCGTGAGACAGCAGTGCTAACTACTATGCCACCATGCCACCCCTCAATTGCAGGCAAATGGATTTGGTTTAGGTGGGCTTTTTGGTTGGAATGGACCAGTTTGGGCCGAAGGGCCTGTCTCTGTGCCGTAGATTCTATTATCAGGCACTAGGAACTAAATTAAAGAACACATCCTCAAGGGTTATAATCTCTGGATTGCTACCTGAGCCACGTGTGCATTGGCATAGTGAGGAGAAAAATAGGGAAGTAAACACGTGGCTAAAGGAGTGGTGCGGTAAAGAGGGGTTCCTTTTCATGGTGCATTGGCATCAGTATTGAACAGGAGGGATCTGTACTGTTGAGACGGCCTTCACCTGAACCGACCTGGGACCTGTGTTCTAGCGGAAAGGATAAATAGGATGGTCACAAGGACTTTAAACTAGCGGGGGGGGGGGGAGAGAAGAGAGAGAGAGAGAGAGAGAGGAGAGAGAAGAGAGAGAGAGTATAATGGTTAATGGGAAGCAAAGCAGCAGGTTAGCACAGGGGAGGTGGCTTCAACTACATGGAAAATTATGAAAAACATTTAAGGGAAGAATAACTCAGGAGATGTTATTAATGGAGGTGTTAGGATTCAAAAAGGTATAAAGACTAGCATAAGGGCACTTTACCTGAATGAGCGGAGCATTCAAAGCAAGGTAAACGGCACAAATCATCACAAATATTTAGTGGCCATTAGAGATATGGTTGCAGGCTTGACACCTAAATGTCATGGGGTATCAAACTATTTGGAAGGACAGACAGGAGGGCAAGGGAATTGCTGAAGCTCTGGTATACAAGGATGGCATCAGGGCAGTAGTGAGAGATGATATAGGTTCCATGGAGAAAATGGCTGAATCCATTTGGGTAGAAATGAGAAATACTAAGGAGAAAAGGTAACTGACTATCGACACCAAATAATACATTCACAGTGGGCCGTGCAATAAACAAAAATAACTGATGCATGTAAAAAGGGTACAGCAATTGTGGAGGATTTTAATCAACATGTCGATTGGCCAAACCAGGTCAGAAAAGACAAGTTTGAGGAGGGGTTCACAGAACGTATCCGCAATAGTTTCCTTGAACAGTATGTGACGGAACCTACGAAGGGGGAAGCTATCCTAAATCGGATCCTGTGTAATGAGACAGGAATAATTTTTTTTATATAAATTTAGATTACCTAATTATTTTTTTCCAATTAAGGGGCAATTTAGTGCGGCCAATCCACCTACTCTGCACGTTTTTGGGTTGTGGGGGCGAAACTCACCCAGACACGGGGAGAATGTGCAAATTCCACACGGACAGTGACCCAGAGCCAGGATCGAACCTGGGACCTCAGTGCCGTGAGGCAGCTGTGCTAACCACTAGGCCACCATGCTGCCCTGAGACAGGAATAATTAATGATCTCATAGTTAGAGATCCTCTCGAATGGGAAATGAGGAAATGGCAGAAGCATTGAACAGGTATCATGTGTTGGTCTTCACAGTGGAAGACACAAATAACATGCCAATAATTGATAGCAAGAAGGCTATGGCAGGTGAAGATCTACAAAAAATTATCACTAAGGGAGGCAATGTTGGGCAAGCTAATGGGGCTAAAGGTAGACAAGTCTCCTGGCCCTGATGGAATGCATCCCAGGGTATTATAAGAGATGGCGGGGAAAATAGCAAATGCACTTGTGATAATTTACCAAAATTCGCTGGACTCTCGGGCGGTTCTGGCAGATTGGAAAACAGCAAATATGACGCTACTGTTTTTTAAAAAAAGAGGTAAACAAAAGGCAGGTAACCATAAGCCAGTTAGCTTAACTTCTGTACTGGGGAAAATACTTGAATCTATCATCAAGGAAGAAATAGTGAGACACCTGGATAGAAATTGTCCCATTGGGCAGACGCAGCATGGGTTCATGAAAGGTAGATCATGTTTAACTAATTTACGTAAATTCTTTGAGGACATTAAAAGTGCGGGGGACAACGAGGACTCGGTGGATGAGGTGCATCTGGATTGCCCCTGTTCGGGGAGGCTGGTACGGGAATTCAACCGTGCCGCTGGCCTGCCATGGTCTGCTTTCAAAGCCAGCTATTTAGCCCTGTGCTAAACCAGCCCCTGGCTGCAGGTTCGGCGAGCTGGAGGGGTGGCAAGGTGGAGAGCCAGCGAGCGGGAGCAGCAACGGTCAGATTTGGCAAGCTGAAAAGGTGGTGAGCCAGAAGTGAGCATATTTCTGTATTTTAAAATATATTTTGGGCAGGATTCTCCGTTGCTGGGATCCTCTGCTTCACTGGCAGTGCACTCACGCCTGCGGATTTGCCGACGGCGTGGAATTGGCTTCCGGGATGAAGGATCCCGCTGCCGGCGGGAGTGCGCCACGCCAGAAAACAGGTTAAATAATAATAATCTTTATTATTGTCACAAATATTCTTACATTAACAAGGCAATGAAGTTACTGTGAAAATCCCCTAGTCACAACACTACAGCGCCTGTTCGGTCGGGTACATTGAGGGAGAATGCAGAATGTCCAATTCACCTAACAAGCACATCTTTCAGGACTCATGGGAGGAAACCGGAGCACCCGGAGGAAACCCACGCAGACACCAGGAGAACATACAGACTCCACACAGACAGTAACCCGAGGGGGAATCGAACCTGGGACCCTGGCGCTGTGAAGCAACAGTGCTAACCATTGTGCTACTGTAGTGCTTTTGGTTCTATTATCACAGCAACAACAGGACAAATAAGGTCACAGATTGTTGAACCACAGAAGGAGACCACTCAGTCCATCGTGTCTGCACCGGCTCCACGAATGAGCCTATCTTCTCTCTGTAATGCTGCACATTCTTCCTTTTCAGTCAGCAGCCTAAATCCCTTTTAAATGCTTCAATTAAATCTGCTTCTACCACATTCTAATAATAATAATAATAACAGTAACCTGTTCGGGTATACAGAGGGAGAAATCAGAATGTCCAAACTACCTAAAAGTACGTCTTTTGGGACTTGTGGGAGCAAACCGGAGCACCCGGAGGAAACCCACGCAGACACGGGGAGAACATGCAGACTCCAACGTCAGGAATCAAACCTGGGACCCTGGCACTGCGAAGCAACAGTGCTAACCATTGTGCTACTGCCACCCGGCACTCAGGCAGTGCATTCCTAACCTTAACCACACTGCATGTAAAAGTTTATTGCATATCGCTTGCAGCCATCTAAAATGGCCACCTGCAAAGGACCATGGAAATTGTGGTCAGCTTGGACAGACAGGTACACAGCCTCTGTGTACTATGCAAAGAAGCCAGACCTGACTGAAACTTGTATCTATTAAGAGTCAATCACCAATTTCCCCAGGACAATAGAGTTTGAATCAAGGAGTTACAACAGTAGCAGACTAACCAGCGCCATTTCCCCTCCTTTGGAAAGGCCTACGTGCCGATGACAATGGTAGGTAGGACCCGCCCAGCCACCGAAGTATCCGCCCCCTAATTGGTCAGGATCAAGGAGGGTGATCGAAACCCTATCGATCTATTGGATATGGAGTTAGGGCCTCCCCAAAAAGCACGAACGCCCAGGGGAATAAGAAGAACTGCAAACCAAGGATCGGCCTCTTTTGGACCGGCCTGTGTGCGACCAACTGTAGCATATCAACTATCCAAGTTCAAGGACCCGCGATCGCTACCTGAAGGACGAGCCCAGCCGAGACGAACCTGAAAACTTCCAACCGACCCACGTGGACACAGATAAAGGCCTCATCTCCCGCACAGAGCCGGTCACGCCGAAGTTAAATAAAGGTAATCTTAGTTATTAGGTCTAGTTTAATGCGTAGGCGCGTGTATTATTGCATATAGTAATACGTCTTGTGTTATCAATAAACTGTCTTTGAACTAATACACTAGTTGTGTGGTCATTCGGCCAACATAAGAAACAGCTTGTGGTTCACATCAAAATATAGAAGTCAACACGCTTTTTTGCTTCCTTTATTAATTACTTTAAATCCGTGCCCTTGTTCCCAATTCTTTCACATGTGGAACAGTTTCCCCCCCATCTACTTATGTCCAGACCTCTCATGATTATGAATACTTCTATCAAATCTCTTCTCCAAGGCAAACAGTCCTAATCCTCCCAATCTTTCCTAATAACTACAGCTGTTCTTGTGACTTTTTTCTGCACTGTCTCCAATGCCTTCACATTCTTCTGAAGGGATAGCGCCCAGCACGCAATACTCTAGCCGAGGCCAAACTAGTAACTTACACACATTCAACATAACTTCTCAGTTTTTATACTCTATGTCCCTATTATAATGTAGCCTAGGATACTATATGCTTTATTAACCACATACACAAAACGTCCTAACCTTCAATGGCTTATGCAAGTCACATACCAGTAATACTACAGTAATACTATTTGGGCAGCATGGTAGCATTGTGGTTACACAATTGCTTCACAGCTCCAGGGTCCCAGGTTAGATTCCCGGCTTGGGTCACTGTCTGTGCTGAGTCCGCACATTCTCCCCGCGTGTGCATGGGTTTCCTCCGGGTGCTCCGGTTTCCTCCCACGGTCCAAAGATGTGCAGGTTAGGTGGATTGGCCATGCTAAATTGCCCTTAGTTTCCAAAATTTCCCTTGGTGTTGGGTGGGGATGCTGGGTTATGGGGATAGGGTGGAGGTGTGGACCTTGGGTAGGGTGCTCTTTCCAAGAGCCGGTGCAGACTCGATGGGCCGAATGGCGTCCTTCTGCACTGTAAATTCTATGAATATAGCAGCATAGCATCTTTATGAATTGGGTGGTTCTTCACAACAGTTGACCTTTTTTAATTATGTGCTGGGATTACTTTAAGATTATAATAAAAAATGTAATGATTAAAAAGGTGGCTGTTGCGACAAACGTCTGGTTGGTATCAACCATCTGCTCCCTCTTTTCACATTTCTCCCACCAAGTATATAACTATTGTCATGGTACGAAAACCAAACTATTCCTTTTTCCAAAATTCAAATCATCACCTGCACCAGTAACATTCCAACACAATTTTAAGTTCACTTTTGCAGTGACTGTAAAAGGCACATTTAACAGTGGCAATGCCATTGCACATTCTTTTGTAAAATATACCAATGTCAGGAATGGCAGGAGCTCAAGCTATTGAGCAAAGATTTTCTAAGTTTTCTATTTACAAGCGAGAGGAAACTCTGACTTCAGCACCATAAAAATTATGTATACTTGCAAATCTCAAGTACTATTACATCAGAATAAACTTATTGAAAATCTATTAACTGATTATCCCTTGCGCATGATTGAAACATGCAGGTTTGACAGGTTGGATAGTCTTATTTAAGTTGGGTTTCAAAAAAGAATCTGCAACATTTTTTTAATAGAACAATTAAATTACTAAAACATATTTGATTTAAGAATTATCAAACTAGCAAACTCAAATTGCTTTACTGCACATGAACCCTACAATTAAGTGTCCACATTTATATTTTCATGGGCCACATGGTTGTATGCCATAAAGCTACATAAACAAATGCTGAAGCTACTTCTATATTTAGGGCAGCACGGTAGCATTGTGGATAGCACAATTGCTTCACAGCTCCAGGGTCCCAGGTTTGATTCCGGCATGGGTCACTGTCTGTGCGGAGTCTGCACATCCTCCGTGTGTGTGCGTGGGTTTCCTCCGGGTGCTCCGGTTTCCTCCCACAGTCCAAAGATGTTCAGGTTAGGTGAATTGGCCATGATAAATTGCCCTTAGTGTCCAAAATTGCCCTTAGTGTTGGGTGGGGTGACTGGGTTATGGGGATAGGGTGGAGGTGTTGATCTTGGGTAGGGTGCTCTTTCTAAGAGCCGGTGCAGATTCGATGGGCCTCCTTCTGCACTGTAAATTCTATGAACTATATTGTTCTTTTATTACAGAAACCCACCATCATTGAGCTAACTTCCAAAATTCGTGCTCTTAAATCAGTCTTCTGTAGCTTCACAAGCTGTTGGCTTGTGGGCGGAGATAAATTTGGAGAGTTTGTTGCAAGACTTTGGCAAATTAATTCAACAAACTCCAAGAGCAGATCTGAAACATAAAAGCATCTAAAATGATGTACACTTACAGTTTTCATGATCAGAATACATGAAAGAAAAAAATATATTGTACATCGCTACATTAACCCATTTTTTTTAAATGGACAAAGGTTTTATTCTGAGATACCTGACCAGCCATGATTCGTACCAGAGGAATTTCTAGCCTTTAGACAACCAGTTAACGGAAACAAAAGGCACCAATGCTCCCACCCCTTTGCCCTCTGGAACTGCACTGTGCTTCTTTACATTTCTAAAGAATACTGTTGGCCACCAGAGACGCTGTGCCCAGGAAGACAAAAGAGACAAAACTTCTCTATTAAAAATGTCAAGATTCCAGACCTGAAAATACATACTTGTTTTACATAACCCTGAAGTTTCCATTACTGGATTAGTGCAGCATGACTGATTTCACGACAAACCACTATCAATTAAAGTGCCTGCAATTTCAGTTTGATTGACAGCTTCAAGTTGTTACAAACTCTGGTATGGGGTGATGGATTTCAATGCTTATTGTTATAAGGGTGAATGGGAGGGCATAGGGTTGGCATCGATGGGAATGTGGGAGGTGGAGGTGAGCATTGGAGAGATGTTTCACGCTTAATCTTTATTTTAAAACTTTGGACATGGTGCCGGAGTCTTGAAGCAGGCTTTCTGCCCAGCCAGCCTCAGCACCCATCATCCTCTTCAGTTCTTCCCATGTCGCTCGCCTCGACTTCTAATTCAGCCCACATACCCTCGGACCAAAATTCCGACACCTGGGCAGCCATTTTAAAGGTTGGTTCGCTGATCTGGGAATTCCCCCCTTCGATGCACCTGGCCTGGGAGCAGAAATCTGGGCTAGAGTGCCCCAGCTGTCGGCTATGTGAACACCTGGCCGATTTAGGCTATGTTTGCAGCTATGTTCTTTCTCAAAGTTTCCTTGAATTGAATTTCTCAAGCTTATAGCTTTGAAAGGGTCTATTCTCTGCTGCTCTCTCATCAGTACATAAATCCAAACACATTAGTTTGAGATATGTATAAATCAATTACATTCTTGAGTGCAGCCTGCTGCCTTCCATGAATGGCCCATAGAGACAAGTTTTGGGCAGTCCTGTTAATATCGAGTTCAATTCTATTATAATAATTATTCATTCCTCTTGTATTCATGTTAGTGAAGCAGTGGTTAGCACTGCTGCTTCACGCCGCCAAGGATCCCTCGTCACTGTCCGTGTGGAGTTTGCACATTCTCCCCATGTCTGCATGGGTCTCACCCCCACAACCCAAAAGATGTGCAGGATAGGTGGACTGGCCATATCTTTTTATTAAAACAGTAAAAAATATATACAAGGCCAAACGGTACAAACACTAATTTTGTGTTGGAGATACAGGGTACCCTCCCCTCAGTACCAATGTACGGGGTAGGGGAGGGTGGATACGCTGGTTATTAAAGCAGTTCACAACACATTTCTACAAAAAACAAATGGTACAAGCACAAAACTTTGCGCTGGAGAGACCAGATATCCTCGTCTCTGTACCAACAGACGGGAAAGGAAGGGAGTGGTGGGGAGAGAAGGGAAAGGAGGGTGGTGGCAAGGAAGGGAGTCGGGATGTCGGTGGAGGGGGGCCCAATAGGACACTGCCTGAACTATCTACGGAGGCAGAAAAACAAAAGAACCTTCAATTATGACATGCCAGATTCCGGGAGTCCCCCAGAGGGGGTGAGCAGCGACACAGTGTCAGGCACGAGTGAGCCCTGCACCCCACTGCAGAGCACCTCATGTGCACCCTGCGCTCCCGACACTGGGTGGCTGACAGCCTTCAGACAGTTGCCCTCCGGGCCCGAATCCTCCACCACAATGAGTGCGGCGGGCGACACGGGCCTACCAACCAACCCAGGGGCTGCCTTGATCCCGCCACCTGGATCATTGACAGGCGGGATTGCCTCAGGGTCCTCCCGGGGTCCCGGGCCAGTGGGAGGCGGTGGTGCAGATGCCTGTTCTGCCCCTGTCGCCTGGTCACTGGAAGACCTCGAAAATAACTCCGGAAACTAGTCAGAAACTGGTGGCAGAGGTGCATGAAGACAGCAGTTGGGACAGAGGGTCTTCAAAACTGTAACTCGCTAAGAACCTAAGAAGCAGGGGGTTATCACTGACCCCCCTCCCCAGAGAAATTGAACAAGTCCGGGGTGCTAAATTGTACTGGGTGGAACTGGTCCTCTAGTCCCTCAGTGTAAAACAAAGAACTGGATACTCTAAATTAAAAAAAACATGTTTTCTTAAGTCATGGCAAATTATAATTAGGTGGATTGGCCACGATAAGTTGCCCTTAGTGACCAAAAATGTTAGGAGGGGTTATTGGGTTACGGGGATAGGGTGGAAGTGAGGGCCAAAGTGGGTCGGTGCAGACTCGATGGGCCGAATGGCCTCCTTCTGCACTGTACGTTATAAAAATAATATAAGAAGGAAATGTTGTTCCAAGTTTACTGAAAATGCTCTCCACCAGCTCCATGCCATTGAGAGCACAAGGAATCTTGTCCTTCAATATTATGTTTCCTACCTACTTACGATCTAGAGCATCTATTGCCTCACCTTAATAACTTAACTTCAATTACTGCACATAAATCAATGGTATCCATCATGTTGTGCACAAAGCAGCATAACCTCTGACTCCGTTATCATCATGGGAGAACCACCAAAATCTCTCTTATACAACAGGTGAAGACAATTTTAAACTTAGTTGTGATAACCTTCCAATGTCAAATAGCCTATGTGTAATTAAGCATGAAGAATAGTCACTTTGGTGAATTGCTCATGGAATGAAACTCTAGCAGCAAGTAAGAACCTTCAGGTGAGCAGAAAAGAAATTGGAGATATGAGGGAGATGTGAAACTAATTAACATTTTTTAAAAAATGTATTTTATTACCAACATGTATCAAAACAGGTTACAACACAAACACCCCAGGAAACATACTTCCCAGCAATCAACTATACGGTCTGTACAAATTGTTTTCCCCTTTTTCACTCCCGCACCTGCCCCTGTGACAAACAGTTCCTCAAACACAGTCACAAACATCCACTACTTTTCTCAAACTCATCTGCAGAGCCTCTTAACTCATATTTTATCTTCTCCAACCACAGGAAGTCGTACAGGTCACCCAACCAAGCCACTACCCCCAGGGGCAATGCCGACCGCACTCCAGCAAAATTTGCGGCCGTGCAATCTGACAGGCGAAGGCCACAACATCGGCCTTCCTCCTCTCTATGAGCACCGGCATTTCTGAAACCCCAAATATCGCCACCAAAGGATCCGGGTCCACCACCTCCTCCACTATCCAGGCTAAGATCGTGAACACTCCCGCCCAGCATCTTCCCAATTTTTCGCAACCCCAAAACATGTACACATGATTCACTGGCCCCCACCCATACCTATCATATTCCTCTGCCAACCCCTGAAAGAACCCACTCATTCTCTCCCAAGTCACATGCACCCTGTGTACCACCTTGAACTGTATCAGGCTCATCCTTGCACAGGAGGTGGTCCAGTTTACTCTACTCTATATTCCCCAATTGATCTCCCCTCCTAACTCCACTTCCCATTTCTCCTTGATCTTCACCACCTGCTCGCCTCCCTGCCCCTCAGTCACTTGTATATTTCCCCAATTCGTCCCTCCCCTTCCACACCCAGAAGCAGCAGTCGCACCAGCAGGGTGTATCCGGGAACCTAGGGATCCCCCTCCAGACCTTTCGCGCAAAGTCCCTAACTTGCAGATACCAGAATTCACTCCCCTCAGCAGCTCTCCCTTAGCTCCTCCAGACTGGCGAACCCTTCCTCCAAATACCGATCCCTCACCTTGGCCAGCCCCACTTCCCTCCACCTTCTGTATCCACTATCCATCCCCCAGTCTCAAACCCATGATTCTCCCACAGCGGCGTTAACACTGACATCCCATCCACCCTAAAATACCTCAACTGATTCCATATCTTCACCATGGACTGGGCTCCCTGAATGCCTATTCAGAGCCATTGGCAATGCAGTCATCACCACAGCCCTCAAACTAGACCCCTTACATGACTCCTCCTCCATCCTAACCCACTACCTCTTCTCCTTCCCACCACCGCCGCACCTTATCCACATTCGCCACCCAATAATAATGAAGCAGGTTCGGCAACACCAACTCCCCCTGCTGCCTCTGTAGCAGGGTCCTCTCCACCCTCGGCACCTTCCCCGCCCATACAAAGTCCAAGATGATAGTGTCCACTTTCCAAAAAGAAGGCCTTTGGTATAGATCGGGAGAGTCTGAATATTCATTTCCACCACTTGGACCCTCCCTGCAAATGTTAAGTGGAGTGTATCCCACCTCTTAAAATCTTCCCTGGCTTCCTCCACCAACTTCATTAAGTTCCACTAATGGAGCCCGGTCCATTCCCTCATTACCTGAATCCCCAAATACCTAAACCTATCCCTCACTGCCCTAAACGGCACACCCGTAAATTTGCCCGCTGTCCCAGCTCATTCACCGGAAAAACGTCACTTTTCCCTACATTCAGTTTATGGAGAACCCTCAAAACCTACCCTGCAGGCCCATAATCCTTCCCATACTCTCCAATGAATCCAAAACATACAGCAACAGGTCATCGGCGTAGACGACACCCGATGCTCCTTCTGTCTCCTCATAATCCCCTGCCACTCCGCCAAACACGAGAGCATCGGCAACAGCTCTATGACCAGCGCAAATATTAACAGCAACAGTGGGCACTCCTACCTGGTAACCCTGTGTAAGTCAAAGCTCAGTGAACTCATATTATTTATCCTCACACTTGCTTTTGGTGCCACATACAGCAACCCACCCATGCCACAAATCTCGGTCCAAACCCAAACGTTTCCAAAATCTCGAACTAGTACTACCACTCCACCCAATCAAATACCTTCTCCATGTCCATGGACACCACCAGCTCCAGTATAAGAGCCCCCGACGGATTCATTACTACATTCAACAGCTGTCTTATATTATCGCGAGCTGCCAGCCCTTCAAGCCTGCTTGATCTTCCGCAACCACCCCGGGACACAATCTTCCATACTCCCTGCCAACAACTTCGTCAATACTTTCACATCCGTGTTCCAAGTGATATGGGCCTATTCTAACCACATTTCACCAGCTCCTTCCCCTTTTTCGGGATTAGCGTGATTACTGCCTGCATCATCGTCTCCGGCAGCTCCCCCTTCTCCAGCGCTTCATTAAACACCCCCAACAGATGTGGGGCCAGGTCCATCGCAAATTCCTTATAAAATTTGTTCAGGTACCCATCTGGCCCTGGGGCCTTCCCCAACTTCATACACATGATACTATCCAGCATTTCCCTCAGACCGTCAATTAACATCTTTATGTGAACTTCAAGGTGACCAAAATATCCAAATAGTTTCTATTAAGTATCAGCAGTTCGTGCCAAGTTTAATTGATACCGACAGCAACATATCCGGTAAGTATCCAGTTTCCAATGAATGAGAAGTACTCAAAAAGTATAATTTTTTTTAAAGAATTGTAGCAAAACTTTCTGGATGTGTAAATTCTGCTGATGAAACGCATGAAAGCTCAGCACAAAATCTCAAAACAACCATCAATGATTAACAACTTCAAAATATGCTGATTACATTGTGTATTTTGTGTTGCTCTATTAAATATTTTCTTTTCATGTACTAAATGATCTACTTAAGCTGCACGCAGAAAAATACTTTTTCACTGTACCTCTGTTCACGTGACAATAAACCAATCCAAAGTGTGATCATATTCATTAAAGCCTTTAATTAGTCAGCATGGTAGCACAGTGGTTAGCACTGCTGCCTCACGGCGCAGAGGTCCCAGGTTTGATCCTAGCGCTGGGTCACTGTCCTTCTGGAGTTTGCACATTCGCCCCGTGTTTGCGTGGGATTCACCCCCACAACCCAAAGATGTGCAGGCTAGGTGAATTGGCCACACTAAATTGCCCTTTAATTGGAAAAAATGAATTGGGTACTCTAAATTGATTTTTTAAAAACTTTAATTAAGATACAGTGTCATGTCAAAGCGCTCTTCTTGGTATGACTAGGGTAACTATTAGGTACCTTACAGTGCACTCATGCCCCATAAACTTCATATTAGTACAAATTCAAAACTGTTTTCCTTAGATGCTAACTTGATTTGTGACTTGGATGTGAACTCGAGCAAAGCAGAGAGAGATTCTAGTCCAATGTCAGATCAGGTCTTCCCACCAGATTCAGAGTACACTTTAAACCAGTGTTGCTACGAGGTAATTTAATTTTGCAACAATGCTACTGTTACCATGTGAATGTGCCCATCCTTTTTATGAAGAATAAGGACTTACATTATTTTTCAATTAAGGGGGTGGATGGGAAACATGTGGAAGTGTGGCAAGGTGCTAAATATATGGGGAAGCATTTTCTGTTTCAGCATGAGCACATGTATAAATTGGTCAACAAACCCTAATCTTACTCCCTTGTAAAATACTTAGTATATGACAAGGCGACTTACAGTAAAATGAAGTGTCAGAACTTGTATTGTTACCAAAAACTTCAGATTAACTCAAACAGGAAAGCAGCAAATAAAAAAGTCAAAGTCATATTTATATAAGGCATTGTTTAACTCTCCCCATTTAATGTTGTTTCACTTCAAAATCAGTAGTTGATGGGAGCTCGTAGTCTCCTTTCGCAACACAAGATTAGTTTTGAACTCATTTCCCACAGTCTGATGTCAGGTAATGTAACTCAATCAGGGTCCATTTTAGAGAGGTCTCTCCCACTACCTAACTTACCCTATTTCTGCTGGACCCTCCAACGTGCGGCCTCTACCATGCCTCTCACCAATCTTTGCTCTCACTGAATTTACCCATCCTAGATTTATTTCATTTTAAAAGTAATTTCATTTACCAATAAAAGAATCGGGCAATGTTAAATATTTCAACTTACAGGGGATAATGTTTTCATATTTTTCTGCTGAGCAAGTTCCTCTGGAACCAAACAACAGCTTTAACACTTTTTTTTAAATAAACAAATTTATTGAGGTATTTTTGGCATATAAAACAATGACATTGTATAGTACTGTACAAAAAGAAAAGCAAATAACGCACATTACAAACAACAACTCCATTCTCACAAGGACCTGCCTAAACCACCCCCTACTCTATTCTACCCAAGCCCCCACCCTCCCCCCTGCTGACTATTAATTCTCCGCGAAGAAGTCAATGAATGGCTGCCAACTCCGAGAGAACCCAGATAGTGAACTTCTGAAGGCTCGCCATGTCAGATAGCCATACTTCGGTCTTCGGGGGCCTCGAGTCCCTCCATGCCAACAGTATTCGGCGGCGGGCTACCAGGGAAGCAATGGCCAAGACGTTGGCCTCCTAATCCTCCTGGACTCAGGGGTCCTCCGACACCCCAAAGATTGCCTCCTCAGGACTCATTACCACCCCAGTTTTCAAAACCGGGACATGATGTCTGCGAATCTCTGGCAGTATCCCGAGTTTAGGGCACGACGAGAACATGTGCACGTGATTAGCCAGCCCACCGGCGCATCTGGCACACTTGTCCTCCAGCCCGACGAATTTACTCATCCGAGCCACCGTCATGTGGGCCCGGTGCATGACCTTAAACTGGATCAGACTGAGCCTGGCGTATGTTGCAGTCCTGTTTACTCTGCTCAGAGCTTCTGCCCAAATACTGTCCTCCATCTCTTTCCTCCCCCCCCCCCCCCCCCCCCCCCCCACGAGCTCCGCTTCCTACTTGAGCTTCAGGTCCTCAGTCTGTGTATCCTCTGCTCCCATTAGTTCTTTGTAAATATCTGAGACTCGACCCACACCTACCTCTCCCCTTGATACTACCCTGTCCTGCCTCCCTTTTGGCAGGAGGCGTGGGAAGGGCGGCACCAGCCTGTGCACGAAATCCCGCACCTGTAAGTATCTAAAGTCATTCCTTCCCACCATCCCAAACTTCTCCTCCAACGCCCTCATGCTCGGGAAGCTCCCTTCCAAGAACAGATCACCCACCCTCGCAATCCCCGCCCTCCACCACAGTCGCTACCCACCGTCCATGTTCCCCGGGGCAAATCGGTGACTGCCGCAGATTGGGGTCCACACCGATGCTCTCACTTCCCCTATATGCCTCCTCCACTGGCCCCAGGTCCGAAGAGCCGCTACCATTATAGGGCTGGTGGAGTACCGCGCCACGGGAGCGGCAGAGGCACCGTAACCAGGGCTGCCAAACTGGTGCCCCTGGACGAAGCAGCCTCCATCCACTCCCAATCCGACCATCAGTTCCTTATTAATCGCTATGTTGGCTGCCCAGAAGTAGTTGCTGAAGTTCGGAACACCAGCCCCCCTTACCCTCTGTTCCTTTTGAGCATCACCTTCCTCACCCGCAGGGACTTCCCCGCCCAGACAAATCCCAGGATAATTTTATTCAGCCTCTGAAAGGACGACCTCGGGATGAAAATGGGGAGACACTGAAATATGAACAAGAAACTCGGAAGAATCGTCATCGTAACAGTCTGCACCCTCCCCGACAGTGGGAGTGCATACCAACTCCGAACCTCCTCCCTCACTCGTTCTACCTGTCGGGACAGGTTGAGCTTATTTAACACTGGTTTTAATGGGAAATGTAATTTGCTTAAAGTAATTTCACTTAAAGTCGCAATTTTCAGGAACGCGACCAAAACTTTAAATGAGGACTTCCTGTATACAATTTACTAAAGCTCAAGGCTACTGCAGCATTAAAACATACCCACTCATTGTTTGTCATATTAGCAGCCCAGTATCAAGTGTTAAACTGCAAGAGTTCAAACAATTCTTTCCTCAGAAGGTCATTTAGCATCATTCCCACTCCAATTCTTCATACTGGAAGCCAAATAACATTCCACATTAACTTGATGTGGGTTACACTTTTTTTATATAAACCAATTGCCATGTGACATATTTGCACTAACCACATTTTTGTGCATCACTACAACAATTACTGGAGATCACAATGCAGCATGTAAATTAATATAACCTTCATAATGATAGGAGTGCTTGTTATCTATTTGTAATATATAAAATAGTTTCTACACAAAGTCATAATGCTCATTTGGAGAACAGATGCAGACCCGAAATGTCGAATGGCCTCCTTCATAATAATTCTGTGAACATTTTTCAAGCCATGTAGTGGAAGGGTGAAAAGGAATAATGTAATTTCTTACGATCAGCATTGCAGGCCATCTCTCAGTATAGAGACTCATTTTATGAACTAATGTACATCTGAGGGGGCCCTGCCATTTTAGTTACCATAGCAACCTAGAAGTGCCACCATGCAATATACAGTAATACCTCGTTTACACACCAATGTAAAAGAAATGTCAGATAAATATTTTTATCCTTCAATGGTTTTTCCAATGTAAATTACTATGAAAATGTTTCTACTCATATTCATGAATAAACATTTAGAAATTCAACAAAAATATAGAACTTGCTTTCTTCCTTGCAGCAGTGTAACACAATCTCCTGCATATAGTTTGATCCAGCAGGATCTCCTTGATTATTCTGGATCTACAACTGGATTTTTGTCTTAAGAGCTTCCTTTGATGTGAAGAAGCCGATAGCCAGTTCTATTTGCATGTTTGATCCTGACATGTTTCCTAAATATGTACAGCTCAACATTATTGTAATTAATTCCAGTTGTCACACAATAGACACAGCATTAAATAGCTTTACCTGACCATTGTTTTTACCCTAATTGAAGCAGAATTAACATTAAAAAGCCACAACTTTTCCACATTCCGTTATCATTAAATTAACATTCACTGTATTTAATCAAAGTTAAAATTGGCATGAAACCCAACTGCTTCACTAATGCCCTCCAGGGAAGGGGTCTTGTCAGTACCACACAGTCTTCCCAACATGTGCCTCGGGTTCCACCCTACGCCACTATCGTGATGAGCTTCATTGGTAACAATATTGGTCTGATCGATTGGCAAGAACCCAGCAACACACTCAGACTGAGGCGATCCAAGCCTCGCTGACCTCGAAACATCTTCGCACTAGCACCTGTGCTATGCTAGCTGTTAGGAAGCATAGAACATAGAACAGTACAGCACAGAACAGGCCCTTCGGCCCTCGATGTCGTGCCGAGCAATGATCACCCTACTCAAACCCACGTATCCACCCTATACCCGTAACCCAACAATCCCCCCCCTTTAACCTTACTTTTTTTTTAGGACACTGCGGGCAATTTAGCATGGCCAATCCACCTAACCCGCACATCTTTGGACTTCCCAACAGCCTGACAATAAAATCACAGCTATGATCTAACATCCAGACACCATTGCTGAGTATCTGTGGAGCCATGTTTGTGAATCTCATATGGGACATTATTCCATGACGATATTGTGGCTTGAAATATGTAAAAGTGCCCCGCCACCCCAAAGCAATACCAGTTGAAATGAAATGAAATGAAATGAAAATCGCTTATTGTCACAAGTAGGTTTCAAATGAAGTTACTGTGAAAAGCCCCTAGTCGCCACATTCGGGTGCCTGTCCGGGGAGGCTGGTACGGGAATTGAACCTTGCTGCTGGCCTGCCTTGGTCTGCTTTCAAAGCCAGCGATTTAGCCCTGTGCTAAATCAGCCCCTGTTATCTGTATTGTCTTTAGTTTTCCTATTTGGGTGTCCAAAAAAGTGCAGAATTGGAACAATTGTGCTAACAAGAGTCAGTCAGAAAGTGGGAGTATGGGAAACCTTAGAGTTGAGCATTACGTTTACTCCACAATGCAGACTGGACACAATGAAACCAGAATAGATCTCATGTACAAAATAATCCAAAACGTAAATGCCAAGCTGGTGGGAGTGCTTTCTCCATGTTCCATGCTGCAACATTTTTCTTTTAATGATTCCTAAATGTACCAGATGCCATTAGTTTAAAAAATCCAATTTTCATTTAAGTTACAAGGCTTTCAATTAAATTTGGTGAATAAAAATTTAAGGATAGCCAAGGATAAAAAGAGAAAATATGATGAATCTTTGAAGCAGATGGATTGAAGCATTGAGATGTGACAATCTGTGAAGTTTGCTCACAGGCTTCTAATTTAATTTAGTATTTGTTGTTTTATAACCATATGTCACTGATAAGTATTTTTCTCACTTCAATGTAATTTTATGCAATAACTTAAAATTACCAAGACATAACAAGCTCCAATGAGATTATGATAGAATCACAGGCTATTCACAATATAAAAATTGATCGTGCCGTTTATTCTGTTATTCAGTGAGGGCACCAACTCACATTTTTTCAGCAGTTACATGTCCACTGGTGTACTTCAGCCAGAAGGTCATAACTCACTGCCTGGTCTCTGATCTACAATGTGGTTCATTACTTATTCAATAAAATTATTAAAATACATGTTTCATATGAAAAAGTTAAAGTGAGAGAGTGGGACATAAATGTAGAAGACTAGCAGAGAGAGAGAGTAAGAGTCTGTTCACACGGCGGAGAGGGGAGTCAACAAATGATCTGGGATGGAAGTCAAAAGCATTGAAAGGGGAAGGGGAATAAATGGGGATGGGTGCTGGGGGTGAGGGAGGGATGGAGAGGGGAAAGAGAGAGAGAGAAAGAGAGAGAGAGAGAGAGATTAGGTTAAAAACAAATGAGAAAAGAAAATGGAGGTTAGACACAAACAAGGATGACTAGTGCACACAATTAGGCATAAGCAAAAATGATAAAGTGAGAGAGACAGGATTAAAGAGAAAGAACAAGGGAGCAAGAGAGAAAAACGAGAGTGAAAGCGTAACTTTGTAAATAAATATAAATGGTATGCAAAGATTGGCTCAGTTCTATCCTGCATCTGGATTGGAACAATAAGGACATAATTTTCTTCAACAGTAGGAGGCTGAATGGCAAACAAGATTCTTGATTAAAAAGTTTTAAAATTCAGAAGCTTCAGCCAAAAATTTGATGCTACATTTTTCAGGACACCTCCTATTTTATGAAACATTTGCATGAAAACCTTCAGGAAAAATTGGGAGAAAGGGGAGATATCGCACAGAGGAAGCACCTTCTATTATGACATAGAAACTTAGAAAACAATGTGGAGATGCCAGCGCTGGACTGGGGTGAGCACAGTAAGAAGTCTTACAACACCAGGTTAAAGTCCAACATGTTCGTTTCAAACACTAGCTTTCGGAGCACTGCTCCTTCCTCAAGTGAATGAAGAGATATGTTCCAGAAACATACATATATACATATATACATATATATATATATATATATATATATACACACACACAAATTCAAAGTTGCCAGACAATACTTAAAATGCGAGCATTTGCAGGTAATTCAGTCTTTACAGATCCAGAGATTGGGGTAACCCCAGGTTAAAGAGGTGTGAATTGTCTCAAACCAGGACAGTTGGTAGGATTTCTCAAGCCCAGGCCAGATGGTGGGGGAATGAATGTAATGCGACATGAATCCTACGTCCCGGTTGAGGCCGCACTCACGTGTGTGGAACTTGGCTATAGGTTTCTGCTCGGCGATTCTGCGTTGTGGTGCACCCTGAAGCCACCTTGGAGAACACTTACCCGGAGATCAGAGGATGAATGCCCTTGACTGCTGAAGTGTTCCCCGACTGGAAGAGAACATTGCTGCATTTTACATAGAAAACATAAGCAGAAGAGGCCATTCGGCCCTTTGAGCCTGCTCCGCCATTCATTATCATGGCTAATTATCAAATTCAATACCATGATCCTGCCTTCCCTTCCCCATGTCCCTTGATCCCTTTATCCCCAAGAGCTCTGTCTAATTCCTTGTTGAAATTCCACAAAATTTTGGCCTCAACTACTCTGTGGTAGAGAATTCCACAGATTCACCACTCGCTGGGTGAAGAGATTTCTCCTCACCTCAGTACTGCAAGGTTTAACCCTTATCCTGAAACTATGACCCCCTAGTTCTCCACTTCCCCCACCATTGGGAACATGGGAAAGTCACAAATTCCTTGATCTTAGAAAACATAAAACATATAATCATAGAATAATGCAGCAGTGTTGGCTCTGAATGACCAACTAACTCCACATCCTATCTGCGAGTGAGGTCTACAAATATTTTCCTTACATTTTGAAAGTTGCCCTAAGTGACCAAAAAGGTTAGGAGGGGTTATTGGGTTACAGAGTTAGGGTGGAAGTGAGGGCTTAAGTGGGTCGGTGCAGACTCGATGGGCTGAATGGCGTCCTTCTGCACTGTATGTTCTAAAAATATGTTACTTTTGAATCAATTTCCACTACACTGCAAGAATTCATTCTAAATCAACAAGTTACGTTAAAAAGAAAAAGCCCTCATGTTGTTGCTACTTCTTTTGTCAATCACCTTAAATGTATCCTTTGGTTGGACTTCCGGTGGCGGCTATGAGGGAGTAAGTCGCACATTTGGTGGCTCTCGTTCCATCCGGTCTGACTTTAAGACCTTTTTCCCTGACTTTTTTGAACTTTTGACCGCTGGAGTGAAAAGCAATAGCACTCTAGATCTGAATCCATACAGAGTTGTATGGACTTAAGGAGCAGAAGGGAGCGAAAACAGGCGAAGGAGGGGCTGAACAAAGGTGGTGTGGAAGCTCAAGTGGGAGGAAAGATGGCCGATGAACGGACCACGGAAAGGACGGTCCAGGCAGCACTGGACAACATGCTGCAGGTCATGAAAGAGAGCTTTGCAGCACTGAAGCGGGATAATTTGGAACCGCTCCAGAAAGCGGTGGAGCGACTTGACCAGAGGCTGGATGCTCAGGATAAGAAGGTCCAGGCACTGGAGAAGACAGTGGAAGAGCAGGCGGATTTCCAAACAGTAGCGGATGTGGAAATTAGTAAGTTGAAGGAGCAGCAAGCAAGGCTGATGGACAAGCTGGAGGACCTGGAAAATAGCTCTTGCGGGCAGAATCTGAGAATCATTGGGCTCCCGGAGGGGGCCGAGGGAGTGGATGCCACGGCACATGCGGCAGACATGCTGCAGAAGCTGGTGGGGGATGGTTTCTTCCCGCGTCCATTGGAGCTGGACAGGGCACACAGAGTGCGAGTGAGGCAGCCACGAGGGCGCCGGCGCCGCCGCCCCCCCCCCCCCCCCCCGGTGATGGTGGTCAGGTTCCATAGGTTCGTGGACAAGGAGCGGGTTCTACAGTGGGCCAAGAGCACGAGGAGCTGCTCATTGAACAACAGTGTCCTGTGCATCTACCAGGATCTGAGCCAGAAGGTGGCCAGAAGGAGGGCAGCCTACAGACAAATTAAAGAGATTCTGTTTAAAAAGGTCAAGTTTGGGCTACTTTTCCCGGCGCGGCTTTGGGTCACATACAGGGAACAGGAACATTATTTTGACGACCCAGAGGAAGCGATGGACTTCATTAAGGGGCATGGACTGGTGCCGAACTGAGGACCCATGGACTCAAGTTAGAGTGTACTAAGGGACGTCTGCAGTTGTTCACAGATTGCCCTTCGTGTTAGCGATGTCATTTGGCATGCTCTTTTATTTAGGGGGTGTTCTTGTGTTTGTCTGTTTGAAAGTTTTAAAGTTAAAGCCAAAGTGATAGCTAAAGTTTAAGTTGTTGGGTGCTGGGGGGCTGTTCGGGTTCTCTTTGCTTTTTCTTCTTCTGGGAATGTTGCTTTGTTCTTTGTTTGTTTTCTCTCTGTCTCGGTCCCAGAGTGATTGCTCGAACAGGGCCTGGTGGCGCCGGAGTTGAGAGCCACCAGGCTAGCTGCTTTGAGCCAGTTAACAGGAGCGAGGTTGGGGGGGGGGGGGGGGGGGGGGGGGTTGCTGCGATCATGATTAACAAACGGGTTAAATTTGAGGCGGACAGCACAGTTGCAGATGGGGGTGGGAGATTTCTTATGCTCCGGGGCAAGCTTGAGGGGGTGAAGGTGGTCCTAGTGAATGTTTACGCTCCAAACTGGGATGATGTAGATTTCATCAAAGGCTGCTGGGGAAAATCCCCGACTTGGATTCGCACAAGTTGATTATGGGTGGGGACTTTAATACAGTCCTCGATCCCGACCTCAACCGGTCATTCTCCAGAATGGGCAGGGTCCCGGCAATGGCAAGAAAACGGAGAGGGTTCATGGAACAAATGGGGGGGGGGGGGGGGGGTAGACCCCTGGAGAGTCAGCCAGCCGACGGGGAAGGAGTTCTCGTTCTATTCACATGTTCACAAGGTTTATTCTCGTATTGACTTCTTTATTATGAGTAGGTACTTTTTGGAGGGGGTGAGGGATACTGAATACTCGGTGATCACTATTTCTGACCATGCTCCACATTGGGTCGACCTGCTGGTCTGCAAAGAAAGTTATCAGCGCCCACAATGGAGGCTAAAGGTGGGATTGTTGGCAGAGGAGAGGGTGTGTGAGAGAGTGGGGAAATGCATGCAGGACTACCTGCAGGTCAACGATACAGGGGAAGTCTCAGCAGCGGTGCTCTGGGAGGCGCTGAAGGCGGTGGTGAGAGGGGAACTGATCTCAAGTCGAGCCCTTAGGGACAGAACGGATAGGGCAGAGATGGACAGACTGGTGCAGGAGATGACACGGACGGATTGGGAATATGCGGACTCCCCGAGGGCAGAGCTACTTAGGGAACGACGGAGACTGCAGGCAGAGCTGGGAGCGCTAGCCACTGGGAAGGCCGTAGAGCAACTCAGAAAGGCCAGGGGCGCAGTGTACGAGTATGGGGAGAAAGCCAGCAGAATGCTTGCACAGCAACTTAGGAAGAGGGAGGCGGCCAGGGAGCTAGGGACGGTAGTGGACGGGGCAGGGAACCGGGTGGGAGACCCGGCAGGACTGAACAGGGTATTCAGGGACTTTTACAATAAGCTGTATACCTCAGAACACCCCATGGGGCCGGAGGGGATGAGGCGCTTCTTAGATGGGCTGACCTTCCCAAAGGTGGGCAGGGGAAGGTAGAGGGCTGGGGGCCCCGATTAGAGCTGAAAAAGTAATGGGGGGCCTGAAGGCCATGCAGTCGGGTAAAGCCCCGGGGCCGGACGGGTATCCAGTGGAGTTCTACAAAAAGTTTGCAGGTATACTGGGGCCGGTGCTGGTTAGGGTATTTAATGAAGCGAGGGACAATGGGGTGTTACCCCCGACGGTGTCGCAACCCACCATCTCGCTGATATTAAAACGGGATAAGGATCCGGAGGTCTGTGGGTCCTATAGGCCAATCTCCCTGATTAATGTAGACGCTAAACTGCTGGCCAAGATTCTGGCGTCCAGAATCGAAGACTGCATACCAGACGTGATTGTGGAGGACCAAACGGGGTTTGTTCAGGGCAGGCAGCTAGTAGCCAATCTAAGAAGGCTACTCAATGTGATTATGATGCCCCCGGAGGGCAGAGAGGTGGAGGTAGTGGTGGCAATGGATGCCGAAAAGGCTTTTGACCAGGCGGAGTGGGACTATTTATGGGGGGTGCTGGGACGGTTTGTGTTTGGAGAGGGCTGTGGACTGGGTTAAACTGCTATTTCAGGCCCCGGAGGCTAGTGTAAGAACGAACAGGACGACATCGGAGTATTTTAGACTACACCGTGGGACAAGACAGGGATGCCCCCTCTCTCCACTGCTGTTTGCATTGGCCATAGAACCGCTGGCAATTGCTCAGAGCGGCAAGGGGATGGAAGGGAATGGTCAGGGGGGGGATAGAACACAAGGTCTCGCTCTACGCGGACGACCTGCTTTTGTAGGTGTCAGATCCAGCGGCAGGGATGGACGGGATTATGGAAATCCTCGGGGAGTTTGGCCGCTTTTCAGGCTACAAGTTGAACATGGCAAAAAGCGAGATGTTTGTGGTGCAGGCGAGGGGTCAGGAGAATAGGCTGAGAGAGCTACCATTTAGGCTGGTTGGGGAAAGTTTTAGTTATCTAGGGATACAAGTGGCACGCGGCTGGGGCACGATGCATAGGTTGAACTTGTCCAGGCTGGTGGAGCAAATGAGGAGCGGGTTTCGGAGGTGGGATGCACTCCCGCTGTCAGTAGCGGGGAGAGTACAGACAGTGAAGATGACGATCCTCCCGAGATTCCTGTTTATTTTTCAGTGTCTCCCTATTTTCATTCCGCGGTCCTTCTTTAAAAGAATCAATAAAATCATCCTGGGTTTTGGTTGGGCGGGGAAGTCCCCGCGGGTAAAGAGGGGGATGCTGGAATGGAACCGTAGCGAGGGGAGCTGGCGTTGCCGAACCTCAGCAACTACTACTGGGCGACTAACATAGCCATGATAAGGAAATGGATGGTGGGTACGGGGTCGGTTTGGGAGCGGGTGGAGGCTGCTTCGTGCAGGGGCACCAGCTTGGCAGCCCTGGTCATGGCTCCCCTGCCATTTCCGCCGGCCAGGTACTCCACCAGCCCTGTAGTGGTGGCGGCTTTGCGGATTTGGGGCCAATGGAGGAAGCATGTGGGGGAAGTGGGAGAGTCGGTCTAGTCCCCAATATGTGACAACCACCGATTTGTCCCGGGGAAGATGGCGGGTTTCAAGCATGGCGGAGGTGGGAAGGATGGGCGACTTGTTCCTGGAAGGGAGCTTCGCGAACATGAGGGCGCTGGAGGAGAAGTTTGGGCTGTCAAGGGGGAATGACTTTCGGTACTTGCACGTGCGGGATTTCGTACGTAGACAGGTCCCGTCCTTTCCACGCCTTCCACCAAGGGGGATCCAGGACAGGGTAATTTCCAGGGGTGAGGTAGGAGAGGGGAGAGTCTCAGATATTTATAAGGAGCGGAGGACACAGGAACCGAGGAACTGAAACTTAAGTGGGAGGAGGAGCTTGGTGGGGAGTTGGAGGGAGGCGTATGGGCAGACGCTCTGAGGAGGGTAAATGGAACCGCAACATGAGCCAGGCTCGGTCTGATTCAGTTCAAGGTGGTTCACCGGGCCCACATGACGGTGGCACAGATGAGCAAATTCTTTGGGCTGGAGGACAAGTTTGTTAGATGTGGGGGAGGACCAGTGAACCATGTCCACATGTTCTGGGCGTGTCCAAAACTCAGGGGATACTGGCAGGGATTTGCGGACATCATATCCCGGTTACTGAAAACAAGGGTGGCGATGAGTCCAGAGGTGGCGATTTTTGGGGTGTCGGAAGACCCGGGAGTACAGGAGGGGATAGAGGCCGACATTGTGGCCTTTGCTTCCCTGATAGCCCGGCGACGGATACTGTTGGCCTGGAGGGACTCAAAGCCCCCAAAGACCGAAGTATGGCTGTCGGACATGGCAAGCTTTCTCGTCTTGGAAAAAAATCAAGTTCGCCTTACGAGAATCACTATCGGGGTTCGCCCGGAGGTGGCAACCTTTCATCGACTTTTTCGCGGGGAACTAATCATCAGCTTTGTTTTTGGGGGGGGGGGGGGGGGGGGGTGTATAGAATAGTGTAGAGATGGGGGGGCGAATAGGCGGATCTATCTGCGAGAGTGGTACTGTTATTTGCACTATGTTTTTTGTAATTGGTATCTGCACACTAATGCATATTGTTACTGTTTACAATGCCAAAAATACCTCAATAAAATTGTCTGTTTAAAAAAAATGTATCCTTTGGTTATCAGCCATGCTAATTTCTTATTGGTTACTCTGTTGCAGCAAAATTCTTTATAATTTTGGACACCTTTGTCCCGGATGCTTTTAACGGCTTTTCCCCAAAGATGCCCATAAATAATATGTGTATTTTCTTACCTGTGGAATGAAAAATCTATTTTAAAATAAACCAACAACCTTTGAAAATGTTAACTTATTTCCCAATATTGCTCTGCACTTTACTTAAGAACAGAAAGTTACTAACACATACACACCCAAAACTATACTTCTAAAAATGGAATTAGTTCTCTGCAGGCCTGGTAGTTTTAGAAGTCAAAATGTTTCACTGTCTCAACTGATGATTCTGAGGTTACAAAATTGTCTCCACAACTGCGATGGCTCTAAAGTTGACTTTCTGGAGGCTGCTTTCACGTGTAACTTAGATGGAACCAAGTTTACAGGGAGGAGAGAAGGTACCTTGCTACTTTGATTCTGCATGTGCAGCACTTTCAAATTGCCCAGTTACATACAATAGACCAATAGATGTTTTTGGATGTCTCTCCCTCTCTCCATTTGTCTTTTTTTAAATAAATTTGGAGTACCCAATTCATTTTTTCCTATCAAGGGGCAATTTAGCATGGCCAGTCCACCACCTACCCTGCAGATCTTTGGGTTGTGGGGATGAAACACACGCGAACACGGGGAAAATGTGCAAACTCCACACGGACCGTGACCCAGAGCCGGGGTCAAACCTGGGACCTTGGCATCGTGAGGCAGCAGTGCTACCCACTGTGCCACCGTGCTGCCTACCTCTCGCCATTTGTTGAAGCTCTTTTCTGCTTCTCTGAAGATGTTTCTGTATGGATCTCTGTGGATCTGCTGATTGTATGCAACTGCTGCAACAATTCCAAATCATGTTCCACATAAGGAATAAAAGCAAATTACTGCGGATGCTGGAATCTGAGACGTTCCACATAAGGAATTTGGCTAGCCCAGTCTGGGGGTCTATCTTAGCCACTGATCCACTCAACGGCAAATTCCAAATGTATTTTTTAAATCCTCTTGAGGTAAATATTCTTTATATTTTCCTCCATTGTGGATTTCGGTTTCTAATTACTCTGCTTTAGTGAAAGGTATATCATATGGTGAATTTTAAGTGGCTCTAAAAGTACCAGTATTCTGCTCAGTATTTGTGAAGTCACACTGCTCTTTTCAGCTTTTCCTTCAAACAAGACTAATCAACATGCAAAGTGGTCAGGTCAAACACAAGAAAAACTAATTCCAAGTGTGGTTGCAAGCTTGGTTGAATGTCAATTATTTTGAGTCGTTATTTTCTGATTTCAGCTATATTTAATTTGAGGTTGGAACTAGGTAAAATCAACTTTAGATTTAGTTAAGAATCAGATTAGGTCAAATCCTTTGGACTGCTATCTGAACACTTGCCCTCCCCTCTTCGCTCTCCCCAACCCCCCCCCCCCCCCCCCCCCCCCCCCACAACAAAGATGCTTCAGTCACTAGTTCTATAGTCAAGCACAGGTATTGAATAGGAGGTTTAGCATGCAGGCTAACACTGGGACCTCATTAAGGGTAGATGAATTACAAAGCAGATACAAATTCTTATGCTATTAGGTTACTAGCATTCTTTTCCACAAATTGTATTCATTATATACACACACCGATGGATACACAATAAATTGCAGACTAAACTATGTTAATTTCCTGATGAAAACAACTCAATTCTGACATATGAACAGGTTTAAGTTAGATTATTAAACTATGCATCACCATTTTAAGATGTCGACTCAAATGACATATTTACACTGCCCGCATTGCTGTTTTTGGATTAAAACAAAGAAGAAAATGGAGGTTGCCTATCTGCGCCATTATGCACTCATTTCTATTCTTGTTCTGTGCTGACTTTATCAAATGTTTCTAAACCTGTCAGCATTTAGAACCATCCAACATTTAGCTGCTTGATTTAAATTCATCTCACATTTGCCCTGCCTCGCAAGTCCTCTGAGATCTATAGTTGCAACCATCAGAAGCTTAAGTATATTAACATGTTACACTAATTTGCAAGCATGGCGCTAAACGCTTTGTACGAAGCAAGATCGGTTTACAACCCAGGTACTCCTAAGTGCATAATCAGGCATTTATAATACAATGTTGTGCTAGGCTACCAGTGTGATTTCTTATTTCATGTACTATCACTGTTATCTCATTCATCTAAAATCTCCACCATTCTCCCCCAAACATTTACACTGACATACCTGTAGGAATACAAAATATGCTTAAATTGCTGACATTTTCAGAAATAACAGCACTAAATGCAAAAAATTAAGCCTGAAACAACAGGGAATATTTTTCACTGCAGCTCGTTCATATTATCTGAGATTTAGAATTAGACCAATCTGTGGTCAATTGTGCGCTGTAGGCCCACGTTCACCAAGAATTGGGGGAGGGGAGAAACATTTAGAAGGACAATGAATGACTGCAGGGAACACACAGTGAGAAAAAGTAGAACGAACAACAACATGCACGTATAATTGCAATGTTAACCTGTAAAAAATGACCCAATGTGTTTCACAGTGAATCTTTTTTACGGACAGTCTTTAAAGGAGGGTTTAAAGAATGAGAGAGATGGAGTACAAAAACTTAGGGAAGGGAATTCCAGCTTGTGTGGTCTAAAAGGTTGACGGCATCTTGCCAATGTTGATACAGGAAAGGTGACAACAAACAAAAGGCCTAGGCTTCGTAGAATTAAGGTTCTAAGGGGGCTTCGGAGGCCGTAGTGATGATGCCATTGGAGATGGTTGAGAAACAGGAGCCAACACTGATCAAAAAGCACAAGAGTGATCAGTGAGTGGACAACAGGGAATGGACAGCAGAATTGTGGATGAACTGAAGATAAGAGTGTAGGGGATAGGAGATAAATCGGAAGAGCACCAGCAGTTCGGAATAGGCAAAGAGGATGGAGAGTATCAGCAGCATTAGAGCTGAGGTGGGGAAGAGATGGAAGTCATGGTTGTTATCGTAAAGAGGACATGTAATCAGAAGTTCAGTTTGGGGTCAAATGGAACAATGGTATTGCAAACAGTCTGATTCAATATGAGACTGTGGCTGAGGAAGGGAATAGTATCAGTAGCACAGAATAGAGTTTGCATCAGAGCAAAAATAATGCTTTTGGTGTACACAATTGTAACTGATGGAAATTGTAGCTGATCCAAGACTAAACACCAGACAAGGAAACCAATAACATGGATGGGTCAATCGCAGCAGTAGAGAGATGGAAGCTGGCATCATGCCCTCAAATAATACAGCCAATACACAACATGAATGAGGAGGAAAAAAAATGTCAAGGATAAATCTTTCATGGACTCCAGAGGCAGTTTGCAGAGACGGAATGGAAAGTCATTGCGAGAAGTAAGAGTAGAACCAGATGAATTAAGCTACACGGAAGTGAACAACAGAAGAAATTGGAGGTGTTAGTTTAGCATATTTTCTCTGCAGTATTTGATGGCAAGTCACAGCCACAGAGCATGTCACTTGTAACAGATTGGGGCTATTATTGTGCTGTGGCAGAAACCTCATTGATGAGATTCAAACCTGCAGTTGAGAGAGAGAGAGAGAGAGAGAGAGACAGGTATGGATTTGGACAAGAGAAAAGACATTCAAAGACTGAAAGAAAGGGATGTTGGAGATGGCTTTTGAGTTTGCAAGAACAGAGCAGTCAAGCATGACCTCCTTTTGAGGAGCTGATAACAGTGATTTTTAAGATAATAATAATCTTTATTATTGTCACAAGTAGGCTTAACACTGCAATGAAGTTACTGTGAAAATCCCCCAGTTGCCACACTCCGACGCCTGTTCGGGTAGACAGAGGGAGAATTCAGAATGTCCAATTCACCTAACAAAGCTCGTCTTTCAGGACTTGTGGGAGGAAACCGGAGCACCTGGAGGAAACCCACGTAGACACGGGGAGAACGTGCAGACTCCGCGCAGACAGTGACCCAAACAGGAATGGAGCCTGGGACCCTCGCTCTGTGAAGCAACAGTGCTAACCATCGGGCGGAGACATAATGTCACCAACCAAGAGGCCAATAAAGGAAGCTGGGTGGTCCACAATTTAGTGAAAATGGGAGGAGGAACCAAATTTGAGCCAAGGGGCGGAGTAGCAAAATAGGTGAGTGAAATGGGTAATGGGAAGGGTGGCAGGTGGGTAGGGGGTAATCGGGTCAGGTGTTGGAGGCTAGTCAGATTAGGTGGCGGGGGGTTAGTACCAAGGTAAATGTTCAGGTAAGTAATTCAGAACCATCCAAAGCTTTCACTCTCACTCAGTGTCCCAGGGAACATTTGTATTGCCAATTATAAGTTCTCAGTCCCAGCCAAAATGGACATGTGGAAGTCATGTGACATAAACCTCCTATCTGGGCGAACCAGTTATTCTGCCTTGCAGTATTGCAAATCAATCTACCATCTCCCATCTACTAAGCAGCACCTCAGAAAAGGGGCTCTGTGCGGGTCTAAGTATCTGGCCCCATCTACATTGTTCTTACTGTAACTTCTGAACTAGTATGCCATCACTAACAAGACAATTCATCTGTGTGCCTCATCTCTTCATGGAAATCATCTCTACCAGAAAAGTTTATTATCCAGCATCGGTTTTCAATCTGCCAACCTCTGTGGAAGATTTCCCTATTGAAGTTTGGATTCTGGGCTATAACCTCACGTGAAACAATAATATTTTCTCTGTGGTCTTTGCCCTGTAAATCATTTTCTCTATCCTCCTCCCCTCTTTTATTGTATGTGCGAAAAGGAGGCTACGCTGTGACCCTCCTCTTGCATTTGAGTGTATTCAAATAAACTAACCCTCTGAATTTACCCTATCTTGAGTTTTCTGTGGATCATTAACAGAAATTGGATCAATCAAAAACGAAGGGTTTGAGAAATATGTAATCACTTATAAAGAGGAAAATCAACATCAAAACACCTCTAATTATGGATGGGTGCTGAGGGGAGCAATCAGGACTGTTTAAATTGAACCACCACCTGCCTGTATGAAATGAAATGAAATGAAAATCGCTTATTGTCACGAGTAGGCTTCAATGAAGTTACTGTGAAAAGCCCCTAGTCGCCACATTCCGGCGCCTGTCCGGGGAGGCTGGTACGGGAATCGAACCGTGCTGCTGGCCTGCTTGGTCTGCTTTATAAGCCAGCGATTTAGCCTTGTGAGCTAAACCAGCCCCTGTAGTACTGTATATTATGTACACAAGTAGATAGATAGAATTATGCAAATAGATATATATATCTGTAACTTTCTATCCGAGTCTCAGCATATGTTTGTGGTGACATAGTTGAATGTAGACTCCAATGTTCCGTATGCTCCAAATACCAATTATACCACAATTGCTATAATTCTATCAAGAAATAATTTTGCTAGATATCAGAAAATATGATGTGTATTTGTATACATTTGTACTAAATATCATTATACACTCATTGCTCAATCTAGTAATTATACTGGAGATTAAAAAGATGATTCATAGAATCAAGTTGCCAATTAATGTTACTTGTTGTGATATGCCCATCTAGTTAAGTTATGGAGATACAAAACTCCAGGATATTAGTACCCCATGACCATTGTTTCATCTACATGAAAATAAGAAGTTGCATTTCCTGTACTTTCAAACTTAATGTTTTTTGACATCATGACACATTACTTACAGTACAATCTGCTTCTGGTATTCATGTCCATATCTGACACAAATCTCAATTGCCAAAATCAATGACACACAGGCTTTCCTTCAGTTATAATTCCTGAGGTATTGCTTAGCTCCAGCATTTTTAAAAAAATTGTCAATCACCTATATGAGGCCAAGGACTCATTAGAAGTGTAGAGCAGAAGATCATCAACACCTTGTGTTTGTATAGCATCTTTAATGAGGAGAAAAACACAAAAGTACTTCAGAAATAGAATGAAAAAATGGCTATCAAGCTGCAAAGGACAGGTTAGATAGGCTTGTCGTTTGATAAAAGAGTTGGGTTTCAAAATGCATCTCGAGGAGCAGGGGCGGTAAAGATTGTTGGGGTGAATTTCTTACAATCTGAAGACACAATCATTAATATGGGGTTATTGAATCACAATCCCTAACAGTGCCCCATTTGGCTCATTGCGTCTGCACCAACCCTCTGAAAGAGCACCCCATCTTGAGCCAATAACTCACCCTATCCCCATAACCCCATCTAGGGGCAATTTAGCATAGCCAATCCACCTAACCTGCACATCTTTGGACTGTGGGAGGAAACCGGAGCACCCAAGCAGACATGGGAAGAATGTGTAAACTCCACACAGTCACCGAGGCTGGAATCAAACTCAGGTCTCTGGCGCTATGAGGCAGCAGTGCTAACCACTATGCCACCATGCCATCCCACACTGGCCCAATGTGTGAATGCACAAAAGGCTGGGATCCGAATAGCGTGCATTTGAAAGGAATGGTATGAAGTGTCTCGTCATCCTGGGCAATTCACAGATGTTTAGCAGAGGTGAGGCCATGGAGGTGAGTGAGCAGAGATTACAGCCTTAAAATACTCAGGAATATACAATAAGTGAACTTCATGTGATATTAGCTCAGCATATCATAGAATCTACAGTGCAGGAGGCCATTCGGCCCATCGAGACTGACCGGCTCCTGGAAAGAACACCCTACGTGAGCCCAAACCTCCACCCTATCCCCATAACCCAGTAACCCACCTAACCCTTTTGGACACTAAGGGCAATTTAGTATGGTCAATCCATCTATCCACCATATGTTCGTGCTAACACAGCTTAATGCCGACTCCAATATTTAGCATGATTCTTTCACCAAATATGACAATAGTTGCTATAACGTGTGCGGAATAGGATTTGAGGAACACAATTTTAGATAAGCTGAAATCTATGGAAGGTGAAAGTTGTGAGGCCAACCAGCAGAACATTAGAATGAGCAAAGTGACAACATGAATGAAGGTTTCAGTACCAAATAGGGCGGGGTCAGGTGCAAGGGACAGGCAATGTTATAATGGTAGAAATAGGCAGTCCTTGGTGACAGATACGATATGCTAGCAGCTCAACTTGGGTTGAACAAGGCACTTCGGATATAGGCACTACAGTTTAGCAAAAGGCAAGTTACTAAGAATGGGAAGGCAAGTTATTAAGAATGGGAATGGAGCCAGCGATATTGGCATCAATTAGTTGATGGGGGCCAAAGATAAATACTTTGCTCTTCTCACTGTTCAGCATGAGTGGTCTCATTAGCAAATTATGGGGAGTCATCATTAACCAGAAGTTTAATTAAATCAGTTTCAACAGCTACAAGAACCGGGGAATCTCAAAGCCTCCCCCCTATCTACAAAGCTCAAGTTAGAAGTGTATTAAAGAATTATTATTCAATGAATAAATGTAGTCACAACACAAAACGTTCAATACCCTGCAGGACAGAGTACTTCACTTGTTTGGTGCCCTTCTGATTGGATTCTCACTCTTATCCACCCACTCCACCATCAATGCATTGTTTCTGCAGGATCATTAATGGAATTCACTTTAATATGTATTTATGTATTCTTTAATTTGTTTATGGTACGTGGCCATCACATGGGGGACAGAGAGCTAGGGACGGAGGGAGCGAGGGACACACAGAGAGTGACAGAGAGAGAGTGAGAGAGAGGGCCAGCCAGAAGGAGAGGGCCAGCCCAGAGAAAGAGAGAGAGAGAGAGAGAGAGAGGGCCAGCCCAGAGAGAGAGAGAGAGAGAGAGAGAGAGAGAGAGAGGGCCAGCCCAGAGAGAGAGAGAGAGGGCCAGCCCAGAGAGAGAGAGAGAGGGCCAGCCCAGAGAGAGAGAGAGAGAGAGCGCCAGCCAGAGAGAGAGAGAGCGCGCACCAGCCAGAGAGAGAACCAGCCAGAGAGAGAGAGAGAGAGAGAGAGAGCACCAGCCAGAGAGAGAGAGCGCCAGCCAGAGAGAGAGAGAGAGCGCCAGCCAGAGAGAGAGAGCGCCAGCCCAGAGAGAGAGAGAGAGAGAGAGAGAGAGAGCGCCAGCCCAGAGAGAGAGAGAGAGAGAGAGCGCCAGCCCAGAGAGAGAGAGAGAGAGAGAGCGAGACAGCCAGAGAGAGAGAGAGAGAGAGAGCTAGCCAGAGAGAGCACCAGCCAGAGAGAGAGAGAGAGAGAGAGCTAGCCAGAGAGAGCACCAGCCAGAGAGAGAGAGAGAGAGCGAGAGCCAGACAGACAGACAGAGAGAGCCAGACAGACAGACAGCCAGACAGAGAGCCAGACAGAGAGCCAGACAGAGAGCCAGACAGAGAGCCAGACAGACAGAGAGCCAGACAGAGAGCCAGACAGACAGAGAGCCAGACAGACAGACAGAGAGCCAGACAGACAGACAGAGAGCCAGACAGACAGACAGCCAGACAGACAGACAGAGAGCCAGACAGACAGAGAGCCAGACAGACAGACAGAGAGCCAGACAGACAGACAGAGAGCCAGACAGAGAGCCAGACAGAGAGCCAGACAGAGAGCCAGACAGAGAGCCAGACAGACAGAGAGCCAGACAGAGAGCCAGACAGAGAGCCAGACAGACAGAGAGAGCCAGACAGACAGAGAGCCAGACAGACAGAGAGCCAGACAGACAGAGAGCCAGAGAGAAAAACAGAGAGGGAGAAACAGAGAGTGTAGCGCTAACAATTATACTCAAAGACGAGAGACTAGTACAATAGAGGCTTTATTGCTGTGCGATGCTATTTCTCCATCTGCAACTGTAGACTAAGGTCTGAGTGACTCACACGCATATTTATACACAAGCTCCCTGTGGGCGGAGCTAGCCAGCAGGGGCTTACCGGAGGAACCTGTGTTACAGGTACAGGCATACATCCCCCTACTGCAAGTACACATAACTACAGTGGTTATATCACCACAGAGAGACAGACAGACAGAGACAGAGATTCTTGTCTATGTCAGACTACTGCTCAAGCTTGCAGCCTTTTGCAACGATGGTGCAGGTGTTGGCGGTGTTGGTGCTGGCTGCTGGCGGGATGACTCCGAGAGCGAGCCAAAATCTTCCGTGTCCTCCAGTGTGGGCAGGGGACGAGGGATGGACCTGGTGGGGACAAATAGGGGGGCGCCGGGGAAAAGGAGGTTGGCGTGGGGGGAAAAAGGGGCGTGGGCGTGGGATCGGCACCTGAGGGAGCCAGGTCCCAGAGCGAGACTGTGTCCTGGCGGCCGTCGGGGAACTCCACGTAGGCATACTGAGGGTTGGCGTGGAGAAGGCATACTTTGTCCACCAGGGGTTCCGCCTTGTGGTGCCGGACATGCCTAGGCACGGAGTCGTGAGCCACGTCGGGAGCGCCACGTCGGTAGACGTCCTAGGGAAGGCAAAAACACGTTCATGGGGTATACTGTTAGTTGCGGTGCACAGTAGCGACCGAATGGAATGGAGCGTGTCAGGGAGGACGTGCTGCCAGCGAGCGACTGGGAGGTTCCTGGACCGTAGGGCCAGCTGGACGGCCCTCCATACCGTCCCGTTCTCCCTCTCTACCTGCCCGTTTCCCCGGGGGTTGTAGCTGGTCGTCCTGCTGGAGGCGATACCTCTGCTGAGCAGGAAATGACGCAGCTCATCGCTCATGAACGAGGATCCCCTGTCACTATGGATGTAGTCAGGGAAAACGAACAGGGCGAAAATGGAATCCAGGGCCTTGGTGACGGTGGCAGACGTCATATCCGGGCATGGGATGGCGAAGGGGAACCTAGAAAATTCATCGACCACACTAAGGATGTACGTGTTGCGGTTGGTGGAGGGAAGAGGCCCTTTGAAGTCCACGCTGAGGCGTTCAAAGGGGCGGGACGCTTTCACCAGGCGCGTGCGATCTGGCCAGTAGAAGTGCAGCTTGTACTCGGCACAGATCTGGCAGTCTCTGGTGACTGTCCGTACTTCCTCTACGGAGTAGGGCAGATTGCGGGCTTTGATTCGATGGTACAAGCGAGTGATCCCTGGATGGCAAAGGCTCTCGTGCAACGCACGGAGCTGGTTCATTTGTGCGCTGGCCACCTGTACCTCGGGAGAGGGCGTCTGGGGTCTCGTTGAGCTTTCCGGGGCGATACAAGATCTCGTAGTTAAAGGTGGAGAGCTCGATTCTCCACCGCAAGATTTTCTCATTCTTGATCTTGCCCCGCTGCGTGTTGTTGAACATGAAGGCTACCGACCGTTGGTCAGTGAGGAGAGTGAATCTCCTGCCGGCCAGGTAATGCCTCCAGTGCCGCACCGCTTCAACAATTGCCTGGGCCTCCTTTTCAAAATGTCGCACAACACTTCACAGGAGCATTATTAAACAAAGTATCATACCAAGCTACATATGGAAGTTATTAGGTCAGATGACTTTGTCAAAGAGCAGAGTGTCTTAAAGCAGGAAAGCAGAGTACAGAGAGGCATCATACTGCTGAAAGAGAGTTGTTGAAGCTTTTTGTTTTACACTCATTAATAAAAGGATATATTCAGGTAATGCTCCTGTTTTTTTTTTGCATTACCCAGAGCTTGGGGAGGCGATACTTTCCCACTGCTTTCTCCAAATCTTCAGCCAGAAGTGACTTGCTAACCAATCATCAAAAATTCTTCCTGCAGTATAAAACGTCTTGACTGTTTGAAATTTTGCATTCTTACATTTGACCTGAGGAGTGCAAAATAAAAAGGCTTTGGCAACATCTCTCTTCTCAGCAATACTCAAGGTGTGAATATCTTGCATTCAGGAATGTACTAATACTGCTCAATATCCAACAATATTAAAGCATGTGGATACACCAATAGGATCCGTTGTGATTGGAATACAGGGTCTTTCTCTTACATGCACTCCTCCAAAAGCTTACTGGTTCATGGTGCAGAGCAAGGCCAGCAGCAAGTTCAATTCCCACACCAGCTGAGGTTACTCAAAGTTCTTCTCAACCTTCCCACTCGGCTGAGGTGTGGTGATCCTCAGGTTAAATTACCACCAGTCAACTCTCCCCCTTAAAGGGGGAAGCAGCCTATGATCATCTGGGACTATGGTGACTTTGCCTTACTCCTCCAGTCTTTCAAAACAGAGAAAAAGAACACTTTGTGAGACAAAGTTGGATATTAGAAGCTGCTTTATTTTACAGAAAGCAAATTAACTCAGCAATAGTCAAAGCAAAGTTTATTTTGTTCCATCTTGCTTTTCCAAGAACATGAGGAGAAAAACAATAAACCATATAGCCCAGGCTTTTTCAAAGTGGGGATCACGACCCTCAGGTGAGTCGTGAGTAGGTGTAAAAAGGGTCACATGCACCATGAAACTAACATAAGCATCCCAACTACTGGGTAAGGTCAGCATGATGGCAACCAGAAAAGTGCCACAAAAAATGGCTTTTGTGAGGGGAGATACGAGAGAATGCATGACCCAGGAGAACCCGAGAGGACTGGCCGACTACAGAGATCCCAGCAGTAAGCCAGATGGCTAGCTGTAATTTAGAACCGTCACACGGACAAGGCTGAAGCAGAGTAAAGGGACATCAGATCACCAATCAATCCAATTCTTTACTGAACTGAAGTCTTTCAACCAACTAAGCTTAAATATCGTAGCTTTTCAGTATCAGTCCCAATTTCTGCAGAGAAGCTAGCACAGACCTCCACCCTGCAAAGTCCTCCACATATATACATTCGCTCGGTCCTCTGGAAGAAGCTTTTGGGAAGCCAAACATCAGGTTGCAGTGTTTAGATATCAATTCAAAATGTGTTGAGGGACAATGGGGTTTGGAAAAAATCGTCTTCTTTCTTTCTGGGTGTCGATCCTCACCCACAAAGACTGGCATAGAACAATTACACTTGAACTGTTTAACAGCTACTGATGGAAAATCCTCGGAACTTTACGGAAACTCGATGCCTCGTAAGTGAAAAGAATTGATATTAATCCTAAAATCAGCCTGAATTCAAACCTGTAGCCCTTTATCTTCTTCTCCGTTTACTTTACAGTAATGTTCTGAATCCATCTTTCCCAACCATTTATTAGCATTCTTCACCTTCACATAAGATTATCTTTAAGATTAAGGACCATTAAGCCTAAATTTCTGCAGTCTTCCTTGCGTTAGTCATGGCTCAGCAGGTAACAGGCTTGTATCTACATCAGTCAGAAGGTTGCGAGTTCACCTCCATATCTCGGCTAACACCCCAGTGTAGTACTGCAGGGTGCTGCCTTCATAGCAAACAACTTTGTACTCATGTAGTTGTGATGCTAGCAAATTTCAAATCTTGGTTTTTTCCATAATTCAAACATCGACATCGAGACTCCCCTCGTCTCTGTACTTCCATAGAGCCATAGAGTTTTACAGCACAGAAAGAGGCCCTTCGACCCATTGTCTCTGTGCCAGCCATCAAGTGGGCCCCAGGAAAAAACAGTTTGAAAAACGTTAATGTAGCCGGTCCCATTAATGGGCTGTCAATTGTTTAAACAGAAATTACTTTATGAAGATCAAAGTTCACAAATTGGTCTCTTGCATTTTAGCTTTCAGCTCCGAGCCAGACTGTAACTGCAGTTTCCTCAGGCGTTAGTTTATCTTAATAAATTTAGAGTACCCAATTTTTTTCCTCCCCATTAAGGGCCAATTTAGTGTGACCAATCCACCCACCCTGCACATCTTTGGGTTGTGGGGGTGAGATCCACACAGACACTGGTAGAATGTGCAAACTCCACAACGAACAGTGACCTGGGGCTGGGATCGAACTCGGATCCTCGGTGCCTTGAGGCAGCAGTGCTAACCAGACATTAGTTTTAAGCCAAGTTGATTTAACGAATTGAAGCATACTGGGTAATTAGCCTGGAATGAGACAATTGGTATTCATTTTATGAGTTTCAAATAGACTGTGTGCCATGACATTCCACAAATTTCTTTGTTCAATGCTTGTCACATTTCTTTACAATCCTAATCAAATTCACAGATGTAAACTGCAAACAATTCCAAAATCCTTTCTCCGTCAAATAAAAAGATAAAAAATTTCAAAATAGAACAAGGAAGAAGAATCAGGTCAAATATAAAGAGTACAGAGAAGCTATACTCCATGCAAGTCACGTAGAAGTCGGCTCCTTTAAATTGCTGCTCCTGCTTAACCTACAACAAAAATGAAACACTTATCATCTGAACACTCCAGAAATAACTGGAGAGTACACTGCAAATAAGTGAAAAGGAAGAGGAGAATAATTCTTTTTTAGTTGGTAGCTAACATGAGAGAAAGATCAAAGCTCTTCTTAGACATATTAACAATAAGACAGTTGTGTGGCTTCAATCTGTATATATTTTTTATAAAATAGCTATCTCAAAATGAATCCGTCTCTGTTTTGGGCAATACCTGGTAGTATTGGAAATGCTCGTTATCCCTGAAGAAACACTAATGTCAAAGACACTGAAGCGGTGGGAATGATGTAACATGGACCTCTGGTTTGTGGAACCAGTAATATTGCCTTACTGTACTGAAAAGACAGTCTGCCATTTTAAAACAATCTAACTAGCAGCATCACAGAAAAGGGGATCTGACTCAGGTTGGACACCTGGCCCCATCTATACATTTTTACTGGAAATTCTACAAGACTGATTCAGTTCAGCATGACTATCTCATCAGGTAGAGTCGACACCATCAGAAATCATCATCAATTTTTAGCTCACTGACATCATTGTAGTTTGATTCTGGACACTGGCACCCACCCAAAACCCTATTTCCTTTCTCTGTTCTCTCTGTAAAAAAAATTTCTCTATCCCTCTTTTACTGTAGGAATGCAGAGGTGGCAAACATTGCGACTCTCCTCCCATGTTTTGTGGGTGCTCAAATAGACTAAATCTTTGAGTTCATCCTATCTCAGGTTTACTGTTTGGTTATTAGAAATTGAATCACAGCAAAACTGAGGGGTTGGGAAATACGCCACTGTTTATAAATGGGAAAGCAATCAAAAATACCATTCTGTTTATTGGACAGTTGGGAAAAAGGAGAAATTAGTGTTGTTTAAATTAAACCCCTTGTTCAAAACAGTTGTCAGGAGTCATGGAGTCGATTAAGAACCAAAATTAACTGGTGGCAGCATAGACGCAAGGAATCTCTGTCCTCCACTTCTGTTTCCTTTCCATGTTTTGGTTTCTCTTCCATTTTTGCTTTCAGGCAGCAGTACACATGGGAGAAGGCAGGAGAATCGAGACGAGAAAATATTAGCCATGATTGAATGGCAGAGCAGACTCGGTGGGCCGAGTGGCCTAATTCTGCTCCTTTTCTTATGGTCTTATGGTTCCAGGTGCATTTTATGTTCCTTATCACCATTCCCTATGGCCACCTGAAATGTTAACTGTTTCACTCTCCACACCCGACCTGCTGACATTTTCCACCATTTTCTGTTTCTGTACTAAATATATATTTTGTATCAGAGTTTTCCAGGGAAGAGGTTTTTACTAAAAACAAAGTTAATGGTGAAGGCTGCTGGGATACTGGATCAGATATCATGGATCAGGGCTCCCCTAACCGTGGGACACGGAACCCGGTGGGATCATGAGCTCCAAAACATCAATAGCTCCTGTGGAGCTCAAATTGAGTGCCAACAGTTGTGAGGTCCCTTTAAATACTCATGTTTTTTCTTAATGGTGGGCAAGGCCTAACTAATTTTTGAAACTTGATTTCTGCCGCAAAAAAAGCCTGTGGGAAAGAAAAATAAGGTTTTTGTTTTAAAGTTCCTGAACTCTAAACACTTTCCAGACTAAACATTTTATACCACGCTCAACTGTGCCCTCCCCCCTCCTCTACACTCAATTTTCCCCTCAATCACTCCCAAAGCTCTACCCCACCTTCTGCCAGCCAGCCAATCCCGCATCAGCCTCCCCGGACAGGCGCCGGAATGTGGTGACTAGGGACTTTTCACAGTAACTTCATTGAAGCCCACTCGTGACAATAAGCAATTTTCAATTTTTCATTTTCAATGTAATATCAGTGGTATGGTGGGGAACTTTTAGGAAATAATAATCTGAGAGAAAATTAATAGGCCACTTGGATATGCACTAACAAATAAAGAAGAGTCAGCATGCATTTGTTTAAGGGCAGTTTCTCATCATATTTCGATGAGGCAACATGTGTTGTTGACATAAGAACAATGTTTAGGGTTGCCCGGTCACAAAGGGTTCCATGTCTGGAAAGGTTTGGGAAACCCTGACTTACGAAATAAAAGGGGCTGCAACAGTATGGATGCAATACTGGCAAGCGGACAGAACACAAAGATTTGTGGTGAACAACTGTTTTTCAGATTAGAGAGGGGTATACAGTTGCATTCCTCCAAGGTTCACCAATGTGGTTTTCGGTAATACATTAATGTCATGCGAGTGTCCCTTTAAGAAAGGTTTAGTCTCTTAATATGTGACTTGTAGCACATTGGGCTGTGGCTGTCAGGTGAGAGGGTTTCTCTTTTAGGTTTCAGTTTGACTGCTTTGGACTACAGAAGGAGAAAGAAGTGTCTGCCCTTTTTTTCATTTTAAAAGCTATTCCAGTAAAAAGCACATTGGTTGTGGTGAACTGCCTTGGTAACTTTAAAGATATAGTTGCTTTCCGGAAGGAGTTTGGTTGTGGTGAACTGCCTTGGTAACTTTAAAGATATAGTTGCTTTCCGGAAGGAAGTTTGCATCTGCTGGTTGGAACTGGATCAGAATTTCAGGAAAAAGACCAATCCCATTCAAGTGAGAATACAGTGTGCTGAGCAACGCCCTTGAAAACGGGTTTTGGTTTAATTGGGATTTGTTATTGAATTGGAATAGCTAAAGGGGAATTCATTAAGTGTTATGTACATAAATTAGTGTAGCTGTAATAATAGTAATAGTCGTTATTATCACAAGTAGGCTTACACTAACATCGCAATGAAGCCACTGTGAAAAGCCCTTAGTTGCCACATTCCGGCACTTGTTCGGCTACACTACGGGGAATTCAGAATGTCCAACTTATTAATAGCATGTACTTTCAGGACTTGTGGGAGGAAAGCGGAGCACCCAGAGGAAACCCACGCAGACACAGGGAGAACATGCAGGCTCCGCACACAGTGATCCAAGCCGGGAATCGAACCCGGGGCCCTGGCGCTGTGAAGCAACAGTGCTAACTACTGTGCTACCGTGTCACCCTGTGTGGTGTCTTTATGTTTGTAATTGATAAAAATTCTTGCCATATATATATTTGTTCTTTGAATATATGTTGACTACATTCTTAGAATAAAGCTTGTTTTGATTAAAGTGTCCAGGAAGTCTGATGAATCACACCTGCAGTGAAGGCTTTTGTGCTGATCCTAGCCAAATTCAACATAAAGGTTGTAGGCCAGATGAACTTCATAATACACTTTGGAGTTTCTTAGCCCTGGCCAATAACAATTAACAACTTGGGCTTAATTTACCTGGCATGAAACTTGGAAGTGTGGTAAACAATGGAGGTACAGCAACACACCAAGAGATGAAGACAGGCTGGTGGAAAATACAAGGCAGATGAAATTGAACAAAGTGTGAACTGACATATTTTGGGAGGAAGAAGATGAGAAGACAACACAAACTAAATGGTACAATTTTAATAGTGGCACGAGAGAGATCTGGACTATTTGTGCACAAATCTTTCAAGTGGCAAGACAGGTTAATAAAGCCTTCAATGATACTTTAAAATAGAAGCATACAATGCAAAAGGCTGCAGGTTATTGTGCCCACTTCTGGGCACCACAATTTAGCAACGATGTGAAGGCTTTAGATAAGGTAAAAACGAGATCTACTAGAATGGTTCAAGGGATGAGATATCACAGTTACATTGATAGAATGGAGAGGCCGAGATGTTTTCCTTAAAGATTGCTTTCCTCAGACAGCAGAAAAGGCCAAAAGGACATTTGATAGGTGAAGAGTTTAGATATAATAAAAAGAAACTCGTTTCCAATGGCTGAAGGGTTGACAACTGGAGGGCACAGATTTACGGTAATCAAAAGAGCCAGAGGCAACATGAGGAAACATATTTTTAAACACACTGAATGGTTAGAATTTGGAATGCACTACCTGCTAGCGTGGCAATACAGATTCAATAACCTTCAAAATAGATGAAAAAACTGGCTGGGATAAGGACAAAGAACATAGAACATAACAGCGCAGTACAGGCCCTGCGGCCCACGATGTTGCGCCGTCCTGTGAAACCCCTCTAAAGTCCTTCTACACTATTCCCTTATCGTCCATATGCCTATCCAATTACCATTTGAATGCGTTTAGTGTTGGCGAGTCCACTACTGTTGCAGGCAGGGCATTCCACGCCCTTACTACTCTGAGTAAAGAACCTACCTCTGACATCTGTCCTATATCTATCTCCCCTCAATTTAAAGCTATGTCCCCTCGTGCTGGACATCACCATCCGAGGAAAAAGGCTCTCACTGTCCACCCTATCTAATCCTCTGATCATCTTGTAAAGAGCAGGGGGAAAACCGCACTGCTCTTCGAACAAGCCGGCACGGTCTGACTGGGCCAAACAATCTTCTTTTGTGTTCATTTTACATTCATTCTTCTTTTTTTCTTAATTTTTAAAAAATTGAGTATCCAATTCATTTTTTCCAATTAAAGGGCAATTTAGCATGGCCAATCCACCTAGCCTGTACATTTTTGGGTTGTGGGGGCGAAACCCACGCAAACACGGTGAGAATGTGCAAACTCCTCACAGACAGTGACCCAGAGCAGAGATCAAACCTGGGACCTCAGTGCCGAGAGGCAGCAGTGCTAACCACCGTACCACAGTGCTGTCCGATTTCATATTCATTCTTAATTGTATACAGTTGGTAGGCATTAACTGGAGATTCACTTGTGCTCCTATAAATCGAAAAGACTATGCAGTCCTCTGTTGAGGGCAGAGGGGGTATATATAGTGTGTAATGCGCATCTCTCTAAATAAAAGCTATCAAAGCATGTAAAGATTGGTTCTTGGTCTATCCTTCGTCACTTGGCTTTCTGGAGTAAAACAATTCTGTTCTGCATTATTCTGCGACTCTATATATTCCCTGGCTAGAATTAACAAATACTGTCAAAGTGCATGTAGGTTCACACTGGGAAAACTACTTTCTATCCCCCTTCTCTTGGAATTCGCTGAAGAACACATTTTTAAAGCATGAAAAGGGAACGCATGCAGACATTCTTGTGCTCGATTCCTAGGAATTTTTGCATCATTTTTCTTTGTTCACAGAGCAATTTCCTTGATGGAAGATTTCCCTAACCTATGCCAAATTATTATTATTTTTTTTTTTTATAAAGTATTTTCCATTAAAACCACACCAAGCATATTACTAAAAATGGGATGTTACAAATTGGAGTTGCCACTTGTGTTGCCTTACACTTTCACGAGATTAAAACCAAGACATGTGCCATTGGACAAGTTCAATTCAATTTGAAATTCAAGCCACACCAGAATGCAATATGGAAGCGTGCATTTTTGATGAATTATCAGTTTGAGGAGAATGGCAGCATGATCATTTTGTATAACACTTCTTTTAGCACTTTGCAGACCATAATGGGAAGGAGACCCAATTTCCCATTTGTGATTAAATATTCAATGGTTCTAATGTGATACTCAGCTTTCAATTTGATGGCCCCAAAATATGGGCAGCACAGTGGTTAGCACAGTTGCTTCACAGCTCCAGGGTCCCAGGTTCGATTCCTGACTTGGGTCACTGTCTGTGTGGAGTCTGCACGCTCTCCCATTGTCAGCATGGGTTTCCTCCGGGTGCTCCGGTTTCCTCCCACAGTCCAAAGATGTGCAGGTTAGGTGGATTGGCCATGATAAATTAATTGCCCTTAGTGTCCAGGAAGGTTGGGTGGGGTTGCTGGGATGTGTTGGAGGTATGGGCTTAAGTGGGGTTCTCTTTCCAGGGGCTGGTGCAGACTCGATGGGCCGATTGGCCTCCTTCTGCACTGTAAATTCTACGATTAAACCTCAATGAAATAATCAAATTTGATTAAATAGAGTCTCAAAGAGGTGCTTCTGTAAAATAACAGAAATAGCTTGCCCTGTTAAAACCTAAGATCCATGCAACTTCAGTAAGAGTCAAATGATTTCAAAGGTCTGCAGGCTGCCCCCAAACATGGGCCCTAGATGGACAGGATCTGGATAGGTTATTGACACATTGTTTGAATGCATGGAAGGATATTTGGGATGATGCCAATTACTGCTAATACAGTAGTGCTGGGAACCCTGGAGTCCAAAATCTGAATAGTTCCACAAAGGAGTTGTTGCTGCGTCGACTCAGTCACTGATTAACAATGATACATGTTGAGCATCCCTTATCCGAAATATTCTGAAATCAGCACTTCATATTGAGTGCCAACGTGAGTGTAAAATCCCACAAAGCTGAGAAGGTTCCCAGGCAATGCGCAGGTCCCAACACACCGCACAGGTCCTGGGAACCGGCCGTTTCACCTTCGAAAATTAATATTGCAAAAAATTCAGAAATTCGATACAGAATTGGCCCCAAGCATTTTGGATAAGTGATGCTCAACCTGTACAGTGAAAGGAGGGGAAGCTTTTAAAAATTACCCTGATCAAAACCTTCATTTTCATAGCACACAATCTGCTTTTTCTTCAAGCTTCACACAAAGAATAAAGAACAGTACAGCACAAGAACAGGCCCTTCGGCCCTCCAAGCCCGTGCCGACCATGCTGCCTGACTAAACTACAATCTTCTACACTTCCTGGGTACATATCCCTCTAGTCCCATCCTATTCATGTATTTATCAAGATGCCCCTTAAATGTCACTATCGTCCCTGCTTCCACCACCTCCTCCGGCAGAGAGTTCCAGGCACCCACTACCCTCTGTGTAAAAAAACTTGCCTCATACATCTACTCTAAACCTTGGCCCTCGCACCTTAAACCTATGCCCCCGAGTAATTGACCCCTCTACCCTGGGGAAAAGCCTCTGACGATCCGCTCTGCTATGCCCCTCATAATTTTGTAGACTTCTATCAGGTCACCCCTCAACCTCCGTCGTTCCAGTGAGAACAAACCAAATTTATTCAACCGCTCCTCATAGCTAATGCCCTCCATACCAGACAACACCCTGGTAAATCTCTTCTGCATCCTCTCTAAATCCTCCACATTCTTCTGGTAGTGTGGCGACCAGAATTGAACACTATATTCCAAGTGTGGCCTAACTAAGGTTCTATACAGCTGCAACATGACTTGCCAATTTTTATACTCAATGCCCCGGTCAATGAAGGCAAGCATGCCATATGCCTTCTTGACTACCTTCTCCACCTGTGTTGCCCCTTTCAGTGACCTGTGGACCTGTACACCTAGATCCCTCTGACTTTCAATACTCTTTAGAGTTCTACCATTCACTGTATATGATAGTCTAGACCTATCCCCAAAATTATCTTTTCCAACAAAAGGCACTGCATTAGTTGTTTCTGTAATTCTGGTGGGAATTGTGTTAGATATTGCCTCAGCAATTTGCAGATCAGCACACCATTGCATGAGTATCTATTTCTCAAAGTTAGGATACAAACTTTTATCATTTGTTGTATTTGGTTCAGAATAAAAGGCAGAAAGTTAACGTAGAATATATCCTATTGTGTTTAAGCAATTACACAGATTGTGACCCATGGCTGAACAAATGAGTAATCATAATGTGAATTGATCATTGTTCATAGATGTGTCAATCAAGTGCATTTACTTGCTAGGACTCTCGATTAATTAATGGTGTGGGTGCCCCACATGGAGGATTTTGCATGCTTGTAAACATTTGGAGTCATGTTGTTGCACCAGCAGCAAGTGTCGTGCTAAACAAGGACTCTTCCTCCAAATCTGCGTTTTTGGGTTATTGTAGGATTAGAAACTAATAATTTATGTTGGCCCAAACCCAGTAATCCTTGTGCACAGGAACGTAGCCACAAAAATCCCACTTTACACTATATAGCTGTTTCAAAGGAACGATTCCATGCTGGCACAAGAATTGACTGCAGCTTTGGACAACATTCAAGTCAAATATCAGTGCACATTCAGAGTACTGATGTGATCATTTGCCCTCGTTATCAAGTGCCTGCTCCCTTCAAATAATTCTCTTTTCCAATCATCAGAAAGTTGGTTGAGACAGTCTAAAGTGGGTCCCAATGGCCACAAGAGGCTTTGCTTTTCCTGCTACAGATGGATCCATGGCTTTTATTAATTCTGCAACGACTCTCGACAGTTTTACTTGTGAAATCAAATCATAAATGTGTGGTCCAATCTAACTAAAGAAACAAGACCCCACCTTTCTCATCCAATCCCCAGCAACATTCATTCCATTATACCTTTTAGAAATCCTTTCACAGAATAAATCTTATGCTTTGTAACTTCAACAAAGCAAGCTTTTCAAATGCAGATAATTTCACCATATAGAGGTTGTCAAATTTTCTCTGTGCATTCAGAGCGCCGCCGTGTACCCCATATTCAACTGTGCCAGATTGAGGAAACATAAATGGAGGAAGCACAGTGGAATCAGAAGGTGTCTTATATAATAATCTTTTAGCGTGACAGGTAGGCTTACATTAACACTGCAAAGAAGTTACTGTAAAAGTCCCCTAGTTGCCAAACTCCAGCACCTGTTCAGGTACACTGAGGGAGAATTGAGAATGCCCAAATTACCTAACAAGCACGCCTTCAGGACTTGTGGGAGGAACCAGGAACACCCGGAGGAAACCCACGCAGACACGGGGAGAACATACAGACTCCGCACACACAGCGACCCAAGACGGGAATCGAACCCGGGTCCCTTGAGCTGTGAAGCAGCAGTGCTAACAACGGTGCTACCGTGCTGCCCGCATGTGACATGTTATTCAGTTTACATGTGTATATTACTTATCCGATAGTGGAAGAAGAAAAAGTACTTATCACCCATGGACAGTAACATGTATTATGTTAGAGGATAAGGCCGTCCCAAAAGAACAAGATTCTAACTCATGCAGGAAAACAAATTCCTTGAAATTACAGCTGGAAATATTCTCCTTATTAATCCATTTGCTTAAAACCTGTGTTAAAATAATAGCAAGGAATTTTAAATAAATTCATATTTAGCCCGTTACTGTGTATCACTCCAGCATTCAATTTTATTAAAAGCAGAGAATCACTACATCAATCATGCAAAAAGGAAATGCAGTAAGTTGATATATTTATGCGGGCGGCACGGTGGCACAGTGGTTAGCACTGCTGCCTACAGTGCTGAGAACTCGGGTTTGATCCCGGCCCCGGGTCACTGTCTGTGTGGAGTTTGCACATACTCCCCGTGTCTGCGTGGGTTTCACCCCCACAAGCCAAAGATGTGCAGGTTAGATGGATTGGCCACACTAAATTGCCCCTTCATTGGAAAAAAATAATTGGATACTCTTAAGTTTATTTTTTAAGTTGATTTATTTACTCCCAACATCCTGATTGTTTTGTTATTTTACAAACATCTTGATTCAGGCAAAAGGGCTTTAACAATTATTTTAAACAAACGAATTGTTTGAATTGCTTTCCACCATAAGGAAGTGGGGGAGTTGAGAAAGAAGAAAAAGTACAACTCGTTTCAGAGATTGTGTGTAACCACAGGCACTTTAAAAGGAGATAACATTCCTAACAATTAAGCAATATAACGATGGTATTTCCCCCAGCAATATATAGTGTACACGAGCGAAGCATGTACCAGTATAATCTCTTCATTCATTTCATTTCTTTTGGCAAAGTGCAATAAAAATTATCACTATAAAACAGACTACTAAACAGTTAAAGCTCAAACACAAAAAGTACAATTTTATTTAATGTTGTTAGCTGTTTAGCCGAAACCAATAAGAGGGTTCTGAAAAACACACCCACTAGAACCATTCCTCCACCCCGTAGATTTTGTTCTTCTGAAGAGAACACTTAGTATTACAAAATAAAAACAAAGGAATACCAAGGAAGCATGAATAGACAATAGAAATCAGTGCAGAGTATCAAAAATAACTTGCTCTGTTCAAAGTGAGAGTTTTTTTTAATCAATAAAAGTGGGCAAGACATACCATTTAAATCCATGTTATAACAGAAAATGCAGCTCCCAGTTATTTAAATCACATTAATAAAAAATTGCAATACGAGATACACAGGAATCCTGTTGTGAACAGCAAATCACATTTTTTGTATTATTAACCAACATCATTGACGAATAAACCCTTTTAAAAACCAACTTTAAAATATTTTCTGCTGGATTTGTGAATTTTACCAAGCTCATAGCTCATGAGGAAACAATAGTACCTAGTTCAGTTTACATACCAGAACTCTTGTATTTCACTAAAGCCACATAATTGTAAAGCATTATGCTTTGATAACAGTGCAATAAAGACAAAATGAGTACAGGTTATATCCAGAAGCCTTCAGCGGTTCTATATTCTGATTGCAGCACGTCCAGTCTGTCTAATCCTTCTGACTCAGTATCTCGCCACCGATCTTTTCAGCTTTGGTCTTGGGAGGCATGCATGTACTGTTCTTCAAATGCATGTCCTCACCTCCCTCCTTCTCTCCATCCCCCACTCCCCCACCTCTCCAAGGACAAATCCACAGTATTCAGGGTTCTGCATCAGTATACATTCTTCCTGATACAACTCCAAAATGATCGTAAATTACCAGCTTTCTAATGAGTAGCCATACATATTGATCACCGTAGTAGTGCTTAATGCCCTGTATGACAATAAATTTTTTCAAGCGTCCCATTTCCCCTATGAAAAGCATTGCTCCTGGCTTAATAACTCAGCCTTATGAAGATGCGCAAGAACAGCTGAGACAACAGCAAGTACTACGTGCGCTCCAAACCACCACTCCCCCATTATTGCGTCATGTACAGTGAATAGTTGAAAACGAACCCATTTTATCTATTTTTAAAAACTGTTACATGCAACAACGCCTCATTATTCTCAGCGACTCTTTCCCAGCCTCTTCTTGAAAGAGGCTCAATTACAATATCACTTCAAATTGGAGACTGTAACTGCTAGTTAATTTTCACTGGAGGATTGTTTGTAACGTCACTATTTTTCCAGGTTCTTATTCCACAAAAACTACGTGCCAGCCATCTGAGAATAGTCATAATCTGAATAAATAAATAAATGAGTATTCGTGGCTGTACACAAATATTTAGTGTAGTGAATGCAAAGTAGGTCACCAAATCGATAAATGCCATAATATAATGAACTGCATTAGGTAACAGTAAACCAAAACATTTCAGGACTTTCTACTGCTAACATTAAGTTGATCAAGCAGTCATATTTCCTTATCCTTATTTCCCATCTTAAAATACTGTGTATTTGAACTCCAACTTATTAAGGAACATATATCCAAGGCAGTTTACCAATATTCCACTCTGAATATCATAGAATCCCTACAACGTGGAAGCAGGCCATTCGGCCCATCGAGTCTGCACCAACCCTCTGAAGGAGCACCCTATCTAGACCCAATAACTCACCCTATCCCTGTAACCCCGTTTCGGGGCAATTTAGCATAGCCAATCCACCTAACCTGCACATCTTTGGACTGTGGGAGGAAACCGGAGCACCCAAGCAGACATGGGAAGAATGTGCAAACTCATTACAGTCACCAGAGGTTGGAATCAAACCCGGGTCCCTGACGCTATGAGGCAGCAGTGCTAACCACTGTGCCACCATGCAATCCCACACAGGCCAAATGTGTCAATGCACAAAAGGCTGGGATCAGAATAGCGTACATTTGAAAGAAGGAATGGTATGAAGTGTCTCGTCATCCTGGGCAAGTCACAGATGTTTAGCAGAGGTGAGGCCATGGAGGTGAGTGAGCAGAGATTACAGCCTTAAAATACTAAGGAATATTCTGTAATAATGTGAACTTCATGTTAGCTCAGCATATGTTTGTGCTAACACAGCTTAATGTTGACTCCAATATTTAGCATGCTCCTATCACCAAATATGACAATAGTTGCTATAATGTTTATGGAATAGGATTTGAGGAACACAATTTTAGATAAGCTGAAATCCATGGAAGGTGAAGGTTGTGAGGCCAACCAGCAGAACATTAGAACATAGAACATAGAACAGTACAGCACAGAACAGGCCCTTCGGCCCTCAATGTTGTGCCGAGCCATGATCACCCTACTCAAACCCACGTATCCACCTTACACCTGTAACCCAACAACCCCCCCCCCTTAACCTTACTTTTATTAGGACACTACGGGCAATTTAGCATGGCCAATCCACCTAACCCGCACATCTTTGGACTGTGGGAGGAAACCGGAGCACCCGGAGGAAACCCACGCACACAGGGGGAGGACGTGCAGACTCCACACAGACAGTGACCCAGCCGGGAATCGAACCTGGGACCCTGGAGCTGTGAAGCATTTATGCTAACCACCATGCTACCCTGCTGCCCCATTAGAATGAGCAAAGTGACAACATGAATGAAGGTTTCTGTACCAAATGGGTGGGATCAGGTGCAAGGGACAGGCAATGTTAAAATGGTAGAAATAGCCAGTCCTTGTGACAGATACGATACGTTAGAAGCTCAATTTGGGTTGAACAAGGCACTTAGGATGCAGACACTTCAGTTTAGCAAAAGGCAAGCTACTATGTGTTACATTTAATATAAGAGAAATACTGCATTTATGCCTATAATTATAAATGATTCATAATAAAAATGCACTTTTCTGCAGTTCTGGGGGTACACATCCTCTAATGCTTAATTTTAAATTGCAAATGTTTTTGTCTGAAGCATGCAAACATGAATTACATCCAGTAAACAAGGTGCAAGATATCACACACTGATAATGAATGACCAATGAACAACAATTGGCAATTGACCCTGGGAACTAATACTGAGCAGTGGTGATATTTATTATTACTGTCCCACTCGGTCCAGTGACTGGCCAATTGAATTGCACCATCAATACCTCAATTGGTTACCTCATTCAAGGTAGAGTGCAGCACATTCTGGGTACTAGACATGCAGTTTGTTTGAAGCTTACTGTTGACAAGCCAGTCAAGTACAAGTGAGCCAGTACCAGAACCATATTTCAAAGAATTTCTTCTGGTTTAGACCCAGCATCCATGTTTTTAAGATTGAGCCTTGTTCAATAAATCCTTTAATCCAAACTAACCAGGATTGTGGGAGGATCGTCCGGCAATAGTGTCAATGTCAGTGGAATGCATTGACGAGCGGCTGCAGTTAGAATCTGCAAATATTCTGGTTCGCAGAATGATCACACTCGGGAGACCATCCAGGCAGTACACGGTGCCTGGATCAAATACTGGGAAGACCAGGCATTCAGCCCAAAATGGCAGTTAATACAACAGTCTTAGTCACAGTGGAATTAAAAACATACAAAGCTGAAAACACTTAGCAGGTCTGGCAGTACCCATGTAGAGAGAAACAGTTAACATTTCAGCTCAGTGCCCTTTGATCAGAATTCTGGTGTTGAGTTTTCATTCCAGTACCTGCAGTAGTTTGCAATCGTGATATTTAGTCAGGACTTGGGAAGCCCCTAGCAGGCTAAAAGCACCTCACAGGAGCAATATCAAACAGAATTTGGCACTAAGTTACATAGGGAGATATTAGGACATGACCAAAAACTGCTCAAAGAGATAGGTTCAAGGGACACATTCAAGGAAGAAAGGCTTGTAGAGATGGATCGGTTTGGAGGGGGCATGGACTGGAAAATATAGCTACCAATGGTAGACAGATTAAAATCAGGGATGCACAAGGACAGAACTGGAGAAGCACAAAGATCATGGAGTGTTGTAGGACTGGAGGCGATTACAGAAATAGGGAGGGGTCAAGGACATTGAGGGATTTAAAAACAAGGATAAGGATTTTAAAACCAAAACATTGCCAGATCAGAAGCCAATGTAGGTCAGCCATCACTCGTGTGAAGAATTTATACAAACGATTGTAATATGGATGTCAAGGGCTTTGGATGAGTTCAAAGTTATAGAAGGTGCAAAGGAGAGTCAGGCCAGAAGAGCACTGGACTACTTACATGAGCCAGTGCTGTACAAATAAAGCATGTGCCCGTGCAGAAAATGTGGCAGTCCAAAACGTTCCGCGGTGTGCTCCTAATAACAACGTTATCATTAATGTGATGAAGAATTAAAAAAAGTGTCATTTTTTTTGCAGTAATGTTACTAAAACCTGGGTTAAGATGCATACAGACAGTATGACTGCAAGAGCAGTGATTAAGGTGTCTTAAAGTGAGATAATCATTGATTTGCAGGTGAAATGCTCTGCTGATAGATCTTGAGAACCATTTACTTGTTTACAGATAGCTAACTAATGGAATATTGTTTTTGTTTAGGTTTGAAGATCCCCTGGGGTGTAAATAATGTATGAAAAATATTGTGTTTGGTCCTGGCGAAACAAGTCAAGCGACATCTTGTGAGAGACAAAAGAATCCCTTATGCTTTGGTTACAGATGATGAAGTTAATGGGAGGAGTCAGGTCTGTCAGAAGAGTGAGGAGGATATAGAACTCTAATCTGAACAGAGGTGTTTCAGTTTTCTCCTGAAACGTTCTCTTTCCAAAGGTTCTGCACAGAGAAAAGCAAGTAAAATCGTGGTTGCTCACTTTATTCATGTGTGGTATTTAATATATATTGGTTTTCTTCGTTGGAATATAGTGGCAAATTTAGAAAATTAAGGTTTCTTCGTTTACTTAAGAACTATTGTAACTGTCAACTGTAGAGCTATTTCTCTGTTGCTGATGTGGTTAATTTTATGATTAAATTAAAATTTGTTTTAACATAAAAGCTACCTGTTAGTCAGTATTATCACTCCTGCGGTGCAATAACATTTCCTCTCGGTTTTAACAATTGAAAATAGTTGGGTTCTCACCTGGGTTCCTGACATTAGGATTGCAAGATTGGGGTCGGAACAGAGCTTTCACGTACCCATATCACAAAACAGTATGACAGAAACGTAGATAATTCTCCCTCCTGTCCTTGCAGCAGCACAGAAGCGATGAGGGGAAAATAGGGTCAGAAAAAGGAAGCACTCAGTCCTAAATAGCCAGTTACATACCTATTTACTCAAATTTGCAATCTGCCTGACCCATAAGGCATAATGGGAGCATCATGCACCCAAATAAAATGTAAGAAACTGAATCACTGATTTTTTTACCAAAGACTATGGGTGAGATCTTCTGGCTGTTCACTTCAGCTCCGGTCCAGTCGATGGCACACCCCCACCACGGGTTTCCAGGCAGCATGACATGGATTCAACAGGAAAGCCCATCAATAGTGGTGGGACCAGAAGATCCCATCTCCCGCTGTCAAGACACACACCATTGGGGCAGCACGGTGGCACAGTGGTTAGCACAGCTGCCTCACAGCATCGAGACCCCAGGTTCAATCCCAGATCTGGGTCACTGTCCATGTGGAGTTTGCACATCCACCCCGTGTTTGCGTGCGTTTCGCCCCCACAACCCAAAAAAGGTGTGCAGGATAGGCGGATTGGCCACGCTAAATTGCCCCTTAATTGGGGGAAAAAAAGTTAATTGGGTATGCCAAATCTATAAAGAAACCGACAACACACACCATGGGGAGGCCAGAAAATCTCACCCTATCCTGCCCTACCTACACCTCTAGAGGCACAGCGGTAGGGCAAGTCACAAATGCCTCAAAGCCAGTTGTCCAGAAATGCAGAGTTGGCCAACAGACATACTGTGCTTTGCTCCTTCTTCCTGAACTCAAAAGGAAGATATTGGAATCTTACATTTGAGTATTTCACTAGACTTCTTCAGATAGCATTTTAAAAACTTAATTTTAATACAATTGAAGCAGTAAATGTTCAATTACAGCACAATCATCCTCAGATTCATAAACATTGACAGATGCAGAATAAGCTTACTGCATCTCTCCCCGTAAGGGAACCTGTGCCAGTCTGTAGAAGCAGGATGTATGCTGGCGGCTTTCTAAACTACAGCCAAGTCAAAATGGAGGGACTATTAAATGTTATTTTTAGTGTTCGTGGATAGTTAAATCATAAAATTAAACTTTACTTTTATATTGTGATTTACAGTATATATTTGGATTAAATTTATTCCCAATGATAGCCCATTGTTGATCTGTTCAAAATTAAAATCACTGAGTTTTACATATTAAAACAGAAAAGCTGCATTTCTTTTTATTCTAAGGTACTAATTATGGGCTGACTATTTAGGATCCAATCATGTATCACAAATATATACCCAATGTATCAATGATCAGGCTATTAGTACAATACTAACACTGATTAATGTTACAAACTTAAATATTTATTCTATTTTTTATTATAAAAAAGGCTGAGATCAGATGTAATTCTTCAGAGTTACAAGAGGTTTGATTAAGTAAAACAAATTTCCACTGGTTAATGAACGTATGGAGGACTTAACTTTAAATCAGAGAAATAGAGAGAGCAGTAGCATTTTATTTATATACAGAAGGTTGTTAGGATATGGATGCATAATCATTGGTATAGTAACATTGTATTACTAGTCCAGTAATGTAAGCACTGAGGCTTAGACTAATGATCTAGCAATCCAAATTCAGATCCCACTATGACAGCTGGAAAATTTAAGTTCAATTAAATAAATCTGGAATTAAAAAGCTAGTATATATAATGGTGACCATAAAACTACCAGATTGCCAGAAAAACTCATTTGGTTTACTCATTTCCTTTAGGGAAGGAAACCTACTGTCCTAATGTGATTTAAGGGTCAACCATGTGCTTTGGGTATAAACTACTCTCTAAAACTTCGTAGCAAGCCACTCTGTATGCAAGAAAGTGGCTCACCATACCTTCAAGGGAAATCAGAGATGGATCTTAACTGCTGGCCTTGCCAGCAATGCCCACATTCAGTAAATTAATAAACAAAAATCAGAATTGGGGACTGAAGCAGGTTCCTTAATAACTTTTATAAAGGAAGTGAATAAATATTTAATAAAGAAAAAGAGACAGAGGTTAGGTTTTGGACATGATGGACTGAGAGATGAATAGTTATATTTCTATGTTTCAAAATTATATATTTCTTTGTTAAAAGGTCTATAATCTGTAGACACAATCATCATTTCAGTTATTTTCCCCCAATTTTGCCTCGCTTATCAAATAATCAGACTGCTAAAAATTGGTCGGAGCGCTTAATTGGACTTCTAGTTTCTAAATTCTAAAACTAGTGAAGTTTGATTATTAAAAGATGCGGAACAAGTAGTCAAGGGGAATGGTGTGGTATAGTGGTGACATTTTGTTATCCAGCTGCAAACAAAAAGAATCCGGAAGTCAAAACCAACAGCTGAATCATTAAACCCGTACCAACAGACACTTGGAAACTGCACAAGATTGCAAAAGAATATTGCAAAATAAAAACTGTCATCTTTGTTGAAACTTTAAAAATTAGCACGCTGGTGCATCTTTGATGGCATTTACCCGTTACTCCAATATTTCTGCTAGTTGACTTCTTACTCTAGGCCTTTTGAATCACTGCTTATTTTGTACTGTTGGGTATCCCTCCCTACCACTTTTCATCAATCTATTCATATTTTTTTACTCCTTCCATAAAGCATTTCAACAAACATGCGAGGAAACACAAGAACAATGAACAGGAGTAGATCATTTAATAGGTCCACCATTTAATAAGATCATGGCTGATCTGATAGTAATCTCAAATCTGCATTCTGCCTACCCCCTTGCTTACCAAAAATCTATTCACTGCTACCTTAAAAATATTCAAAGAATCTGCTTCCACCAACTTTTCAGGAAGCGGGTTACAAAGACTTATGACCCTCGATGAAAATCTTTTGCCTCATTTCAGTTTTAAATAGGCAACCCTTTATTTTTAAACAGAGACCCCTAGTTCTAGATTTTCCCACAAGAGGAAACATCCTCTCCACATCTAAGTGCTAATGTTGTGTTTCTTGTAATTAATAGACAGAAGTGCATGTCAGGTGTGTGCAGCTGGGAAATTGGTGAGTTTGCTGACTTGTAAAGTACAGCAAATTTCCTTCAACAAACACTCAAAATGCTATTTTTATTTATTAAAGCTTCAAAGATTTAGAGGGAATAATTTTTTTTTTACTGAATATATAAAACCAGTAAATTGACTTAATCCATTAATTCTATAATCTTTGTTTCCTGACCAACTGGCAAGGGGATTAAGATCTCTCACTATATTTTTGTAAAATATATATATCATCATAGACAAAGACATTAGCTATGGCTGGCCATGACTCAAACAAAATAAATGTTGTGGCATTCAGAGAAGCTGACACCTCATTATCTCTGAAAAGAGACTTGTGACAGTAAAGACAAAACTTGAAGGGAATTCTACAACGGCCATTTCATGAGCCACGAGGGTCCACCAGTCTACTAGGACAAAGGACCGTGCAACCTCATTTGAAATTCTAATGGCTGAAACATTAACAATTCCAAGAATAAAGACAAATTTGGACCAAAGCTGTAAGGAGGTCCAAAGCAGAGTGACCCTGACAGAACCCAAACTGAGCATCAGTGAGATGTGCATGTATCGCTAGATAGAACTGTTGATGACACCTTCCACTTGCTGATGATTAAGAGTCGACTGACAGGAATTGGATTTGCTGCTTTCCTTTTTGCGAACAGGACATACTTGGGCAATTCTGACATTGTTGGGTAGATGCCTGTGCTGTAGCTGTACAGTAACACCTTGATTACGGGGGCAGCTAGTTCTGGTTACAAAAAGTCTTTAGGATGCAATTAGCCAGTGCCTTCCACTGTTATAGAACATAGAACATAACATCGCAGATTTGCTTGATAGCACATGGAATGAATCAAACAGGCGAGGTGGTGACATAGTGGTAATGTCACTGGACTAGTAATCCAGAGTCTGGGGTCCCAGGTTCAAATCCCACCACTGCAGATGGTGAAATTTGAATTCAATCTGGAATTAAAAGTTCAGTAATGAAAACATTATCGATTGTCGTAAAAAACCATCTGGTTCACTAATGTCCTTTAGGGAAGGAAATCTGTCATCCATACCTTGTGACTCCAGACCCACAGCAGTGGTCGACTCTCAATTGCCCCTCAAGGGCAATTAGGGATAGGCAATAAATGCTGGCCTAGCCAATGATGCCGACATCCCATGAACGAATTTTTAAAAATTGTCTGTGGACTGGCATCTACGATAACAGGAAGGTTGAGATGGAATATCATCACGAAGCTTCTGATTGAAGATGGTTACAAATATTAATGACCTAGAGTTTAGTGTACAATAATTTTCAGATTATAGGAAACTGAAGGATTGTGAACCATGAGGAAGATACAGTTGATCTTCAAAAGGAATGGTTGGTGGAATGGGCAAACAAGCAGCAGGTGAAATTTAATTCTGAGAAGTGTGAAGTGATTCATTTTGATAGGAAGAATGCAGAGACACAATATAAAACAATTCTAAAGGGAGTATAGGAGAAGAACCAGGGTGTGTGCGTATAAATCACTGAAGGTGGCAGGACAGGCTGAGAGCACAGTTAACAAAGCATCCAGCATCCTGAGATTCATCAATAGAAGTATAGATTACAAAAGCAAGGAAATTATATAAACCCCTCTAACACTGGTTTCACCTTAACTGGCATATTTCATCCAGTTCTGGGTGCCACACTTTAGGAAGTAATTGGAAGCTTGCAGAAAAGATTCACAAGAATAGTTCTAGGGATGAGGAGCGCCAGTTATGTAGAAGGATTGAAGAAATTGGGACTATGCTAATTGGAGAAGAGAAAGTTGAGAGAAAATTTGACAGAGGTAGTCAAAATCATGAGGCCCATGAGGATAGATTGGGAGAAAATGTTCCATTAGTGGAAGGATCGAGAAACAGAAGGCACAGGTTTAAGGTTATAGGCAAAAGAAGCAATGGGAACATGAGGGAAAAAATTACCGCAAAGTGTGTTTATAATCTGGAATGCACTGCTTAACCGTGTAGGAGTGTGGAAGCAGGTTCAATTGAGCCTTTCAAAAGGAATTGGATCATTATCCGAAAAGAAAAATTTTCAGGGCTACGGGGAAAAGGCAGGGGTGTGGCACATGATGAATTGCTCCTTCAGAAGGCCAGCACAGACATGATGGCCCAAACGGCTTCCATCTATGCTGTAACTACTCTATCAAATGCTTCAGTCTTGGCTTTTGCACTGACACGCCAAATTCACCTCTGGTTATTTATTTACATGCCCACCATCATTCACAATTAGCTCCCCATGTCCCCTGCAAATTAATTTATGCACAATTGTATTCATTGTTGCTTTATTTTCAAATCAAGCAAAATGGTTTTGTTTCCACAACAGCTTTACTGCAAAAATCAAAAATCTTATAAACATAGATCTGCATCTGTGCAACTAAAAAACATTTAATGTACATTTAAACCGAATTTCCATCCCCAACCCTTCCATTTCCAAGAGAATCATGCATTACATGAATCCAGCACCAGTTCTTACTCTGATGCAAGGTCACAGACCTCAAACGTTAATTTGGTTTCTCTCTGCCAAACCTGCTGAGTACTTCCAATATTTTTGTTTATCATAGATTTCCAGAATTTGTAGTATTTTGCTTTTATAACATTATTGTTGAGCTGTCTTCACTGATTTCAACAATGTATGAGACCATTAGGATACCTAGCATAGCTAGAAGGGTGATAGATATAATGTACCTTGGCAGAGTGGGAAAGTCAATATATGTTGTACCACAGCAGGACCAGAAAGGCAATATACACTGCAGTGGGGCCACAGTGTCTACATACTGTTTCAGCACGACCACAGAGGAAATATACTGTAACACAAAAGGGCAGAGCCAGTACACTTGCCTATCCTGCACACAGTTACTTTTCATGAATAAGGCTTTCCTCACACATTACCTCATCCAGCTAATAATTGGTACATGAATAGCAGCACCTTCATTTAATGCAACTTCATCATGGTGTACATTCAACCAAGTTCACTGGCTATAATTTGTGGATGTGCTCGTCCTCATTCCTCCAGCATCATCACTTCTTTTAAGCAACTTGTTCTCACAAATTTCTGATACCTCTCCTTTCAGCTCCTCATTGCCTACCACCTGGTCAAGGACTCCAGGAACTCTCCCCTCAAATGTTAATCTTCACCCCATGAGCTATATGCACTGATCTAATCTTCAAATCGCTACCTTCCATAATTATCTGCAATATGCAACTAATTTATCTCTCTCTTTCTCTCAGGTTGGCAAGTTAACTATGATTGGCCAAGGCACTGCCAAACTCCTCGCTTCAACCAAAGGCAACTTGCCAACTAATCAGCACCATTTTCTCCTGTAGTATAAATTATTGTGATCCTTAGAAATTTGGCATTCTTGCATTTGTCCTGAGTGCAAGACAAAAAGCTTCAACAATCTGTCACTTTTCAGCAATCACCAAAAAACATTATTAAAAATGGAATTAGTGAATCAAATCAGTTCCTCTTTATTATTCATTGGAAATTAGGTTTTTGAAACTAAAAAAACAGTTGGTCAGTTCACTAGCCACCACTCACTTATGTACAATTAACCATTTTGTAAAGTGTATAGAATGCGTCCCATCATTTGCATTTAAGAGCTTTTGGGAATGAATATAAACTTAGGAACAATTTTTGTCCCCAATCACCGAGTGGCTTGACATTTCAGGAGGTGCTTTTCAATGTAAACCTTAATTATACTAGTAGCAAAATATAAACAATATACAGTCATTGGAGGATTATTTGGAGTCTAAAACTTTAAGCTCTTTCACAATTTTAGCAGACTGCATCATTTGATCAGGGTACAGTAAAAAAAAAGTTTCAGTAAGAGTGCTGCATTAAACTGGAATGAAATGGTCACTTTCAAAAAAGGAACATTTGAACTTCAATAGTAACTCAGTCACAGCAATAGCAATAATATGGATATACACTTCTGAAGTCTTTTGAGAATTCTAATATTGTTATTAAACCTCCTCGGAATGAGCCTTTACAATTGGGGAAAATGTAATAGTTCATATGTAATGTCCAATCACATTCTAAACAGATTTACGATTAAAAAAACACCCGCTTTAAAGTTTTGGAATTACAGATGGCTTTAAAAGGACAGCTATTTCAGAATTTTGTAAATAGTGATAAGCTAGAGTTTAGAGAGCCCTGTAGGCATTTTTGGAGATAGTTTCCAAACTTGCAAACAAAAATACTACAGAAAATCTTCATTATATACTTGAATCTTGTACACAATCTTGAAGCCACAACTATAAATAACATTGTTAGACATTCAAGAATTATATTTCAGCTTTTTTATTATGTGCCGCTGTTTTGACCAAAGGTTAGATTTTTCCACATACACTTTCACAGAGAAATTCTAATTTAGGAGTTTTAGTAGCATGTTGTTTAACTCAGAATGCACTGCAAGTCTCCATCTTGGAACAAACAAAATCTTATTAAATATACTGAATATGAATAATACACGAGTACTGCAGTACTTTCTGTAATTTATGCTAACCTTACATTTAACCATAGTTTCATTCAATATTGAAGAGTGCTTGAATAAATTAGGTTTTATATACTGCAGAGTTTAACAAAAATGGAATGCAAGTATGAAAATGAACATAGCATATAAAAGTGCAAAGTTGATATTTTTTCTTTTTTAAATATAAATTTAGAGTACCCAATTCTTTTTTTTCCCCAATTAAGGGCAATTTAGCATGGCCAATTCTTTTTGGGTTGTGGGGTGATACCCACGCACACATGTGGAGAATGTGCAAACTCCACACGGACAGTGACTCGAGGCTGGGCAGCAGGTGATTGTAATAGAAAAATTTAGTTACAAGGTGCAATGGGATATAATAGATAATGTACTACTTAAAACAAAATCTATAAATTTTTTTAAACCTATACATTTTCCAGTAGCATTTGGTTTATTGCTGTACTTGCGTTGCGCACCCAATGACTTAGGGTTTTGTATTTTTTATATCAATTTCTACTTTTTAATGCACAGTAGAAAAATTAACAAATTTGTACGTTCGCATTTTTTTCAATGAAAGTTTACAGTAATGGTACAATTTTGTTTACTTGTCATTGCTTTCAACTCTTTGGGGGTGGCTGCCAGTCACACAGTGAAAATGCAATAGTGTATGTTCCAAAATTAGCATAATCAAAATTAGCATAATCAAAGACCCCTCCCACCCAGCCTATTCACTCTTCCAACTTCTCCCATCAAGCAGGATACACGCAGAGAACACGCACGAACAGACTAAAAAGCAGCTTCTTCTTCACTGTTAGACTCCTAAACAACCCTCTTGTGGACTGACCCTATTAACACTACAGCCCTGTATGCTTCACCCGATGCCCGCTGTTATCTAATTACATTGTGTACCTCGTGTTGCCCTATTATGTATTTTACTTTATTTCCTTTTCATGTACTTGAGCTGCTCACAGAAAAATACTTTTCACTGTACCTGCGTACACGTTACAATAAACAAATCCAATCCAATCCAAATTGGCTAAAAAGTAGAACGCAGGGAGGAAGGGTAGGGGGTAATTATTCAGGTTGGAGGAAGGTCATCTTCCACAAAGATCAGTGCTGCAATCACTGTTATAAATTAAAGATTTAGACTTGGAAACAAATAATCAATATCAATTTAGAACGTGCTACTAAATTGAAAGTTAGAGAAATGCTGCAATATAATAAAATACAACAATAGAAAACACACAGATTTGGCAGTTAAGTGACAAATGAGTTTTAACTTAAAGCTGAAGTGATGCACTTCGGTACAGTGGTTAAACTGTGGAGTTCGCTATCACAAAGTGCTCAAGGCAAATAACTTAGATGTTTTCAAAAGGAAACTTGATTAATACGAGAGAAAAAGGAATAGAAAAATCTGCTGAAAAGCGAACAAAAATCAGATAAAACTCATGAGATGTAAACTGTAGACTGGTTGGTCCAAATGGTCTGTTACTCTGCTACATATTCTATGCAATCTACCTTTGTGGTTCCCACATATTCTTTTATCCCCAGATTCAACTTTTATGTTAACTTTTGAGAAACCAGATGGCAAGCAACACATACCAAACTCAAGATACAAGGATCAGGCAAGGAGTGAAAATGAGAAGTCCAGCAGAACCGAGGCAGAATTGAGGGCAAGCCTTGTGGAAACATTAAATTAAGCTGGGCACATCTGTAAATGCTGTAATGGCGGGGAGGGGAGGCAAGAGGTTAGTGTCTGACATCACAGAGGTCAGTGGGGGTGGATGAAGCTGTGATGCAGAATGTGTCTAATGCAGATGGGCATCCTGAAGCACTGATAATGCTGTATTTTAGAAGCACCATAAGTGTCTCAATAATTAGAGCATTTGGAAGAGGAAAGGGGAAGACAGCACTAGGATTTAGCAGCAGTGGGAAACGGGAAGGAGGCAGGGTGTTAACATTTGGTATCATTTGGAAGAAACACTGCTTGGCATTAGACAGCAAGAATCCCAGAAACATAGAACATGGCAGTACTGCAGAGAAGGATCCTGAAGTTGTTTTTACACTACGGAGTTGGATGGGGTGGTGGGAAACAAAGGGGAAGTGCAATGTGCCATCTGGCAGAACTGGAAAGGGAAATTGAGAAAGCAATCAAGGCAGTCAAAATTGTTACAGTGGGAATGACAAAAGCGAAACCATCCACAGCTGATAATGTAGCTGAATGATCCCTGAAAGTATTCATCTTGGGCACATGTGTACCTACAGGAAAATAACTGAATTTCCAGCTAATTATTCTCAACTGAGTCTCAAGCTCCCAACACAGTAGTAGATCTCTTCAAGATAATGTTTCCAGGCAATTACAAAACTATGCAGTCAACCTTGAATGAGCAGTAAATTTAATGTTACTTTCAGCAGTAAATCTTCATATGGGGAAACCCCCTGTCACAGGGTACAGTAGCGTGGTTATGTTGCTGGACTAGTAACACAGATGCCTGGACTAATTATCTGCACACAAGTTCAAAATCACCAAGGCAGATGAGGAATTTTAATAGAGCTAATTAAATAAGCCTAGAATCAGTTATTATGAGTAATGGTGATTATGAAGCTCCCTGGTCGTGCACTCAGATACTGCGTGGACTAAGTGGTAGGTGTGTTCGTGGACATCTTCAACCTCTCCCTATTCCGTTCCGAGGTTCCCACCTGCTTCAAGACCACCATTATACCAGTGCCAAAGAAGAATCAGGCAACGTGCCTCAATGACTACTGTCCGGTGGCCTTGATGTCCATCATTATGAGGTGCTTAGAGAGGTTGGTCATGAGACACATCAACTCCATACTCCCAGAATGCCTTGATTCACTGCAATTTGCATACCTCCACATCTGGCCCACAGCAGACACCATCCCCCTGGCCCTACACTCATCCCTGGAGCATCACGACAACAAGGACACCTACGTAGAAGATTAAAAAGCAGGACCTCAAGGGTAGTACTCTCCATTTGCTCCCCATTCCACGTGCTAGCGAGGCAGCAACAGGGATATAGTGCAGTTGAATAAGTGGGTAAATAACTGGTGCAGGAGGGAGGGCTTCAGATTTTTGGATTACTGGGATGTTTTCCAGGGAAGATTGGGCCTGTACAAGAAAGGCAGGTTACACCTGAACTGGAGGGGCACCAATATCCTGGCTGGGAGGTTTGCTAGTATGGTGCGGGTGGGTTTAAACTAATTTGGCAGGGGGTGGGAATCAGAACAGTAAGCCAGCAAGTGCAGAGACTGGGAATGTGCATGTCACCAGGGCCAGGCTGGCTAAGAGGAAGGGTAGGCTGAGAGAGGTCAAACCCAGTGAGCTTGGAGGTCTGGAGTGTATCTACTTCAATGCATGGAGTATAACAGGTAAGACAGATGATCTTAAAGCCTTGATTCATGCACGGAACTTGGATGTGGTTGCTGTAACGAAGACATGGTTAAAAAAGGGACAGGACTGGCAGCTAAATATTCCAGGTGATAGATGTTTTAGGCGAGACAGGGAGGAAGGTAAAAGAGGTGGGGGACTTGCAATGCTGGTTAGAGAACATATTATAGCTGTACAGAGGGAGGACGCCATGGAATAATCAAGTAACGAAGCACTGTGGGTAGAACTCAACCAGGAAGGGGGCAGTCACTATGAGTGTACTACAGGCCTCCCAACAGTGCACAGGAAGTTCAAGAACAGATATACAAGCAGATTCTGGATAGGTGTAGAAATAATAGGGTTGTTGTAGTGGGAGACTTTAATTTTCTTCATATTGACTGGAAATCTCTCAGGGCTAGGGGTCGATGGTGAGGAATTTGTTAAGTGTGTCCAAGAAGGTTTTTTGGAACAATATGTGGATAGTCCAACCAGAGAGGGGGCTATACTGGACCTGATACGAGGGAACTAGCCCGGCCAGGTCATCAAAGTGGTATGTGGTGAACAGTGGCCACAATTCCGTAAGCTTTCGGATACTCATGGAAAAGGACGAGTGTTGTCCTGGGGTTAAGATGCTAAATTAGGAGAAGGCCAACTACAACTAGATTAGACAGGATTTGGAGGCTGTTGTTTGGGGGAGGCTATTTGAGGGTAAATCCACATTTGGCATGTGGGAGTCTTTTAAGGAGAGGTTGATGAGAGTGCAGGATAGGCATGTGCCGGTAAAACGGGAGGACAGGTTTCAGGAACCATGGATGACCAGGGAAATTGCAAATCTTATCAAAAAGAAAAAAGATGCATGTGTGAGGTACAGGCAACTTAAAACAGATGAAGCACTTGAGAAGTAGAAGAAAAGTAGAAAAGAGCTCAAGTAGGGAGTTAAGAGAGCAAAAAGGGTCACAAAAACGTCCTTGGCAGACAAGATTAAGGAGAATCCCAAAGCATTTTATACGTATATTAGGAACAAGAGGGTAGCTAGAGAAAGAGTTGGTCCACTCAAGGACAAAGGAGGGAAATTATGTGTAGAAGCAAAGAAAGTAGGTGAGATCCTTAATGAGTATTTTGCATCGGTATTCACAAAGGAGAGGGACACATTGATTGGCGGTGTCTCAGAGGGATGTGTATACACTTTAGAACAGGTCGTTATTACGAGGAAGGAAGTGTTAAGGGAGTTAAAAAGCATGAAGGCAAACAAATCCTAGGGCCAGATGGCATTTATCCCAGATTACTGAGGCAGACGAGATGAAATCGCTGGGCCTCTGACAGAAATCTTTGTGTCCTCATTGGCCACAGGTGAGATCCCAGAGGATTGGAGGATAGCCAATGTTGTACCGTTATTTAAGAAAGGTTGCAAGGATAATCCGGGAATTATAGTCAGTAGAAAACCATGCTGAAGTGTTCCCCTACATCGCACGGCAATCACCAGGCAGGAATGTTCCCTTCCAGTCGGGGAACACTTCAGCAGTCAAGGGCATTCAGCCTCTGATCTTCGGGTAAGCATTCTCCAAGGCGGCCTTCAGGGCGTGTGACAACGCAGAATCGCCGAGCAGAAATTTATAGCCAAGTTCTGCACACATGAGTACAGCCTCAACCGGGACCTTGGATTCATGTCGCATTACATTCACCCCCCCCCCACCCCCTGGTCTGGGCTTGCGAAATCCTACCAACTGTCCTGGCTTGAGACAATTCACACCTCTTTAACCTGTGATTATCCCTCTCTCCAGGTGCTCCGTCTGGACCTGCAGGCTTAATTACCTGCAAAGACTTGCATTCAAAGTATCGTATTGCATCTTTGACTCAGTCTATATATATGTTTCTGGAACCCACCTCTCATTCACCCGAGGAAGGAGCAGTGCTCCAAAAGCTAGTGATTCAAAACAAACCTGTTCAATTTTTACAAGTATACCATAGAATGCATCCTTTCTGGCTGCATCACAGCCTGGTATGTCAACTGCTCGGCACAAGACCGTAAGAAACTTCAGAGAGTTGTGAACACAGCCCAGTCCATCATGCGAAACCGCTCCCATCCATTGACTCAGTCAACACCTCCCTCTGTCTTGGGAAAGCCGACAGCATAATCAAAGACCCTTCCCAAGCAGGTTATTCTCTCTTCCAACTTCTTCCATCAGGCATGAGATACCGAAGTCTGAGAACAAGCATCTTCTCTTCTGAGTAGTACTACACACTGTATGCTCACCCGATGCCTGTGCCTATGTATTTACATTGTATATTTATGTGTCCCCTAATTTTTTTCTTGTATGGAACAATCTGTCTGGACTGTACAATATTTTTCACTGTACCTCGGTACACGTGACAATAAATCAGAATTCAAAATAAAACATCTGGTTAACTAATGTCCTTTGAGGGAGGAAATCCACGATCCACAGCCAATCTCGCCTACAAGCGACTACAGACCCACACCAATGTGATTGACTCTTAACTGCTCTCTGAGACAGCGGTGCCAACCACTGTGCTGCCTATATTCATGAAGGGCCCGCCTTCTCAACCTCATCCATGCCTGAGGTGTGTTGAGCCTCAGGTTAAATCACCAGTCAGCTCTCCACCTCAAAGGGGAAAGCAGCCAATAGTCATCTGGGACTATGGCAATTTTACCTTAGCTCGATAGATCCATGCTGGCATAAGTTTTAATTTAGCAAATTTGATTGCAGTTGGAAATAAGTAGTGATAGGCAGCTCCAACAACTCTGCTGGAAGCAGTTGGTTTTACTAGACTAAGGAGGGAACATCTCTCTCAGCCTTGCCAGGAGAAAAGCCATACTATAGAGTAATGGTTAAGAAAACAGATGCCGGAAATCTTAAGTCTAGCTAGTTAAGGAAACCATAGAAATGAAGACACATTTTCAGGAATTCTGGGGTTAACGGAACAGAGGAAACTGGGAACCAGAACTGATTACTGTTCAGTAAGATTATAGAGAATCGAAAAGGCATTAGATGGTGAGAGTTTGTGTAATGTCTTTTAGACAAAGGAAATCTGAAGAGAGAGGTGTAAAACCAGATGGTAAAACCTTGATGGAAGCAGCAAGAGGGAAATTATAATTTAAGAAATGATTTGAAAGTGTGATTTGAAATTACTCGTGGAAGCCAGAGTTCAGTAAGACAAGGTGGTTTACGGTAGAAGAATCAGCTGGGAGGATTTTGAGAAATTCACATTCACTTGGGTTCAGAGAGGAGTGTGTGTCTTACCACAGTCATCTTGTGTGCTTAATAGGGACTGTGTATTAATCAGACATTTGCAACTTAAGATCTGCTTTGTAATCTATGTTCATCTTTAAATGTTTGGGTAATTGTTAAGCTAAGGGGGAAGTAGGGAAGCATTGTGCCATGATCCAATTTTTTCATGCTTAATAAATGCTTTTCCATGTTGTTAAAGCAAATCATCCTGGGATCTTCTCGCCCAGCTGTAACAGCAACTGGAATTGTAACATTTGCCAGAATTTATCAAAAATCATATCCACTTCAAGCAATCATTCTGTATTTGTTTTTTTTTTAAATAAGGAAATGCCTAATAAACAAAACTATGATCCATGTATTAGTTTCTTTTCATTTTGCTATTTTGTAAACAGTATAAAAATAGCTTTGAACAACAAAGCATCTCTCCTCACCCCAAGTGCAGGAAGCTGAATGTTGAGCTAGGCATGCACACAAAAGCAGACAGACTCCGACTTTCTGCTGACAGGCGTTTAACTTAAATTGAGTCAACGCATAGCAGAGAGTAAACCACTCATGAAAGCTAATTTTCAGACATCCGCAGAGCTCTCTATTTATCCCTCCAATGCACAGTTCTCCAATTACGCCCTGTCCAGTCAATTTACAACAATATGAAACAGACAAAGAAAATGTAGGGAAAGATCTTCTGGCTGTTCAAGCCGGTCTGATCTTATGGTCCTACTGACAGAGCATCCCCGCCATGAGTTTCCTGGCAGCATGGGGTGGATTAAATGGGAAATCCCATTGACAGCGACAGACCAGAAGATCCCACCGCCGGCCAATGGCAGGTCGCTTTCCATCACCAACAAACACCAGGCCAGAGAATCCTGCCCATAAAGTAAAATGCCATATTAAAAATCAATTATTGAACCGCTTCCCTCCCCGAAGTAGAGGCATTACTAAACATTTGCAATAAAACTACACTATTTACAGGCCCTGTTTGAAATGCAATGAGATGAAAAGTTACTTTGTTTGATGCATCTCACACCATCATGTAGATAATCTGCTCGCACCCATGTACCAAAAAGAAACAATTTGGATTGGATTAGATTTTGTTTATTGTCACGTGTACCAAGGTACAGTGAAAAGCATTTTTCTGCAAGCGGCTCAACTGATCATTAAGTTCATGAAAAGAAAAGGAAATAAAAGAAAATACATAATAAGGCAACACAAGGGACACAACGTAACTACATAACACCGGCATCGGGTGAAACATACAGGCGTGTAGTGTTAATGAGGTCTGTCCATAAGAGGGTCGTTTAGGAGTCTGGTAACAGCGGGGAAGAAGCTGTTTTTGAGTTTGTTTGTGCATGTTCTCAGACTTTTGTATCTCCTGCCCAATGGAAGAAGTTGGAAGAGTGAGTAAGCTGGGTGGGAGGGATCTTTGTTTATGCTGCCCGCTTTCCCCAGGCAGCGAGAGGTGTAGGTGGAGTCAATGGATGGGAGGCAGGTTTGTGTGATGGACTGGACTGTGTTCACGACTCTCTGAAGTTTCTTGCGGTCTTAGGCCATACCGGGCTGTGATGCAGCCAGATAGGATGCTTTCTATGGAACATAGAACATTACATCGCAGTACAGGCCCTTCAGCCCTCGATGTTTGTCATCTGCAAATTTACTCACCCATCCTTCTATGCCCTCCTCCAGGTCATTTATAAAAATGACAAACAGCAGCGGCCCCAAAACAGATCATTGTGGTACACCACTAGTAAATGGACACCAGTCTGAACATTTCCCATCAACCACCACCCTTTGTCTTCTATCAGCTAGCCAATTTCTGATCCAAACTGCTAAATCACCTATGCCTCTGTATTTTCTGCAATAGCCTACCGTGGGGAACCTTATCAAACGCTTTACTGAAATCCATATACACCACATCAACTGCTTTACCCTCATCCACCTGTTTGGTCACCTTTTCGAAGAACTCAATGAGATTTGTGATGCACGACCTACCCTTCACAAAACCATGTTGACTATCTCTAATCAAATTATTCCTTTCCAGACGATTATACATCCTATCTCTTATAAACCTTTCCAAGACTTTTCCCCCAACAGAAGTAAGGCTCACTGGTCTATAGTTACCGGGGTTATCTCTACTCCCCTTCTTGAACAAAGGGTCAACATTTGCTATCCTCCAGTCTTCTGGCACTATTCCTGTAGACAAAGATGACTTAAAGATCAAAGCCAAAGGCTCAGCAATCTCCTCCCTAGCTTCCCAGAGAACCCTAGCATAAATCCCATCCGGCCCAGGGGACTTATCTATTTTCACACTTTCCAGAATTGCTATCACCTCCTCCTTATGAACCTCAAACCCTTCTAGTCTAGTAGCCTGTATTTCAGTATTCTCCTTGACAACATTGTCTTTTTCCTGTGTGAATACTGACGGAAAATACTCATTTAGCACCTCTCCTATCTCCTCGGACTCCACGCACAAGTTCCCACTACTGTCCTTGACTGGCCCTACTCTTACCTTAGTCATTCCTTTATTCCTGACATATCTATAGAAAGCTTTAGGGTTATCCTTGATCCTACCTGCCAAAGACTTCTTATGTCCTCGCCTGGCTCTTCTTCACTCTCTCTTTAGAGCCTTCCTAGCTAACTTGTAACTCTCAAGCGCCCTAACTGAACCATCACGTCTCATCTTTACATAAGCCTCCTTCTTCCTCTTGACAAGTGTTTCAACTGCTTTAGTAAACCGCGGTTCCCTCACTCGACCACTTCCTCCCTGCCTAACAGGTACATACTTATCAAGGACATGCAGTAGCTGCTCCTTGAACATGCTCCACATTTCCATTGTGCCCATCCCCTGCAGTTTTCCTCTCCAGCCAATGCATCCTAAGTCTTGCCTCATCGCATCATAATTGCCTTTCCCCCAGATATGACTCTTGCCTTGCGGTGTATACTTATCCCTTTCCATCGCTAAAGTAAACGTAATCGAATTGTGGTCACTATCACCAAAGTGCTCATCTACATCCAAATTTGACACCTGTCCTGGTTAATTACCCAGTACCAAATCCTATACGGCCTCGCCTCTCGTTGGCCTATCTACATACTGCATCAGGAAACCCTCCTGCACACATTGGACACAAACAGACCCATCTAAAGTACTTGAACTATAGTGTTTCCAGTCAATATTTGGAAAGTTAAAGTCCCCCATAACAACTACCCTGTTTCTTTCGCTCCTATCCAGAATCATCTTTGCAATCCTTTCCTCTACATCTCTGGAACTTTTCGGAGTTTAGAAAACCCTTAACAGGGTGACCTCTCCTTTCATGTTTCTTAACTCAGCCCATACTGCCTCAGTATTCGAGTCCTCATCAAATGTCCTCTCAGCCACCGTAATACAGGTCCTTGACTAACAATGCCACCCCTCCCCCTCTCTTACCACCTTCCCTGAGCTTACCGAAATATCTAAACCCCGGCACCTGCAACAACCATTCCTCGCCCTGCTCTATCCATTTCTCCGAAATGGCCACAACATCAAAGTCCCAGGTACCAACCCATGCCGCAAGCTCACCCACCTTATTCCGGATGCTCCTGGCATTGAAGTAGACGCACTTTAAACCACCTTCCTTCCTGCCAGTACACTCCTGCAACTTTGAAACCTTACTCATGACCTCACTACTCTCAGCTTCTTGTGTACTGGAGCTACAATTCAGGTTCCCAATCCCCTGAACTAGTTTAAACCCTCCCAAAGAGCATTAGCAAACCTCCCCCCCAGGATATTAGTACCCCTCTGGTCCAGATGTAGACCATCCCGTTTGTAGTGGTCCCACCTACCCCAGAATGAGCCCCAATTGTCTAGGAATCTGAAACCCTCCCTCCTGCACCATCCCTGCAGCCACGTGTTCAACTGCTCTCTCTCTCCCTATTCCTCGACTCGCTGGCACGTGGCACGGGTAACAACCCAGAGATAATAACTCTGTAAAAGATGGCAAGAGTTAATGTGGACATGCCGAATTTGCTTAGTTTCCTGAGGAAGTATATGCGCTGTTTACTTTCTTGGTGGTAGCGTCGACGTGGGTGGACCAGGACAAATTTTTGGGATGTGTACCCCTAGGAATTTGGAACTGCTAACCATCTCTACCTCGGCCCCGTTGATGCTGACAGGGGTGTGTACAGTACTTTGCTTTCAGAAGTCAATGACCAGCTCTTTAGTTTTGCTGGCATTGAGGGAGAGATTGTTGTTACTATACCACTCCACTAGGTTCTCTATCCCCCTCCTGTATTCTGACTCGTCGTTATTCGAGATCCGGCCCACTATGGTCGTATCGTCAACAATCTTGCAGATGGAGTTGGAACCAAATTTTTGCCACGCGGTTTTATATGTACAGGGAGTATAGTAGGGGGCTAAGCACACAGACTTGCAGAGTCCCGGTATCAAGGACTATCGTGGAGGAGGTATTGTTGTTTATTCTTACTGATTGTGGTCTGTGGGTTAGAAAGTCGAAGATCCAGTTGCAGAGTGAGGAGCCAAGTCCCAGGTTTTGTAGCTTTGATACGACCTTGGCTGGGATTATGGTGTTGAAGGCGGAGCTGTAGTCAATAAATCGGAGTCTGATGTCAGAGTCCTTGTTGTCAAGATGCTCTAGGGATGAGTGTAGGGCCAGGGAGATGGCGTCTGCTGTGGACCGGTTGCGGGGGTATGCGAATTACAGTGGATCAAGGCATTCTGGGAGTATGGAGGTGATGCGCTTCATGACCAACCTCTCTTCATTCGTAACTTCATTATGACTGAAGTCAGGGTCACCAAACGGTAGTAATTGAGGCACGTTGCCTGGTTCTTCTTTGGCACCGGTATGATGGTGGTCTTCTTGAAGCAGGTGGGGACCTCGGAACGGAGTAGGGACAGGTTAAAGATGTCTGCAAACACATCTGTCAGCTGGTCCGCACAGGCTCTGAGTGCAAGACCAGGGGTCCCATCCGGACCCGTTGCCTTCTGAGGCTTCACTTTCAGGGAAGCCAATCTGACTTCGGAAAGTGTGATGGTGGGTATGGGTGTGTTATGGGCAGCTGGGGCACTCGACAGCGGATTGTTGGTTTCCTGCTCGAACCGAGCATAGAATGCATTGAGTTCATCGGATAGGGGTGCGCTGCTGCCGGAGATGCTGCTCGGTTTTGCTTTGTAGCTCGTTATGTTGTTTAGGTCTTGCACAACCAACGAGAGTCTGTAACGCCAGTCTGTGACTCTAGCTTAGTCTGATAGTTCCTCTTGGCATTTGGAGTCAATTTGGAATTATACTGAACATTTCAAAATTTGATGCAAAACACTAAAAATGTATTTATTTCCCCACAACCCGGAGTTTTATTAATTGTACACTTCCCCCAAATTCCATGCGGATGCAGTTAAATCTTGAGCCCTTCTCCCTGGTTTAATATGACTGCTGCCTCACGGCACCGAGGTCCCAGGTTCGATCCCGGCTCTGGGTCACTGTCGGTGTGGAGTTTGCACATTCTTCCTGTATTTGTCTGGGTTTCACCCCCCACAACCCAAAGATGTGGTTAGGTGGATTGGCCACGTTACAATTGCCCCTTAATTGGAAAAAATGAATTGGGTCCTCTAAATTTATTGAAAAAAGATTACATAAATCGTGCAAAAGAAAGTACTTTCTCCCATCAGCAAATAATGTTTTCAGCAAACCATGGCTCCATACACATATTCTAACATTAAGTCAGTTAACTACTACAAATCAGTTGCTGTGGAAGCCTCAGTTGAGAATTGAAGAGAGTGCTTTTAAAATGGAGAACACCATAGATATTTTCTCTTGGACTATTGAATCACTTGGATAATTATATTCTAAATTTATAAACATATCTACATTAATCTGCTTTTAAATTTAAAAAAGGCAAATCATCAATTAAATCAAACCTGCCTAATTTCTATACTAAAGCAATTTATTTAAATAAAGCAAACAGAAATCCCAGTTGATGATAATGTTGCATAGTTAATTAAAAATCAACTTCAGAATGCTCTTTTGCATCACTCCAGTCTCTGGGGAATGTCTATCTTGTTACAATGTTATCAGCTGCACCAGTAAACATATTCTAGCAATAAATATATAGCAACAATGAATTGAATGCATGAAAATAGAACACAGATTTTTATTAATTGTATCCATAATTATTTTAATGTATAACATAACATACAGACAGTCCCTACAGTGCAGAAGGAGGCTATTCGGCTCATTGAGTCTGCACTAACCCTCTGAACAATATCCTACATGTATTTAACTATCAGCACAATTTCAATTCATCTTTAATTTGATAGACACCCCACGACTGCTTGGAACAAGAAAATGTTTTTGCATGATGTATTGATAGAAAAGTAACATTAAAATTTAGACAAATATGAATTATACTTTGAATTATTTGTTTTCACTGAATTGTTTATTTGGGGCAAGATTCTGAAGATCCCAGTTACTGGAAACTCAACTTCAGTTTCAAAAGAACACATCAGAAAGAACAATCAACAGCTACAACGGTAATCAAAATCAACAACCAGAGAACCAAAATTTCCTCTCAGACTAGGCAGGTATTGTCTACCTCCACAATTCCTACATCAACCAGCCTCCCTGAACAGGCGCCTGAATGTGGTGACTAGGGGCTTTTCACTAACTTAATTTCTCTACGTTTCTTAACTAGCTGATCTTTTATCACAGAAGCCTACTTGTGACAATAAGCGATTTTCATTTCATTTTTCAACCTCAAAAACACTTCCCATTCCACATTAGCCTGGGAACTAGCATTATTTCAACCATGATGGCCTGGTTGCATCACCTCAACCCAAATAACTAGCAGAATTCAACTTCTTAAAATAGCAATGTTTCTTTGCCTATTGAATACAACCCAGCCATGAAGGCAATAAAATACATTTCAAATTATTAGGAAAACAAAGGTAGTTTTATTCCATTGAATCCCTACCGTTTTGCCTCACGGCACCGAGGATCCGGGTTTGGTCCCAGCCCATGTGGAGTTTGCATTCTCCACATGTCTGTGTGGGTTTCACCCCAACGACCCAAAGATGTGCAGTGTAGGTGGATTGGCCAAGCTAAATTACCCCTTAATTGGAAAAAAAGAATTGGACACTTCAAATTAAAAAAAAGAATCCCGACGATGCAGGCAGCAATTCAGCCCATCAAATTTGTACCAACCCTCTGAAAGAGCACCCCACCTAGACCCACTCCCCTGCCCCAACCCCACCTAACCTGCACATCTTTGGACTGCAGGAGAAAACTGGAGAACCCAGAGGTAACATTGCAAACTCCACACAGGCAGTCACCCAAGGTCGTAATGGAACCCGGTTCCCTGGCACTGTGATGCAGCAGTGCTAATTACTGTACTACTGTGCCATCCTAAGGGAGTTTTAAGGGATTGATACTGCTTGGTAAATATTAGAAATAATGTATAGTTTTAAGTGTGTTAAATTTAATGTTTCTGAGCCTGGAAGGGTAAAACTTATAAATGAATTAATGCTGGAGAAAGGTGTGTGTGTGTGTGTAGGGGTCAATTTAGACTACAACTGTAATTCTCTTGTGCTACGGCATGAAGAGGGCAGCATGAAGAAGTTGGAGCAGCATGGTAGTACAGTGGTTAACACAGTTGCTTCACAGCCCCAGGATCGATTCCCAGCTTGGGGCACTGTGTGCGGAGTCTGCACTTTCTCCCAGTGTCTGCCCGGGTTTCCTCCAAGTAGTCCGGTTTCCTCCCAGAGCCCAAAGATGCACAGGTTAGGTAGATTGCTCATGCTAAATTGTCCTTAGTGTCTAAAAAAAAAGGTTAGGTGGGGTTATTGGGTTATGGGTTTAAGTGGGGTGCTATTTCCAAGGACCGGTGCAGACTCAATGGGCCGAATGGCCTCCTTCTGCACTGTAAATTCTATGAAGAACAAAAAAACAGCATTAGTTTCTTAGCAACTGGGGTCTTGTAAGGTAGAGAAGCTTTTAAGTTTTATTTTAGCTAATTTGATTGCAGTTGAAAGTATTGAGAAAGAAAGGTAGCCCTCACAGCTCTGCTAGCAGCAGCCAGTTTTAGAAGGCTAAAGAAGAACCACCTCTCTCAGCCTTATGGTGGTGTAATGGTTAAGAAAGCAGCTGCTGGAAATAAAAGGTCAGCTAGTTAAGAAAAGTAGAGAAATGAAGAGAATTAAAAGCCATACCGTGGAGTAATGGTTAAGAAACAGGTGCTGGAAATAAAAGACCAGCTAGTTAAGAATACTAGAGAAATAAAGAAAACTTTCCATGAAGTTAATGGTAAGGCGGAAACTGGGACTCAGAACAGATTACTGTTCAGTAAAGTCACAGCGTTGAAAAGGCATTGGATTGTAGGCGGCAGTACTTTGAGAGAACAGTTTGGGAGACATTATTTGAAATATTTGTGGAAATCTGTGGCAGGACCTCAGAGTTTGCATAAGAGCCTTTAAGACAGGGGTGGGCAAACTATGGCCCACGGGCCGCATGCGCCCCGCCAAAGGTCTTTATGCGGCCCACCAAGATCAAGTCATTAAAAAAATAGGGTATAGGGTGGATACGTTGACTTGAGTAGGGTGATCATTGCTTGGCACAACACGTGTTTCATGTGAAGTTTCTACTTTAAAATATTAATTAATAAAAGTTAATTGCTTTTTTTTCTTTAAAAACCTTTTATTTTGGCTATTTTAAATATTAATTATTTTACTTAATTTACTATGCGGCCCTTTAAAATTGTGAATTTCTGAATGTGGCCCTTGCACGGAAAAGTTTGCCCACCCCTGCTTTAAGACCTGGGTCACTGTCTATGTAGAGTTTGCATTCTCCCCTTGTCTGCGTGGGTTTAACCCCCACAACCCAAAGATGTGCAGGGTAGGTGGACTGGCCACACTAAATTGCCCCTTAATTGGAAAAAAATAATTGGGACTCTAAATTTAATTTTTAAAAAGCCTTTAATACAAAGAAAAACTGGAGAGGTGTAAAACCTGAAAGCGAAACCTTGATGGAAGCAGCAGAAGAAACGCATAATGTAAAATATGATTTGAAAGTGGAATTTGAAATCACTTCCAAGATGAGTACTTCTTGGCATTTATCTTCTGTGTCTGCCCATTTAACACATGTATGTCCTCCTGTCAACAATTACCAAGCTTGTCGCTGTTTACTACATTTGAGCTTTGTATAATCTAGACTTTGAAGCTTTACCCTGCATACTCAAATCCAGTATATATTACACATATAAATTATATCATGTGCATGTCTATGTATGTGGGTATGTATATATAAAATGCACCACTGTCTCTGTTTCTTAACCATTACTCCAGTTTCTTCATTTTCTGTCCTTTAGCCACTCTTGAATCCCCACTGCCATTGTCCCTTTAATCTCATGGACTTTAATGTTGTTAACAAATATATTAAGTGCCACTTGATCAAATGTCATTTGAAAATCCATATACATGATTACCCTCATCAACTCTTTCCATTATTTTATGAAAGAACTCAAAGTTAGTTAAAAACTATTAGCCTTTAACAAATCAATGCTGACTTATTTTTAACCCATTTTCCAATACCAAACCATTTGATATGGTGTGTCAGTTTCCTCGGAGACAATAGGCTGACAGGCCTGTAGCTGGAGAGTTTCGACCTCTCCCTTTTTTTTTTATACAGAGTGAAACATTGCTCTTCTCCAATCTGGTGGCACCATTCCCATATCCATGAAGGATTAGAGGATCGTGGCCAGAACCTCTGTAATTTCCACTCCAAATTCAAACTGAAATGCTGAGCACAGCAATAGAGCTTAGGAAATTGGTCAAATTGTATATATCTGCATTCAGTTATCTTGTCTCTCACTCCATAGTTGTGTTGGTGGTTGTTTTTGCTAAATCTCAGTGCAGCTCACCCATAACTAAAGCCAATGTCTTGCATTTGTGAAGGTAGAGAAAAGAGCAACAAGTTTTAAGAAAATGAAATATGTAGATGAGCAAAGATTAAACTTGACATGTGGTGGTTTTGGGAAGGGAAAAGTTCACCGATGCGTGCTAAATATTAATTGTCATGAATAAGATGAATCCAGGTTCAAAGTGATAGGATTGTAGAAGAAAACCAAATAAAAATTGGAAAACATGAGCAGAATAAATTCTTACTCAGAATTACTCTTTAAAATTATGTCCCAAGCAAGATAATATGATCTTAGTTGATTGTATAACCGACAGGAAGATCCCAGAATATGAACCCTCGCTCAAAAGACCGTAACATCTATTTTTTTTATAATAAAAAGTGGAGGAACAGAGTCACAGGACCGCTAATTAGCTTTAACAAGGAAAAAATGTATTAAACATGAAACGTTGGATTATTATACAATACTCCTTTAGTCCCCTTTATCTGAACAAATACACACAGATTTTAAGATTAACATATTACAAAGTACATATTAAACTGCAATGGTCTCAAGAACACAAAGCCCCTTTTAGGCATACAAGATGACTGTTGTAAGATGCACTACTCTCTGAACCTAAGTGAATTGTCTCTGGATTTCTCCTCAAAATACACCCAAGATGATTCTTACACCTAGTCTCACTGAACGCTGACTTCCACTTGATAAAATGGTAGAGATAACAAACTATATGGTACAATTTTAAAGAGGCTATAAAGCCAAAGATCATACTTTATATGTCGTTGAAGGAGATAAGGATGCTTAAAAAAACATATGGAATCCTGAGCAAAGCAAAAGCAAGGAAGCTATGCTAAACCATTGTGCAACACTGGTTGGACTGCAGTTTGAGTATTGCAGGCCAATTTTGGACAATATACTTCAGGAAGGGTGTTGAGACCTTATATGGGGTGCAGGAGTGCTCTGAAGAAGTCATATCTCAAAACATTCAACTGTTTCTCTCTTCACAGATGCTGCCAGACCTGCTGAGTTTTTCTGTCTTTTTTTATTGTGGAAGAGATTTACTGGATTGTTATTAGGGTTGAGGGATCCCAATTAAGTGGAAACACTGGAGAAGCTCGCATTGTTCTCCTTGGAGCAGAGACGCTTACGGGTGATTTGATAGAAGTGTTCAAAGCCATTGAGAGGTTGAGTATAAATAATAAGAATCAGTTATCAGTGAAGGTTTGGTCAGTACCCAAAGGCAACAAAGGAGGGGGAGAGGGAATTGGATAGATATTGGAGGAAAATGTATCTCCTTCAAACCGCTGGCATGAGCACTGGCTTCTCCCTGTCAAGGAAGCAAATTCTCGGAAACCTTTTTTTGTTATGTTTATTTTACATATTAAGTAACTAACAGAACACCAGAATACAAATATTACAAACAAAACAAAAAAAGGAAAAAGACTTAAACACTATACCTAAACCCCTAGTAGCTGACGGTGTCTAGATCTTTGAAAAAAGGAAATAAACAATTGAAGTCTCAGGCAGAATCTCTCCATTGAGCCCCTGATGGTGAATTTAATTTTCTCCAAGTGCAAAAACGACCTAAGTCCCCTAACCAGCCAAGGGCACTAGACCTCCAACCAAGTTGTATCCGCCTCCATGCAAATCAGTGAGGGAAAGTTGATCGCATCCACCTTTACACGAGTAATCTGGTGAGTTCAAAACCCCAAATATGGCCACCGGTGGGACTTTGGAGTAATTCCAAAGGGAGATTCTCAGACATGATGCTAAAATAGGAAGCCCAGAAAGCTGGCAAGACAGGGGCAGGACCAAAACATATGTGTATGATCAGCAGGGACAAGTGATCAGCAATCACATTTATTCTCAACATTGAGGGGGGGAAAAAACACTCATTAAGTACGTCCTATGTAGCACCTTGAACTGAATTGGACTCAATTGGGCACGTCAACATGGAATTGAACCTGTAAAGCAGTGTTCTTCAAACTCGGGGGCGCGACCCGTGGGTGGGTCACGGGCGGGTGCCGGGAGGGTCGCAGAGCCGTCCTTTGCGGCGTTCCCAATCACGCAGCAGCCAGTTTTTAATAACGTCGGCTGCAAGCGGTCTTCAAAATGGCTGCGAACATGCAAATAAAATTTGCCCACCTCGCACGATCATCGGTATGCATGCGCAAAACTATGCGCGCCGATGATCGGGCACGCATGCGCAGTGGGGCCGGTTTTTTTTTTTTTTAAAACAGTCACAACTTTTTGTTTTACAAGTTCAGGGGGGCTTTTATTCATTTATTTTATTCATTTTTTTTTTACAAGTTCGGGGGGGTTTATTTGATAAAATTTTACAGGAAAAAAATGCAGAACTTTGGACAGATGGAGCTCCATACTTTCTGACAGCGGAAGGCTTCACCTTCATCCAACAGGTTCCATTGGAGGAGCGTGTACAGGGGCCAAAGGGACCCAAAACCATTTCCTCCATTTTTGTCAGCAGCAAACAAGGTAAGAGAAAATGGTGGGTCACCCAGGAAGGCCGGCGTGGGTCGTCCAGGTCAGCCGGCTGGTAAAAATGGGTCCTTGGAAAAAAAGTTTGAAGAACACTGCTGTAAAGGGCCTCTCTCCAAGACTCACTAGTGAGACTAGGGCCCAGTTCACTCTCCGATTTCACCCTCACCTGTTTAGTGGGGAGGGATCAGACAATAGAATGTGGCTATATGGGACTGAGACCCCTGCCCAGCAAGGAGGAAGGTGGAGCCAGAGGAAAGGATGGGAAAGCCATACAAGAAAAATCACAAACTTGAAAGTAACAAAAAAGACGAGTTGGGTAGCTCAAATTTGTCCGCCAACTCTCTAAAGTTGGCAATCCTCCCCTCTATTACCTGGTTACCAAAGTGTCAAGTCCCTTCAATTTCGATGATTTAAATGTTGAGTCCTGCCCAGAAGGCAAGAAAAGGCAGTGGTTACAGATAGGGGCCAGTGCAGACAAGGAATAAGTTTAAAATGTTGCCGAACTGTTTCCAGATTCTAAGAGAGGATACCACCACCGGATTCAAGGAGAATCAAGCGAGAAAAAAGGGTCAATGGTCAGTAACTATAGCCAGGAGTGTGGATGCAGTATGAGAGCGAGCGTCCATTTGGCCCCAGATTGAACTGGAATCACTGATCCACTGCAAGATATTTTGGATATTAGCTGCCCAGTAATAAAACAGTAAGTTTGGGAGGGCCAATCCTCCTGTCTGTCTCTGCCTCTAGAGGTAAATGCCTCGGATTCTGGGATTCTTATCTGCTCAAAAGAATGGAAGTATCAATTTATTAATCTTAATAAAAAAGTATTTGGGCAGGAAAATTGGGGAGACATTGAAATAAAAAGAAAAATCTGGGCTAGAGTATGTTCATTTTTATTGTTTGAACCCTGTTCGCCAACGGCAGAAGATGATTGTTCCACCTCTGTAGGTCCGTTTTGACATTATTGAATAATTCAATTTGTGAAGTAAGGCACAATTTTGGGCCATCCTGACCCCCAAGTAACAAAAACCTGTACTAGAGAGGCAGAAGAGTAATCTGCCTAAATGGCTTTGCCTTCTGGGGGGGTTGAACGGAAAACTTTCACTCTTGCCTAGGTGGAATGTATAGCCAGAGAAGGAACCCAACTTACGAATTGTCTTCATTACACCATTGATGGAGGGAATTGGGTCTGTAATTGATAAAAGCAGGTCATCTGCATAAAGAGATACCCTACGTTCCACCCCTCCATTGGAAGCTCTCAAGGCAATAGATAGAGGCTCTCTTGCCAGGGCAAATAATAGCAGAGAGAATGGGCAGCCCTGCCTAGTGCCCCTATTCAAGAGGAAGTAGTCCAAGTATAAAGTGCTCATGTGAACACTGACCAGAGGGGCATTATAAAACAAGCAGATTCAAGAGCCAAATTTGTGACCGAATCCTAATCTTCCGAGAATCTTAAATAAATAGCCCCATTCTACCGTATCAAATTTTCTGTGTTGAGAGATACTATCACCCCTGGTTCGGGTGACATCTCGTCTCCCTCAAATTCTTTTACTGGGCTCTCCGCCTGGGATTTATTTCCTGCAGCCACCTTTGATGCAGCCTTCGACATTCCCTTAGCACCTTACCCATCCTCTCCACTCCCTCCTCCATCTGGCATCAGACGTCCTGGCCTTAGCAGAGTTGCAGTGGTTAGCACTGTTGCCTCACAGCTCCAGGAACCCGGGTTCAATTCCAGTGGGTGACTCTGTGGAGTTTGCACGTTCTCCCCGTGTCTGCGTGAATTTCCTCTGGGTGCTCCGGTTGCCTCCCACAGTCCAAAGATGTGCGGGTTAGGTGACTGGCCATGTTAAATCGCCCTTAGTGTCCAAAAAGGTTAAGTGGGGTTATTGGGTTACGGTGGAGGCGTCGGCTTGAGAAGCCCACGCCTCGGGTGGGGGCCAGTGCAGACGCGATGGGCCAAACGGCCTCCTTCTGCAGGACACCACGCGCGCGCACACACACACAGAAAGACAAAGCCCCGACCACCCCCCCGATGGGACCGACGATTTGGGTTTAGTGTGATCTAGAACACAGTTCAGATCACCGCCTAAAATAAGATGATGTGAGTCAAGGTTGGGAGTCAAGCCAGCAAACAGAGTTAATGAAATTTCTTATCATCCCAGTTAGGGACGTAAACATTTGACCAGAACCACTGGAGTGTTCGACACAGAGTCACAAATTATATACCAACCTATTGGGTCGGCCACAATCAGGGATGAGGAGAACTGGACTCTTTTTAATTGAAAACGGCATGCCCCCGGCCCTACAATTGAAACTGGAATAAACAACTTGTCCAACACATCCTTTGCGTAGCCTTGTCTGATCCTTAATACGCAAATGGATTATTTTATTAAAATTAATTTAGAGTACCCAATTCATTTTTTCCAATTAAGAGGCAATTTAGTGTGGCCAATCCACCTACCCTGCACATTTTTGGGTTGTGGGAACGAAAACCACGCCAACACGGGAAGAATGTGCAAACTCCACACGGACAGTGCCCCAGAGCCGGGTGCGCATGGGGCAGCTGTGCTAACCACTGCACCACCGTGCTGTCCGCAAATGGATTCTTAAGATGAACGAATGCTCTCAACGATTTTACAAGGCCATTCAAACCCCTAAAGTTCCAGGTAATCAGTCGGATTGGAGATTTCCCACCACCCCTCAGAGCAGAGTCAGCCATTCCCAAGGAGAGATATTAAACAAGGGGCACAGATAAGACAAAGGAAGGTGACTCACCCAAGGTGACTACTGAGTCAAGTCAGGTAACTTGACAGAGACACCAGCAGGCACCGTCAGCAAACTCAAACTAACACCATAACCCATCCCCCACCCCAAAGGCACCACTGCAGCAAAGCATAACCATCCCCAAAAGCAAATGGAACGGTGGCAAACAATAACTTAACCTAAAGTCGACAAATAATAAAACAAACCCCAAGCTCATTTTAAAAACTATTACTGTGAGCTGCAGGACCTTTCAATACCAGTCCCATTAACTAACACCCCTTGTTAGCAGGGAGACTCCCAACTAGAGAGTAAAAGCGTACTTAACATTCAATGCCACGCTGGCAACTAAAGGTTGTGCCAAATGAAAATAACGAAAAGAGAAAGGAAAAAATTAAGAAACGAACAGCAGAAATCTTTCATGTGTAACGAAGGACATTGTATACCCAAACAACAATCATGAAAAAAAAATTAAATGCAAAGCGCCTGCACACCAACAGATTAAACAGAGCACAAATTGTGTTTCTGGTCAAAGAAGTCAGCATCTTCCTGAGAGTCAGAAAAGTAGTCTTTTTCTCACAATGTTACCCAAAAGCGAGCTGGATAAATCATCCCGAACTTGACTCTACTCTTGTACAGGGTGGATTTCACTATTAAAAGGGGCTCTTTTTTTGGTGAAGTCTGCACTCATGTCCTGGTACAGCCTAATAGTGTGACCCTCCCACTTAAAATGTCCAGTGGGAGCAACCTTGTGCGCTTTTTCCCCTCACAACGGGCCACCGGAAGATCAAAGTCTCAGAAACCTAAAGTGCACTGTAAGCTAGACCAGTGTTTTTCAAAGTGCAGGGCATCTGCGGTTAGGTCATGGCAAATAGGTGCCCTAAAATCATCCCCAAAGATCACCTGATCTTTCTTTTCCAGTTTCCTCTCTGGATAAATGGTCGCTGCCCTAAACTGACCCCGTTAACGAACAAAAAAATGCACATTCATAAGATTAAATTTAATACCGCACCAATACACAAACACAATGTTTCATTATGAAATCTAATAATATTTGAAATGGCTGTGGGATCAATACCAGCACAGCATTACATATAGGTCTGGTTCTGTTTGTAGGGCGCATTTTGTAGAAGATGGTATTACAATGAGGACCTCTCAGACGGTGACATAGCTAGCACGAGATCTTTTGATATGGAGTAAAAGCTTTGTGCTGCCTCATTCAATTCAAGTTATGTGCACTTTATGAAAGGAAAAGATAAGAATTGGGAGAGGTGTATTTTTTAAAATGCACATTAAATCCCGTTTAGATGGCGACTGAAGCAGCAATATTGCAGCTTGCATTGTCAATGGACTCTGCCTGTGTCTCGAATTTCCCGCCATGAAGGCAGGCTATGGAGAGTTTGACAGGTATCCTCATTATCTCACAATCCAATTCATTCAATTATTCCCATGTGAATAAAAATATTTTGCTGTTGAATGGATTTCAAAATGAGATGACGTTTGAAAAACATGGATGGCTGATGCACAGTAAATGAGTGTATTGTCTGATTTTAGACATTTATTTTGCATGTATGTGTGGCATGAGTTAGCAAAACAGAGACACAACATTATTTTGTACTGGAATATAGCCCGAATAAATTGAAAATTGGATCTGAAACCAGATCAGTGAATGTGTTAAGTAGGTGAGATGGTACACGGGGTGTCAAGTTCGCAGATCGATTTGGCCACCTTTTGTCTCTTTGAAGCTCAGAATAAAATCTCGGGTTAAGAGTTGGAAACGTCCGATTGGACAAATCAGCGACATCAGTGTCAAGGATGAAAAATTCTTTGTCCGTAAGTGAAATTTCCAATATACAAGGTGGAATTGGTTTGTTGCCATGCAACATCTTGGTTTAAGTATGCAGAGTTGAATGCAATTTACCATAAGTGAGGAAGATCTATTATATTAATTTTAAATGCATAAAAGTGAGGACTAGCAGGCTCTCCTGTCACATTAAGTAGTAAATGAACGTGGTGTGGGTTGCGAGGGATGGCCATTTGGTAAAAGTGGGTCGCCAAAAGTAAAGTTTGAAAAACACTGAGCGAGACCAAAACACGGAGCTCAACCATAGCTCAAATTTCCCAAAAAGATGCAGACAATTAAATCAACTCCTCCAACGCAAAGGGTTCCAGTTGTACAACTGTGTAGAAAAATAACCATAACCATATGCTTCTTCCCTCTGATGCACTCCTGTTTTAAGAAAAATATTTCTTCCAAAGTGACACTAATACAAAGTCTCAATTCTGTGAGAGCTGTGCAATAGATATTTTAGGTTTACCTCAGATTCTTCCCTTTTCCCAGAAATTATGTACTCTATCGACTCAGCTATTTTCAATGAATATCTCAAATACTGCGCGGAACATATCAGTGGGCCATTCAACCCCTCTAGTCTAGTCCACCATTCAACTGGATCATGAATGACCATCTACCTCAATACCAATTTCCTGCTCTAGCCCCATATCCCCTGATATCATTAATGTCCACTGATCACCATAGAATAATAGGCACATAAATAACTTCCTGCTTCTCATCCACAATTTTACTATCAAGGTTATTTCTTAAAGTACATTACACTAGATAGTAGATAAAAAAGCTTGAATAAGAGATTGGGAAAAAACTGCTCTCTAGTGGAATACAAAAAGAAAACGCAGCAGCAAGAAGCAACAAACATATTTGGTCATTATTTGGTTTCTGGAAGTGTGTCAAATATGGAGACACATGTCAGAAAACAACATTGTCAAACTCAAAAGGAAAGACATCGGGGCAAGCTGGCACTTCGGTTTCACAATTTACGTACATGAATTTCAAATGTCTGAATCTCAAATATTTCTGCCAGTCTACACGAGTTCCATTTTACAATGAAGAACCTACAGAAGAGTTGGACATTTTACCGTGCTATCTGGCTTTGTTTGTCATGGGTACTTGCAAATGTCCGCGATAACTGTTGAAAAGGGTTGTACTTTTGCTGTTCGACAATCCATTCGACCAGATATTAGAAGAATACAATTTCTCCTGTTGCCACCATTACATGAGGGAAATATTAGGAAATTGGGTCTAGAAATGAGATCCCAGATGAAACAGGCAATTTAACAGACAGAAAAAAAAAATCTGCTAGCACGGAATCAGGGATACAACCACACCTGGCCAAGTTACACGGTCCCAGTCAGGCTTTTTAGTAGGAATACACAGGATGCCTCAGATCCATTGTTCTCGGGACACTCCTGCCTGACCAGCTTTTAGCCCATTACAGAGTCCGATAGCTTCTTTGTCCGTCAATGGGAGTTAGTTGCATATCAATAGCATGGCTCTGTTCTTTTGTAAAAATGGGAGGGGGCAAGCAAACAACCACGGTAGCGATGATGGGTTCAAATCTGGAAACCTCAACAGAGAACCTTTTTTTTGAGGAGCTGGGCGGAACTAGAAGAGAGAGAATCCTGTTTTGAACAGGTAAAACGGAGGCTTCAGAAATCGACTGAGGTCATGAAAGTTGCCACCGAGGTAGGCTTTGGAAAAGGATCTGAATGAATATCCCGAACAGAAGAAAATTACTTTGTAATTGCAAGTATTGCCTTTGTCTTCCTGTGTAAGTGGCATAAGAGCTCCATGTGCTGTTAGTGCTGTTTAATGGGACCCAGTGTGTTAAGGTTAAGAAACTGCATGTAACCTGTTATTGTTAGGGTTGGAGGGTTGGAGTTTAAACGTTTTAATATTCTTTTTTTCTTTTGTTCAAAAAGATTTGTTTATAAAATAACAAGCCCTATTTCTTATATTATCACCCCTAGAAAAAAAATCAATCTCTCCGCACCATCTTAAAACTTAAAAATGTTATGGCTCTGGTCCAGTCTCTAAGCCGCTGTCGAGAACGGACCAAGCATCTGTAACAAATTGGGGACTCACGTACAATTCCTTGTTTGGTTTGGGGTTATCGAACTTAAAGACAGTGAGTGTGTGGATCGATTGCATTATTTCCATGTTTCAAATATTGAATAGGGAGTGGCTAGAGGTAGCCCTTGCAAAAGATGTCCTGCGAGTAGAGGAAATCACTCCGGAGGATTTGCAAAGAGAAATGAAAGCAAAGCTTTTGAGTTTGGCAGAGAAACTGTCGTTAGCCCTGCCAAAAGGGGCAGAAAAAGCAGAGATAATGCAAGCCATAGCTCAATATTTAAACTTACCAGCGACATAGTCTAACTCATTAGAAGTAGCTCAAAGCCAATTAAAAATTGAAGAATCAGGAATGTAGCAAAAACAAAGTAATGTCAATGGCAAATGAAGCCAAAGAAAAAGTTGTTTTTCAAAGGGAAATGGAAAGCAGTAGGATTATAATCGAAAATGAAAGATTAGCAAAGGAAGAAAGAAAGAGATTGGCCATGGCAGAAGTGAAGAGAGAAAATTTGAACTTCGGAAACTGGCACTGCAAGAAGAGCAACAACTTTAAGTGTTGGATGCAAAGGCCAGAGCTGAGGAAGCTTCAGGGGAAGAAATACCTCCTCGTCAAAGGTTTAGTAGGCACATGTTTAAATATGTGCAATCCTTGTCAAGATTCGGTGAGAACGATGTTGAAGTGTATTTTACATTCTTTGAGAAAGTCAACTACTGAATTGACCAAAGTCAGAGGAGGTATCTGGGGATTATGAGGTGGTGAAGAAAGTCATATTAAGTGCCGACAAACTAGTGCCAGAAGCCGACAGATAGAAGCTCAGAAATCTAAGAAAAGAACCTGGGCAGACCAATATAGAATTTGAAACAATTAAACAAGCTAACATTGGGGCTGCACGGTAGCATAGTTGCTTCACAGCTCCAGGGTCCCAGGTTCGATTCCTGGCTTGGGTCACTCTCTGTGCGGAGTCTGCACATTCTCCCCGTGTCTGCGTGGGTTTCCTCCAGTTTCCTCCCACAGTCCAAAGATGTGCGTGTTAGGTGGATTGGCCATGCTAAATTGTCCTCAGTGTCCAAAAAGGTTAAGATGGGGTTATGGGAATAGGGTAGAGATGTGGGCTTGAGTAGGGTGCTCATTCTAAGGGTTGGTGCAGACTCGATGGGCCAAATGGCCTCCTTCTGCAGTGTAAATTAAATGATTCTATGATAGGTGGACAAGAGCACTAAAAATAAACCAAACGTTATGAGGCGCTTCAGGAAATAATTATTTTGGAAGAATTTAAAATTCACTTCCTGCAGTAGGAAGAACTCTGGAAGAGCAGAGTGTTAAAACGGCTAGAAAGGCTGCAGAAACGGCCGATGATTTCGAATTGGCAAAGTTTAATGTCAATGTCAATTTCAATCTGCGAAGGATAGAAACTGGGGACTTGAGACGTTCACAGGGGGTCCATGCAGAGGAGGTGTCGTGGTGATGTTTAGAAGAGTGTGCCCTTGAGAAAAAAGAAACCAATAGTAGTAGAGAGACAAGAAAACGCAAGTGTCACTGTAATAAACCTGGACATGTGAAGTCAGTGTTGGTGGCTTACGAAAAATTCTGCGAAGACACACTCGGCAAAACAGGATAAGCCAGCAGGATTTATTGAAGTGCCAGAAAAAAAAACTGTCTCCGTGGCAGAGGTGCCACAGGGTATACAAACTGTTCAGAGGTTGGCAGAAAAGCAGATGTCAGAACTTTTAAAAGATTTTATTTGTGAGGATAAAGTTTACTCGTGTGTACAAGGTGAAATAGTGTCATGTGAAATTAGCTTTAAGAAATGGGTGTTTATATAAATATCTGTAGTGAGAGTACCTTTAAGAAATAAGTGTTTTAAATGGGTGTGTATATAAATATCTGCAGTGAGAGCACCTTTAAGAAATGGGTGTTTATAAATGGGTGTGTATATAAATATCTGCAGTGAGAGCACCTTTAAGAAATGGGTGTTTATTACTCCAATGATGTCAGAGTGGGTGCAGCATGGCTGTCTGTCAGCTTTTTACTTTCGCTTTAGGCTTTTCGCTGCAGGGTGGGTTTGGTTTCATTTTAGTTTTGGAGAAGCTGAAATCACAGCAGGATGTGTATGAATCTCTGCAAGCTTATGAATATTCATTTGCTGATTTCAATAGTGAATTTAAACTTAAATGTTCACTGTATGTTTTAAAAAGGTTAATTTGAGTTCATAGAATAGACATTGTTTTGCTTTAAAAAAATACTTTTCGATTTCTGCTGTACCACACCTGTAGAGTGGGCTGTGTGCTCCCCATACCACAACCTATTAAAAGTTGTGGGTCAGGTGAACTCCATGATACACTTTGGGGTTCTCTAAACCCTGGCCCATAACAATAGATAAGGAGATTAAATCTTACAGGACACAGGAGCAAGCCAATCTTTAATGATGAGAGATAAGGAAATGTGGTCAGAAAAGTTTCACGAGGTAAGGCAAGAGGAGCAGTGTTTCACTAGGTATGGTACGGCTAGAGAGTCCGTTGAAGAATGAAGTGGGGTAATCAGAATAATAAAAGAAATGCCATTGCCTACAATTTATCCTGGGACGTGATATAGCTGGATCACAGGTGGGAGTACAGCCTAAAGTAGTTGAAAAGCCAATAGAAAATAAAACAACAGAGATGTGGCAAGAAGCATATCCAGGCATGTTTTGTGATTGTGTTGTAGTCCGATCACAAAGCCACAGACTGAGACAGAAGAGAACTTGTGTCGTTAGCATGAAATTCAATTGTCAGACACCATATTTGATCAGCTGGTTAGCCAAGACAATGAAATGTCAGGGACCATGTTTGATCAAATGGGTAGTTCAGCACCAGTGGATGTCAAGTTGGTTGAATTACAACAAAGAGATTCAGAGATAAAGAAGTTATACTAGAAGGCATATACAGAAATGGAATCGGAGAGGATACTAGAATGTCATTACATTAGAAATAATGTATTAATGAGAAAATGGAAACCGTTACATATTCAAGTAGATGAGAAATGGGCAGAAGTTCATAAAGCGGTATTTCCCTTGGGTTATAGAAAGGCAGTTTTGCAGGTAGTCTGTGAGGTTCCAGTAGGTGGCCATTTAGGGGTAAGGAAGACTCGAGCAAAAATACAAAAATGTTTTTATCGGCCTGGACTGCATAAGGATGTAACTGAATTTTGCCGTACATGTCACACGTCAGGTAGAGAAACCTCAGGTGGTATTCAAACCAACACGTTTAATACCCATTCCCACATTCGATGAACTATTAAAAGCAAAATTTAGTGGGCTTCATCAGAGCGAAAGGAAACGGCGTAAGATGAATCATTTGATAAGAATGCCAGACAGAAGGAGGACTCATCGAGTGTGTCAGGTTAATATGCGAAAAAGCTATTTTGATAGAGAAGGAAAGGAGGAAGTGAAAGTTGCCACAGAGACAGGCTTTGGGAAAGTGTTCTGAACAAATGTTGCCAACAGTGCGCTCGCACGTGCCTTCTCACGCGGGTTTGTGCTTGCGCGTGCAGTGGACGTGGCGCACTTCATATGTACAGTTCAGGTTATAGAGGAGGGAAAGGCCGGGGGTGGTCGGCGGTGTTCACAGAATTTACAGTGCAGAAGGAGGCCATTCAGCCCACTGAGTCTGCACCAGCCCTTGGAAAAAGCACCCGACTTAAGCCCACACTTCCACCTATCCCCACCTTACCTTTTTTGGACACTCAAGGCAATTTAGCATATCCAATCTACCTACCACTGCACATCTTTGGACTGTGGGAGGAAACCGGAGCACCTGGATGGTATTGTTGTCTTTGGTTACACGGTTTACGGATTGATTGCTAATTTGTTTTTACCGGAATATACGGATGAATGTTTTGGTCTGTATATTGAGTGGGATGCGGTCTGTGTGTGGGGAACTGTTATTGTATTTGTTTTTATTTGTTTTTTCTTTGGTCGTTTATTGATGAAAATATTGAAAATGAGGAGAATAAGAAGATTTAAAAAAAAAAGAAAAACTCAATATGCGAGCAGCACGGTAGCACAGTGGTTAGGACAGTTGTTTCACAGCTCCAGGGTCCCAGGTTCAATTACCGACTTGGGTCACTGTCTGTGCAGAGTCTGCACGTTCTCCGTGTGTGTGCGTGGGTTTCCTCCGGGTGTCCGGTTTCCTCCCACTCATCCAAAGATGTGCAGGTTAGGTGGATTGGCCTTGCTTTAGTGTCCAAAAAGGTTATTTGGTTACGGGGATAGGTTGGAGGTGTGGGCTTAAGTGGGTGCTCTTTCCAAGGACAAGTGCAGACTCGATGGGCCGAATGGCCTCCTTCTGCACTGTAAATTCTATGAATATCTGCTGAGGTATCAAATAGAAAGGTTGAGGCATTTACATAACCCCATTTGTATTACTAAATCTGCAGTATTGCATACAGGATCGGTCTCCTTATTTGAGGAAAGATTTAAATACATTAGATGCAGTCCAGAGAAGGTTTGCTGGATACCAGGAATGGGTGGACTGTCTCATTGCATTTGTTTTTGTTTGTTTTTTCTTTGGTTGTTTATTGATGAAACCTTTATGAGGAAAGGTTGGATAGATTAGGCTTGTACCCACTTGAGTTTAAAAGGTGAAGAGGTGATTGATTGAAAGATGTTACATCCGGAGGGGTCTTGACAGGGTGGATGTGGGAGAATTTAGAGCTAATGGTCACAGTTTCACAATAAAGGGGTTGCTCATGTGTTATGGGCCAGGGTTTAGAGAACCCCAAAATGTATCATGGAGTTCACCTGACCCACAACTTTTAATAGATCATGATATGGGGAGCACACTGCCCACTCTACAGGTGTAATGCAGCAGACATCTAACAGTATTTTTTAAAGCAAAACAATGTTTATTCTCTAAACACAAGTTAACCTTTTAAAGCATACAGTGAACTTCTTAGCAACCATTAATTCAAATACAACCCCCAAATAATACAACACTAAATCCTTACTTTCCTTTTAACATGCATAAGACTTAAAACAAAAACCTTTTTACTGAAGCACATCAAGTTTAAATTCACTACCGAGAACAGTTATAACTCTGAATTCACCAAATGATCAAGAGATAGTCTTTACATGGCAGAGAGAACAACATTACACCTTCTGTGGCTGACTGCAGCTCCAACACTGAAACAAAACCAAAACAACAGACACTCCAAGCTTTTTCTCAAAGTGAAACTAAAAGCTGACAGACAGCCCAGCTCCACCCACACTCTGACACTACTGCAGTAACATAAACACCCATTTCTTTAAGGTACACCCACTACAGTAATTCTATAAAAAAAACACTAATTTCTTGACACAAATAAGAGATGAGGAGATTTTTTTTCAGATAGTCAGGAGTCTTTGGAACTCTCTTCCTGAAAAGATGGTGCAAGCAGGGCTTTGAATATTTTAAAGAAGAGCTAGATAGGTTCTTGATTAAAAAGGTGAAAGTATATCAGAGGCATTCAGAAATGTGAAGCGGTGGTTACAATCAGATCAGCTATGATCTTATTAAATGGTGGAGCAGGTTTGAGATGTTGAGTGCCCTACTCCTGCTCCTAGTTTGTATGTTTATATATGTATATATTTAAGGCTATGTTGCCTGGTAACTACATATCTATACTACCTGTTCAGTCAGAAAAAAGTAGTAGGTAGATATGGAACTCTCAATTCTTTAAAATATGGATTCTTTCCATCGTATTAAAAGGTCTTTCTGGAAGGGGAAAGGCAGGAGCTTTTACTTGTCTATATAAACCAAACAGAAGTAGGAACTAGCCTGATGCTCTTCAAGGAAGGATAATGTCAAGCAGAAATAAAACATCTAGGTGACCAAAAGCTTGGTGAAAATGTTTTAATGTTTTTTTTTAAGTAATCGAAAGGAGTGGGATGAGGAGGGATAACAGAAATAGAGAGGTAGGATAATTTAAGGCAGAGTCCAAAGAATGGGTTAAAGCGGCAAAAAGTTCCATCACAATGGTGGGAAGGCTCTGAATACCACAGAAGCTGTGCATAAAAGCTAAATGGTGCAAAGGACATGAAGAAATAGGAGTTGAGTGCAAAGTACATACCACATGGATTGAGCTAAGCAATGCTACAAAGAAATGAAAGCTAAATACTGGGACACATTATCATCAACTAACAAGAAATGAGGGCCAGACTCAACATCTCTGTGGTCTTTAAACTAGGTTGGCTCCCAGTCCCACCTCAACTTTAAAAACATCAACTTTGGTTTCAAATCCTTTCAAGGCCTTACCGATCCTAATCTCTAACCTCGTCAAGTACTACAATCCTCCAAGATCTCTACACTTCTCCAATTCTGGACTCTCGTGCATGCAAGATGTTTATCACTCCATCAGTGACAGCCATGCTTTTAGCTAGTTAGGCCTTGACCTCTGGAATTCCCTTACCAAATCTCTTCTTTGCTATCTCTTTCCTCCTTTAAAATGCTCCTTGAAACCCATGTCTAACTAAACTTTCAGTCAATATCCTAGTACATCCTATTTGGTTCAGTTACAACTTTTGTTTAACACCACCTAGGGACAGTTTGCTATGTTAAAGGCACTTTATAAATGTTTTTTTCTGATCATTATGGACCTCCAATTCAATGCTCAGGGGAATAGGAGGTCAAATTTGATTGCTATAGGCAACTTCAAAGTACTCAGTATCATCTGGGAGACACTCAAAGTGTGCAGCATTGCACGGTATTGTACTTTCGAGAGACGTTAACCATCACACCATTCAGGTAAACATTAAAAATACATATTACTTCATTCTAAATGGAGCAGAAAATTCTAAGTGCCCCAGATAACATTTGACTACAAATGAAAACGGATGCAAAATAAAAAGGTGACCAAAAGCTTAATCAAAGAAGTGGGTTTCATAAAGGTATTACGGAGGGAATTCCAGAACAAAGAGACTGGGCAAGCAAAGGTATGGCCCTCGGCTGTGGACTAAAAGGAGGGAGGATACTCAAGCTGGAGTCAGAGGAAGGAAATTTCTGTAAGCAGAGGGAAAAGTTCTAGTTTAAGATGATGTGGGGACAGGGTGTTAATGTAGGTCAACAGTGACAAGGGTGAGAGGAAAGGGGGATTCAGTGAAGAATGGAATATGAGCAGAGATTCAGATGAGATGTTTATTGACTATAAGAAACTGGACAGGAGGAGACTGGAATATTAAAAAATTTAAACTAGAAATGATAAAATATGAACATTTGTGCAATACTTGTGCCAGTTGGCTGCAACATTTAGAGTTGTGCATGCCAGTTAAGATCTTTGATGCAAACTACCAATTCTGCCAATAAAACAAATAGGAAGTGATGCAATTCAGCTGATTAACAGAAACACTGCGAACTTCCACAGGAACAGCACTACACTAAGATTCACTACACATTTGCACAATCTACATTTTCTCAGCTTAGTAAAATGTCAAGAATGCTGAGACATTGGTCTGTGAAGATTAAAACAAAAATACTGCTGATTGAAATAATGTGAACAATCCAAACCTTCAACAGCTTCCTAATCAGTTATTTTTGTAGCCCACAATAGTTTCTGCTTTTTCCACAATACAGCAGAACACAGCTTCAAAAAGATTTAATTACCCAGATCCAAAACCCATGACCTTATGCCACAGATGAGTTAGTGTCCTGATTAATAACCTCTAAATACCACACACAGCAGACAGAAATTACAGATTGTTCCCGTTTGACAAAATGAAAATATCATGCTATGAGACCAATGCTTACAGTTCAAGGCTATTTGATTTGATTTTTAAAAATTCTTTCATGGACATTGCTTCGGGTCTGGAGTCACACGTGGGCCAGACCAGGTAAAGATGGCAGATTTCCATCTCTGGTCAACCAGATAGGTTTTCACAATAACAAATAAGGGGAGGTGGTGGCATCGTGGTATCGCCACCGGACTGATGATCCAGAGACCCAGGGTAATACAGTACTCTCGGGGCCCGGGTTCAAATCCTGCCACGGCAGATGGAGGAAATGGAATCCGATTAATATCTGGAATTGAAAATGATGACATGAAACCATGGTCAATTGTTGCAAAACCTCAGCTGGTTCACGAGTCTGCAGTCCTCACTTGGTCTGGTTTATATCTGCCTCCAGATCCACAGAAATGACTCTTCAATGACCTCTGAAATGGTGGAGCAGTGTTTTTTTTGAAACTTCTTTTCCCCAGGACCCACTATTGCCAACCTACCAACTTTCGCAACCCATGCTGGCTGACCTTTGGCACCCACGCCATGTTTGTTTAGCTATAATGCAAAAGGGAAGCCTGCTTGGTCCCAACTACCTTACATGAATCAGGTTCAAAGGAGGAGGGGAAATGAGCTCATAGACTCAGGCTCCAGCCAGTTATTTTGTGCCATCGTCACCTTTATGAAAACGGAAAATTCAACCTCGCACATGTAGGTCGTCAAGAAGGGTAACGGCAATAAAATGCATGTTTTACTCAGGACTGAATTCTCCTGCGAGACGCTACTCCAGAATGTTGAAAGCTTTGGAGTGTTTTTAATGTGCTGTCACAGGTCTGCTACAGCAGCATAGACATTTAAATTAGAGTCAGCTGTAAGTTAAGACTCTGCGGCCTCAACCTCAAAAGGAATTTTTTACTCACCACTTCTCTTTCAAAATCTGAAAATTCTCTTCTCATTTCCCAGTATTTCCCTGCATATAATACATGGGCTTTGCATCCTTTTTTGCATTGGAACAATTGACAAAACCGTACCTCAAGAAATCATCTTTATCAAGGTCGTTCGTCGGGCTTACATGACAGTGGCCCGGATGAGCAGATTCTTTGGGGTGCAAGATGTGCGGAAGGACCAGCGAACCATGCCCACATGCTCTGGACATGTCCGAAGCTTGGGGGATTTTGGCAGGGGTTTGCAGATGTCATGTCCACGGTGTTAAAAACAAGGATGGCACTGAGTCCAGAGGTGGCAATTTTCAGGGTGTCGGAAGACCCGGGAATCCAGGAGGAGAAAGAGGCGGACGTTCTAGCCTTTGCTTCCCTGGTAGCCCGGAGACGGATACTATTAGCTTAGAATCATAGAATTTATAGTGCAGAAGGAGGCCATTCAGCCCATCGAGTCTGTGTCGGCTCTTTGAGAGAGCACACTAGCAAAGCCTAGATCTCGACCCTATCGCCATAACCAAGTAACCGCACCCAACACAAAAGGCAATTTTGAACACTATGGGCAATTTTGAACACCAAGGGCAATTTAGCATGGCCAATCCACCTAACCTGCACATCTTTGGACTGTGGGAGGACACCGGAGCACCCGGAGGAAACCCATGCACACATGGGAAGAACATGCAGACTCCGCACAGATAGTGAACCAAGCTGGGAATCGAACCTGGGACCCTGTAGCTGTGAAGCAATTGTGCTAACCACCATGTTACGTGCTGCCCAGCTTGGAGGGACACAAGCCCCCGAAGTCAGAGACCTGGCTATCGGACATAGCTAGCTTTCTCTGTTTGGAGAAAATCAAGTTCGCCTTGAGAGGGTCACTGTTAGGGTTCGCCCGGAGGTGGCAACCGTCGTTGACTTCTTCGCGGAAAATTAATCGTCAGCAGAAGGGGTGGGGGTGTTTAGTTTAGCTTAGAGTAGGGGGTTAATAAAGATGGGACCTGTCAGGAAGGTAGATGGATTTGAAATGAAATGAAAATTGCTTATTGTCACGAGTAGGCTTCAATGAAGTTACTGTGAAAAGCCCCTAGTCGCCACATTCCGGCACCTGTCCGGGGAGGCTGGTACGGGAATCGAACCGTGCTGCTGGCCTGCTTGGTCTGCTTTAAAAGCCAGCGATTTAGCTCAGTGAGCTAAATATGTTTACAGCTTCATGTACATTGTTTATTTTGTTGTTGTTACAATACCACAAATACCTCAATAAAATGTTTATTAAAAAAATAAATCATCTTTATACTCATGAGTTAAATTTCTTCTTTTTTTGGATAAATTTAGAATAGCCAATTCATTTTTTTCCAATTAAGGGGCAATTTAGCGTGGTCAATTCACCTAACCTGCACATCTTTGGGTTGTGGGGGCAAAACCCACGCAAGCATCGGGGAGAATGTACAAACTCCACGGACAGTGACCCAAAGCCGGTATCGAATCTGGGACCTCGGCGCCATGAGGAATACAGTGCTAACCACTGCACCACTGTGCTGTCCGGTTAAATTTCTTCTTTGTACGCCATTAACCACAGGCCCTGGAGCTCTGTACAGAGCTCACACCAGCACTGGTCTGGACTCTCCTGAGCAGCCCTCTCTAGCAGATTCTGTTGAGGTCCTGTCCAATAAATGGGTCTCTGGCCATCTGATGGGCGGCACGGAGCACAGTGGTTAGCATCATTCCTTCACAGCTGCAGGGACCCGGATTCGATTCCTGGCTTGGGTCACTGTCTGTGCGGAGTCTGCACTTCTCCCCCATGTCTGCTTGGGTTTCAGTTGCAAAAATAAAGAAACCTGCCAGACCACCTAGTAGTGACCTATGACAATGGTAAACACAGCCTTGTCCACATTGCAAAGTCGTCCTTACCAACACCTGGGTGCTGGAGCCAAAATTTGGAGAACTGTCTCAGACTAGTCAAGGAACAGCCTGACAATCATATTCACAGAATCATACCTTACAGATAATGTCCAAGACACCACTATCAGCATCAGTGGATATCCCAACTGTCCCACCAGACCAAGCAGTTGGGAGGGAATTGCCCTGCGAGTTCACAACATCAACCCTGGACCCCATGAAGTCACCAGGTCAAACATGGACATGGAAGCCTTCTGCTGATTATCACATGCCGTTCCCCCCCATCAAAAAATGAATCAATACTCCTCCATGCTGAACACCAGTTGGGAGGACGCATTGAGGGTGGCAAGGGAACAGAATGTACTCTGGGTAGGGAACTTCAATGTCCATCACCAAGAGTGGCTCAGTAGCAGGACCACAAACCAAGCTGATTGAGCCCTAAAATAACACATCTGCTAGACTGGGACGGAGGTGATGAGGGAACCAAGAAGAGGACAAAAGATACTTGACCTCATCCTCACCAACCTGCCTGCTGCAGATCAATCTGTCCATGATAGTATCAGTAGGAGTGACCACCGCACAATCCTTGTCGAGAAAATGTTCCATCTTCACACTGATAATGCGGGCGGAAGGGTAGCACAGTGGTTGGCAATGTTGCTTCACAGTGTCAGGCTCCCAGGTTACGATTCCCGGCTTGGGTCACTGTCTGTGCGGAATCTGAACGTTCTCCCAGTGTCTGCGTGGGCTTTCTCCGGGTGCTCCGGTTTTCTCCCACAAGTCCCGAAAGACTAGGGACTAAGACTACCTATCTACCCGTTAGGTAATCTGGACATTCTGAATTCTCCCTCCATGCACCCGAACAGGCGCCTGAATGTGGCAACTAGGGGCTTTTCGCAGCAATTTCATTGCAGTGTTAATGTAAGCCTACTTATGACAATAAAGATTATAATAATCTTTATTGACACAAGTAGGCTCATTAACATGGCAATGAAGTTACGATGAAAAACATCCATGCTGGTGCTGTAGGCCATCAGCAGGAGCAGAATTGTACTCAACCACAATCTGCAATTCCCACACTCTTAACTTTACCATCAAGCAGGTGGATCAATCCTGACTCAATGAGGATGCAGGATGGCATGCGAAGAGCAATACCAGGCATACCTAAAAATAAGGTGTCGACCTGGTGACGCATGCCAAACAGCAAGTGATAGTCAGAGCCAACAGATCAAATATAAGCTCTGTAGTCCTGCTACACCCAGCATCAATGGTATAGGTCAATTAAACAACTCACAGGAGGAGGCTCCACAAATATCCCCATCTTCAATGATGGAGGACCCCATCATATCTGTGCGAAAGTTAAGGGTGAAGCATTCGCAAAAATCTTCAGCCTGAAGTATCGGGCGGATGATCCATCTCGGCCTCCTGCGGAGGTACCCAGCATCACAGCTGTCAGTCTTCAGCCAATTCAATTCACTCCAAATAATATCAAGAAACAGCTGAAGGCACAGGGCACTGCAAAAGCAATGGACTTTGACAATATTCTGGCAATACTGAAGATGTGGTCCAGAACTTGTTGCACCTCTAGCTAAGCTGTTCCAGTAAGCTACAGCACTAGCATCTACCCAGCAATGTGGAAAATTGCCCAGACAGGTCCTATACACAAACAGCAGGACAAATTCAACCCGGTCAATTACTGCCCTATCAGTCTACTCTTAAATCATCAGTAAAGTGATGGAAGGGGTCATCAGCAGTGCTATCAGGCAGCACTTACTTAGCAATAACCTGCTCACTGACTCTCAGTTTGGGTTCCACAAGAATAAATCCTAATCTAATTACAACCTTGGATCAAACATGGACTAAAGATTTGAAGTTGAGTCAAGATGAGAGTGACTACCCTTGACACCAAGTTAGCATTTGATCGGGAACGGCATGTGGCACGGTGGTTAGCACTGGGACTGCGGCGCTGAGGACCCGGGTTCGAACCCCGGCCCTGGGTCACTGTCCGTGGAGTTTGCACATTCTCCCCATGTCTGTGTGGGTTTCACCCCCACAACCCAAAGATGAGCAGGTTAGGTGGATTGGCTATGTTAAATTGCCCTTAAAATTGGGAAAAAAAATTATTGGGTACTCTAAACTTATTTTTTTTTAAAGTTAGCATTTGATTAAGTATGGCACCACGGAGCCCCAGCAAACCTGGAGTCAACGGAAATCAGAGGGAAATCTCTCCACTGGCTAGAGTCATACCCAGCACAAAGGAAGATGGCTGTGGTTATTGGAAGTCAGTCATCTCAATCCCAGGACATCACCGAAAGAGTTCCTCAGGGTAATGTCCTCAGCCCAACCATTCATTACCACACGAGGTCAGATGTGGGGATGTTCGCTGGTGATTGCGCAACGTTCAGCACCATTCACAATGACTCAGATACTGAAGCATTCCTCGTGCAAATGCAACAAGGGTGGAATTTGTACATTCTTCTCATGTCTATATGGGTTTCCTCCGTGCTCCGATTTCCTCCCACTGTCCAAAGATGTGCAGGTTAGGTGGATTAGCCATGCTAAATTGTCCCCAAGTACCCAACAGTTAGATGGGATTACAGGGATAGAATAAGGTTTTGGGACTTGGTAGGGTGCACTTTCAGAGGGCTGAATGGCTTCCTTCTGCATTGTAGGGATCCTTTTCTTCTAAGACCAGGACAATATCCAGGCTTGGGCTGACAAGTGTCAAGTCACATTTGCGTCGCACATCTACAGACAATGACTATCTCCAATAAGAGAGAATCAAACAATCGCGTATTGACACTCAATTGTATTGCCATCATTGAATCCCCCGCTATCAACAACCAGGGGGTTACCATTGACCAGGAACTGAACTGGACTTGCCATGTAACACTGTGGCTACATAGCAGGTCAGAGGCTAGGAATCCTGTGGCAAGTAACTCACTTCCTGACTCCCAAAGCCTATCCACCATCTACAAAACAGGGGTATGGTGGAATACTCCCCACTTTCCTGGATAAGTGCAGCTCCAACAACACTCAAGAGGTTTGACACAATCCAAGTCAAAGCAGCCCACTTGATTGGCACCCCTTCTGCAAACATTCACTCCCTCCACCACCAATCCACAGTTGCAGCAGTGTGAAACATTTACAAGATGCACTGCAGGAACTCACCAAGGCTCCTGAGGCAACACCTTCCAAACCCACAACCGTCTAGATGGACAAGGGCAGCGGATATATGGGAATACCACCACTTGGAGGTTCCCCAAGTCACTCGCCATCCTGACTTGAAAATATATCACAGTTCCTTCACTGTCTTCGGGGCAAAACCCTGGAACTCCCTCCCTAATAGCACAGTGGGTGTACCTACACCACATGGACTGCAGCGGTTCAAGGCAGCTCACAACCACTTTCTCAAGGGCAGTTAGGGATGGGCAACAAATGCTAGCCTAACCAGTGAAACCCATATCCCGTAAATAAAATTGCTTAAAATAAAACGGCAATGGTTTCATGGTTACCATTGCTGAGCATAGCTTTTCATTCTAGATTTATTAATAGAATTTGAATTCCACGACCTGCCATGCTGAGATTTGCACGTAGAGATCATGAGGAACTAGAGAAAAACATGTTCGGGGCTAGAACAGCAAGAAAACTTATGGGAAATTTGGCGAGATAGGACAGAGAAAGGAAAGGGTGAATTAGAGGCAGATGATCAAATGGTCACATTGATAAAGAAGTCCATGAATTCTTTGGTTTGGGAAGGGGTTTGTGGATTGGGTCCGGCTGCTGTACAGGACGTCGGTGGCAAATGTTTGGGGGCGGATGGAAACAGTGTTGTGTAGAGGAACGTGTTTAAGGGCTCTGTTGTTGGCACCTTTTCCGTTATTTCCGGTCATGTACTCCATGAGCCCAGTGGTGGGAGTCAGCTTTATGGGGTGGAGCCAGTGCAGGCAACATTTTGTGCTGGAGGGCACGTCGTTGTGTACGTCGATATGCGACAATCATAGATTTGCACGGCAGGGCTGGGTGCAAGGTTCCAGAGGTGAGCTTGAGTATTTTAGGGAATTGTTTATAGGGGACAACTTCGCTGGGCTGGAGGAGTGGAAAATATTGTATGAGTTGCCCAAAGGGAATGATTTTAGGTACCTGTAGATGAAGGATTTCATGAGGAGAGAGGTGCCGTTCTTCCCAGGTTGCTGCCCAAGTTGTGGTCGGAGGACAAAATAGGGGAGGGAAGGGTGTTGAATATATACAAGGAATTGATGGAGAGGGAGGGCGCTCCGGTGGAGGAGATTAAGCACAAGTGGGAGGAGGAGTGGGAGGGTGATGCAGGCCAGGATGTGGGCAGAGGCCTCGTGGAGGATGAATGCGTCCTCGTCGAGGTTAAGCCTCGACTAGTTTAAATAGTGCCCAGAGCCAACATGACGGTGGCAAGGGTGAGCAGGTTCTTTGCGGAAGTGGAAGACGGGTGTGGGCAGTCTGCGAGGTGGGGCCTGCGAATCACATCCACATGTTCTGGCTGTGTCCAAGACTGAGGGGGTTCTGGCAGGGATTCTGCGATGTTATGTCTGCGGTTCTGGGTGTGGGGGTGCCCTGAATCCGGAGGTGGCGGTTTTTGGGGTGTCGGACGATCCGGGAATTCAGATGGGAGAGAGGGGCTTATGTATTGGCCTTTGCCTTCCTGACAGACCGAGACGGATTCTGTTGCATTGGCGGGACTCAGTGCCACCAAAGGCAGGGGTGTGGGAGAGCCATCTGGCACAATTCCTGAGGTTGTAAAAAGTCAAGCTTTCTTTGCAGGGGTTCACACAGGAGGTGGAAAGTGTTCATTGATTTCTTCAAGGAGGATCGAGGGGGTGGGATTTGTGGCTGTCTGTTTAGGTTGAGGTGTTGCTCTTCTGATATTTTGCGTATATACGTAAAACGCCTTGAATAAAAATATATATTTTTAAAATACACTTTTGATCCGAACCACACGCTGTGTAAACATTTTCTCCCCCTGGTCACCTTTGGTGCTTTTGGCGTTCACCTTAAATCAGGGTCTCCCCATCTACTTCCAGACCCTTCAATTCTATTGAACACCTCTATGAAATCTCCTCAAGACATTCTCTTCTCGAAGAACAATCCAGCTTCTACAATCTATCCACCTAATTGAAATTCCACATCCTTGGAAGGATTCTCTTCAATCTTTTCTGCATTCACTCCAATATCTTCACACTCTTCCAAAATGTGGTACCCAGATTTGGACACAATACGAAACCTGCCACTGTTGGAGTAAGCGTTCATCATAACCGCCTTGCTATTGTATTCGATCACCCTATTCATAGAGCATTAAATCCCATTTGCTTTATTAACCACTTTCTTAAACTGCCGCGTAATCTTCAACGATTTATGCACATCTACCCTCAGGTCCTTCTGCTCCTGAACCCACTTTAGAATTGTATCCTCATATTTTGCATTGCCTTTCCTCATTTTTCCGACCAAAATATATCACTTCACACTTCTAGGCATTAATTTGAATCTGCTACGTGTCCATTCCACCACTATGTTCTCTTGAAGCCAATCACCATCCTTCTCCTCAGTTCACAGTCTGTCCAAGCATTGTGTAATCTTCAAATGTTGAAATGGTGTCCTGCACACCCAAGTCTGGGTCATTGCTACAGATCAAGAAGAGTGGTCCTAGTACTGAACACTGGGGAACCCCACTGCACTACTCGAGTCCAACAAAATGTTTTTTAAAAATACATTCTCCACACCTGCTTCCTGTCACTCAAGCAGCTTTGTATCACACAAACAACTGCTGTTTCTAGTATGTTGCTGTGCACAAATTGGCTGCCTTGTTTCCTGTGGCTACTCTTCAAAAGTACTTCATTGGCTAGAAGTGCCGAGATATCCAGTGATTGTGAAAAACTCCCAAGACTGTACAAATGAAAGTGTTTTTTGTCCTTTTTATCACAGAATCACAATCGTTACGGCACAGGAGGCAGCAATTTGGCCCATTGTGTCTGTACAGGCTCTCCAAACAAGCATTATGGCTTTGTGCCATTCTCCACATTTTCTCTGTAATCCTCATGTTTTTTATATTCAAGTAACCATTTAATGCCCTGTTGAATGCTTCAATTTAACCTACCTCTACCACATTTCCGGACAGTGTATTCCAGACCCAAAACACTTGAGTGATGAAGTTATTTCTTACATCACATTTGTTTCTTTTGGAAATCATCTTAAATCTGTGCCTGTTCAGTCTTGATCATTTTATAATGCAGAGGTTTCTCCTCATCTACAACTATCAAATCGCCTCTCAGCCTCCTTTCCAAGGAGAATATTCCCAATCTCGCCAATTTACCCTTCGGACCAAAGGTTCGTCCCCTGGAACCATTCCTGCAAACCTTTAAAAGTCCATGCTGGCTCTTCCTAGCCAACCCACATTTTTCCATGTGTCTATTAATTCTTTTCCGAATAACTACTGATGTTAAACTGACTGGCATGTAATTGCTGGGGCTATCCTTACAACCTTTTATCAGCTTTAACTTTGCTGACAAGCCCATCATGTGGCAGTTCAAATGCTTTTTGCAAGTCCATGTACATCACCAACTGCATTAGCCTCATCAAACCTCTCTGCAACCTAATCAAAAAAACTTGCCTCGTCTTCAATAAATATGTACTGGCTTTCATTAATTATTTCATACTTGTCTAAGTGCCTGTAAATGTTGTCCCAGATTATAGTTTTTAAAAAGCCTTCCCAACACGGAGATCAAACTGACTGGCCTGTAGTTGCTGGGCTTATCTTTACATCCATTTTTGAACAAGGGTGTAACATACGCATATCTCCACTCTTCTGGCATCTCCCACGTAAGTGGGATTGGAAATAATTCCACAATTTTTATCCTTACTTCCTCAGTATCCTGGAATGCAGTTAATCCTATTTTGGTGATTTAGCAACTTTTAAGTATAGCCATCCCTCCTAATACCTCATGCATATCAACCTTTAGTCAATCCAGTGTCTCAACTATCTCCTCTTTCACTAAGACTTTGGCAATATATCATCTGGACTCGAAGCGTTAGCTCTTTTCTCTCCTTACAGATGCTGCCAGACCTGCTGAGATTTTCCAGCATTTTCACTTTTGGTTTCAGATTCCAGCATCTGCAGTAATTTGCTTTTATCCAGTGTTTGGCAATATCTTCTTCCTTGATGAAGACGGAGGCAAAGTGCTCATGTAATACCTATATCAGGCCTTCTGCACATGCCCCCTTTTTGGCCCTCACCACAAGGCTCATGCCCCCTTTTTGGCCCTCACCACTTTTATTGTTTATGTGCCTATAGAAAACTATTTGATCCCTTTATGTTAACTGCCAGTCTCTTATATTCTTTTTGCTTTAATTTTGTTTCCTCACTTCATCTCGAAATTTTCTGTATTCAGCCTGGTTCGCAATAGTATTATCCACCATATATGCCTCTTTACTGCTACATCTTATTTTCTATCAAGGACTTCAGCAGTTCAAGGCAGCAGCTCACCATCACTTTCTCAGGGCAATGAGGGATGGGCAATAAATTCTGGCCTAACCAGCAACACCTACATCCTGTAAATTAACAAAAAAGTATCTTTCATTATCCAGAGAGTAGGGCTAGCTTGTTTACCATACTTTTCAACTTCATGGGAATGCCCATTAAATGTACTAAAATCATCGTCTCTTTAAAGTCAGCCCATTGTTCTGTCAGTTTTATTCGCCGGTCTTAGACTTCAATTGACCAAATCTGTTCGCACCCTCCTGAAATTGGCCCTCCCTCAATTAATTTTTTTTTTTTTTTTTTTACACTGGATTTCTCTTGTCCTTTCTATAGCTAACATGCATCTTATGATGTCATGACCACTGTCCCCCTCCTGACTTTTGATCACTTGACCAAAAGCATTCCCGAGAATCAAATCCAGCAACGCCTCCTTCCTCACTGGAATAGAAACATATTGATTTAGAGAATACTCCTGAACATACTTCGCAAATATTCCCTTTCTCTACCCTAAAACTACTACAATTGCAGTCTAGATTGGGATCATTGAAGTCCCCCATTCCAACCAGTCTAGTTATTGCACCTTTCTGTAACAGCTTTTCAAATTTGTTCCTCTATTTCTTTCCGAGTTGGTGGCCTTTAAAACAAAGCAAAATACAGCCTGAGAACGGTTTGCTTTTGAAGCCCAAGTTGGATTACATCAAGGATCGACACGGATTGTCATGATGTTAAAACTGGGCAGTTGAGACAGAAAGTAGCATGGTCAATGATGTCTGCAGATGACACTGAGCTATGTGGTGGGGATAATGAGAACATGGCCAAGTATTTGGAGAACTGGAGAAAAGCAGTGGCAGACAGGGGTGTAAATAGCAGTGGACCAAAGGTACAATTTACAGACCATTAGTTTGAGCCTAGGGGAGAGGATCAGAATAAATGCGCAAATATTCTGGGTTGCAACACGTAAAAAGGTCAGTAGTTTCAAGTATCTGGGGTCAGACCATAAGAAGTAGGATAGTCGGTGGATCGAGTATGCTGCACCATTCAATGAGATCATGGTTTATCTGGTACACTCCTCAACTTGACTCTCCTGCTATGGTGTCATGGGGGTGACTCGTTAAGAAAGGTTTTTGTCTTATTACATGGTTTCAGTGATGTCATTGTGTGGGTGGATCTGGGCTGTGGCTCTGAGAGCTGTGAGTTTTACTTTCGCTTTCAGTTTGGACTGCTGTGGATTCAGACAAAGAAAATAAGTGTTTTGGCCTGTCTCTCTCCATTTTCATTTTAAAGAGTTCTTCCAGGAAAAAAAAACATTGATTATAGCTACGTGTTTGGTAACTTAAAAAATATAGTTTGCTTTCTTGACGGGTTTAAACCTGGTGAGACAGGCTCAGAATCTCAGGGAAAATCAGTCTTATTCAAGTTAAAATGCAGAGTGCTGGACCACGCCCTTGAAAAGGGGTTTTGGTTTATGGGATTTTGTTTTTGAATTGAAACAGTTAAGGGAGAATTCATTAAGTGTTATATACATAGATTACTGTAGCTTTGGAGTGTCTTTATGTTTGTAATTGATAAAGATTCTTGCTGTGTTTATACAGATGTTAACTAAGTTCTTAGAATAAAGCTTGTTTTGATTAAAGTGTCCAGGAAGACTGTTGAATCACACCTCAAGTAAAGGCTCTTGTGCTCATCGTAGCCCAAATTCAACAAAAGGTTGTAGGTCAGATGAACTCCATAATACACTAGAGTTTTTAAAACCCTGGCCCATAACATTGGCCATAACCCTCTATTCCTTTACTGATTAAACATCTGTCTATCTCAAGCCTTGAACATACAAGAGGAAACATCCTCTCAGCACCTCTCATTCTTGTAAACTCCAAGAGTACAGGCTCAATTTACTCAACCTCCCGTCGTAAGAAAAGCTCTCCAGGCCCAAGATCAAGCCAGTGAATCTTCGCTGGACTGCCTCCAATGCAATCTGTCTTTTTCCTTGGACAAGGGGACCACAATTGTTCATGGTATCCAGGTGTGGTCTAACTAGTGCCTTGAATAGTTTTTTAAAAATAAATTTAGAGTACCCAAATATATTTTTCCCCAATTAAGGGGCAATTTAGCGTTGCCAATTCACCCAGCCTGCACATCTTTGGATTGTGGGGGTGAAACCCACACAAACACAGGGAGAATGTGCAAACTCCACACGGACAGTGACAGGGCCGGGATTCAAACTTGGATCCTCAAACACCACAGGCAGCAATGCTAACTGTGCCACATGCCGCCCTGTCTTGTATAGTTTTAACAGGAATTCCTAGTTTTATACTCCATTTCCTTTGAAATAAAGGCCAACATTCCATCTGCCTTTCCAATTACCAGCTGAAATTGCATGCTAGCTTATTTATGTGCAAGGACACCCAAATCTGTCTGTGCTGCAGTTTTCTGCATTTAAATATTCAGCTCCTTTATTCTATCTACTGTGGTAACCTGGCATGGCCTAGTTTTAGGCCCGATTAAATTGGAGATTTTAAGTTAAAGAATTGGGCACTTTAAATCAAACTGCAGTCAAACCTCAGGCAGGCTGATGGGAATTCAGACTTGACCAAAGGCAAATACACAACCCACAGAGAAACTGGCAGAACACGTCTGGACCTGCCCTGTAAATCATGCATCAGGAGATTATTGATTCTATTGATACACACCAATTTGTTTTGGGTAACCCAGATCGAGCCAGATTTTCTGGCGCTCAGAATTCCCGCCATTACCTTATATGGCAACAAGTTACATGCAAACAACATCATTAAGTATGGACACATGGGGGCGGGCCTCAGTGTCCTGTCAAGCGGTCATCATCTAATCCAGTGGGTGTTGGGACCCCCTCCAGAGGCCTCATTGGCGGAAAGCCAGAGAAGTTTCTGGAAAGGCACGAAGGGAAGGGGAATATAGGTCCCAAATACACTGAATTATTATTTTAAAAATATTTTAATTCAAATTTTCAACATTTTAACGGCAATTCACGACCCCCACCCCTACCTCTTAACAGCGACCAGGTCCCCAAAGCATGAAAGAAAGAAACAAACGATTTCCTTTTAATCGGCACCCCCTTCAAACCTGCCCTCAACTAAAAGTGCTGTCAGAATTGCCCCCAAAGTTTCAGCGTGGCTACCACTATAGAATTACCCGAATACTTCCCCGGCCCAAATGGTAGCGGCGCCTTTGCCAGCACCCACAACCTTGGCCCTTTGCAAGAGCCACCTCCATCCACACCAACAAAGCCTCCGTCTCCTGACTCCAGCCCCGCACTTTCTCCGCATTCACCGCCGAGTAATAGTGCAACAGGGTTGGAAGGGCTAAGCCCCCAGACTGTCGCCCCCTTTGGAGTACCACCTTCCTTATCCTGGCTACCTTCACTGCCCACACAAACGATGAGACCAGCCTATCCATCCCTAGATAGAATGACTGACAAAAAGACCAGCAGACACTTGTAGCCACCTGGGGTGGCCACTGCCCAACACAAAATGGAAGATTACAAAGAATACAGGGAAAATGGACATGTTGCAAAAGCAAGCAGCTTGCAAAAGCGCTCGTGTATTCTGACTGCTGCAGAAACCAGACAGCACTGTGAAAGAAACAAGTTAGCATACTAATGAGGCGATACCGGGTGATTCCCAGGTACAATGAAAACAAGTTAACACAAATCGCTACAGTGAATAGAAGGCCAGACTTCTCGGCGCCAAGAGAAGTCCAAAACAATAAGCCCCAAGAACCGCCCAGTGATCGAGGGACTGCGCCGTTATTGGGGAAATTCAAATCAATCGATTGGGAAGAGACCCAATCGATTGAGTGTGTATAGAGGGTCCGCCCAGGTGGGCGCGAGACCCTGGGAGAGGTATAAGACAGAGACCCCGACCCCAGCTCTCTCTCTCTGCCAGCCTCTCCTTGACCAGCTCTCTCAGCCGGCCCTCCCAACAAGAACACCTTTGTAGCAGCTCTCGAACTTGACCACAGAGAGTAGAGGCCTGGCCAACAGCAGCCGCCATCACGTAAGTGTCATACAACGCACGCTACGAGAGTAGACAGTCCTGACCCCCTTTAGTCCATAACTACTGGAAACCTGCGGACCCAGAGCAAGAGACCATTGATCCCTGATCCGGCAGTTCCCTTATCCAGATAAGTATTTGGCCAATTAGTGGTAGGATTAGCCTAGTCTTGTAGTTTTATAAGCATAATTAGTAGATAACTATTATAATATACGTGTCTTGTTTGAGCTTACTCACTGGCGTCTGGAGTTATTGGTCTGAACTTGAACCTTGTGGCGGTATCTTAACGATACCTGGCGACTCTAGAGCTAAGGAACGAAACAGAGCCAAATTGAGTGTAAAGCACACTCTCCCAGAACGAGCAACACACTGCAACAGAAACAGAAGCCGTGGTAAAGCGTTCATTTTTACTGCCTGCACCCGACCTGCCAGTGACAAGGGGAGACTGTCCCATCTCGCCAAGTCCTCCTCCCCACCAGGCTCATGAAATTTGGCTCACGGCATGCCCAGTCCCATGCCACCTGCACCCCCAATACCTACACTCTATGAATTCTTCATCATGGCCCCCTCTGCCAATTAGATTTTCCCAATCTACAAGAAGATTAAAGTTACCCATGATTAAAGTACTGAATTTTTTTCCAATCACCCGATTTTTTCTCCGTCCTACAGTATAGCTACTGTTTGGAGTCTGTAGAACACGCCCACCAGTGTCTTCTTCCCCATGTCCTTTCTTACCTTCACCCATATGGATTTTACACCTCCAAATCAAAGATCATTTCATGCTATTGTACTTATTCCATCTCGTACTAACAACGAACAACACATTAGCCTTTGTTGGAGTGATTGAAAGGAGCGTACTGTAATGGAAACCTAGCATTGAAACTTGAAGGAAAAATCTACAAGACAATTATGAAAACATCCTTGCTAATTAGTGCTTAAACTTGGGCATCCTCACGAAAAGAGGAAACGTGCCTGGATAGTAATGAGATATAGACACTGTGATGCATGTGTACAGAAAGGACAAGATCAGGAACCAGGACAGTATGCGGGGGGCTGGCCGGAGATGTCAGTGAAGATTGTGGGAACATCAAAGAAAGTAGCCAGAGGAGATTAAAATGGTGTGGTCATTTGTTGCAGACAGAGGGAGGAAATGTAGTGAGGTGAGTGATGAGATGGGACTGTCAGAAAGAAGGAAGAGAGGAAGGCCTAAAATCAGATTAGATGCAGTGGCAAGAGATGTAAATACAGTGGAATTGGAAGAGAAATAAGTGACTGACAAAAAAAAGAGTGCGAGCAGCCAGCACTGTGAAGTAAAATGGAAGACACCAAAAGTAGCCATGGATTTACATGTGTTATGACACTCGGGACTAGTCAATTCAAGCTCCACTTGACCCGGAGACATAACACAGTTTGTAATGATCTTCACTGCCGACTCAGAGACCGCAGACAGCTAGCAACAGAAGAGAGAGAAAACAACTCCCCTTCGTTCAAGGGTCTAGAGGCTTCTGGCAGGCTCTCTGAAAAAAAGAAAACACCCGTCAGGAATCAATTGCTGACTGTTGTCAGGCAGAACACTGTCCCTGGCCAACCCACCGGTTGCCAGTTAGCCAATCAAACTGGCTTCCTCAAAAAGGGTTCCTTAAATTCACTCGGCTCCAACGAGTCTGGTTTCTCCTCTCCAATATACAAAACCTAGAAACACACTGTCTTCCCAAGTACTCCTCTGCTTAAAGGCACGTTTTGGGGTTCAAGGACCGAAAATATTTTTCTTTTGTATGGAAACAAACAAAATAAACAGGATGGAAACAAACAAAATAAACAGGAAGGTCTCTTACGCAAGTCCCCAATTAAATTGATGTCCTCTTGCCCTGCTCTCCTGGCTTATTTTGCATCTACCTTATAATTTAGTAGTTTATACATCAGTGAGACACCTTTCCACCCAACACAATTCACCCATCCACTGTTTTGTTCGAGCTAATAATGCAACAATAGGATTAGGAATGGGAAAAAGTATAGATTTACTTTCAACATTGTAAAATTAGCTTAACCAGCCAAGACTAGTGTAAACATATTGATGTGAAAATACACAAGAGCCAAATTATGTCACAAAGAATCAATAATTTTTACTGAAATACTGGCAATTCACTTTTAGAAAAGTTCATGAAAAGGCACTAATTGAGAATGAAGAATTAGTTCTGTTGCCCATGCCATTCCATCCTTCCAATACCACCAGTCTGAATCCATCCCTTCTCTTCCATGTTATCATCCTCCCATACCATTCCCATACCATTTCTTCCCATCCATCCTTCTCAAACTCTCTCCAGCCAGGGTATCACAAAGCAAAGCTCACTATGGCTATAAAATCTCATACAAACATTTGTCATTGGGATCTCAACATAACCTGGTAACGGACAAGTAAAAGTTCATTTACTTCAATACTAAACAGCACTAGCTTCCAAACTTGAGCTGAGTTTGGAGCAATTGTGAAGTGTGGGTGGTTTATAGGTCTCTAACCAATTGTATAATATAAAGTTGTGTAACACAAAACAACAGTATTCAAGCATCTAGAGTCCCTTGCACTGATGGCAATATTTCACTGATTGCATATGCTAATTTGGTCTCCAGATAATACACCTGCAGATATCAATTACATGCCCTTACCTTTTGCTGTTGTTATCACTGCCACCGGTCTCAGTTCTCGGTTTGCCTCATATGCATCATAACAGAGACCAGCAAAGTCTGTTGTAAAGTAGCATTTTTTATTGCAACAGTATTTTTAAAGTACAGGATCTGGAGTCATTCTTTCACCACACTATTAGACAAAACTTCTGACCTGGAAACAGCTGTGTGCAACACTGGTTTGAAAGTAAATATACCCCATCTGGATGACAATTTTAACAAAATAAAATTAACAGCTTCGAGTTTTTTTTTTTAAAGTTTCAAAATTTCAGTTAGCATCCACTTCACTGAAATTACTTGCATGGCAGAGAGTAGAAGAGCTACGCTTTGCTGCAAACACAAGACCATCAAGACACCTGCCTAAAGTGCATCAGGCTAAATCAATAAATTGTTATACTTGCTATATTTAGTATTCAAGTGTTACAATAGTTTTAAAATAGCTCATGAGACAACTTCAAAGTGCTGAACAAGACAGTTTTGCAGTAACTTCACCAAACATAAAAGCTCTCCAAAAGGAAGACCCGGAAACCTAAAAGCAGCCTTTTTAGTGAGTGTCTGTCTGTGGGTTTTAGTAGGTATTTGCAAGGTCAGTACATAGGAGCAGGAAGTAGGCCATTCAGCCCCTCAAGCCTGTCCCACCATTCAATGCGATCATGACTGAACTGTGGCCTAACTCCATATACTTGCCTTTGGCCCATATTCTTCAAGATCCTTGCTGAACAAAAATCTATCTCAGGTTTAAAATTAAGAACTGTTCAAGCTTCAACTGCTGTTTGTGTTGGGGGGGGGGGGGGGGGGGGGGGGGAGAGATGAAGAGAAGAGAGCACGCGTGCGAGAGAGAGCGCGCGAGCAGGGAGAGACGTCCAGTGGTGACCATGGAGTGAGTGGTTGCAAACAGGGCAGCTCTGGCTTGAAGGCATGGATTAGAGCTCTTTTTACTGGAAAACGGGAGACTTTTGACAGGAAAGTGTAACTGAAGGTGTGGAGAAGTTCCCCCCGGGTGTGGCATGTCTGCTGGTTATCAGACCCGGCAGAAGTAATTGTAAGAGACCTGCGGTGCAGCAACAATTGGAAAAATGCAGAGGGGGAAGGGTCATCATATGTTGGAAAACCCCAGATGGAGCAACTGCTGTCGTTTATCAAAGAGGAGTTCCACCAACAAAGAAAGGAGATGCAGAAATACCGATCGAAGGAGCGATTGCACCCATGAAAGGCTCAATGGAGGGAATCAAAATGCGCTTGGAGCCGCAGGAGTTGCAGATCCGGGAGATGGAGAGGGCGATGTCTGACCATAGGATCAGGAGGTGGCATTGGAGGTGGAGATGGGGCTCATGGGGAATCTTTGCAAGTCGTTAAGACAACTGTCAAGGAGCAGGAGAACAGATCTAGAAGGCAGAACCTACGTATCGTCGGCCTGCCTGAAGGTGTGGGAGACACGAGCGCTACAGGATACGCCTCGAGGATGCTGGTGGCTGAGAGGGTGCTGGACAAGGCCCCAGAGGTGGACGGAGCGCACAGGTCTCAACGCAGAAGCCAAGAGCGGGGGAACCTCTGCAGGCGGTGATTGCAAGACTCCACAAGTTCATGGCGAAAGAAAATATCCTACGGTGGGCCTGGGAGAAATGGAACTACGAACAAGAGGGGTACAAAGTCCGAATATACTAAGACATTGGGGCGGAGCGGGCGGAAAGGCGTGCCAGTTTGAACAGGGCCACGGTGGCTCTCTATTGACAGATCAGGTTTGGGGTGCTGTACCCGGAAAACTGTGGGTGACTTTTGAAGGCCAGGAGTACTATTTTGAAACCCCAGAGGGAGCCAATGACTTTATTAAAGAGCATAAACTGGGTGAGAAATGAACCTTGACAGTGGAGTTGGTACAATGGAGTTTGGAGGACACGGGTAGTGTGGGGGCCGAAAATTGGGGTTCTTTCTTCTCGGGTGGGGGATTTCATTGCGGTGACTATTTCTTAGAGGTAATAAGTTTGAACGGGGACAATTGCCCCCCCCCCTCCTAAATTAATAATCTTTATTGTCACAAGTAGGCTTACATTAACACTGCAATGAAGTTACCGTGAAAAGCCCCTAGTTGCCACATTCCGGCACCTGTTTGGGTACATGGAGGGAGAATTCCGAAAGTCCAAATTACCTAACAGCACATCTTTCGGGAAGAAACTAGAGCACCCGGAGGAAACCCACACAGACACGGGGAGAATGTACAGACTGCACACACAGTGCTCCAAGCCGGGAATCAAACCTGGGACCCGGCATTGTGAAGCAACAGTGCTAACCACTGTGCTGCACCGGTGGTGTCTATTTTTTTGGAGGTGACGACCTATGGTTTTGGAGGAGTCTGTTTGGGTGGGGGAGGGGGAGGTCCACAGGGAACCGTTTACAAAGATCAAGGAGGAAAGGCTGGGGTGAGGGGTAGATAAGAGGAGCCTTTGGGCAGAAGCTGTCATGCTGGCAGGTAGTGCTAGTAAACGGAAGTGAGATGGCCGCCGGGGACGGACGTGACGTGGCAGGGTTGGAGGAAAAGCGGATCATGGGCGGAGAAGGGGGCCTTCTTGAATGGGCCCAGTTAAGGGTGAAATTAAAGCAGACAGAATTGGTCGGGGAGGATGGCGGACAGTAGAGGGGAATGGAGGTGCAAGCCCCCGGTAAACATGCCATGGAACGTGCAGCGATTATACGGGCCGGTGAAGAGATCTCGGGGCCTTGCGCACTTGAGAAGTCTGATGTTGGGGGTGGTTTTTTCTGCAGGAGACGCATTTCCAAGTGAGGATCAGGTTAAATTGAGAAAGGGATGGCTGGGTCAGGTGTTTCATTCAGGGTTTTAGTCAAAGTCGGTGGTGGTGGTGGGGAGAGGGGGGGTATTCCGTTGACTAAAATGACGGAGTACGTAAGTGACAAGGAAGTCTGGGATGTGGGTGGGAGATACATGATGGTGAGCAGGATGTTGGAGGGGACGCCAGTAGTGTTGGTGAATGTATACGCACCGAAATGGGACAACGTTAGGGGCTGCTGGGAGTGATTCCGGACTTGGCCATGCTTCAGTTGATTATGGGAGGGGAATTCAATTGTGTGCTGGAGTCAAGGGTGGACAGGTCAAGCCCCAAGTCACTGGGAAGGCTGCGGATGGCAAAGGAGCTGGGAGGGTTTATGGAAAGGATGGGTATGGCGGACCCGTGGAGATTTAAGGACTCGGAAGAGAGGGAGTAATCATGTATGGGTGCACAGTGGTTAGCACTGTTGCTTCACAGCACTCTGGTCCCAGGTTCGATTCCCGGCTTGGGTCGCTGTCTTTGCAGAGTTTGCATTCTCCCTGTGTCTGTGTTGGTTTTTTCTGAGTGCTCCGGTTTCCTCCCACAAGTCCCAAAGGTCATGCTTGTTAGGTCATTTGGACATTCTGAATTCTCCCTCAGTGTACCCGAACAGGCGCCAGAGTGTGGTGACTAGGGGATTTCAAAGTAACTTCATTGCAGAGTGAATGTAAGCCTACTTGTGACAATGATAAAGATTATTATTATTCTCCCACAATTACAAGGTATACTCCAGAACCGATTGTTTTTGTGGTGAGCTGTTGAGGTGTTGGTGGGGGCAGAGTGCGTAGGAATTGTAATCTCAGACCACGTGCCACACTGGCAGGAGGCTCGACTTAGCTCCAGGCAGGAACAGAGGCCGGAATGGAAACTAGACTCAGGGCTGTTAGCAGTGAGGGGGCTCTGCGATAAGCTGCAGTCAATGATTAACTATTACGTGGAGTTGAACCAAAATGGGGAGGTATCGGCGGCCACATTCTGGGAGGCATTAAAGGCAGTGGTTCGGGGGAAGATTATCTCATTCCAGACCCACGGAGATAGCAAGAGGAGAGAGGGCTGTGAACGATTATTGGGAGAGGAGGGATTGGCAAAGAGAAAGTTACAGGGCCAGTTTAATAGGCTGACGAGGGGAAGGGCTGTTATGCAGCTACGGAGGGCGAGGCAAGTGCAGTATGAATAGAGAGAGAAGGCAAGCCGCATGCTAGCCCATCAGCTATGGAGGCAGGCCGCATCCAGAGAAATCCTGAGGCTATGGACAGGGAAGGGGAGGTAGTGTCGGAGCCGGGGAAGATAAATGAGGTGTTTAGGGAGCATTATGAGCAATTGTACAGGGCCGATCCGTGCGGTTTTTGGATGGGCTGGAATTCCCATGGCTGGATAAGGAGAGGAGGCAGGCACTAGAGGAGTCTTTAAGGTTGAGAGAGGTAATGGAAAGCATAAGAGGGATGTAGTCGGGGAAGGCCCCAGGGCCGGCGGTTACCAGGTGGAGTTTTATAAAGAGTTTGCGGCGGAGTTGGCACCACATCTACTGGGGGTTTAGTGAGGCGCTGGAGAGGGAGTGAGCTGCCAGAGACAATGACACAGGCAGCGATTACACGGATAACAAAGAAAAGGAAGGACCCGCTAGAGCGTGAGTCATATAGGCCCATACCACTGTTGAATACAGACGTGAAAGTGTTGGCCAAGTTAGTGGCGGGGACGATGGAAGGATGCATTCCAGGAATGGTGGCAGAGGATCAAACGGGCTTTGTGGAGGCAACTCTCGAGTAACGTATGGCAACTATTGAATGTGATCATGATCTCATTGAGAAGACGGGCACTGGAGGTAGTGGTATTTATGGACGCGGAGAAGGCATTTGACCAGGTGGAGTGGCGGTACCTGTTTGAGGTTCTGGGAAGGTTTGGACCAAAGTTTGTGGCATGGGTGCATCTGCTGTGGGTGGCTCCGGTGGGCGATTGGACACACCCAATGAGATGAGCCCAAAGAGTTTTGGATTGCATAGAGGAATGAGGCAGGGGTGCCCGCTGTCACCGCTGCTGTTTGCATTAGCGATAGAGCCCTTGGTGATGGCCCTTAGTGGGGTCAGCAGAACGGCAGGGGATTATGAGGGGGTAGTAGGGAGCTTCGGGTGTCGTTGTATGCAGATGATCTTCTGCTTTATGCGGCAGACCCGCTAGAGTATGGGGAGGTTTATGAGCTTATTAGAGTGGTTCGGGGCTTTCTCGGGTTATAAGTTGGTTGAATATGGGAAAAAGCAAGGTGATCCCAGTGAACAAGTCAGGTCAGGGAGTTAATTTAGGGGGTGTTACCATTTAGTGTAGTCAAGGATAGGTTTACGCATCTTGGGATCCAGGTGACGAGGGAGTGGGTGACATTGCACAAGTGGAACTTAACAAAGTTGGTGGAGGAGATAAAGGAAGATTTTAGGAGGTGGGAAACACTGTATCCGAGGCTGGCAGGGAGCGTCCAAGTGGTGAAAATGAATGTTCTTCCAAGGTTCCTATTCTTATTCCAAACAATCCCGATTTTTATTCCGAAGACCTTTTTCTGAAAGCCGGACACAGTAAATTTTAAGTTTATATGGGTGGGGAAAGTGCAACAGGTAAAGAAGGCCCTACGGCAGAGGCAGAATGGGAGGTTGGCGTTACCGAACCTGCTACACTACTATTGGGCAGTGAATGTGGAGAAAGTGAGGCGGTAGTGGGAAGGAGAGGGGTAGAATGGGTTAGGATGGAGGAAGAGTCCTATAGGAGGACCAGCCTGAGGGCCATGGTGACAGCGGCACTACCGCTGGCACCGAGGAGATAAAAGGAGGCCCGGTTATACAGTTCAAAATTAGGGTGTGGAACCATCTGAGGAGACAGTTTAGTACGGAGGGGCTGTCACTGTTAATGCCATGTGTGAGAACCACGGGTTTAAACCGGGGAAGACGGATTGTATGTAGAGGAGGTGGAAAGAGATGGGGATGGTGAGGGCGAGGGATTTATATTTGGAGAGGTTGGCAAGTCTGGAAGGGCTGCAGGAGATGGTAGAGATCTGGAAGGGAAACAAATGTAGGTATTTACAAGTGAGGGACTTTGCACATAAGGTGTGCAGAAGGTTTCCCATGCTGCCAAAATATGCCCTTTTAGAACGGTTGCTGCTTCCGGACCTTTTTGGGTATCAGTGATATTGAGGCTTGTGCTAGTGTTGGTGGCATGGAACCCCTGATCAGTGAGTCTGCGATCATCTGCCAGTGCTGTCGCAAATATTTTGTCAAAATCCGCCAGAAATCCATCTGGCCCCGGAGCCTTCCATGCCTGCAGGGAGTTGATACTCTCCATACCCTCCTCCAGTTCTAATGGTGCTTCCACGCCGTCTTCCATCATTCCCACGACTAGCATGTCCAGTCCATCGAGGAACTGCTTCATCCCAGAGTCCCCTTCGGGGAGGTTTGGAGGTTTACAACCCCTGGTAGAAGGCCTCAAAGGCCTTAGTGATCCTTTCCGGCCTACCACTGTTGCCCCTGCGCTTTTTTCCCATTTGTGGCTGCCTGCTCCCTCAGCTGGTGAGCAGCAGGAGGCTGGCTTTGTCTCCATGCTCATAAAAGGCCCCCATGTTTAGTGGAGTTGGTGCACCTCTTTCTTTGTGGAGAGCAGGTCAAAGTCCATTTGTAGCTTCTTCCTCCCCACCAGTAGCTCTACGGGTCAGGGCCACAGAGTACCGCCGGTCCATGTCCCGTAGTGTCGAGCAGCTGTTGCCTAGCCACCCTCTCCTTCTCTGTGCACTTGCAATAATTTCTCCCCTTATCACTGCCTTCAGCGTCTCCTAAAGTGTGAAGGGTAAGTCCTCCCCATTCTGGTTGTTGGTAACGTACCATCTATGGCCTGTGATATCCTTTCAGGATGCCTTATTGGCAAGGAAGGCCATGTCCAGGCTCCATGTGGAGGCCTGTCTCCAAACTCACATCCATGTAGTGTGGAGCGTGGTCGGGGATTATGATCGCGGAGAACTCTGCTCCTACTACCCTTGGAAACACCACTTTATTTATTAGTGTCATAAGTAGGCTTACGTTAACACTGCAATGAAGTTACTGTGAAAATCCCCTAGTCACCACACTACGGCATCTGTTCGGGTACACTGAGGGAGAATTCAGAATGTCCAATTCACCTAACAAGCACATCTTTGGGAGGCAAAGAAGTCTATAGTGGTGTAGACCCGGTGTATCTGGGAGGAGGAGGCAAACTCCTTCTCCCCTGGATGCGTGAACCCCCATCGCTCCACTGCCCCCACCTGCTCCTAATTCCTTCGCCATGTTTGACTTTTTCCCGATTTGGGATTTGATCCGTCTGTCCATTGGTCCTGAATGCAATTAAAGCACCCTCCCACCCCCACGATGAGTTGCTGTGTGTCTACGCAGGGATTTCCGCCATGGTTTTCTTCACGAATTCCGGGTCATCCAGTTGGGAGCAAACACATTTAAAAGGACCACTTGTGTCATTTCCAGGACATCACTAACCATGATATACCATCCCCCTTGGACCATAACCATCCTCATCACTGTAAATGCTGTCCTCTTACTGAGCAATGTGGCCACCCTCAATTTTTTGGGATGGAAATAAAAGGGTCCTTTTCAGAGTGGCAGGCAGTGACTAGTGGGGTAGAGTAGGGTTCAGTGCTGGGCTCCAGCTGTTCACAATATACATGAATGATTTGGACGATAGAATTGCATGCAATACCTCCACATTTGCAAATGACACTAAGCTGCGTGGCAGTGCATGCTGTGAGGAGGATGCAAAGAGGCTGCAGGGTGACTGGGACAGGCTGGTTGAGTGGGCAAATACAATGGGCGGCATATGACTTAATCCAAGCTTCCCAGTACAAGAAAGCAGCATCAAACAGATCTGGGGAGAGAAGCTGGGTCTTGCCCAGGCACAACCATCGCAAGAAGAAAGGGCATTGGGTTTCAATCCCAGAGAAGAAATCAACAGCGAAGCCTGCCAGCCTCCTTTACTAAGCGTGGGTAAAACCCAAAGCTCAGCTGTGAGTCATATTTTCTTGAGTAATAGAATTGTGAATAAAATTGCGTTAAACTGTGAACCTGTTTTGTCCTTTGTTCATCTCGTTAAAAGACACCTGGGTTAAACTTTGACTAAGTAAACTCGTCGAACGCATCAGAGGTTTTAAAGGTACAACAAAGGGATATGGAGATAAAGCGGGAGTGGGATACTGAATTTGCATGATCAACCATGACCATATTGAATAGTGGTGCAGGCTCCAAGGGCCGAATGGCCTACTCCTGCACGTATTTTCTGTTTCTATGTCCTGATCCTGTTCAAGGAGGGAGGGGGTCTTTTCTCCCAGTTTTAGCAGGCTATTTTGGGTTCAAAGTACCTAAATTCGAGTTTCCAGGAGATCCACATCTGCTGACGGGGATGTGCATCTGCTCAGCACATCCCCGTCACCAGAAGTCATGATCCATGAATTTGAATCCATTTCTCCCACACCAGTCTTTTGAGCCACACAGTTATCTCTTTAATCTTATTGACCCTGTACCAATTAGCTTGTGGCTTAATAGTAATCTGGAGATTACCATCTTTTTGGTTCAGTTTTTCAAATTTAGCCCCTAGGTGCTCATATTCCCTCAGCAGAACCTCTTCCCCTCCCATTCCAAGTTCCTCTGCAACCCAGATGAGATATCCCTAACCCAGGCATCATAGAGAAAACACAACCTTCAGAGCCCTCGATCCTGGTCACAGAGAGCAATGTCTATGCCCCTAACTATACTATCTCCGATTATGGCTACATTTCTCTTTTCTCCACCTTTAATGGCTCCCTATACCACAGTGCGGTGGCCAGTTTGCTCATCCGCCCTGCAGTCCCCACTCTGGTCCACACAGAACAAGAATCTTAAACTTGTTGGACAAGGACAGCGTCTCAGGCTCCTGCACCCCTATCTCTTGAATCCATCTACCTGCCTCAATCACACCCTCGTGCCCTTGACCACTGGCCGAATTCAAGGTAGTTAATTGAACGGGGAGGAAAGTATGTCTCCTGAAGCGGGCGGCATGGTGGCACAGTGATTAGCACTGCTGCCTCACAGCGCTAGGGACCCAGGTTCAATACCGGCCTTGGGTGACTGTGTGTGGGGTTCGCACTTTCTCCTGGTGTCTGCATGGGTTTCCTCCAGGTGCTCCGGTTTCCTACGAACAATCCAAAGATGCACAGGTTAGATGGATTGACTGTGATAAAATTGCCCCTTGGTGTCCCGGGAAGTACGTGGGGTTACAGGGATAGGGTGTAGGTGGGACCTAGGGTCAGTGTAGACTCAATGGGCCGAATGGCTTCCTTCTGCACTGTAGGCTCTATGGAAACAATGTCCAGGTAACTCTCCTCCTCCCTGATGTGCCATGACATCTAAAGCTCCAGCCCATCAACTCTGAGCCAGTTCCTCGAGCAACCAAAATTTGCCACAGATGTGGTCACTGGTAACCACAATGGGGTCCATCAGCTCCCACATCATGCAGGTACAAAACATTACCTGACCCTTCATCTCTATTTTATTTTCTTTAATTCCGATTGGTCTTTAGTTTTTTTTATGATCTAAAATATTTCTCCTTTTTACCTATAATATGAAAGCAGTTTAGAGAAGGGAATTCAAATTAGCAGTTATTACCAGCCAATTAGCTTGCCGTTTTCCTGTGATGTCACGGTTTCTTCCACAGTTTATGGAGAGTTCCTCTGCGCAGCTCCCTTCCCTTCCCCCGCTACTTTAACTCACCGGGTCCGCCTCTCTCCACGCTGCTTTAACTCACCGGGTCCGCCTCTTTCCACGCTGCTTTAACTCACTGGGTCCGCCTCTCTCCGCGCTGCTTTAACTCATCAGGTCCACCTTTCTCTGCGCTGCTTTAACTCACCAGGTCCGCCTCTCTCCACTCTGCTTTAACTCACTGTCCGTCTCTCTCTGCGCTGCTTAACTCACTGGGTCCGCCTCCACGCTGCTTTAATTCTAAAGGGGGCGGATGCAAGCACGTATGTGACCAAGATGCTGGGGATGCTGATGGACGCGGGGGCCTTCCCGCGGCCCTTGGAGCTGGATGGGGCGCATAGGGTCCTCGCCGGGAAGCCGAGGGCAAACGAACCACCGAGGGCAATGGTGATAAGGTTCCACAGCTTTACAGACAGGGAACGGGTCCTGCAGTGGGCAAAGAAGGAGCGGAGCAGCAAGTGGAAGAACGGCGAGATTCGCATTTACCAGGACTTGGGAGCTGTGCGGGTTTCAACCGGGCCAAGGCGGTACTCCACAGCAAAGGGGTGAAGTTTGGGCTCCTGCATCCAGCGAGACTTTGGGTAACGTACCAGGACAGGCACCACTATTTTAATACGCCAGATGAGGTGTGGACATTCATTAGACATGAAAAGCTGGACTTGAACTAAGGGGCAGCTGCATGTGGTTGAAACGCGTTGGCGGGGATGTGTAATCGGGGGTTGGCCTGGTATAAGACTATTTGTAGAATTTAAGTTTGTTTGCTTGCTTCTCCGTTATTGTTTTTTGTTTCAGGGAGCGGGGTGACGCCGGGGCTGTGTTGTCCAGCGCTCGGGAAGGACCCAGATGGCACTTGCCCTCTTACCCTGCGGGGGAGAGGGGAGTGGGGGGCCCGGAAGAGGAGACAATAGTAAGTTTTGAGATAGAGGCGGGAGCGGCCGGGGTCAGCTGACTTACGGAAGCGCAATTGGGGGGAAATCAGTGTTGAGCGGGTGCTTGGCGGGGGAGGGGGGTGGGGAGAGGGGTGGGGAGAGGGGTGCTGCTTCGCTGACTGAAGGGGAGCCAGTTGTTGGGGATGGATGGAGAGTCGGGCTGGGGGGCCTCCGGCGGGCACGTGGCTGGCGTGAGTGGGGGACGCGGGCACGTGGCTGGCTGAAAAAGGGAGATGGCCTGAACGGGCCGGTCAAGAGGTCCCGCGTGTTCTCGCATCTAAAGGAGTTGAAGGCGGACGTGGCTATGTTGCAGGAGACGCACTTAAAACTCGCTGACCAGACGAGGTTAAGGAGAGGATGGGTGGACCAGGTGTTCCACTCGGGGCTAGACTCAAGGACCAGAGGCAATTTTGGTGAGTAAACAGTGGCGTTTGAAGCCGGGAGCATCATGGCGGACAAGGGGGGGTAGGTGCATAATGGTGAATGGCAGGTTACAGGGGGCCCAGGTGGTGTTGGTGAACGTGTGCCCCGAACTGGGATGATGCGTAGTTCATGAGGCGCATGCTGGGTAAGATCCCGGACTTGGAGTCAAGTAACTTGATTATGGGGGCGGGGGGGTGGAGACTTTAATGCTGTCTTGGACCCGGCGTCGGACCGGTCTAAGTCCAGGTCGGGAAAGAGGCCAGCAGCGGCCAGGGCCCTGTGGGAGTTTATGGATCAGATTGGGGGGGGGGGGGGGCTGGCAAAAATTCTGGCCACCAGAATAGAGGACTGTGTCCCAGGAGTGATTGAGGAGGACCAGAAAGGTTTAGTTAAGGGCATTAAACTGAACACTAATGTGAGGAGGCTCCTGAGTATTATTATGATGCCCTCTGAGGGGAGAGGGGAGGAGGGGGGGGGGGGGGGGGGGGGGGGTAGAGGTAGTGGCTGCAACGGATGCGGAGAAGGCCTTTGACAGGGTGGAGTGGGAGTACCTGTGGGAAGTGTTAGGTAGGTTTGGATTTGGGGAGGGATTCATAGGGTGGGTCAAGCTACTGTATCAGGCCCCCGTAGCGAGCGTGTCCACAAACCGGCTGAGGTCGGAGTATTTCAGGTTGCACTGAGGGACAAGGCAGGGGTGCCCCCTGTCCCCGTTGCTATTTGCCCTGGCAATTGAGCCGTTGGCCATAGCGCTTAGGGCTTCAAGGAACTGGAGGAGGTTGGTCCGGGGGGGGCAGAGGAACACCGGGTTTCCCTCTGCGCAGACAACCCGCTGTTGAATATTTAGGACTCCCTGGAGGGGGTGGGGGAGGTCATGCAGATACTGGGGGACTTTGGGAGCTTCTCGGGATACAAGCTGAACGTGGAGAAAAGTGAGCTGTTTGTAATCCACGCCAGGGGGCAGGAGGAGAGACTGAGAGAGCTACCGCTCAAGATAGTGGAGAGGAGCTTTCGATATTTAGGTATACAGGTGGCTAGGAGCTGGGATGCCCTACACAGGCTCAACTTGTCTCGGCTGGTAGAGCAGATGGAGGGAGACTTCAAAAGGTGGGACATGCTCCCGCTTTCCTTGGCGGGAAGAGTGCAGACATCCGCGTGCAGATCACGGTTCTTCCCAGATTCTTGTTCGTTTTTCAGTGCCTCCCCATTGTTCTCGCCAGCACGGTACACCACAAGCCCGGTGGTGTTGGCGGCACGGAGGGTCTGGGATCAGTGGAGGAGGCACAGGAAGGAGGAGGGGGCCTCAGTTTGGTCCCCGATACGGCACAACCACAGATTTGCTCCAGGCAGGATAGATGGGGGGGTTCCAAGGCTGGTATAGGGCAGGCATTAGAAGGATGGGGGACCTGTTTATAGATGGGACTTTCCCCAGCATGCAGGCACTGGAGGAGAAGTTCGGCCTCCCCCCGGGAAATGCTGTCAGATATCTCCAGGTTTGGGACTTTCTCAAGAAACAGGTGGGGACATGTCCGCTGTTACCCCCGCGAAGGATACAAGACAGGGTGGTGTCTGGCATCTGGGTAGGAGTGGCGAAGGTGTCGGACATATATCAGGAGCTGCAGGAGGCGGAGAAAGCCTCAGTGGAAGAGCTGAAGGGCAAGTGGGAGGATAAGCTGGGCGAGAGGAGGAGCTGGGCGAGGAGCTGGATGAGGGCCTGTGGACTGATGCCCTGGGCAGGGTGAATTCATTTGCATCATGTGCCAGGCTCAGTTTGATTCAATTTAAGGTGGTGTACCGGGCTCACATGACAACGGCAAGAATGAGCAAGTTTCTTGGGGTAGAGGACAGGTGCGCAAGATGTGCAGGGAGTCCAACGAATCATGTCCATATGTTCTGGGCATGCCCGGCGCTTAAAGGATTCTGGCAGGGCTTTGCGAGGGCTATGTCCAGGATTTCGGACACGCGAGTGAAGTCTAGTCCAACAATACCGATATTTGGGGTGTCGGAGAATGCGGGAGTGCAGGAAGCGAAAGAGGCCGAGGTGATGGCCTTTGCCTCCCTGGTAGCCCGGAGGCGGATCCTGTTAATGTGGAGGGACTCGAAATCCCCAAGTGTAGAGACCTGGGTTTGCAATATGGCTGGGCTTCTCAGCCTGGAGTGAATAAAGTTTGCCTTGACAGGGTCCTCCCGGCGGTGGCAACCTTTCCTTGACTTTCTAGGGGAGCAGTAAAGTGTCGTCAGCAGCAGCAACGGGGAGGGGGGGCTCAGGTGATAGCAGCCACCTCGTTTTGTTAAATATTTTTTGCGTTTATGGTCTTTCTTTTTGTTATGTAAAAATCCTGATTGGAAAAAGCTTTAATAAAAATAATTTTAAAACAAACAAACAGCTGCATAGCATGTAGTCCTGGACCTTGGAATGTGCTAGCCTGCAACACACGATCATGGACACCACTGCACTGGAAGAACAAAAAGGTCCTAGCAGGCCTAAGAGCGTCTTTTACAGAGTTGATGATCCTCCAGCAGCAGTTGATATTTGTGTCGGTGTGCGGCCCTGGAAACATCCTGTAAAGCAGTCCGACTCAGGATGAACAGTGACAAAAGCCACACCATTTCTTTCCAGACCTGCTGTGTAACGGTACATTCCTGAAGGAGAAATGCAACAGTCTTGCCCATCGCAGCCTCTTGAGGGCAATGTGTAGTGGCACAGAAACTTCAGGTGTTCATGAAGATGAAGAGTGCCCTTCTCCCCACCAGCCAAGCTACATGGGTTCTTTTTTTGAGTTTGGTGATGTGGCATTCTGCCAAACAACTGTTACATTGACAGGATCTCTCACTCTCTCTTTCCCTCCTCCCCCCCGACAGGTTCCACCATCTTTTATTTCTGCAGGGCGTTGCATGCAAACCACTGCCTGATGTTCTTGAACAACAGGAGCAGGTAAAACCTCAGAACATACTTTGCCGGAGACAATCCATCTGAGGTCTCCAATACGAGATGGCTCTGGTGACCGCTAACCGCAGGATTGGTGCATCAGTCACACCGGTACCATATACAGTAGTATCAAAAGCAACTCACACATGCACAATGGAGGGGGAGCATTGCTCCCACATGCCCAGTTTCTGCCTCACCTTGGCTATACACTATTCCCATTTTTTTGGTGCATGTCCCAGTCTTTATGAACCATATTGTAAGCATCATCAGGTAGTCTGGTCTGATGGTGAAGGGAAAAAGGATTTGTCAGCCCAGCTCTTAAAGAAGATGGCCTCGCTCCTGCCTCGATTTCCCTTGGTTCACAAGGTCAGTTTGCACTGGTCGCAGATGCCAATTATTGTGCACCACCATTGAACAGCTCATGGCAGCATCATCCATGTACAGAGGCTTTGAATCGCACGCCTCTGCTGCCGGTGATCATGACTGCACTTATACCCAAACCCTTCCTGACAGTATTGGCAAAAGGTATCATGCAACACGCAGGAGATGGGGAAGCCCTGCCTGACTCCATAATTGATCAGAATGTTTTCTGATTCCCAATCATGGATTCAAATCATGCTGCTGATGTTTGTGTTGGATTCAACTGCGGATTCCCTCCCCAACCCACTTTGGAGAGCACATTCATCATGTGGGTGTGTGACATTCTGTCAAAGGCCTTTGCCTTGTCCAGGCTGATGAACTGGATGTCCACAGCATTTTCTCATACATTGGCAATTATATCCAAGTAGCACCTTCCCGCTGAGTACAGCACATGCCTGGTCTGAGTGGATCACCAACTCCCCTGCAGACTTGACCCAACTAGCAATGACCTTGGACAGAATTTTGTAGTCCACATTCAACAGTGAAATTGGCCACCAATTTCTAATTTTCTCCCTTTCTTTTTTTAGATGTCTAATCTTTATGAATTCTCACATGCTGCCAGCCAGATGCATACTCTCATATACTTCCAACTGGTCCAGTCCCACGGAACCAAAGACAAAGCATTTTATAAAGCATTAATTATCCTGTGCAGTGAGATAAAATGGCAACTGTTTTGTGCACAGCAGACAATCCCCCATCAAACAAACCGCAACATACACACCCTTTAAGCACAGTAAGAAGTCTTACAACACCAGGTTAAAGTCCAACAGGTTTGTTTCAAACACGAGCTTTCGGAGCGCTTCTTCTTCAGGTGACCTGAAGAAGGAGCTGCGCTCCGAAAGCTCGTGTTGGAAACAAACCTGTTGGACTTTAACCTGGTGTTGTAAGACTTCTTACTGTGCTCACCCCAGTCCAACGCCGGCATCTCCACATCATGGCTACCCTTTAAGCAGACCAATCAAAACAGCCCAGACACACAAAAACTGTTTGTTACTATTTTATAATTTGCTTCTTAGCCAGATTTATCTCAGATGACTTTACAGGCCAGCAGAAGAAAAAAATTTGTAACTTTATTATGCGGTCAGACTAAGTCATTACACTGACAGCCATAAAACAGGCATCAGCAGAAGTCACCTCTTATGGTGACTTAAGATTTAAGACCTTCCTGAGGGAGCATTACCTAATCTATCTTACCACATTGCCAAAATTAGAGAATCATCGCCAGCATGGAGGTAAAGTAAATGCTCCAAAAATGTTTTTAGTTGCACTAGGTTTCAATTCTAATAGCAGGATTACTACTAATCCCATTTTATCCAAAATTAGAATGTTCAAGACAAACCAAGCCAAATATCAAATTTTGCAAGTATCAGGTTTGTAAGAATTTTAAAATATTATCAATTCACTAGAGAGCGTGACAGTAAGACGGTCCAAGTTTATTTCTTGAACAACTTACTTAGAGGAAGAATCAAAGTAGTTTCCCCATTCTCCAAATTTGGGGCTATGTTACTATCCACGACACTTTGAAGTATACAATTACAACCAAGACGTATATAAAAGGCAAAAGGTGGCAAAAGTCACAACATTTGTACATGTATACCGAATTATACAGGTAGATATAGATTTACCTTATTCCACTGAAAAGTCTATGTGTATCAAAAGACATCAAAAATAAAACAATGCTATTATCCCTGCAGCGAGTATGATATATTATGAAAGCAACTCTTTTGTAATGCTGTTCCAAATTATATGCAGTGTTTATTTTCTTACATATCTTAGCACTTCCAGAATTCCAAATAAACACCATAATTTGAATTCTTACAGGTACTTAAATATTTCCAAGAGTTCCTAGATTTGAATTGTCAGCGACATTCTAAAATAACTGACCGTCGAGAGATAGAACTGAACAAATCACATAGCCTGTTCAAAAATAGCTTGTTTCTTCCCAGAGGCTTTGCAGATGACCGAACAAAGTGTAAAATATTTGTTGGATTAAGTTTGGTGCACACACACACACACACCCCTGTATTTTAAAACAGAACAAAATTGCACTGAAATAGATGAAACCAATGTCAAGACACCATCAACACCAAATAAATCCACAATGCTGTAAAACTAACAGCATCTATTACAATGTAACAGGGCCTGGGGTGATCTTAACTTAATTTCATGTTTTAAGGATCCAGATGGCTGGCATAAATGTTGCCTGAATCCTTTTATTAGATTAAAAGATTCTAATCATTACTGTGAATTAATCGGAGTATACATTGGACAGCATTTAAAAACACAATTTTTTTTATCTTCCAACAGAATTACCAGTCTACCAAGCAGCTTTCAATAACTGACCCATGCACAGCAGAATTTTCAGCACAGCTGTGACAATGCAATAATCTTTCATTTTTTTAAAGTTACACTTTGGAGCTTTTTCAAAGTCTCATAATTACAAAGAACAAAACAACACAGGAACAGGCCCTTCAGCCCTCCATGCCAGTGCCAGTCATGGTACCACCCTTGGTCAAAATCCTCAGCACTTTCTAGTGCCACATCCCTCTATACCCATCCTAACCAGGCCTTTTGAATGTCGGTAGTGTATCTGCTTCCACAACCTCCCCTGGCAGCGCATTGCAGGCATTCACAACCCTCTGTAAAAAAAACCTGCCTCGCACATCTCCTCTAAACTTTGCACCACGGTCCTTAAACCTATGCTCCCGAGTGACTGACCCCTCCACCCTGGGAAAGAGTGCCTGCCCATCCACTATCCATGCCCCTCAATCTTGTAGACCTCATCGTCACCCCTCAACCTCCAGCTTTCTAATGAAAACTGTCCGAGTCTATTCAGCCTCTCCACATAGCTAACAGCCTCCAGACCAGGCAACATCCGAGTAAACCTCCTCTATCCAAAGCCTCCACATCCTTCTGGTAGCGTGGTGACCAGAATTGTTACATTATATACCTTGTGTTGCCCTATTATGCATTTTCTTTCCATGTACTTAATGATCTGTTGAGCTGCTCGCAGAAAAATACTTTTCACTGTACCTCGGTACACGTGACAATAAACAAATCCAATCCAATCCAACAAATTGCGCTGTGAATTACTGGGATGTGCCAAATCATTCTAACAATTGTTATCCACACTTAGTGAATCTACATGGAGTGTCACATATCGCCATATATACACATACCCGAGCTCTCTCTGCAACAGGACCGACTTACTCCATTTCAGTCTCCATCACATCCAACGTCTTAATAAGAAGCTTTTTATTTTCAACAAACTCAAGCAATCTCATTGGTGCAGGTACTAACGGCTATCTGGGTCCACCACTTCCCATTTTTATGACTCCTTCTAATCCCAGCTCTTGCCACATATCCACTATACTCTCTGACCTTCCCCTCTCTGATGCTGAAGGTTCTGTGCTCATCAAGCGACTCATTTTAACCCCTTACACCCTCACCGCAATGAATTTCAAGCTTGGCATGACACTGAACTCTTCTTCCATCATCTTTGTCTCAATGCTGACTTCTTTGGAAAGGAATTGTTGTCTCTTCCTTTCTCTCACCACCTCCCAGTTCAACATATCCATCCATAAGCTTCCAGTATTTTCCCTCTACCACTACCTTTTGGAGGTAGTGACCACAATTCTGTGACTTTCACTTTAGTAATGGAGAGGGATAGGTGCGAGCAACAGGGCAAGGTTTATAATTGGGGGAAGGGTAAATACAATGCTGTCAGACAAGAATTGAAGTGCAGAAGTTGGGAACATAGGCTGTCAGGGAAGGACACAAGTGAAATGTGGAACTTGTTCAAGGAACAGGTACTGCATGTCTTTGATTATGTATGTCCGTCAGGCAGGGAAGAGATGGTCGAGTGAGGGAACCATGGTTGACAAGAGGTTGAATGTCTTATTAAGAGGAAGAAGGAGACTTATGTAAGGCTGAAGAAACAAGGTTCAGACAGGGCGCTGGAGGGATACAAGATAGCCAGGAGGGAACTGAAGAAAGGGATTAGGAGAGCTAAGAGAGGGCATGAAAAATCTTTGGCGGGTAGGATCAAGGAAAACCCCAAGGCCTTTTACACATATGTGAGAAATATGAGAATGACTAGAGCGAGGGTAGGTCCGATTAAGGACAGTAGCGGGAGATTGTGTATGGAGTCTGAAGAGATAGGAGAGGTCTTGAACAAGTATTTTTCTTCAGTATTTACAAACGAGAGGGGCCATATTGCTGGAGAGGACAGCGTGAAGCAGATAAGCTTGAGGAGATACTTGTCAGGAAGGAAGATGTGTTGCGCGTTTTGAAAAACTTGAGGATAGACAAGTCCCTCGGGCCTGACGGGATATATCCAAGGATTCTATGGGAAACAAGAAATGAAATTGCAGAGCCGTTGGCAATGATCTTTTCATCCTCGCTGTCAACAGGGGTGGTACCAGAGGATTGGAGTGTGGCAAATGTCGTGCCCCTGTTCAAAAAAGGGAATAGGGATAACCCTGGGAATTACAGGCCAGTTAGTCTTACTTCGGTAGTAGGCAAAGTAATGGAAAGGGTACTGAGGGATAGGATTTCTGAGCATCTGGAAAGGCATTGCTTGATTAGGGATAGTCAGCACGGATTTGTGAGGGGTAGGTCTTGCCTTACAAGTCTTATTGAATTCTTTGAGGAGGTGACCAAGCATGTGGATGAAGGTAAAGCAGTGGATGTAGTGTACATGGATTTTAGTAAGGCATTTGATAAGGTTCCCCATGGTAGGCTTATGCAGAAAGTAAGGAGGCATGGGATAGTGGGAAATTTGGCCAGTTGGATAACAAACTGGCTAACCGATAGAAGACAGAGAGTGGTGGTGGATGGCAAATATTCAGCCTGGAGCCCAGTTATCAGTGGCGTACCGCAGGGATCAGTTCTGGGTCCTCTGCTGTTTGTGATTTTCATTAACGACTTGGATGAGGGAGTTGAAGGGTGGGTCAGTAAATTTGCAGATGATACGAAGATTGGTGGAGTTGTGGATAGTGAGGAGGGCTGTTGCCGGCTTCAAAGAGACATAGATAGAATGCAGAGCTGGGCTGAGAAGTGGCAGATGGAGTTTAACCCTGACAAGTGTGAGGTTGTCCATTTTGGAAGGACAAATCTGAATGCGGAATACAGGGTTAATGGTAGGGTTCTTGGCAATGTGGAGGAGCAGAGAGATCTTGGGGTCTATGTTCATAGTTCTTTGAAAGTTGCCACTCAAGTGGATAGAGCTGTGAAGAAGGCCTATGGTGTGCTAGCGTTCATTAGCAGAGGGATTGAATTTAAGAGCCGTGAGGTGATGATGCAGCTGTACAAAACCTTGGTCAGGCCACATTTGGAGTACAGTGTGCAGTTCTGGTCACCTCATTTTAGGAAGGATGTGGAAGCTTTGGAAAAGGTGCAAAGGAGATTTACCAGGATGTTGCCTGGAATGGAGAGTAGGGTCATACGAGGAAAGGTTGAGGGTGCTAGGCCTTTTCTCATTAGAACGGAGAAGGATGAGGGGCGACTTGATAGAGGTTTATAAGATGATCAGGGGAATAGATAGAGTAGATAGTCAGAGACTTTTTCCCCGGGTGGAACACACCATTACAAGGGGATATAAATTTAAGATAAATGGTGGAAGATATAGAGGGGATGTCAGAGGTAGGTTCTTTACCCAGAGAGTAGTGGGGGCATGGAATGCACTGCCTGGGGTAGTAGTTGAGTCGGAAAAGTTAGGGACCTTCAAGCGGCTATTGTATAGGTACTTGGATTAGGGTAGAATAATGGAGTGTAGGTTAACTTCTTAAGGGCAGCACGGTAGCATTGTGGATAGCACAATTGCTTCACAGCTCCAGGGTCCCAAGTTCGATTTCGACTTGGGTCACTGTCTGTGTAGAGTCTGCACATCCTCCCCGTGACTGCGTGGGTTGCCTCCGGGTACTCCGGTTTCCTCCCACAGTCCAAAGATGTGCAGGTTGGGTGGATTAGCCATGAAAAATTGTCCAAAATTCTATGATTAACCTAGGACAAAAGTTCGGCGCAACATCGTGGGCCGAAGGGCCTGTTCTGTGCTGTATTTCTCTATCTCTATCTATCTCTCTCCCATAGGCCTCTTACCCACTCTTGATCTTTTCACAAAGACCATCAGTGTGACATCGGCTGTCTCAATATCTGTACTCCTCTCACCCACTCCAACCGGTCTCCTTCGCCTTTTGGAACTTGCGGCACTCCGTTTTCTCAGGTCCAACCCTGACTATCATACCTACCGTCATAGTGCCATTGTTATCTGGTGTACCGATGTCTGCCTTTCAGAGGCTGAGTGCCAACTCTCAGACACTTCTTCCTACCTCCCACTGGACTATGACCCCCACTGCCGAATAATTAAGTCATTGCTTCCTGACACTGACCTCATCTCCTCTGGAAATCCTCTCTCTACAGTTTCATAGTCACCCAGTCCCACACAGCCCACTTCTACCCGTTTCCCAAAATCCATAAGCAGGACTGCGCTGATACACCCATTGTTTCAGCCTGCCCACTGAACTTATTTCTTCCCATCTTGAGTCTATTCTCTCTCCTCTCGTCTCTTTCCACCTACACTCAGGATTACTCAGATGCCCTACTTCATTTTAACAATGTCCTGTTTCCTGGCCCTAACTGCCTTCTCCTCAAGATGGAGGTCCAATTCTCTACACCTCCATTCCCCACCAGGACGGTCTGTGGGCTCTCTGCTTCTTCTTTAAACAGAAGGCCCGAACAATCCCCATTCACCACTACTCTCCCCAGGCTGACTGAACTTCATCTCTCCTTGAACAATTGTTCCTTTAACTTGTCTCACTTCCTCCAAATAAAAGATGAGGCTAAGTGCACCCGCATGGACCCCAGGATGCCTGTCTTTTTGTGGGGTATATGTGGATCATTCCTTGTTCCAATTCTACTCCGGAGCCCCCCACCCCCTCCCAAAACTCTTCTGGTACATCGGTGTTGTTTCATGTTTTTGTCTGGACCTGGGCAAATTGATCAATTTTGCTTCCAAATTCCACTCCTCTTTCACCTTCATATGGCACATCTCCAACACTTCCCTTCCTCGACTTCGGATACAATGTCTAGTGATAGACCAGGGCTGGGGATGGGGGGCACATAAGAATTTCAATAAGTCCTCACGGGCCACATGCCTGTTTTATAATAAAATTGTCTCCCCAGTCACTAAAAAATACTTACTCAATATGAAGAGAAACGTCTCTCGTGGGCATCAACATGGTGAAGTCAGGTGGCATCTGTTATTGCAATGCAGAGTACTGCATGGTGGTCATCACTGATGGTGGATCTGTTCCTCGATTTATTGAATTGCATAACAGAAATATCAGGGAGCAAGTCAATAAGCTCAAGTTGGAGGTCACTTGTTATCTGCATTCCATGTAAAGGAGGAGATCAAAGTCATTTCATCTTCTATCATCTTAAAATCCTCGAGGCAGCAGGAAAATTCAGCATCCAAAGTAAGCAGTAGCGACACACATCTTTTCAGGTTCAGATCTTGCAATCTGTTACTAAGTGGGGAAGTTGCAAAGGGTCAACTTCATGAAAGCCTTGACAAGAGAGTACATGTCATGAGCAAAATGCCCTCTTCATTGTAGTTCAGAATCCAGAATATTCAAGTGATTCAGGATATCAATAACAAACGCAAAATCAGCCAACCAGTTCACATCATTAAATTGAGGAAAATTCACATCTTTACCTTTCATTTGCAAAAGCATTCGCTGCCTTCAATGCCCGCACTCTTTTTCAGAACGTTCCCCAAACTGAGCCATCTAACATTTGTATGGAAGGGAACGTCCATGTGCTCGGACTCAGACTCCTCGACAAAGACAAATTGCCCGTGGTTGCTCGAATGAATGTAACACGATCTGTACCGTGTCGACAACAGAGAACCCTTTAGTTTTTTTATTAATTTATGAGATGTGGGCATCGCTGGCCAGGCCAGCATTTATTGCCCATCAGGAGGTGGTGGTGAGCTACCTTCTTGAACTGCTCCAATCCATGTGGTGTAGGTACACCCATTGCGATATTAGGGAGATAATTCAAGGATTTTCAGCAGTGAAGGTACGGCGATATAATCAAGTCTGGATGGAGAGAGACCTGAAGGGGAACGTCCAGATGGTGGTATCCCCAGGCATCTGCTGCTCATCCTTCTAGATGGCAGCGATAGTGGGTTTGAAAGGTGCTGCCAAAGGAACCGTGGCGAGTTAGTGCAGTGCATCTTGTAGATTGTACACACGGCTGCCCTGTTCATCGGTGATGAAAGGATTGAATGCTAGTGGAAGTGGTAGGAATCAAGCAGACTGCTGGAGCTACAGTCATCCAGGCAAGTGGAGGGTATTCCATTAGTCCTGATTTCATCGCAATTTGGTGTATAAATGTTTGCTAATACCACTGATGCACCCACCAGCACGCCACTCACCATAGCACATTGACCCCCCCCCCCCCCCGGTCCATCAAAGTTCTAGTCGCCATAAATGCCATCCCCCTATCAAGATCGCCACTCATCTCGACCTTGAATCAAAATTTGAGTGGAACACCTGCCCCACCCACCCTTTCTTCAGTGTCATCTGATCCCTAGTTCGCACATGTGTGTCTCCTGCATTCAAAGTCCTCAAATAAGTAAGCACCCAGGATCTTTTAATCGGACCATTAGGTTCCTAACGTTGTATTCCACCACCCTAGTTGGGGCTTCCGGGCCCTGCCTCTAGTAAATTCAGCCATATTCCCTCTAAGGACCTCCAATTAGGCCCCAACCTACCTCAAATCGAAGGCCCACCCTATATGGATTCCACCCTCACATAAGGCCCAAATGTAAATATACCCTCAGCCCCAGCAATTTATCTACCCTCCCCATCGGCTGTCTACCTAGCACCATGCACCCCCCCAAATCACCCGTCTAAACATTTAACAATCCCTTCCAGCTCAAATAGGCACCCAATCCCTCCCCCTGCCAACACAGAAACCCCCAACCAGCCATTACCTCACCCAGCAAAAACAGAAATCATTCCCACCTCAAACATCTAGCCACAGTCCCCATCCCCTCTTTGCTTCCGTCAACTTGCAAAACGGCTAGTCAGGTGGCCCCCGCCCAGCAAGTCAGAGAGAGAGAGAGAGAGAGAGAGAGAAACAGAAACAAAAAGGAGTCATGACAGAATTAATCCGAATTGTTACACACCAAGGTGGTTGAATTACTCGTATTTCCAACCTACCTTCTTTCACATGTCTTCTATAGTCCACTGTTTGATAATGTTTCCTCTGCCTTATTATTCCAAATCTGCTTTTCATTCATCTTTTCTCGCTTTTTTTTTTTGAAAGGGGCAATTTAGTGCGGCCAATCTACTTAACCTGCACATCTTTGGGTTGTGGGGCTGAAAAGCCACGAAGACACGGGGAGAATGTGCAAACTCACACAGGCAGTGACCTGGGCCGGGATCGAAGCAGAGTCATCAGCGCCGTAGGCAGCAGTGCCAACATGTATCATCATGTTGCCCTTTTTCTTGCTTTTTTTTTAAAGGTTTTTCTAATGCAATGTGTTTACAGATTACAGAATGAAAACCAATTTAAACATGCAAATTAGAAATGCAAAACTATTCCATTCACAGAGAACTGGGATACTGTAATTGACTGGAAAAGGGACAGCAAGTGGCACAGACAGAGCAAGTGAATTGGGCTGACCAAACACTCCTTTCACTCTGGGTCCCCATGTTCACTTTCATCCCAGATGTCTGGGGTTACAGTCTCTGCTATTTAGAATTCTCCAATGAAAACCAATTTTAATTTGTTCCATAGAAAACTGGTGCCAGTATAACGTCAAACAAATGTTTTTGTTTCCCTGGTGTGCCATTCAACCTCCACCGGAACTTTAAAAGGCCCAATTATATAATTATTGATTTTATCCTTGCAAGACTGTATTATTGGACCTCTCCAGAAACATTTTCTTATGCTCAGTAAGAAGTAAATTTCCTATTGGCAGGACAATGCTTGTATCTCATGTAATAAAGTAAGACTTACAAAGCAATCTGTGATAATGTACAGTGGTCTAACAATTGAACCATTTTATGCCTCTAGATTTCCAAACAAAATTTCTATGTTGCATTCATCTCTTCAGAAGTTGAGCAAGATCAGTCACACCTTGTTTAGCCTGTTATTAAAGTTTCTAGCATGATGCTATTCATTTAAAGATGCAAGGCCATAGTAGCAGGCTGAAGTTAGTCCATGTAACAGCAGTTTTCTTAGAATCATGGAAGTTACAGTGCAAAAGGAGGGCATTCGGCCCATCGACTCTTGGAAAGAGCACCCTAACGAAGCCCACACCTCCACCCTATCCCCATAACCCAGTAACCCCACCCAACACTAAGGGCAATTTTGGACAGCAAGGGCAATTTAGCATAGCCAATCCACCTAACCTGTACATCTCTGGACTGTGGGAGGAAAGCAAAGCACCCGGAGGAAACCCACGCACACACGGGGAGAACATGCAGACTCTGCAGACAGTGACCCAAGCTGAGAATTTAACCTGGGACCCTGGAGCTGTGAAGCAATTGTGCTAACCACTATGCTACCGTGCTACCCAATTTTGAACCAATTCACGAGATTAAAGAGACCCATTAGTTGAATTTCTTGGATTAGCTTTCATTGTTCATCTGGTTTTCTTTGAAGGATATTCTGCAACGGACTTTGTATGAGTGATGGTCATCCAACCCTTCCTGTTCACCATATGCCTTGGATGATAGTTTGCCTAATGATTGAGTGACATCTTTTCCCCAATGTGTGTTACAGCTATATTAAAACTGTGACGTATATCACAAGTGTAGAATATTTAGAACAAAGGGCAGCAAGCTCCACAATTCATACACAAAAGTGCACGGATAATTACCAGTGATGATTGACAGGCGCTGTTTGTTAAAACTACCTGATTGGAATGCATGAGATTAGTAACTCAGATACATATTCATTGCTTCTAGTAACAGTTGATTAGAAACAATCAGCTGTGCTGGTTTAACCGGCTCTCTCATATGCTCCATTCAAAGCAAGTTATTTTCCCAACATTCAGTTACAAAAGCCATGTTATAAGCCTTCCTTATAAAAGTCAATTTTCAAGCTAAAGAACATGCAGTGCAGAAAGAAAATCCACACAAAACAAACATTCTAGACCAAATTGTGTGTTGAGAATAACGGCGACGAACAGCACTGGAGGTATATGCACAAAGCCATACACACAAGCTGCAGACTGAGATATCCTGCTCCTCCAGAGCTACACTATAATTGTACCTCAAATAGCTTCGGCACTGAAATCAACATGTTGGCAAGTGTAGTATTTACCCACGAGTTACCCAATATGCATGGGAGTAAAATTTATGGCTGGTGCATTCAGGTACAAGTGAATTTTTAAATGGTGCGATCAGTCAAATTACTGTTAAACAAACTCCCTGGCACAAAAAATTAATTCTACATGGGTAGAGTCTCATTCGTTCGGAATTTAATTAGGGTTCAAGACTTTTTTCCAACAGGGATTAACTATTTTTTGAATGTTGTCTGTCCCCGTCTTTCTATTAATCACATCTTTCAATCATATTATTTTGCTTTCAGCATATGATTGAAATCAAATTCATAGTTCCTGGTTAAGGCCAGATTGGTTGAAGAGACTTGCTGTGCTACTCACATAAGCTATGGATGGTCTGGTCTATGCTGGATCAGACTGAATAACAGCAAATCTCTTCCCAAAAGCCTATGAAAACTCCAGGTAGCTGTGCACACAGACTGGGTGCTGTTCCTTTGCCATGGATCAAAAAATCCAAACAATTCTGATTTAAAACATGACCAATCTCAACTAAGTTACTTCTGAGTTGTGACTAAAGATTTGAACACTATGACAATGGGTGATTAATGGTAGTGAGGGGGTCTGTCATTTGGAGGGGGTGGGGGAGAGCAGCAAATTGAGATGGAGAGCATCCATCATTGAAGTGCATAGCACCCATGTTCTGAAAAAACCTTATTGATCAGAGCGCATTCTTTATTCACCTACCAATTGAACTATTATCGCAACATTGTCTGAATTTATAAATTCAATGTATTTTGTTCAGTAGGCATCTAGTTACAACAGAAAACAGGAATTGCATGGGCATCACAACTGAAATACAAGTAGAAATTCAAAAAATTAACTTGAATGTTACAATAAGTGATTACAACTCTGCATACTTTTCAAACTTCCAGATAACCTTTCATGGAAACTATTTTTCAGTATAAACTGTGGGATTACAGGGAGGACCTTAAAATATGAACAGTTCTTCAGTAATTATTGCAGTCAATGCCACAAAACTAAACATCCAGCAGGTAAATATTTCTGCTGAATTTGCGAACATATTTTTTTTTATAAATTTAGAATATCCAATTCATTTTTTCCAATTAAGGGGCAATTTAACGTGGCCAATCCACCTAACCTGCACATCTTTGGGTTGTGGGGGTGAAACCCACGCAGACACGGGGAGAATGTGCAAACTCCTCACAGACAGTGACCCAGGGCCGGGATTCGAACCCAGGTCCTCAGCGCCGTAGGCAGCAATGCTAACCACTGTGCCACCGTGCCGCCCTGCGAACATATTTTTAATCTAATTTTAAAAAGAGCACTTTCCGACCAGGGCTACAAGTTAAATCTCAGAATTTACTCTTATACAGATCTCCCTCCATCCATCCTTCCCTCCCCTTGCAACAGGATCCTCAACTTCTTGACCTATAGACCACAATCAGCAAGGATAAACAACAACACCTCCTCCACGATAGTCTTCAACACCAGGGCCCCGAAAGGCTGCGTACTTAGCCCCCTAATATACTGTAACCACCTGGGGTGGCCACGTCCCGATTCTAAAATGGATGCCCGCAAAGAATACAGGGAAAATTGGCCAGCCACAGGAAAAACAAGCAGGTGCAAGGCTTCCTGTGTATTAAGATTTGCAGAACCCAGACAGAACCGAAACCAATAGCCATCTACATACTAATGAGCGATCCCCAGAAACAATCAGAAACATTGAATCAATCGGGACCAAGACAGACTCCCCAGCGCCAGCGGGAGCTAGGACAAAGGCAGGCCAATGGACACAAAGGGCCCGCCCAACGATCAGGGAACACCTCCGGTATTGGAGAAATCGATTAGAACGATTGGGACATGGTCCAATTAATTGGGACAAGTCCGGGGTCTGCCCAAAAGGGCACGAAACCCCTGGGACCTATAAGATAACGTCCCCAAGTTCAGTTCGCTCTCTTGGCAGCTCTCAAAGAACTCTTGACCATGGCTCTCAGCAAGGAGAAACCTGCCTAGCAGCTGCATCAACCATGTAAGTCTCAAGTCAACGCACGCTACGAGATAGACGCTCTTAGCTACTATTCCGTACCAGTTTGAACCGGACAAAGGCCAATGTTCCTCTGACCTGGTGGGCTATTTGAAGCTGAGTATAGGCTTTTAGTAGCAGTGATAGTTTAGTAAATATAGTTTATGCATGAGTAGTGATTGACTGTGTGTATAATAAATGTGTATTGATTTGAAACTTATTAACTGGTGTATTTAGTTATTGATCAGCACTTGGCCTTGAACCTTGTGGTATCAGAGATACCTGGCGACTCTAGAGCAAAGGTTATTAAAACAGAGCAATTAAAGAGAAAGCGTAACGAGCAACAATACTCCCTATACACACTCAACTGTTAGGCAATTCGGCTCCAACTCCATCTACTGATGACACGACCGTAGAGAGTCGGATCGCAAACGATGAGTCGGAGTTCAGGAGGAAAATAGAGAACCTAGTGGCATGGTGCAATGACAACATTATCTCCCTCAAAACTAAGGAGCTGGTCATCGACCTTAGGAAGTGAAGTGTTGAGATGGAGATGGTTCACAGCTTCAAATTCATAGATGTAAATATCACCAAAAATGTGTCCTGGTGCACTCACGTTGATGCTATGACCAAGAGACTTTAACAGTGCCTAAGGAAACTAAGGAATTTCGGAATGTCCACTTGCACTCATCAATTTTTACAGATACACCGTTGAAAGTATTCTATCTGGCTGCATCACAGCCTGGTATGGCAACTACTCGGCAACTACAGAGTCGTGAACCCAGCCCAGTCCATCCCACAAATCTGCCTCCCATCTACTGACTGTCTGCACCTCCCGCTGCCTTGGGAAAGCGGACAGCATAATCAAAGACCCTTCCCACCCAGGTTATTGCCTCTTCCAACCTCTTCCATTGGACATAAGATACAAAAGTTTAAGAAGACACCAACAGATTCGAAAATAGCTTGTTCCCAACTGCTACCAGACTCCTGAATGGTCCTCTTATGGACTGAGCTTATATCTCTACACATCTTCTCTACTGTTGTAGCACTATACTCCACATGCTTCACACAATGTCTATATATTTACATTGTGTATTTATCGTATGTCCTATGTTTTCCATGTATGGAACGATCTACCTGGACTGTACGCAGAATACTTTTCACTGTACCTCCGTACACTTGACAAAGAAAATCTAAATCTAATCTAATCTTCAAAAAACCCAAGCATGCCTGTGGCGGTTCTGTGGACGCAATCGAGACTCCAGGATGGTATGTTGCCTCCCTGGTGCAAGGGTCAAGGATGTCTCGGAGCAGCTGCAGGACATTCTGGGGGTGGGGAGGGTGAACAGCCAGCTGTCGTGGTGCACATAGGCACCAACGATATAGGTAAAAAACGGGATGAGGTCCTACAAGCTGAATTCAGGTAGTAATCTCAGGATTGCTACCAGTGACACGAGCTAGTCAGAGTAGGAATGTCAGGATAGATAGGATGAATGCGTGGCTCGAGAGATGGTGCAAGAGGGATGGATTCAAATTCCTGCGGCACTGGGACCGGTTCTGGGGGAGGTGGGACCAGTACAAACCGGACGGTCTGCACCTGGGCAGGACTGGAACCGATGTCCTGGGGGGGGGGGGGGGGGGGGGGGGGGGGGGGGGGTGTTTGCTAGAGCTGTTGGGGAGGGTTTAAACTAATGAGGCAGGGGGATGGGAACCGATGCAGGAAGTTGGAAGGTAGCAAAACAGGGACAGAAGCAAAAGGAAGTAAGGGGGAAAGTGCAAGGCAGAAAAGACAGTCAAAAATCAAAAAGGGTGACAGTACAAGGTACAGTGACTGAGGGGAGCTCCGTGAATAGGCCCAGTAATACTAAAAGGAATAAAACTGGAGATGTTAAGATTCAAAACGGAGGTAAAAAAAACCAACACAAGTGTACTTTACCTGAATGCTCATAGTATTCGGAATAAAGTAAATGAGTTGATGGCGCAAATCATCGTGAATGGCTATGATTTAGTGGCCATTACTGAAAAATGGTTAAAGGATGGTCACGACCGGGAGTTAAATATCCGAGGTTATCAAACTATTTGGAAGGACAGAGTGGACGGTAAGGGAGGTGGTGTTGCTCTGTTATTTAAGGATGACATCCGGGCAATAGTAAGGGATGACATCGGTGCTATGGAGGATAAGGTCGAATCCATTTGGCAGGAAATCAGGAATAGTGAGGCGAAAAAGTCACTGATAGGAGTAGTCTATCGGCCACCAAATAGTAACGTTATGGTGGGGCAGGCAATAAACAAAGAAATAACTAATGCATGTAGAAATGGTACAGCAGTTATCATGGGGTATTTTAATCTACATGTCGATTGGTTTAACCAGGTTGGTCAAGGCAACCTGGAGGAGGAGTTTATAGAATGTATCCGCGATAGTTTCCTAGAACAGTATGTAATGGAACCTACGAGGGAACAAGCGGTCCTAGATCTTGTCCTGTGTAATGAGACAGGATTGATTCATGATCTCATAATTAGGGATCCTCTCGGAAGGAGCGATCACAATATGGTGGAATTTAAAATACAGATGGAGGGTGAGAAAGTAAAATCAAATCCTAGTGTTTTGTGTTTAAACAAAGGAGATTACAATGGGATGAGAGAACAACTAGCTAAGGTAGGCTGGGAGCTAAGACTTTATGGTGGAACAGTTGAGGAACAGTGGAGAACCTTCCAAGCGATTTTTCACAGTGCTCAGCAAAGGGTTATACCAACAAAAAGGAAAGACGGTAGAAAGAGGGAAAATCGACCGTGGCTATCTAAGGAAATAAGGGAGAATATCAAATTGAAGGAAAAAGCATACAAAGTGGCAAAGATTGGTGGGAGACTAGAGGACTGGGAAATCTTTAGGGGGCAACTGAAAGCTACTAAAAAAAGCTATAAAGAAGAGTAAGATAGAGTATGAGAGTAAACTTGCTCAGAATATAAAAACAGATAGTAAAAGTTTTTACAAATGTATAAAACAAAAAAAGAGTGGCTACGGTAAATATTGGTCCTTTAGAGGATGAGAAGGGAGTTTTAATGATGGGAGATGAGGAAATGGCTGAGGAACTGAACAGGTTTTTTGGGTTGGTCTTCATAGTGGAAGACACAAATAACATGCCAGTGACTGATAGAAATGAGGCTATGACAGGTGAGGACCTTGAGAGGATTGTTATCACTAAGGAGGTAGTGATGGGCAAGCTAATGGGGCTAAAGGCAGACAAGGCCCCTGGCCCTGATGGAATGCATCCCAGAGTGCTAAAATAGATGGCTAGGGAAATTGCAGATGCACTAGTGATGATTTACCAAAATTCACTAGACTCTGGGGTGGCCCCGGTGGATTGGAAATTAGCAAACGTGACACCACTGTTTAAAAAAGGAGATGTAGGCAGAGAGCAGGAAATTATAGGCCAGTGAGCTTAACTTCGGTAGTAGGGAAGATGCTGGAATCTATCATCAAGGAAGAAATAGCGAGGCATCTGGATAGAAATTAGAATATAGAACATAGAACAGTACAGCACAGAACAGGCCCTTCGGCCATCGATGTTGTGCCGATCAATGATCACCCTACTCAAGTCAACGTATCCACCCTATACCAGTAACCCAACAACCCCCCCCCCCCCCCCCCCCCCCCCCCCACATTAACCTTATTTTTTAGGACACTAAGGGCAATTTAGCATAGCCAATCCACCTAACCCGCACATCTTTGGACTGTGGGAGGAAACCGGAGCACCCGGAGGAAATCCACGCACACACGGGGAGGACGTGCAGACTCCGCACAGACAGTGACCCAGCCGGGAATCGAACCTGGGACGCTGGAGCTGTGAAGCATTTATGCTAACCACCATGCTACCGTGCTGCCCCATTGTCCCATTGGGCAGACGCAGCATGGGTTCATAAAGGGCAGGTCGTGCCTAACTAATTTAGTGGAATTTTTTGAGGACATTACCAGTGCAGTAGATAACGGGGAGCCAATGGATGTAGTATATCTGGATTTCCAGAAAGCCTTCGACAAGAAGCCACACAAAAGGTTGCTGCATAAGATAAAGATGCATGGCATTAAGGGTAAAGTAGTAGCATAGATAGAGGATTGGTTAATTAATAGAAAGCAAAGAGTTGGGATTAATGGGTGTTTCTCTGGTTGGCAATCAGTAGCTAGTGGTGTCCCTCAGGGATCCGTGTTGGGTCCACAATTGTTCACAATTTACATAGATGATTTGGAGTTAGGGACCAAGGGCAATGTGTCCAAGTTTGCAGATGACACTAAGATGAGTGGTAAAGCAAAAAGTGCAGAGGATACTGGAAGTCTGCAGAGGGATTTAGATAGGTTAAGTGAATGGGCTAGGGTCTGGCAGATGGAATACAATGTTGACAAATGTGAGGTTATCCATTTTGGTAGGAACAACAGCAAACGGGATTATTATTTAAACGATAAAATATTAACGCATGCCGCTGTGCAGAGAGACCTGGGTGTGCTAGTGCATGAGTCACAAAGTTGGTTTACAGGTGCAACAGGTGATTAAGAAGGCAAATGGAATTTTGTCCTTCATTGCTAGAGCGATGGAGTTTAAGACTAGGGAGGTTATGTTGCAATTGTATACGGTGTTAGTGAGGCCACACCTGGAGTATTGTGTTCTGTTTTGGTCTCCTTACTTGAGAAAGGACATACTGGCACTGGAGGGTGTGCAGAGGAGATTCACTAGGTTAATTCCAGAGCTGAAGGGGTTGGATTATGAGGAGAGGTTGAGTAGACTGGGACTGTACTCATTGGAATTTAGAAGGATGAGGGGGGATCTTATAGAAACATTTAAAATTATGAAGGGAATAGATAGGATAGATGCGGGCAGGTTGTTTTCACTGGTGGGTGAAAGCAGAACTAGGGGACATAGCCTCAAAATAAGGGGAAGTAGATTTAGGACTGAGTTTAGGAGGAACTTCTTCACCCAAAGGGTTGTGAACCTATGGAATTCCTTGCCCAGCGAAGCAGTTGAGGCTCCTTCATTAAATGTTTTTAAGGTAAAGATAGATAGTATTTTGAAGAATAAAGGGATTAAGGGTTATGGTGTTCAGGCCGGAAAGTGGAGCTGAGTCCACAAAAGATCAGCCATGATCTCATTGAATGGCGGAGCAGGCTCGAGGGGCCAGATGGCCTACTCCTGCTCCTAGTTCTTATGTTCTTATGCCCAAAAGGCATGAAGGAAAAAATATACCATCCTGGCTACTTTATAATGTTTTTAAGTGGACAACGGCTTATTGAAGCCTGATCAGCTATGACTCACACAAAAGGAACGTCTAGTCTTCAGAAAACAGCAAGAATCTCACCATCTCAAAAGATGGTGGCTGCAGAAATCAAATTTCAAAGAAATGCACACAGACCCTTTACATTTCTACGGCAGGGCTTTGGCCAACAGAAAGGACAAAGAGGCCCTGAAACCTCTGAAATCAATGCAGCATTAATTTCTTAAGAATCCAGAGCAGGAATATACATCTTTTGTCCAAACCAAGGGAAAGTGGGAGTCATGTCACATCCCCCCTTCCCCCCCTTGTTGCAAACCCTTTTCCTGCGGTTTTGAGTATGCACAAAATAAACAACCCCTCTGATTTTGCCCCACCTCGTGTTTGCTGCAGGATTAATGGAGGATTGGATCACTCCATAATGGAGGGGTTGGGAAAATAAGCCACCATTTAAAAAGGAGGAAATCAAAAACACCTTTTGGTTTGCAGACGGGTGGAAAGGAGAAATCACGGCTATTTTAAATTAAAACCCCTCCTTCCCCTAACACTTGGCACACGGCAAACTTACCACCCATTCCCAGATCTTTCCGGAGTAAATCAAGCTCTACTAGGCTAGCACACTCAAACCATCCTGGAGAACAGAAAGTATCCAAGCACTGGCCACTTTTTCTCATCTAAGCTGCCACCGTAAACCCATCTTTATGGTTTCTCCAATCTAATCTAGAAGCATCCAGACTTTTTTGCTGCTTGCCCACCCTGTTATGCCCAGAGCCAAACCTACTCCAGTCCCATCTCCACCTTTGCCTGGTCTATTCTCTTCTCCAACCTCTCCAAATTCATCCCATCAAGGAGACCATGTTTTCAATACTATTCCTACCGATCTCCAAGTTTCCCTTATTGCCCCTTATTTTAGCTAAGAGTTTGTTCTCTACACAAACTGTCTACCTTCTAAAAATAATCAAATCCTCCCATCAAAAAAATCTACCACTGAACCCTTTGTCAAACATTGCCCCATATAAATCTTTGTTTCCTGAAACATGTCATGACTCAATTTCATGCCAACCTCGCCCTAAACTCAACTCCTCTTCGTCTGGTTACTGCCCTTCCTACAGCAACAAAAAGTTCTAACCAAGTCACAAATGGCAGTGACTAAACTCCATATTCTTTCAGAATTCTTACTCACCTACTACAATTAATTTCACAATCTTCCTCTAATGCCCATCTTCCATTATCCAGCTCCAGAGGACTGCCCTCGTTTGTCTCCACTCTTACATATTCAATCATAGCCAGAAGTTTCTTGTTTCAAACATGCTCAGATATCTTTGGAATCCCCCAAGAATTCGTCCTTCGCGCACTCATTTAATTGTCTGCTACATCTATCACAACATCAAGTGAGGTCGTAAGGCAGCTTGAACCCATATACTGGTGACTCAGCTCTATCCACCACTTCTCTCATTACAGCAGTGACTACACGTCAAAACACTTCTCTTCTAAACCCTCTATTCCTCGGTGTTATCAACAGCCAGTCTTGAACCAGTTTTGAATAATTTACTCAAGATAAACTTTTTAAAGGCAAATCAATCAATGTCTGGCCCTTACTCCTTACTCTTGTCGCCAACTTATCAAAATTCTTTGGCTGTTTCTCAGGTTGAACCAATTGTTTGCAACTCTGATTTAAACTTCAGGCACCTGGAATTCTAGATACTCTAATTTTGGTCTCCATATTTACAGAATATTTGCATCCGAGGTAGTACAACAAAGGTTTGCTACATTGATTCCTGGGTTAAGACAGTAATCCCATGATGAGACGGAGTAAACTGAGTTTATATTCTTTTTCTCTCTGAGAATCAAGAAGTATGGAAGTAGGCAGGAAAAGAGAGTTGTGAGTCCAAGATAATATTAAATGGTAGAGCAGGCTCGACAAGCTGTATCGTACTTTTTTGCTCTTATTTCTTATTCCTTCCTTCATGAAGAATGTATACGGCTAACTTCCACCATTTCTAATTTACTCCATCTGCTGCTGAAGATCTTGCCTATCTTTGACACTTCCAGGTCCGACTATTCCAGTGCACTCCTGGCTGATCTTCCACTCTTCAACAAGCTCAGCTAATGCCAACTCTTTAAAGATTCTAGTTTTGTTTTGTTACTTTTTTTCCTTTAAATTCATCTGGCTTAGGTAATATTCAAGCTCTTTGAATGCACACAGCATGTACACCACAGAAGATTACAACTCAGAAGAGCAGCTAAAAAGTTCAACCAAAGCTCACTAACAAAATAAAACGGTCAGTTAGTGTTGTGCAAATGCGACCATTTCCACCTCAGCCTTGTTGACGCAGAAAGCAGTGTGTACAATGCTTTTGAATCTTGAAAAATTCAATTTCCATCCAATAGCCAATTATTATATTATTTGAAAGCTAGTAGTGCATTTCACAAAAAAAGGGCAGCACGGTAGCATTGTGGATAGCACAATCGCTTCACAGCTCCAGGGTCCCAGGTTCGATTCCGGCTTGGGTCACTGCCTGTGCGGAGTCTGCACATCCTCCCCGTGTGTGCGTGGGATTCCTCCGGGTACTCTGGTTTCCTCCCACAGTCCAAAGATGTGCAGGTTAGGTGGATTGGCCATGCTAAATTGCCCTTAGTGTCCAAAATTGCCCTTAGTGTTGGGTGGGGTTACTGGGTTATAGGGATAGGGTGGAGGTGTTGACCTTGGGAAGGATGCTTTTTCCAAGAGCTGGTGCAGACTCGATGGGCCGAATGGCCTCCTTCTGCACTGTAAATTCTATGTAATATGATCAATATTCTATTGCCATGATATAAACAAGTCACTTAAAATAGTCGCTTAGTTATCAGGTTGCATTTGTTTACATTCTTCCGGATGAGCTTATTTTCCTTCCGCTCTCAACGTATTTAATTCTTCCATTACAATCAAGACACCAAATTCAGGATCAAAGGTTCTAAAAGGCATCAAATTTGGGCAGTAAAGAGTGCTTTATTTGTTGGAACAAGGACTAGCAGAATTCCAAATACTTAATATTGCAGAAAATTTTCACAATATTCTAGTACTGGATTGGTTTGTCACGTGTACCAAGGTACAGTAAAAAGTATTGTTCTGCATGCAGTTTAAACAGATCATTTAGTAAATGAAAATAAAATAAAATAAAAAGAAAATACATAATAGGGCAACACAGGGTCCACAATGTAAATTCATAGACACCGGCATCGGGTAAAGCATACAGGAGTGCAGTATTAATCAGGTCAGTCCATAAGAGGGTCGTTTAGGAGTCTGGTAACAGCAGGGAAGAAGTTGTTTTTTATCTGTTAGTTTGTGTTCTCAGATGTGTGTATCCCCTGACCAATGGAAGAAATTAGAAGACTGAGTAAGCGGGGTGGAAGGGGTCTTTGATTATGCTGTCCGATTTCCCCAGGCAGCAAGAGGTGTAGCCAGAGTTAATGGATGGGTGGCGGGTTCTTGTGATGGACTGGGTGGTGTTCACGACTCGCTGTAGTTTCTTACGGTCTTGGGTTGAGCAGTTGCCATACCAGGCTGTGATTTAGGCAGATTGGATACTTTTTATGGTACACCTGTAAAAGTTGGTAAGAATTAATGTGGCCATGCCGAATTTCCTAGTTTTCCTGAGGAAGTATAGGCGTTAGTGTCCTTTCTTGGTCGTAACGCGACGTGGGTGGACCCGAACAAATTTCTGATGATGTACACACCTAGGAATTTGAAGCTGTCAACCATCTCCACCTCGGCCTCATTGACACAGACAGGAGTGTGTACAATGCTTTACTCCCTGAAGTCAATAACCAACTCTTTAGTTTTGATGACATTGAGGGAGAGACTGCTGTTGTAACACCACGCCACTAGGTTCTCTATATTTTTCCTATATTCTGACTCATCGTTGTTCGAGATTCGACCCACTACGGTCGTGTCATCAGCAAACCTGTGGATGGGAGTTGGAGCCAAATTTTGCCAGACAGTCGTGTGTGTATACAGAGTATAGTGGGGGGCCAGGTACGCACCTTTGCGGGGCCCATGTATTGAGGACGATCGCGGAGGTGTTGTTGTTTATTCTTATTGATTGTGGTCTACGAGTTAGGAAGTCAAGGATTCAGTTGCAGAGTGAGGAGCCAAGTCCTAGGTTTTGGAGCTTTGATAGGAGCTTGGCAGAGATTATGGTGTTGAAAGCGGAGCTGTAGTCAATAAATAGGAGTCTGATGTTGGAGTCCTTGTTGCTGAGATGCTCCTGGGATGAGTGTAGGGCCAGGGAGATGGTGTCTGCTGTAGACCGGTTGTGAATTTCAGTGGATCTAGGCACCCTTGGACTATGGAGTTGATGTGCCTCATGACCAATCTCTCGAAGCAGTTCATTGCGATCTACATCAAGGCCACCACATGATAGTCATCGAGACACGTTGCCTAGTTCTTCTTTGGCACCGGCATGATGGTGGTCTTCTTGAAGCAGATAAGGGACCTTGGAACGGAGAAGGGAGAGGTTGAAGATGTCTGCGAACACATCTGCCAACTGGTCCGCGCAGGACCTGAGTGCATGACCAGTGACCCCGTCACCTTCCGAGGGTTCACTTTCAAGAATATCGATCTGGCTTTGGAAGCTGTGGGTGTGTCCGGGGCTGCCGGGGCAGTCGACAGCATAGAATGCATTGAGTTCATCGGGGAGGAGTGCGCTACAGCCAGAGATTCTGCTCAGCTTTGTTTTGTGGCCAGTTATGTTGTTTAAGCCTTGCCACAACTTATAAGAGTCTGTAACGCTAGTCTGTGACTCTAACGTGGTCTGATATTGTCTCTTGGCATTCCTAGAGCTTGTACCTACATTACTTGTATAGATCAGGGTTGCCTGACTGGAATGCCTCAGACCTCGCCTCAGTCGGACGTCAACCTCCCGATTAAGCCATGGTTTCCGGTTGGGAAACGTATGTACTACTTTCTTTGGCATGCAGTGGTCTACACATTTGCTGATAAAGTCTGTAACGGTGGTGGGATACTCGTTTAGGTTGGTCGCTGAGTTCTTAAATATGGACTAGTCCACTGACTCCAAGCAGTAACCTAGGAGCTCTTCTGTTGCTCAGCACTGCATGACCCTTTTTAACCGGATTCTCCCATTTACGTTTCTGCTTGTATGTCAGGAGAAGGAGCACCGTTTTCTAGTCTGATTTTCCGAAATGCAGTCGGAGGATGGATCGGTAGGCACCCTTTATTTTTGCTTAGCAGCGGTAGAGACTGTTGTCACCCCTGGTGGGACAGGAGATGTGTTGGCGGAATTTTGCCAGTACACTCATGAGGTACCGTGGCAGTACGGTAGCACAGTGTCTAGCACAGTTGCTTCACAGCTCCAGGGTCCCAGGTTCGATTCCCGGCAGGGTTCCAGGTTCGATAACATATCTGTGCGGAGTCAGCACGTTCTCCCCATGTCTGCGTGGGTTTCCTCCGGGTGCTCCGGTTTCCTCCCATAGCCCAAAGTGTAGGTTAGGTGGATTGGCCATAATAAATTGCCCTTAGTGTCCAAAAAGGTTAGGTGGGATTACTGCGATAGGGTGGAGCTCTGGGCTTAAGTAAGGTGCTTTTTCCAAGAGCCGGTGCAGACTTGATGGGCCAAATGGCCTCCTTCTGTACTATAAATTCTACGATTCTACGAAGGCCCAGTTGCAAGGCGTCCGGGTGTTCTGTTTCATTGTTATTGATAACTGTGTACAATTCGTCCAGCACCTTCTTCACTTCTGCCTGGGGTGGAATGTAGACCGCTGTGATAATGGCTGAAGTGAACTCGCGTGGAAGGTAGTACGGGCCACACTTCACGTCAAGTATTCACGGTCCAGGGAACAGTAGGTCGCCAAGGTAGCCACATTCGAGCACCAGGAGGAGTTAATGAGGAGGCAAACCCCTCCACCCTTTGCTTTGCCTGATCACACCTTGCAGTCCATCCGGTGTATCGAGAAGCCTTCAGCTTGTATGGCACAGTCTGGTGTGGCAAGAGTGAGCCATGTCTCTGTGAAAGAGTGCACACAGTAGTCTCTTACTTCCCTCAAGAGGCAAGTCTAGTGTTAAATTCGTACAGCTTGTTTTTAATCGCTTGGACATTTACTAGGAGTATGGTGGAGAGAGGAGTCTTGAAATTGCATTGCTTCAATCTCACCTACAGACCACCTCATTTCCCTCGCTTCCTTGGTTGGCGGCTGTCTGGATGCTCCCGGGAACTGATGAGAGACAGACGGACTGAAGCACACACGCACCGGGACACTGATTCAGAATGTGTCTCCATTGTACGCCATGGCCAAAGTCTTGCCAGCACTCACTATCGTGGCTCACACAAATAGTCAATTGGGAAAAGTACTGGAAGTGTTTGTGAATGTGGACCCATATTCCAGCATCAGGAGACATCTAATTGAGCGCTGTAGTCAGTCAGGGAAGCATGGACTATGCACCCCTCAGAAAATTACATACTGAAAACAACAGTAACAAGAATCTATAGGCTATAATAATCCAACACAAGATTTTCCATTTCTAAATCAAAGATAACAGGTATGAAAACATGCTTGCCTCACCCATCAGATCTTACTGGAAACTTCCCAAATGTAATATATTCAATTAGCCTAATCAATAATACACACCAGAGTTAGAGGAACAAGATGATAAACACACTGAACAAAAAAATGTCATTACCATAAATTACTCAAAGATCAATCCAGTGAACTTTAGTGAAGCAACTTGCTCAATCTCAGTTCCCAACATGATAAAAGGAGAGAGAGAGAACACGATGAAGCAGAAAGGGCTGGAGGAAAGTGTACAGTGCAGTGCCCCCAGGGGTCCTTTTTGAGGCCACTTCCTTTGTTGAGCTATGGGAAGAACTTATACTTGGGTGTGTATGGTACAATTCGAAAATTTGTATATGACAAAACTTTGAAATGGTGTTAACTATCAGGATTGTTGTAGACTTTAAGAGGGCATCAGTTGGTGGAATGGGTGATCACGTGACAGGTGAAATTTAATACAGAGAACTCCAAAGTGATACACAATACAAAGGGCATGCAAGAGCAGAGGCACCTGGAGTAAATGTACACAAACAATTGAAGATGGCAGGGAAGGTTCAGAAAGTGATTAATAGGCATGCAGAATCCTAGGCTTTATAAATAGAGGCATGGAGTACAAAAGCAAGCAAGTTGTGGTGAAAAGTGACCATATATTGGTTCGACCTCTAGAAGTAGTATCAAGTTCTGGGGCCACACTTACAAAGGACGTGGAGATATTACAGTGCCTGCAGAAAGATTTACCAGAATGGTCCTGGCAGGGAATGTTCAGAACGTGGTTAATAGGCATACAGGATCCTAGGCCTTATAAATAGAGGAACGGTGTACAACGCAAGCAAGTTATGGTAAAATTTGATCAAATACTGATTCAGCCACTTGAAGCAGGGTCTAATTCTGGGGGCCACACTTAGAAACGTTGTGAAGATATTGGAGTGACTGCAGAAAGGATAGACTAGAATGGTTCTGGGAGATGAGGGACTTCAATTACATGAATAGACTGGCGAAGCTTGGGTTGTCCTCCTGAGAGGTTGAGAGGAGATGCAACAGCTCTTCAAAATCATGACAGGATCAGTGCAGCAAAGATGGGGAAAAACTAGGAAGCAAAGAACATTGAGGTGAATGGGAAAGAATCAGACAAAACAGGAGGTTTAACCTTTTTTAAAAAACACGCGGCAAGTGGTTAGCATCTGGAATGCCCTGCTTGAGTGAGAGATGTGGGCAATTTTACTCCTGCCTCTCGAAAGGGAATTAGATAATTATCTAAAGGGGAAAAAAATTGCAGACCTAGAGAGAAAAAGCAAGGGAGTGGGTCTAGCCGATATGCTCTTCGAGGAGTATGGACAAAACTGACTGAATGACCTCCTTCTGTATTGTAACTATTCCGTTGCTTAATTTATAGGAAAGTTACACAAGAGACTGCACGTTCTCACTGTGTCTGCGTGGGTTTCCTCCGGGTGCTCCGGTTTCCTCCCACAGTCCAAACGTGTGCATGTTAGGTGGATTGGCAATGCTAAATTGCCCTTGGTGTCCAAAATGGTTAGGTGGGGTTGCTGGGCTACAGGAAAAGGCTGGCGGTGTGGGCTTAAGTATTGTGAACTTTGCAAGGGTTGGGGCAGACTTGATGGGCCAAATGACCTCCTTCTGAACTTCAAATTCTATGATTCTATATGATATATCATACCAGGTTTAGCAGAAGCTGAGAATTTATTCTTGCGCACATTTTAACAGAAATGCTAAGACATACTATGGAGAAAAAGAGCACAACTTTTCATGCATTCTTTTATAGTACAGTACACATCAGTGCTGATAGTTCTTTGTAGTGATTGAATTACCAGTAAAGCAGTCATTTGGAGTTACACAGACCTGTAAACTAATGAGCAAGCCTCGTCTGACAACGAGGTTAGCTCAAGGCAACCTAGTTCCAAAGGAAATATACATAACTTTCTGGAAACAAGCAGAATGAAGGGCAGCAGTATACTTTTTGGAGACAGGAGGTGGGGGGGACGAAAGGTGAGGGAGCAGGTACTAGGAGTGAAAACGTGGGACGCAATCTATAGCTAAATCATTTTTTTTTAAAACATGCAGAGTGTGATGTTATGTTTCTAATTTAGTAACTTTTAGGGCTGTCAAGTGCTTTGTGGATTAGGTTTGCACACAGATGAGATTCATGTATTGGGCAGATGCATTTTGACAGAGCACTCCAGGCACATAAAAAGCCTCAAGCATCCGTGCCAATAACTTAGGGAGCAAGGTGTGAAGAGCTGCCATAACATTACTGGTCCCATTACTGTTGTTAAACAGATACCGGAAGAATTTTTACGAAGACAGGAATCTGTGGCTGAGAATTCAGATTACAGTAGTTGAAATAAATTGATCAGAAATGTAAAACATGTATGAAAATATTGGATAGGCTGGAGTGGATTTCTTTGAAACAGGAAGTGGAGGAGACATTTAATTGAGGTGTATTGAATTGTGAGAGGCGGACGTCCGGTGGTGTGGGCAAGCAGGGCGGCCGCAGTAAAAAAAGCTCCCGCTGGTGGCCACGATTTGCGGGGTTTTCCCGGAGTCATCATACACCCCCTGACTATCGTTGGCCTTGGGGCCGTCATGGGCAGCTAGCGGGGCCGGTTTTAAAACCGGCGAAGAACCCCGTACGGGTGTCGGGCGGCGGGGGCTGAGGCGCTGGGCCCACGACCTGGTCGCTGTGTCGTGACACGGCCTCCTCCACTTCCTCCATCTTCTCGCCCTGCTCTCCCGCCTCGGCCGATGCCTTTGCCACCCTCACGATTGCCTCCTCCACCAATGACTTCAATGCGACCGCCGTCTCCTTCCTCAAGACCTCCATGTGCCTCGCACACTGTTTTTCCAACTCCAGCGCCATCACCTCGGTCATCTTCTCCACCAGAAGTAGTGCGGCCCCGCCTTGCGGTTCGGCTTCTGCCATCCTGGCAGCACTTTTGCTCGTCCTCTCATTCAGCGGCGAACCTGCGTTTCTTCCTTTCATCAACCCTGCTCTGCGCATCCTTTAGCGGATTATTGTTTTTTCTTTCTTTTCTCTTCTCTCCCCTTTCACCCTCCTGTCCTTCATCAATCGGAATTATTTTTTTGAAAAAAGGAGAGAAAAAAAAACTTTCACCCAACTTCTTTAAACCTTCTTTCACCTCTACATTCCCCCAGAGCTCCCCTGGGACAGGACTTCAGCTTTCTTTCTTCATCCCAGGTGGGAGCCATCCGATGTGGGACACCCTACCTACATCGTGGCCTGGCCTCGGGCCTGCCAATGCCGCCTTCACTCGTCCAAACGCCGCTCATCTCTTTGCCAACTCCACTGTCAAGTCCTGGTAGATCCGAACCGCAGTACCACCCCACAGCACCTCACGCTTCTGCTTCGCCCAGCTTAATACCTTCTCCTTCATGCAGAACTTATGGAAGCAGATAATTACTGCTCTTGGCGGCTCGTTCACTTTGGGCTTCGGCCTTAATGACTGATGAGCTCGGTCTAGTTCGTACCGGGAGGGGTTCTCACCCTCCCCATGGTGGGAGGATGGGATCGTTGTTATTATTATGGGATTCGACATATTTGTTGCTGATTATTGTTTATTGTTGGGGGTGCAAATACAGGAGAAAATTTGAAAAAGGAGAATAAAAATATTTATATAAATTGTGAGAGGCCGAGATAGAGTGGATGGGAAGGATTTATTTTCCTTATAAGAGGGGAAAAACTGTTGGCATAGATTTAAAGTAATTGGCAAAAGGGTCAGAGGGAAGTCAGGAAGTATTATGTTTCACCTACAGGGTGATGGGGGTCTGGAAATCACCACCGCAGTGGGTGGTAGAACAGAAGCTCTCACTGCATTTTAAAAATACTTGAGGTGGCATCACCTATAGAACAATGAACCAAGAGCTGGAAGATGGCATGAGACTGGACTGCTCTCTTATTTAGCCAGCTCAGACACAATGGGCCAAATGATTTCCTTACGTGCTGTAAACCTGTCAGTTTTGAAAATCTAGATCTGTTTTGCTATCTTTCGAGCATTCCACGAAAATAGTGTAGTGTGCTTGGGCCTCTCCCGCCTCCACCATGCCACTGTAACAGAGCATCACCATGCAGAATTTTAAGTTAAATGGTTGCGTGAAATAGTGTGACAGATTGCATAATGTTGGGTATAATTTGTGGATGACCATGGTGTCACTCATGGAAGCAACCAGATGCTCTCTGATGCCTTGTCAATGGCCTGTGCTGCCTTATTAGTTCTTCATCCAACTACCCATATTATGTGGGCATGGGCACTTGCAACAAGATGTGTTTGGGAGGAGGGGGCAGCAGAGGGAATAAACAGGGGAGACAGCAGAGCTTCACAGATGCAGTTCATTTTGTTCTTTAGACAAAGTCTCTTTGCAGCACTTGCATTTTACAGGTGTATAAAAATAATGACCGAAATGTGCCTAACAGTTTGATGCTAGGCTTTGCAGTAATGTGGCCACCTGGGGTGGCCACTTCCCGATTCTAAAATGGATGCCCGCAAAGAATACAGGGAAAATTGGCCAGCCACAGGAAAAACAAGCAGGTGCAAGGTTTCCTATGTATTAAGACTTGCAAAAACCCAGACAGAACCGAAACCAGCAACCATCTAAATAATAATGAGCAATCCCCAGGAACAATTAGATACATTGAAATGATCGGGACCAAGACAGACTCCCCGGCACCAGCAGGAGCCAGGACAAAGGAAGGCCAACGGACACATAGGAACCGCCCAGCGATCAGGGAACAGCTCCAGTATTGGATAAATCAATTCAAACGATTGGGACATGGTCAAATTGATTGGGACCAGGTCAGGGGTCCGCCCACAAGGGCACGAAACCCCTGGGGACTATAAAACAAAACCCCAAGTTCAATTCGTTCTTCTTGGCAGGTTCTCTTAGCAGCTGTAAAGAACTCTTGATCGTGACTCTCAACAAGGAGACATCTGCCTAGCAGCTGCACCAAGTAAGTCTCCAGTCAACGCACGCTACGAGATAGGCGCTCCTAGCTACGAGATCCATACCAGCTTTAAACCTGCAGACTCAGAACCGAACAAAGGCCATTGTTCCTCTGACCTGGTGGGCCATTTGAAAGCTAAGTACAGGCCTATAGTTATAGTGATAGTCTAGTAAGTAGAGTTTTATGCATGAGTAGTGATTGACTGTGTATAATAAATGTGTTTTGATTTGAAACTTACTAACTGGTGTATTGAGTTATTGATCAGCACTTGGCTTTGAACCTCGTGGTGGTATCAGAAAGATACCTGGCGACTCTAGAGCCAAGGTTATTAAACAGAGCAATTAAGTAAACGCACAATTAGCAACAGTAAACATAACTAAGCAGGCTACTAAATGTAAAGCTATTTGAGAAGTCAGTAGCAAAACATATTTGAAAAATCTGTTACCAGTGGACCATGGTCTACTCCACTGTAGTGGCTTAGCTATTGGAAGTGATGAGACAACCAGAAAAAGATCCTGGTCCATGTCGGTGCTCAAGCACCATAATACTAGCGCTACTACAACTGCTTTCTGGATAACAACAAATTCATGGCCGAATACCAAAACAGTGTGGGGGAGGTTGGGGGAACAGAAGGAGGAATAGAGGGAGAACTGGAAGAGGGCATCAGTGAACAGGTGAATTAGAGGAAATTAATAGACGGGTGAATCGTAGAAAAGCAACAAATAAAATTGAAGGCAGCAGCAGATGATAGAATTAGGGGAGGGCACCTAAAATTAGGTCGCAACTGTCGATAAATTGAAGCTATTGCAACAATCATCAGTAGCAGAGTAAAGCAAATCAGATATTGGGAAGCAAGATCAATATTGAACCAAATACAAGTGGTAATGCTGCCACTTTCTAATTATTGGTGCGATAGCACTTGGGCACCACAGTACAAAAAGGGTATTGCAGCTCTTGAGAGGATACAGAAGAGAGCAAAATGAGGAGACATTTTTGGTTGGGTTGGGAGGCGCAATTCTGTGAGTTGGGTATCTTCTCTCCGGAGGAAAACAGATCATCAAGAGGTGATAAGATTGCTGTTTTTAGGATTCTGTCGGAGACAACAGCACCAGTGGACACAGCCTTCATTTCAAGGAGGATACATTCAAAATAATATGCAGAACAATACTTCAGTGAATGGTAGTCAATGGAACAGATCCTCAGTGATATGGTAGATGCAAATAGCGCTGATGCATTTAAGTGCTAATCTTTGAAGGTGACAGGACAAAAGGATATTAAATCATTAGTTAGGTATTAATTCATAGACTTTTACAGCATTGGAACCAAATAAGCCCACTGTGACCACACCGGTCAACAAAGATCTGACTAGACAATTGAAAATGAAAATGAATGAAAATCGCTTATTGCCACGAGTAGGCTTCAATGAAGTTACTGTGAAAAGCCCCTAGTCGCCACATTCCAGCCCCTGTCCGGGGAGGCTGGTACGGGAATCGAACAGTGCTGCTGGCCTGCTTGGTCTGCTTTAAAAGCCAGCGATTTAGCCCAGTGAGCTAAACCAGCCCCTTGAGATTGCCTTGAGACTGAGGGAATTCGGCCGGTTCTCGGGGTATAAACTGAACATGGCAAAAAGTGAGTTGTTTGTAGTCCAGGCGAGGGGCCAGGAGGGTCGGCTGAGGGGGCTGCCATTTAGGTTAGTAGGGGAAAGTTTTAGATACTTAGGGTTACAGGTGGCGCGGGACTGGGGCCGGTTGCACAAGTTGAACTTATCTCGGTTGGTGGAGCAAATGAGGGTGAGTTCCGGAGGTGGGATGCACTGACACTAGTGGGGAAAATGCAGCCAGTAAAATCTCCAGAGATTCCTGTTCGTATTCCAGTGTCTCCCCATTTTCATCCCGTGGCCCTTTTTTAAGAAGGTCAATAAAATGATTATGGGATTTGTGTGGGTGGAAAGTCCCTGCGGGTGAGGAGATTGATGCTGGAGAGGATCTGAGGGGAAGGGAGGCTGGCGCTCCCAAACTTTAGTAATTACTACTGGGCGGCCAACATAGCTATGATAAGGAAGTGGGTGCTGGGTCGGTTTGGGAGCGGATGGAGGTCGCTTCGTGCAGGGGCACCAGTTTCGCAGCCCTGGTTACAGCGCCTCTGCTGCTCCAGTCGGCACAGTACTATTAGCCCTATAGTGGTGGCAACTTTGCGGATCTGGGGCCAATGGAGAAGGCACGTGGGGGAAGTGAGAGCATCAGTTTGGTCCCCAATTTGCACCAATCACCGGTTTGCCCCGGGGAATATGGACGGTGGGTTCCGAACATGGCGGAGGGCTGGGATTGAGAGGATGGGAGCTTCCAGAGCATGAGGGTGCTGGAGGACAAATTTGGGCTGGCGAGAGGGAATGATTTAAGGCACTTGCAGGTGCGGGACTTTCTACGCAGACAGATTCCATCCTTCCCACGCCTGCCACTTAGGCAGATCCAGGACAGGGTAGTGTCCAGTGGATGGGTGGGGGAGGGGAGGGTCTCGGATATATAGAATGAACTTATGGGGGCAGAGGAGACGCAGACCAAGGAGCTGAAGCTTAAGTGGAAGAGGAGCTCGGAGGCGAGATAGGAGAGGAAGTATGGGCGGAGGCGTTGAGGAGGGCTAACGTGACTGCAACATACGCTCGGCTCAGCCTGATTCAATTCAAGGTCGTCCACCAGGCCCACATGATAGTGGTCCGGATGAGTAAATTCTTTGGACAGGAGGACCAGCGAACCATGTCCCCATGTTCTGGGCATGTCCAAAACTTAGGGGGTACTCGTAGGGGTTCACGGATGTTATGTCCCGGGTACTGAAAACAAGGGTGGTGATGAATCCTGAGGAGGCAATTTTTGGGGTTTCGGAGTACCCAGGAGTCCAGGAGGAGAGAGAGACTGACGTTTTGGCCTTTGTTTCCCTGGTAGCCCGGCGATGAATTCTGAGGGACTCAAATCCCCCGAAGTCGGAGGCCTGGCTATCGGATATGGCGAGCTTCCTCAGCCTGGAGAAAATTAAGTTCGCTCGGAGAGGGTCACTGTCAGGGTAGGTGGATTGGCCATGCTAAATTGCCCCTTAATTGTAAAAACATGAATTGTGTCCTCTAAATTAAAAAAAAGTAGCAGTCTGAAAAGAAAAGAATGTTGGCAAAAGACTGGCGTGGAGCCTGCGACACAGAAGAATATGGCGGAAGGGGAGGGACAGATGCTGCTGGCCCAGTGGTCGACAGAGCAACTTGTGGCCTTTCTCCATGAGAAATTTGCTCAGCAGAGAAAAGAATATCTGGATCCGATAAAGGCAGGGATGGATTGTGTGGAGCAGAGGCTGGAAACCCAGGGTCAGGCGATCCAGAAGGTGGAAGAGTCAGTGGCTGAGCATGACGATCAGCTAGTCGTGATGGCAGTGGAGATGGGGCTGTTGAAGTACCACCAGAAGAGGCGACAAGATAAAGTGGAGGATCTGGAGAACAGATCACGTAGACAGAATCTGAGGATCATTGGTCTGCCGGAGGGCAGGGAGGGATCGGACCCTGGTGCAAATGTGGCGCGTATGTTCGAGAAACTGCTGGGGGAAGGTGCATTTGCTCGGTCCTTGGAGGTGTTCAGGGCGCATATGAGGAAATCGCTGAGGAATGAGCCGCCACGGGCGATGGTGGTACAAATGCACCGGTTCCTCGACAAGGAACAGATCTTGAGGTGGGCCAGGCAGACGAGGAGCTGTTTATGGGAAGGCAACGAACTGCGTGTCTATCAGGACCTGGGTGCAAAACTGGCCAAAACAAACGTGAGTTTTTATAAAATGAAATCGGCCCTCTTAAGAAGGGGGTGAAGTTTGGCATGTTGTACCCACCGCATTGGTGGGTCACTTATGAGGGCCAGGAACTTTACTTCGGAACGCCAGAAAAGGTGATGAACTTTGTCAGGGACAGGCAGGTGATGGAGGACATTATTGAACTTGGGTGGGTGAGTGATTGGGTGCTGGAGCTGCTGTTAAATTTCTGTTTTTTTTTCTTCTGGTTCTGTATGTATTTGTACTAAGTTTAGGGCCGTTCTCAGTTTTGTTTGTGGGTTAACTTTGTTCTTAATGGGGGATGGTGGGTGGAATTTTCTTTGTGTTTGTTGGAGATTGTAATGCTTGCATATGTTTTTAAGTTGGTGAAGCGGGGGGGAATAGGATGCTTGGCACCATGGGCGTGGTCTATCCCTACCTTCCTTTTTTAATACATAAATGTTAGCAGTCCTCTGGCACCTCACCTGTGGCCAGAGAGGGTTTGAAAATTACTGTAATTGCACCAGATATCTCCTACCTTGCCTCCCTTTAACAGCCTGATATATCTCATCCTGACCTGCAGCTTTATACACTTTTAAGGCTGCTAAACCTGCTCGTACCTTTCCTCTAATATTTCACAGCCCTCCATCCTAATGTCTACCCATACATTGTCCTTTTCTTTTCTGAAAACTGACACAAAGTATTAATTGAGGACTGTATCTACACCTTCTAGGTCCACACAGAGATACCTAAATGGCCCCAAATTTACCCTACCCTTTCCCTCATCATTCTCTTGCTCTATATATTTTTTTAATCCCTCTGGGATTAAAAAAGGACGGTAGGGATAGACCAAGAAATTATAGGCAAGTCAGTCCAACCTCCATAGTGGAGAAGTTCCTAGAAGGAATTCTGAAGGACAGAATATATCTGCACTTGGATAGCCCCTGATCATGGATAGTCAGTATAGATTTGTTAATGGAAGGTTGTGATTGACAAATTTAATCAAATTGTTTGGGGAGGTAACCAGGAGTGTTGATGAGGGTAATGCATTTGATCTGTTCCCTCTGGGTTATCCTTTATTCTACCTGCTAAAGCTTTCCCAATATTGCTTTTTAGTCTCCCCCCTCCACTTTTTATACTCCTTTCGGGACTCTGCCATATTGAGCTATCGGTATCTGCCATAATCTTCTCTTTCTTTTTTAATCCTGATCTTTATGTCCCTTGACATCCAGTGTTCTCTGCTCTTGGTCTCACCTGATATTAGCTGATACATAGTGTCTCTAATACTGGACTTCCTGATTCAGAGGGAATGTCAAGGCTTTGCATGTAGAGAGGAGGTTCCCAGAATACCAGAACGAGGGATTCAGTTTAATAAAAGAAATTAGAGACGCTAGGATTGCTCTGCTCAGAGTGGAGAAGGGGCATAGGAAAGTTAATACTGCCACCCAAAAGTACAAGGGGGTTTTGATAAGGTAACACAGGAGAAACGGTCTCCACTGACGAGTCACAACCAGTTGCCACAGTTTTAAGTTAATCAATTTGAAAAAAACAGAAATATTATTTTTCATAGAATTTACAGTGCAGAAGGAGGCCATTTGGCCCATTGAGTCTGTACCGGCCCTTACAAAGAACACCCTACTCAAGCCACGTCTCTACCCTATTACCATAACCCAGTAACCCCCACTTAACCTTTTTGGACACTAAGGGCAATTTAGCATGGCCAATCCACCTAACTCAGATCTTTGGACTGTGCGAAGAAACCAGAGCACCCGGAGGAAACCCACGCAGACACGGGGAGAACGTGCAGACTCCGCACACTCAGTGACCCAAGTCGGGAATCAAAACTGGGACCCTGGAGCTCTGAAGCAATTGTGCTAACCACTATCCTACCGTGCTGCCAAGTTATGATGATCTGGAATGTACAGCATAAAAAAGGTGGTAAATGTAGATTCAACGGTAACTTTTAAAAGGGTGCTGGATATTCACTTGAAATGGAAACATTTGTAGGGATATAAGGAAAAAACAGGAGAGTGGGTCTACTTGAATAACTCAGATGAAAGAAGGCTAACTGGCCTTCTTCATTGCTGATGATTCAATAAATTTGTGTCACTCAGATGCAATAGCATTATAACAGAATGGACCTTAGATTGTAGCCACCTGGGGTGGCCACTGCCCAACACAAAATGGAAGATTGCAAGGAATGCAGGGAAAATGGACATGTTGGAAAGCAAGCAGCTTGCAAGGCGATTGTGTATTGGGACGACTGCAGAAATCAGTTTTGATTGCTGCAGAGACCAGACAGCACTGTGAAAGAAAACCCGTTAACATACTAATGAGGCAATACCGGGCGAGTCCCAGATACAATGGACACAAGTTAAACACAAATCGATACATTCTATGGAAGGCCAAACCCAGTGGTGCCAGAGAAGCCCAAAACAATAGGTCCCAAGAACCGCCCCAGCAACCAAGGAACTGCCCTATGATTGGGGGGTTCAAACATATCGATTGGGAAGAGACCCAATCGATTCCAAGCAGGTAAGGGAGTCCGCCCAAAGGGGCGCGGACCCCCTGGGACCTAGAAAAGAAAGGTCCCACACATGGTTCAGTCTCCTGTCTCCTGTCTTCTACTCCAGCCGTCGAGCAGCAGCCACCAACAAGAAAGTGCCTAACGACGACCGCTACCAGAAATAGGCACTCCTGACACCCTTTGCAATTGATAACAATCCGAAGTCTACAGACCAGAGCAGAGCAAGAGGCCTTGTTCCCTGACCCAGCAGTTCCTTCGAGATAAGTATTTATCTCCTTTAGCGTGTGCATGGGTAATAACCTCTAGTTGTTTGGACTTACTAATTGGTGTACGGTTTTATTGCTTTGAACTTCACCTTGAAGCTTGTGGCGGTGTCTTAGCGGCACCTCGCAACTCCAGAGCTTAGAACGAGAAACAGAGCCAAAGTGAGTGTTAAGCACACTCACCCAGAATGAGCAACATTTAGTGGCAGACTCTGCCGGGACTCGATTAGAAGTGGCCCCCCCACTCCGAGAGAACCCAGAAATTTGAATTGGAAATCCAATTGGAAAAAGGAAAAACCACAAGTGTTCAAGGAGTTCAAATCAATAACGATAATTCGGAAGTGTGTTTTTGCATGCGTAACTAACAGTATTGTAAGGTTAAACTGAGAGATTTTTGTTGCGTCAAACTGTCGGAAGTTTTATAACCGGAACATAGCGAAAGCCGTACCTGTATTTAAAAGCATTACCTGATCATCCCTTGTTCCAAATTAAAGAGAGAAAGAGGAAATGGCCATGCAGGCAATGGAACGCCTCATGAACCCAGAACAGTTCGTGGTCGCAGCGACCAGCAGTAGCAGAGTAGGCCAGTGTCCCATGTGGGAGCTGGAACTCAGGAAATATCTCAAAGGGAAAGGATGGCCCCTTTGGAGTGAGTTTTGTGTGAATGAGGATACAGGTCCCGGGAGTATAGGACATACTTGGTGGGAGAACCTTTCTCAAATTCACAGGAAGAATTTAAGTAAAGCACGCAAGCCGATGGCAATTGTGTCCTGCTTGGCACAATTGCGAGGCACAGAGGTGGTCGTTCGGACGCTCCGAGCAGAATTAGAGTAAAAGAATAGAATGAGCAAAGTGGATGTCAGGGACATCGAAAAGGAAAACCTAAAGTTAAGAAGGAAGCTGGCAGAGAAGGATAGAGAGGTGGATGATGCCAAGAGGGTACATCAGTCCTGTCTAGCCCATCTGAGCAGTTCCCAAACCCAATATGAAAAAGCCTATCAAGATGTGCAGCGTGCAGTCCTGATAAGAGAAGAGTCAGAAAAGCAGGCAGAGGCACTGCAAAGGCAATGCTCTGACCTAAAGGCAGCTTTAAGAGCACTCCATGCTGCCACCACTGAGCAAAGTGTAGGAAGCAGATTGCGGAGCTGCAATCTCTGCTTTCCGTATTGAATGGGTTCCAAAGCACCTTTGGAACACAGTTAGATGAGGAAAATGCCCCAGATTGGCAAGAATTAAGCGAGACAGCGCAGCGCTATGTTCAGGGAACATGTGAGCCAGCAGCGCAACAGAAAAGGAAAGCGCCCCAAACCCCCACAGATTAGATAGCACCGCACCTATGAACCCAGTCACCACCCAAAGAAAGGCAACCACAGAAGGCGCACCCGACATCACCTACACCACCCCCTTAACTGTAACACAACTCAGGGACGCGTGCGAGAAAATCACCCCGTTTCTCCCCACCGCAGACTCCCACCAATTTTTCGCGAAAGTGAAACAGCAGGCTACCATGTATGGCCTGGATGAGAGAGAGCAAGTGAAGCTCACAGTTTTGAGTTTAGACTCATCAGTAGTTGCAGCCCTCCCCGACCCACAGAACGTTGGAGGAGGCACACTAGAGGAGATGCATACATCTATTTTAGACGCGATAGGGTACAATAGAGACCCAGTCGAAGGCCTAAATAAGTGTAGGCAAAAGAGGACAGAGCATCCCACAGCATTCGCAGGAAGGCTGTGGATTCATTTCACTGCCGTTTTTGGCGATTTAGACCGAGCGCATTTAACCCGCGATATTATGGTTAAATGGACCTGCACCATAATCTCCCACGCCACAAATGCAGGACAGAATGTCTGCAATAGTTATGACCCCTCAGAAGAGGCCCATAATGAAAAATGGGTTTGAAAAGATTGTCCCACGCTTGGGAACAATCTGCCCAAGGCAAGGTTAAAGTGAAGACCCCAGAGGAAGCTCAGGCTGCAGCAGATACAAGCAGTAAGAGCGCACCAAAACCCCGCATGGGTAAACGAAGGAAAGAACAGCCCCCCACAGAAGTCGCAGGAATGCTACAACTGCGGACATTTAGGACATTTTGCAAAAGAATGCAACGCCCCACAGAGATCTCAGAGAGGCCAGCAGACAGGCACTCTGAACAGGAACAAAGCTAAGCCTATCCACAGTATAGGGACGCAGTCAGGACAGACCAATGTGGACGGAACGGACTGACGGTGTTCGGGCTCCCCCACTTGGGTCTGTGACACCCTCTGGGACCGATCCGGAAGGCCGGTGGTCACAGCAAAGATTAGAGGGAAGCCCATAGAATTACTTTGGGACACAGGAGGGTCCCGCACAACAATTAATTCCACCATTACAGCACAGGCAGACACGTGGCCTACCACATCCACAATTACACTCAGCGGATTTACAGGTCACTCGCAGCAGGGACACATTACAGCCGCTGTATCAATTCAGCTAGGGAACATCTCCACCAGACACCCCATTGTTTTAGTTAGTCTGCCCCGCACAGCAGAACACGTACTGGGTATTGATTTTATGAATGCCCACAGCCTGTCGTTCGATCCAGTCAATCAGTGTGTCTGGAGAATAGCAAAATCGGACAGAGCACCCGCAACTCTCACAGTAGGAGAGTATGCAAATAGGATTAGCGCAGTAGGCGACTATTGTTTCGACCTGACCACGCTTAGCACGGACAAACAGGTTAGGGCAGTTTTGAACCGACACAGGACAGCATTTGCCAGTCACCGGCACGACTGCAGCAGAATGACTGGACAAGTTCAAGTTACTGGACCTGACCAGAGACCACAGAGACAGTACCGATTTCCCCTAGAAGCAGAGGGAGAAATTGGAATGGTTATAGAGAGCTTATTAGAGCAGGGTGTACTTAGGACAGTAGCCTTGACTAATAATGCCCCTATTTGGCCAGTGAGGAAGCCCGACGGATCATGGCGTCTGACCATTGATTATCGGGAACTCAACAAAATAACCCCAGCAGTAGCCCCCACGGTAGCAACAAGTCCCGAGACCATGCTCAAGCAGGGACTCCACTCCAAATATTTCACGGTATTGGACATTAGCAATGGTTTCTGGTCAATCCCATTGGCAAAGGCGTGCCAGTACAAATTTGCCTTCACGTTTAAAGGACAGCAGTATACGTGGACATGCCTCCCACAAGGATTCCACAATTCCCCCTCCATTTTCCACCGAAAGCTGGCAAATGGATTAGCCAAATTTTCCCGACCCGAATGTCTGGTACAGTATGTGGACGACCTATTACTGCAGACAGACACCAAGGCAGAGCACATCACGCTTCTGGCCGAGCTCCTGGAAATTTTTATAAGAGATTGGATGTAAAGTTAACCCCAGAAAGGCCCAGATATTGGAGAATCAAGTGATGTATTTGGGTACAGTCATCACGCACGGCAAACGCGAGATAGAGTTCAAAAGAATTGAATCGATTGTCAAATTGCCCCTTCCCCAGAATGTTTCAGCCCTCCGGTCGTTTTTAGGACTGGTTGGGTACTGTCGGAACCATATAGATGGTTTTGCGACAAAGGCAGCCCCACTCTCAGACCTCCTTAAGAAAGGAGCCCCTTGGGAATGGCTTCCGCAGCATACAGAGGCTGTGGAAGAGTTAAAAAAGGCCCGTAGCGCAGCACCCGCGCTACAAGTTCCAGACCAACTCTCCCCCTATGCAATAGAGGTAGCTAGCACAGATCTGACCCTCTCGGCCGTGCTCCTTCAGGAACGGCATGAGCAGCTACGACCTGTGGCTTATGCCTCACGACTTTTAGACCCCGTAGAACAAGGATTTGCAGCCTGCGAGAGGCACCTACTAGCAGTTTTTTGGGCAGTTCAGTACTTCTCGTACATTACCGGACTTAATCCCATCACCATTTTGACCGAGCACACCCCCACACAGTTACTTTTAGATGGTCGACTGAAGGACGGTTCAGTGAGCCAGATAAGAGCAGCGAGGTGGACACTACTGTTACAAGGACGGGACATAACAGTTAAACGGACCAAGACACACACATTTTTAGCGGACAACCTCCAATATCCAGGACAACCCCATGAATATGAGATTGTAGCCCCCCTACACAACACAGGACCCTTCATTGCAAAGACGCCCCCAGGAAGATAGGGAATTCAAGCCAGAGCCTCCAGCACACCGACACGTGTGCCCCATTGAAAATATATGTGGACGGTTCATCCACAGTTTTAGATGGAGAACGCATCACTGGATGCGGGATCTATGTTGAGGATGCGCAGGGTGGCGCACTAGAAGAGATCGCATTAAAATTACCACGTCACTTAGGCGCGCAGGCAGCAAAGCTCACGGCCATTGCATATATAGTGGACCATCCAGATTCGTTCCCCAGCCCAGCAGACATATATTCGGACAGCTTATATGTCTATAACAGCCTGACCGATTTTCTACCCCTGTGGAGGACAAGAGGTTTTGTCTCCACAGATGGGAAGCCCCTTCCATCAGCCCCATTACTCCGCCATATCCTAGAGAAGGCAAAGGATAGGACGTATGGCATAGCTAAAGTTAGGAGTCACCATAGGTCATCCCCCCCCCCTGGAAATGTAAAAGCCAACGCACTGGCAAAAGCAGGTTCCAGGCGAGGTCACTTTTGGACACCCCCAGCTAGCGCACCAGCTAGCACCCCTGTGAGTGCAGTTCAGGTCTCACAGACAGAAATCAAAGATTTAGTACAGGCACAGAAGCAGGACGAAAATCTCCGGGAGATTTTTAAAGGAAACTTTGTGGCCCAGTACGATAGATTCAAACACACTTTGACCACACATGAGGGTGTGACCATTAAGATAAATTGTATGTGGTTCCTGAACAAGACAGGAATCAAATGATTGCCTTATTCCATGACAGTCATGGACACCAAGGGATCGACCCGACCACAAGACACCTTAGACAACTCTGTTGGTGGCCCAACTTACGACAAGATGTAACCCACTACATCAGGGGTGGGCAAACTTTTCCGTGCAAGGGCCACATTCAGAAATTCACAATTTTAAAGGGCCGCATAGTATATTAATTAATAGTCCCGGTTGTAACCAATTAGCGTGCGGCATATACCTCAGCGCTTCCCCCGGCGGCATCCTGCCTTTAGCCCTCTTTTTCTCTACTTTTCAAAAATGGCGCTTCACCCGGTTATGATTCTGGGCGCCTCATATAGAACATAGAACAGTACAGCACAGAACAGGCCCTTCGGCCCTCGATGTTGTGCTGAGCAATGATCACCCTACTCAAGTCAACGTATCCACCCTATACCAATAACCCAACAGCCCCCCCCCCCCCCCCCCCCCCCCCCCCCCCCCATTAACCTTTTTTTTTTAAATGACTTGATCCTGGTGGGCCGCATTAAGACCTTTGGCGGGCCACATGCGGCCCGTGGGCCGTAGTTTGCCCACCCCTGCACTACATAGAGAATTGTTTAATTTGCGCACAGAATAACCCGGAGAGGTATTCAAAGAAGGCACAACTCAGCCACACTCGACCAGTTAATGGCCCCTGGACAAACCTCCAGATCGATTTTATAGGACCATTGCCCCCTTGCAGGAGTGGCTATAAATATGTTCTGGTGGTCAGATACCTTTACCAAATGGGTAGAGGCATTCCCTTCACGCACCAACACAGCTACGACAGCTGCAAAGATCCTGACCCACCACATCTTTACGAGATGGGGTCTCCCCAGAAGTATAGAGTCAGATCAGGGATCTCACTTTACAGGACGGGTCATGAAGAACGTCCTGACCATATTCGGCATAAAACAGAACTTCCACATTGCGTGTCATCCCCAGTCAAGCGGGATAGTAGAACGCATGAATCGGACCCTAAAATCGACCCTTAGGAAGATGGTACAGGAGAACAATTCAACTTGGGATTCAGTGCTCTCATTCGCACTAATGTTCATCTGAAATACAGTTTAATCATCTACAGGTTTCACCCCACACACACTCATGACCGGACGCCCTATGAAAGGATCAGAATTCCTTTTAGGACTGGACATGACCAGCCCAGAAGTGACGGCCCTCACACATGAGAAAGCAGTCAAAGAATTAGTTGAAACTGTGAGGTCTGCACAGTTAGCAGCCGCAGTAACATTGGGAAAACGACGAAAACAGAGCACGGCCTGTTTTAACAAGAATGTGCACCCCACAGAATTTCAGGTTGGGCAACAGGTTATGCTATCTGTTTATAACCCCAGTACGTTTTTGGCTCCTAAATTTTCCGGCCCGTACTCAATTTCGGACAAATTCAGCCCCTCAGTTTATAGGATAAAGTACCCCAACGGTAAGACTGCGTGGTTTCATATGAACCAACTGAAGGCTTATGGAACACCGTCAAACCACTCGCACCATGTCCTACTCGATGCAACAGAACACCTCGCCCCCAAGAGACATTTCCACCCTCCCCCTCACAGACCAGTTCCTCATCGGACTCGACCTCGACTCCGCCCACTGACTTCAGACCACGTCCCGGAACGCCCACAAGCTGCCACAGCAGAGACAGTGACTGTGAAACTGAGGACAGCCACAGCACTCCACCCTACAACCCCCACTTCAGCGACTACGACCCCGACTCCAGTGACCCCATGGAGATCACCTGCACTAAATATCCAGACCCACACCCAAACCCACCACCCAACACTGACGACCCTGACAATGCTCCTTCAATTTTAGACCCCACGATTCGGCACAGGGACAATTCTTGGCGACTTGTCCGCAATGACGAGAGTGACCCCCGGTCACACAATGCAAAGATTGCATGCCTGATCCATACAAGGGTATGGGATCCGGGAGAAGAGGAGGACTTGATGTCTGACTCCCGACACGGCAACTCCTTTGCAACCCTGTTCGCAGAGAATGAGGAAAGGTGAGGTGTCCAGATGATGTAAAAGAGGAACCGCTTGAGAGAAGCGATGTCCTTTCTGATGGAACCTGCACGTATGTATGTTTGTTTGTATGTTAAATGTTTGATTGGAGATTGGCCACTTACTTTTCAGCTGAAAAGCTTGTGACCACCTCACATGCACGTTAATTTGTCCGCAGAAATTTCGGAGAACTTCACTCAATTGAAATGTCCTCTGCAGAACCGACAATGTTCACGACTTGTCTTCTGTTTACAGATGTTGGAGCATCTTGGCTCCTCCCTTTTTTTTCAGGTGCCCCTCTATTCTGGGAATAGAGGCTGCAATTCCATATGACTACATTCTTGCCTGTTCATTTCAGGTTGCTCAGGCAGTGGAGAAACGGCATTGAGGATCCGCCCTGTCTGAGGACCCCCCTTTGGTCAGCTAAGCTCGGGTACAGCACAGCATGCCCTACCCGGGGATCCCATTCAAATCTTACCCGCAGCGGCCCACACACAACCCATTCGGATATCTCATTTCTAAACTTTGGTTTCATTTTTGTTTAAGGTAGCCCTTCGGCAGCCATCCCATATGCTATTTACATCCAGGAACATTCGGATGGTAAATCGCAAAACCTGCGAGACGGCTCGCAGTGGCAAAGTTGTTAGGTGTATGTCTGGTCCTAAATTCGCTTTTGAAAAAAAAATGAGGGGAGTCACAGGGTGTGACTTGGCCATTCATTTAAGGGACAATTGGAATGAGAGGACAGATACACTAACATTACAGGAATTATTGACAGATACTGTGCTTGATCCCATAGCTTTCGAACGTTCAAAGGAAGGATCAGAGCAAGATCAGCAATACAAAAGGACAGACGGAAGAGAAGGAAGAAGACCACGATGAAGAACTACATGCTTTTAGTTACTGTTATTGGATTTTTGCGCGCGGACGCAAACCATTTTTCCCCGATGACCCCCACCATTAATGTTTCCCACACACCGACTTCCCAAAGCCCAGTAATGAACAGCAAGGACCAGACCCGGTGCACAAAATTCATGACCTGGTACTCACTTCCGTATGTCATTGAATCACTTTTGGTGATTGCAGTTCTCTGCATCATAGTGCAGACCCTCAGGATGAGGAAATGGAGAAGGAGAGCCTCCCGCTCTTGCGCCTCAACCATTTACAGAGTTCAATCCCCTATTTTCGGATTCCACCAATCCCCCCAACCCCTTGATGTATAATAAAAGATTTAATTTAATACGATCTGTAAATAAAGATTATTGCGGATGTATTATAATGTTCTCTGCTCGACTGCCGAGTCAGAAAACGAAATGTAAAGATACTGTGGTATGAATGAGTAAGGGTTTAGAATGTTATAGGATGTTTAAATGTGAGATGAGAATAGTTTATTGCGAGAGTTAGAGGTTCCCTATTTGAATTGGTAATGCATGTCCCCTTTGACATAGCGCCAATCAGAAAATGTTAGTTAAAAGTTTTTTGCCATAGTTGAGGAAAGAATAGACGCCATGGAACTCGCTGAGGTCAGGGAACACAAAGACACCGTACTTAGGTGATCCTTCATGAATTCTCATGAGGATCACAAGGAGGGAGTGTAGCCACCTGGGGTGGCCACTGCCCAACACAAAATGGAAGATTGCAAGGAATGCAGGGAAAATGGACATGTTGGAAAGCAAGCAGCTTGCAAGGCGATTGTGTATTGGGACGACTGCAGAAACCGGTTTTGACTGCTGCAGAGACCAGACAGCACTGTGAAAAATAAAACCGTTAACATACTAATGAGGCAATACCGGGCGAGTCCCAGATACAATGGACACAAGTTAAGCACAAATCGATACATTCTATGGAAGGCCAGACCCAGTGGAGCCAGAGAAGCCCAAAACAATAGGTCCCAAGAACCGCCCCAGCTCAAACATATCGATTGGGAAGAGACCCAGTCGATTCCAAGCAGATAAGGGAGTCCGCCGAAAGGGGAGCGGACCCCCTGGGACCTAGAAAAGGAAGGTCCCACACATGGTTCAGTCTCCTGTCTCCGGGCTCCTGTCTTCTACTCCAGCCGCCGAGCAGCAGCCACCAACAAGTGCCTAACGACGACCGCTACCAGAAATAGGCACTCCTGACACCCTTTGCAATTGATAACAATCCGAAGTCTGCAGACCAGAGCAGAGCAAGAGGCCTTGTTCCCTGACCCAGCAGTTCCTTCAAGATAAGTATTAGTTGTTTAGCGGTAGGAGTAAGTTTAATCCTTTAGCGTGTGCATGGGTAGTTATTATAATTGTATTATAATAAACTCTAGTTGTTTGGACTTACTAATTGGTGTACGGTTTTACGGCTTTGAACTTCACCTTGAAGCTTGTGGCGGTGTCTTAACGGCACCTGGCGACTCCAGAGCTTAGAACGAGAAACAGAGCCAAAGTGAGTGTTAAGCACACTCACCCAGAACGAGCAACAAGATCATGTTGCTAAACACAGAGACCAAATTTGATATACAAGGAGAAATTACTTATGCATAAGTAGCCACATTAATAAAATATTTTTTCTTCCCTCTCTGCAACTATGTGAATAGGTTAAATTTTTAACTTGAGAAAAGACATTGAAATAAATTTCACTTAGTTAATGCATGCTATTGATATATAAAAATGAAATTTTGTTTCTTATAGTATTCCTCGTGTACCAGGAAGTCTCAAAGCATTTTCAAATGGAGAACAGTGGATGCAACGAGGAAAGATGAAATAAAAATTGGAAAAAGATTGGCACAGCTGAAGGCAAGATTTCAAAGTAAGTTTTTGAAAGCGAGACAGAAAATCTAGAGATCATGGCCACACAAATAGCTAGCAATGGCAGAGAAGAGTTAAATGGGGAAAACATTGGCAGATTGAAGGAGAGGCTGGAATGATCCATACATTACGGAAGCCATTGAAAGAAGAAAATCTTTAAATCAACGGACCCTAGAAAGCACAAAGATGGTGCCAGCAATACGATTGTGTGAGGGATGATTTGGGCCAAAGCATTCCAAGTTATAATCTGTAAATAACCACTAAATGTTAATGAAGTCAAAACTCAGGAGATATGATTCCAGCAGCATGCATGGGGACAAGCATTTTTGTGGAGATAAAAGAAACTGGCCTATGGCATGTCCAATGTTGGGGGGAAAAAGTCACTATTGGGGTTAAGCAGTATGTGAAGATTCAAAACTTGGTTCACATGGAAACTAAGGAGCTTGATGCAATCAAAAACTGAAGTACACTGTTGGTGGGAGTTGAATGGTCATAATTTTATGGCAAATCAGAACTAAAGTGGGTGCATCAGACGTATCTTTAAAAATAATTTTCCATTCAGGAAGCATCATGTTTCAAGAAAAGAATGGTGTGGACTGTACTTACAATAACTGTAGTAATTATATTGTGGTAGGTGTTGCAACAAGCTAGCAGGAGATATTTGCCTGATCAAACATACAGACTGAATGCTGGCAATGATGCACTTCACATGTTTTGCTTCATTGTCTTTTGTCATTATTAGATTTACACTATGGAAGCTACTAGTCTCCTTGGGATAAATAAATCCCAAACATTCAGATTTGGTGAATAAAAATGTGCATTTATATAACTACAGGGCTCCCAAAGTGCTTTACTGCCAACAGAATACTTTCGAAGTGCAGTAACTGTTGTAATATGGAAATGTAGCTGCATATTTGCACACAGAAATCTCCCACAAAAGACAAAGTGATGAATAACACAATTTTTAAAAAATGTGATAGGAATTGAGGGATAAAATTTGGCCAGGACACCACTACCTTTCCTCAAATTAAATTTATGAAACTTTTAACATCCATCTGAGGGGGGCAGATAGAATCTGGGTCTAACGTCTTATCCAAAAAGAGCACATACAAAAGACAGCACCTCCCAAGGTGCAGCACTCCTTCAGTGTTGCACTGCCTCACTGAGATAATTAAGTGCCTCTACGCGTGTCAGCACTGCACAGGCTGACTGGAAATACTTGTTCTTTTTTAGTCTTGATTTTCACAGCCTTGATTCATGTGCTTAAGTCCTCGGATAGAAACCCCACATCCTTCTGATCTGGAAGGGATAGTGCTACCAACTGAGCCATAAATTTAAGTTATCGGGGACCAGGAAGGGTTTATAATTTTAAAATATTACAACACCATTTGCTTTTTCCAAGTTTGCACCAACTCCAGTCCCAGTCCCCTGCTCTTTCCCCATATCCCTGCAGCTTTGTCCTCTTTAGTTCTTGCCCCAATTCCCATTTGATAGCTCCGACAGCATCCACCACACTATCACAAGCAATGGATTCAAAATCCTAACTACTCAATAAATAACAAGTATTTCTTCATGCTACCATTGATTGGTTCATCAAATACTTGAATTCTGTGCCCCTGGTTATTGAGCATTCAGCCACTAGAAACACTCGCTCTTCAATTACATTATCCAAATCGTTGATGATTTTAAACACCTCTATCAAATCTCCTCTGCCTTCTCTGGCCCAAGGAGAGGCACCCAACTTCTTACCCAAGCAACTAAAACCACTCTTGCCCAACATTATACTGTTTCACTTTTCCTACTAATTACACCATTCTATTCATTCAGTATAGTTCAACGAATCCATGTAACAGCTAACAAAAACAATTGTAAATCTAACAGGTTCACCAAGATTTGGATATTCTCCATTTTATTTTATTTTATGAATTTAGAGCACCCAATTATTTTTTCCAATTAAGGGGCAAATTAACGTGGCCAATCCACCTAGCCTGCACATCTGTGGGTTGTTGGTGAGACCCACACAGACACGGGGAGATTGTGCAAACTTCATACAGACAGTAACTCGGGGCCAGGATCAAAACTGGGACCTCAATGCTGGAGACAGTAGTGCGAACCACTGCACCCCCGTTCTCCTTTTGTTTAGTAAAATCAATTTCAATGCACAGAAGTCTTCAATTATATCCTAAACTTTGGGAGGGGGGGGGGGGGAAAACAAGCACAAACTAAAAAAGAACATGTATTTCCAGTCAGCCTGTACAGTGCAGACACGATTAGAGGCACATAATTATCTCAGGTTTAAAAAAAACTCAAATTTAAAATGCAGAACCTTTTCAGAATTTTGACATGATGAATAGGTGTGGTGGAGCCAATATAGACCGAATTGTTTTGAGATTATACACTTAATATGTGGAAGAGTTGGATGCAACAGAAGAAAGAAATCCTACAATGAATCTTGTTATTTATATTACAGCAGTGACAAAATCTGTGTGTTTAATTGCTGGAGTGTTATTTTTGCTTGATTTGTCACTTTTGTATACAGAAGCAGAACAATACTAGATACACTGCACATAAAAGGCAGTTAGATTTGCACTTCTTTTGGTCCTCTGAGACTTTGGTAGGTCCAGGAGCTAACACATCCGCGAATGGGAAATTGAAACAAAGTCAATCTATGTGGCAGACTTCACAATCAGATACCCAAGATCAATAGTTTACCATCACCAAGGGCTTGATATTTTCCCAATTCATCTCCAAGTAACTCTAGCATGATGTCCTAATGGGCAAGTTGATTCCAGGCACACAGCAGTTGCAAACTTAGTTGTAAACGACCTGATATTAGTAAATTGGTCAGACTTGAGTCCACAAGCTTTCATCGCTGTCAACTTGTGCCCAAGTTTTTTAAGTCTTGTGTAAAAGGAGAGCATTCTTACAAGAATGCAGTCATATTCTGGCCTGAGACAGAAGGTTGTGGTTTCAAGTCCCAGTCTGAAGACTTCAATACATAAACTAGGCTAACACACTTCAAGAACAGCATTAAAGGAATGCTGCACTGTCATAGGTGCTGTGTTTTGGCTGAAACATTAAACTGAGGCCGCATCTTTCCTTTCACTGTTTCATGGAATCATTGAATCTACAGTGCAAAAGAGGCCATTTGGCACATTTCTGCACCTTGGAAATAGCACCCTACTTAAGCCCACGCCTCCACCCTATCCCCATAACCCAGCAACCCAACCTAACCCTTTTAGACACTAGGGGAAATTTAGCATGGCCAATCCACCTAACCTGCACATCTTTGAACCGTGGGAGGAAACCAGAGCGGCCAGAAAGAAAGTGCAAACTCCACACAGACAGTCACCCGAGGCCGGAATTGAACTCGTGACACTGGAGCTGTGAGGCACTGTGCCACTGTGCCACTGTTCCGCCCCTGGAGGTCATCCAAACCTCTACTGTTTATATCCCAACTCACACAAAGTGCCATTCACTTATCGTCCATGTGCTCACTTTGTCTCCCAGTTAATAAACACCTCAACCTTTAAAGAAGCAATGGATTATCTGGTCATTAATTCATGGATCCATGGGAACTTGGTGCGTACAAACTGGATGTCACATTTTCTGATATTATATCAGTGACTATATCTCTAAAGTATTTAACTGACCATGAAACAGATTGGAATGCCGGAGTTGTGAAAGGTACAAATGAGTGCAAATTATTTCTACCTTTTGTTCCTTATTGGATGGCATATAGACTCAGCATACTATCATTAACACTTTACATGTTTTTGGACCACTCATGGAACAAAGAATGTCACAATTTCTTTTAAGAAATAACAGCATTCAAGTAGCATCCCATCACTTGTTTCAGAAACATTCCAAAGCCTGACACACCTCAATAAATTTAAAAATATAATTCTCATCATTAAATAGTTGAAACTATTTTAATGATCTACAGATCATTAATGATGTCAGCAAAAAAAACCTGCAGTGTCTTTTTTATCCAAACAACGCTTTTTCTGTCAAGCAAAAATGTTTTCAGTGTTTTAATTAATCTTCTATAATTCATTTAACACAGGCAACCTGGAAGATGATCATGCAGAACAGTTACTGTAATACCATGAAGGATGAATGGGTTGAAAATAGCGATGCCCCAGGATGGATACTCACAGCCAGCCCTATCCCTGTTCACTTGAGAATGAAGACAAGGAACGAGTATACAACACCTGAAAGCCACGTGTCCGAAGCAATTCTTTTTCTAAATGCATGATGTTCCTTCATGGAAGATGCATTTCTGCAATCTGTAGAGATTGGCTATTGATGCAATGATGAAACAATACAGGAAATTGCAAAATTTATTCTGTGAATGCATTGTGTCATGAAACATATTTTATTTGGGTACTCCCTGACAAGGGATAGAGGAAAGCTCACAAAGCTTTGACTTACACGGGGGTACGAGGCAGTGGTGCCCGCTGTCGCCGTTGCTGTTTGCGCTGACCATACAGACGTTGGTGATGGATCACAGGGGGTCGCCGGAGTGGCGGGGGGTTATGAGGGGACAAAGGAAGCATCGCATGTCGCTCTATGCCGACGACCTCTTGCTGTACGTTTCGGATCTGTTGGCAAGTATGGGAAGGATTATGGGCCTGTTGGGGAGGTTTGGAGGGTTCTTGGAAAACAAACTGAGTGTAGGGAAAAGCGAGGTATTCCCGTGAATGTGCTGGGACAGCGGGCTAATTTAGGGTGGATGCCATTTATGGTAGCGAGGGATAGGTTTAAGTATTTGGGGATTCGGGTAGCGAGTGAATGGACGGGGATCCATAAGTGAAACTTAACGAAGCTGGTGAAGGAGGCCAGGGAACAAAGAACAAAGAACCTTACAGCACAGGAACAGGCCCTTCAGCCCTCCAAGCCTGCGCCGACCAAGCTGCCGTGTAAACTAAAATCTTCTACACTTCCGGGGTCCATATCCCTCTATTTCCATCCTATTCATGTATTTGTCAAGATGCCCCGGCTTGGGTGGCGAGATGGCAGATGGAGTTTAATCCAGACAAATGTGAGATTATGCATTTTGGAAGGTCTAATACAGGTAGGGAATATACAGTGAATGGTGGAACCCTCAAGAGTATTGACAGTCTGAGAGATCAAGGTGTACAGGTCCACAGGTCACTGAAAGGGGCAACACAGGTGGAGAAGGTTGTCAAGAAGGCATACGGCATGCTTGCCTTCATTGGCCGGGGCATCGAGTATAAAAATTGGCAAGTCAAGTTGCAACTCTATAGAACCTTAGTTAGGCCACACTTGGAGTATGGTGTTCGAAGGTCTCAGGAGGTGGGATACACTGCACTTAACGTTGGCAGGGAGGGTGCAAGTGGTGAAAATGAAAATTCAGCCGAGGTTCTTGTTTATCTTTCAGACTCTCCCGATCTATAGACCAACGGCCTTTTTTTCGGAAGTGGACACGATCATCTCGGACTTTGTATGGGCCAAGAAGGTGCCTGGAGTGGGGAGGACCCTGCTACAGAGACAGGATTGGGGGGGGGGGGGGGGGGGGGGGGGGGGGGGGCATTGCCGAACTTGCTTCATTATTGTTTGCGGCGAATGTTGACAAGATGCGGCGGTGGTGGGAAGGTGAAGGAGTAGAGCAGGTTAGGATGGAGGAGGAATCTTGTAAGGGGTCTGGTTTGAGAGCTATGGTGACGCCAGCTTTGCCAAACGCTCCGAGTAGGTATTCAAGGAGCCCAGTGGAGCAATCCATGTTGAAGATATGTAATCAGCTGAGGAGGCATTTTAGGATGGAAGGGATGTCGGTGCTAACGCCGCTGTGCAAGAATCATGGGTTTGAGCTGGGGGGAATGGATAGTGCATACAGGAGGTAGAGGGAAGTGGGGCTGGTCAAGGTGGGGGATTTGTATTTGGAGGAAGGGTTCGTCAGTCTGGAGGAGCTAAGGGAGAGGGTTGAGCTGCCATGTGGCAGTGAGTTCAGGTATCTGCAGGTTAGGGACTTTGCACAAAAGGTCTGGAAGGGCTCCCTAGGTTACCGAGATACACCCTGTTGGAGCGACTGCCGATTCCAGATGTGGAAGGGGAGGGAAAAATTGGGGATATATACTCAACTGGCTGGGAGAGCTGGGAGGTGAGCGGGTGGTGAAGATCAAGAGGAAATGGGAAGTGGAGTTGGGAGGGGAGATCAATTCGAGAGTATGGAGTGAGGCACTGCAAAGGGTAAACGGGATCTTCTCTTGTGCAACGATGAGTCTGGTACAGTTTAAGGTGGTGCACAGGGTGCAGATGACTCGGGCGAGAATGATTTGATTCTTTCCGGGGGTAGCAGATAAGTGAGAGAGGTGCGGGCGGGGTCCAGCGAATCACACGCACATGTTTTGGGGTTGTGAAAAATTGGGTATGTTCTGGGCAGGAGTGTTCGCAGTCTTAGCCAGGGTAGTGGAGGAGGTGGAGGGCCCGGACCCTTTGGTGGCAATATGTGGGGTTTCAGAGAAGCTGGAGCTCATGGAGAGGAGGAAGGCTGATGTCGTGACCTTCGCCTTTCTGATTGCACGGCAGCGAATTTTGTTGGAGTGGCGGTCGGCATCGCCACTGGGGTAGCGGCATGGTTGGGTGACCTGTACGACTTCCTGCAGTTAGAGAAGATAAAGGATTAGGTTAATGGGCTCAGCAAGGAAGTTTGAGAAAAGGTGGGGGTGTTTGTGACCGTGTTTGAGGAGCTGTTCGTCGCCGGGGGGGGGTGACAAAAGGGGAAAAATCTGTACATACTGTATAGTTGATTGTTGGGAAGTATGTTTCCCAGGGTGTCATTTGCTGTAACCTGCTTTGATACATGTTTGTAATAAAATAGGTGTCAAAAAAACAAGAGACAGAGCATGTGACCCATAAGTTTGACTTCAGCTTATTTCTATGATTCATAGCGGTGCACAAGAAATCAAAAACACATACGGCAAAGTTTACTGAAGAGTTTCCTTTCCTCCAACACTTTTCCTCATTATACCAGGATTTTTGCTTTGCTTATTCAAATGTACATTCTAATTCTCAGCTCACATTGGAATTTCCTTTACATGTGGACAAAAGCTGGCAGAAGAGTGTAAACGTTGTTGTACTACTTCCATTGGTGTTGTCTGCGTGGGTTTCCTCCAGGTGCTCCAGTTTCCTACCACAGTCCAAAGATGTGCAAGTTAGGTGGATTGGCCATGCTAAAATTGTCCCTTAGTGTCCAAGAAGATAGGTGGGGTTACTGGATTACAGAGATAGGATGGGGGCATGGCCTTAAGTAGGGTGCTCTTTCCAAGGGCCGGTGCAGAACTGATGGGCCAAATGCCTCCTTCTGCATTATAAATTCTATGATTCTATGTGGCCCAGTGGAAGTTGTATTCTCACCCGAGTCAGAGGTTTGTAGGTAGAGGGCTCACTCCAGCAATCTCAGTACAAAACTGAGATGAACACTTCAGTGTAGTACTGTTATATTGTATGGGGTGTCATCTTTCTGACAAGATGTTAAACCAAGGTCCATTCTGCTCTCTCGGGTGGATGTAAAAGACTCCAAGGCATTATTCAGAGAGGAGCTGTGGCGTTTTGCCGTGTACCCTAGCCAATATTTATCCCTAAATAAAGAGTTAAAACATACTCATTTACCTCAACAGTGCTTGAAGGACCTTGTTGTACACAAATTGGCTGCTACATTTCCTTTTTTTGCTACATTTCCTACTGACCAACAAGAGGATTTATTCAGACGTCTACTGCACAAAAAAGGCCCTTCCAGCCCATCGCGTCTGCACTGGCCAAAAACAACTACCTTACATTTCTAGTTCCATTTTCCAGCACTTGGCCCATAGCCTTGTATGGCTTGATGTAGCAAGTGCACATCTAAAATACTTTTTTAAATGTTATGAGGGTCTCTGCCCCACCACCCTTTCAGGCAGCGGGTCCCAGACTCCCACCACCGTCTGGGTGAAAAGGTTTTTCTCACATCCCCTCTAAATCTCCTACACACTACCTTAAATTTATTCCCCGGTTATTAATCTTCCTGTCTATCTATCTATTGGGCTGCACGGTGACACAGTGGTTAGTGCAGTTGCTTCATAGCTCCAGGGTCCCAGGTTCGATTCCCAGCTTGGGTCACTGTCTGTGCGGAGTCTGTACGTTCTCCCTGTGTCTGCGTAGGTTTCCTCCGGGTGCTCAGATTTCCTCCCAGTCTAAAGATGTGCAGTATGGATGGATTAGCCATGCTAAATTTCCCTGTGTCCAAAAAGGTTAAGTGGGGTTACTGGGCTAGGGTGGAGGCGTGGTCTTAAGTGGGATGCTCTTTCCAAGAGCCGGTGCAGACTCAATGGGCCAAATGGCCTCCTTCTGTCGTGTAAATTCTATGATTCTATCTATACCCCTCATAATTTTATAGATCTCAATCATGCACAGTCTTAGTCTCCTCCTCACTATTTACCACCCCACCAATTTTTGTATCATCAGCGTACTTACCGATCAGCACTCCCACATTAAGTCTAAATCATTTATATAAATCACAAACAGCAAGGGCCCCAACACTGATCCCAGTAGAACACCACTGGGCACGGGCTTGCAGTCAGAAAAATACCCCTCGACCATCGACCTCTGCTTCCGGCCACTCAGCCAATTCAGGATCCAAATTTGACAAATTTCCTTGGATCCCATGGGCTTTTACCTTCACAAGCAGTCTCTCTGTGGGACCTTATCAAAAGCCTTTCCACGTCCAAGTACACTATATCAAATGCATTGCCCTCAGCCTCACACCTGGTCACCTCTTCAAATCAAGTTGGTCAGGCATGACCTCCCCATAATAAAACCATGCTGACTGTTCTTGATTAAACCCTGCCTGTCCAAATGCAGATTAATTCTGTCTCTCAGAATTGCTTCCAATAATTTCCCCACCACTAAAGCCTGTAGTTTCCTTGTTTATTCCTTCCTCCCTTCTTGAATAATTGTACCACATTGGCTATCCTGGCTATCCTCCATCCTGCAGACCTGTTGCCCCACTCCTGTGGCCAGAGAGGAATTGCAAATTATTGCCAAATTATTTCCTCCCTTGCCTCACTGAACAGCCTGGGATACATTTCAACTGGCCCAGGAAATTTGTCTACTTTCAAATCTGCTAGACCACCCAGAAACTTTTCTCCATATATGTTAATTAATTTTAATCACAGTCCTTCTCTCTGATTTCTATACTCACACCATCCCTTTCACTGGTGAACACAAAGCATTTATTTTGAACCCTACCCATGTCCTCTAGCTTCACACACAAATTACCACTATGGTCTTTAATGGGCCCTACGCTTTCCCTAGTTATCCTTCACCCTTAATATACTTGTAAAACAACTTAGGACTTTCTTTTATTTTACCTGCCGGTATCCTTTCAGGTCCCCTCTTTTGCTCTTAATTTCCTTTTTTAGTTCCCTCTTGCACATTTTTTTCCCCCTCTCGGGCTGCTGTTTTGAGCCCTCAATTTCGGCCATAAGCCACCCTTTCTTTTTAATTCAATGCTATATGACCCTCGATATCAAGGGTTCACTGGATTTGTTGGTCTTACCCTTTTCGTTATTGGAAAGTGTTGGCCCTGCACTCTCCCCGACTGCCTTCTTAAATGTGTCATTTGTTCTGTCACAGATTTTACCCAGTGTCTGCTTCAGTCCACTCTGTTCAATCATATCTTATTAAAATCAGCCTTCCCCAATTCAGGCCTTTTCCTTCTCCATAATAATCACGAATCTAACAGGGTTAAGATCACGGTCTGCAAAATACTCCCCCACTGATATTCCAACCACTTGCCCGCCTCTGTTACCTAAAATTAAGTCCAGGACCTTGTAAAACAACTTAGGATTTTCTTTTATTTTACCTGCCGGTAGGACTCTCTTGTAGGACCCTCTATGTACTGGCAAAAGTAGTTCTCTTGGACATATTCCAAGAATTCCGCTCCCTCTTAACCTTTCACACTATGACTACTCCAGTTAATGTTGGGGAAGTTGAAATCACCCACTATCACTACACTATTACTTTTACACCTCTCTGAAATTTGCCTACATATTTGCTCTTCTATTTCTCTCAGACTGTTAAGAGGACTATAAAACATTCCCAACGTGATTGATCCTTTTTGGTTTCTAAGTTCTACCCATAAGACTTCAGTTGAAGAGCCTTCCAAGATGTTGTCCCTCCTTACAGTTGTAATCGATTCCCTGATCAAAACTGCGACACACCCTCCTCTTTTATTTCTTTCCCTGCCCTCACCTGAAGATCCTGTATCGGGAAACATTGAGCTGCCAATCCTGCCCCTCTCTCAACCATGTCTCAGTAACAGATGACATCATACCCCCATGTTTCAATTTGTGCCCTCAACTCATCTGCCTCCGTCGTCAGACTCCTTGCAATCAAATATAATCCAATTGTGCCAAACTCCCGTGTGATTTAACTGGTCTATAACTTCTATCCTTTCTGACTCACTTGCGGTCTCTTCTCATTTTGGCTGTGCATCTCCCCCTGCTAAACCTTCTCTCAGGAGCCCCGCCCCCGCCAAGTTAGTTGAAACCCTCCCTAGCAGCACTAGCAAACGTCCCTGCAAGGACGCTACCACCCTACCTCCTCCTCTAACCAAACCGCCCCCCCCCCCCCCCCCCCCCCAACGGTCGTTGGGAAGCGGGAGCAGGGGCCTGTCGTGAAGGTGAGTGAGTGCCTTTAAATTTGCTTACCTTTCAGCGGGAGCAGGGTTTGAGGGAATATCAGGTAAGCTCTTCCTTTCTTTTTATTTTTCTTGTTTTTTTTTAAAATCTAGAGGTGATGTCAGGGAAGGCAGTACAATGCTCCTCCTGCAGAATGTTTGAGGTGAGGGACACCGTCAGTGCCCCTGCTGATTTCATCTGTGGGAAGTGCACCCAACTCCAGCTCCTCAAAAACGGTGTTAGGGACCTGGAGCTTGAGCTGGATGAACTTCGGATCATTCGGGAGGCAGAGGGGGTCATAGATAGGAGCTTCAGGGAAGTAGTTACACCAAAGACTGGAGATAGATGGGTAACTGTAAGAGGGACTGGGAAGAAGCTGTCAGTGCAGGGACCCCCTGCAGTCGTTCCCCTGAGTAACAAGTGGGGGGGAAAGGAGTAGAACATTAGTAATTGGGGACTCAATAGTCAGGGGCACAGATAGGAGATTTTGTGGGAGCGAGAGAGACTCACGTTTGGTATGTTGCCTCCCAGGTGCAAGGGTACGTGATGTCTTGGATCGTGTTTTCCGGGTCCTTAAGGGGGAGGGGGACCAGCCCCAAGTCGTAGTCCACATTGGCACTAACGACATAGGTAGGAAAGGGGACAAGGATGTCAGGCAGGCCTTTAGGGAGCTAGGATGGAAGCTCAGAGCGAGAACAAACAGAGTTGTTATCTCTGGGTTGTTGCCCGTGCCACGTGATAGTGAGATGAGGAATAGGGAGAGAGAGCAATTAAACACGCGGCTACAGGGATGGTGCAGGCGGGAGGGATTCAGATTTCTGTATAACTGGGGCTCTTTCTGGGGAAGGTGGGACCTCTATAGACAGGATGGTCTACATCTGAACCCGAGGGGGCACCAATATCCTGGGGGGGAGATTTGTTAGTGCTCTTTGGGGGGGGTTTAAACTAATTCAGCAGGGGCATGGGAACCTGGATTGTAGTTTTGGGGTATGGGAGATTGAGAGTATAGAGGTCAGGAGCACAGATTTGACTTCGCAGGAGGGTGCCAGTGTTCAGGTAGGTGGTTTGAAGTGTGTCTACTTCAATGCCAGGAGTATACGAAATAAGGTAGGGGAACTGGCAGCATGGGTTGGTACCTGGGACTTCGATGTTGTGGCCATTTCAGAGACATGGATAGAGCAGGGACAGGAATGGTTGTTGCAGGTTCCGGGGTTCAGGTGTTTTAGTAAGCTCAGAGAAGGGGGCAAAAGAGGGGGAGGTGTGGCGCTGCTAGTCAAGGACAGTATTACGGTGGCGGAAAGGATGCTAGATGGGGACTCTTCTTCCGAGGTAGTATGGGCTGAGGTTAGAAACAGGAAAGGAGAGGTCACCCTGTTGGGAGTTTTCTATAGGCCACCTAATAGTTCTAGGGATGTAGAGGAAAGGATGGCGAAGATGATTCTGGAAAAGAGCGAAAGTAACAGGGTAGTTGTTATGGGAGACTAACTTTCCAAATATTGACTGGAAAAGATATAGTTCGAGTACATTAGATGGGTCGTTCTTTGTACAATGTGTGCAGGAGGGTTTCCTGACACAATATGTTGACAGGCCAACAAGAGGCGAGGCCACATTGGATTTGGTTTTGGGTAATGAACCAGGCCAGGTGTTAGATCTGGAGGTAGGTGAGCACTTTGGAAACAGTGACCACAATTCGGTGACCTTCACGTTAGTGATGGAAAGGGATAAGTATACCCCACAGGGCAAGAGTTATAGCTGGGGGAAAGGCAATTATGATGCCATTAGACATGACTTAGGATGTGTAGGTTGGAGAAGTAGGCTGCAAGGGTTGGGCACACTGGATATGTGGAGCTTGTTCAAGGAACAGCTATTGCATGTTCTTGATAAGTATGTACCAGTCAGGCAGGGAGGAAGGGGTCGAGCGAGGGAACCGTGGTTTACCAAAGAAGTTGAATCTCTTGTTAAGAGGAAGAAGGAGGCCTATGTGAAGATGAGGCGTGAAGTTTCAGTTGGGGCACTTGATAGATACAAGGAAGCGAGGAAGGATCTAAAGAGAGAGCTAAGACGAGCAAGGAGGGGACATGAGAAGTCTTTGGCAGGTAGGATCAAGGAAAACCCAAAAGCTTTCTGTAGGTATGTCAGGAATAAAAGAATGACTAGGGTAAGAGTAGGGCCAGTCAAGGACAGTGGTGGGAAGTTGTGTGTGGAGGCTGAGGAGATAAGCGAGATACTAAATGAATACTTTTCGTCAGTATTCACTCAGGAAAAAGATAATGTTGTGGAGGAGAATGCTGAGACCCAGGCTATTAGAATAGATGGCATTGAGGTGCGTAGGGAAGAAGTGTTGGCAATTCTGGACAAGGTGTAAATAGATAAGTCCCCAGGGCCTGATGGGATTTATCCTAGGATTCTCTGGGAAGCCAGGGAAGAGATTGCTGAGCCTTTGGCTTTGCTTTTTATGTCATCATTGGCTACAGGAATAGTGCCAGAGGACTGGAGGGTAGCAAATGTGGTCCCTTTGTTCAAGAAGGGGAGTAGAGATAACCCCGGTAACTATAGGCCGGTGAGCCTCACATCTGTTGTGGGTAAAGTCTTGGAGAGGATTATAAGAGATACGATTTATAATCATCTAGATAGGAATATGATTAAGGATAGTCAGCATGGTTTTGTGAAGGGTAGGTCATGCCTCACAAACCTTATCGAGTTCTTTGAGAAGGTGACTAAACAGGTAGACGAGGGTAGAGCAGTTGATGTGGTGTATATGGATTTCAGTAAAGCGTTTGATAAGGTTCCCCACGGTCGGCTATTGCAGAAAATACGGAGGCTGGGGATTGAGGGTGATTTAGAGATGTGGATCAGAAATTGGCTAGTTGAATGAAGACAGAGAGTGGTGGTTGATGGGAAATGTTCAGAATGGAGTTCAGTTACGAGTGGCGTACCACAAGGATCTGTTCTGGGGCCGTTGCTGTTTGTCATTTTTATAAATGACCTAGAGGAGGGCACAGAAGGTTGGGTGAGTAAATTTGCAGACGACACTAAAGTCGGTGGAGTTGTAGACAGTGTGGAAGGATGTTGCAGGTTACAGAGGGACATAGATAAGCTGCAGAGCTGGGCTGAGAGGTGGCAAATGGAGTTTAATGTAGAGAAGTGTGAGGTGATTCACTTTGGAAAGAATAACAGGAATGCAGAATATTTGGCTAATGGTAAAATTCTTAGCAGTGTGGATGAGCAGAGGGATCTCGGTGTCCATGTACATAGATCCCTGAAAGTTGCCACCCAGGTTGATAGGGTTGTGAAGAAGGCCTATGGTGTGTTGGCCTTTATTGGTAGAGGGATTGAGTTCCGGAGCCATGAGGTCATGTTGCAGCTGTACAAAACTCTGATACGGCCGCATTTGGAGTATTGCGTACAGTTCTGGTCGCCTCATTATAGGAAGGACGTGGAAGCTTTGGAACGGGTGCAGAGGAGATTTACCAGGATGTTGCCTGGTATGGAGGGAAAATCTTATGAGGAAAGGCTGATGGACTGGAGGTTGTTTTCGTTAGAGAGAAGAAGGTTAAGAGGTGACTTAACAGAGGCATACAAAATGATCAGAGGGTTAGATAGGGTGGACAGTGAATGCCTTCTCCCGCGGATGGAGGTGGCTAGCACGAGGGGACATAGCCTTAAATCGAGGGGTAATAGATATAGGACAGACGTCAGAGGTAGGTTTTTTACGCAAAGAGTGGGGAGGCCGTGGAATGCCCTACCTGCAACAGTAGTGAACTCGCCAACATTGAGGGCATTTAAAAGTTTATTGGATAAGCATATGGATGATAATGGCATAGTGTAGGTTAGATGGCCTTTAGTTTTTGACTTCCCATGTCGGTGCAACACCGTGGGCCGAAGGGCCTGTACTGTGCTGTATCGTTCTATGTTCTATGATGGGACCCCTCGCCCCGCAGCCCGAGACATGGAGCACCGGTCCGGGGATGACACTGACTTTCTGTCACAGCTGTCTCCAACACCTTCCACCATCCTGGAGACACTCACCTCGGTTAGGCGCTTTAGTGAAGAGGCTCATGGGCACTCTGGTGTGCACCATACATGTGAGTGGTACAACGGGTGGAGGTAGGAACCCCCAAGAGTTGGAAGACTGCCTGATCCCAGGGACGAGCTGTCATCCAGACGGATTTCGGTCTTCTGGAAAGGGCGGTCCCATTGATAGTGGAGATGCAGTCGCAGAGCCAGGGACATGCAAGAGGGGATGTCGGGAACCATCCAGCGCCTGCAGGTGCAGGAGGTGGTGCCGACCATGCGTGCCATTCAGGCCAACACTGCACAGGTGGGATCTGCAGTGGAGGCCTTGAGAGCAAAGGTTTTGGCCATGGGTCAGGATGTCCAAGACATGAGGCCTTGGGCCCTATCACAGGCAGCCATATCATAAGGCAGCACGGTAGCATGGTGGTTAGCATAAATGCTTCACAGCTCCAGGGTCCCAGGTTCGGTTCCTGGCTGGGTCACTGTCTGTGCGGAGTCTGCACGTCCTCCCCGTGTGTGCGTGGGTTTCCTCCCACAGTCCAAAGATGTGCGGGTTAGGTGGATTGGCCATGCTAAATTGCCCGTAGTGTCCTGAAAAGTATGGTTGGGGGGGGGGGGGGGGGGGGGGGGGGGGGGCGGGGGGGGTGTGAGTTGGGGTGGGGGGGGGGTGGGGGGGGGGGGGGGGGGGGGGGGGGGGGGGGGGGTTGGGTGGGTTTGTGGTTACGGGTATAAATAGCGTGGATTGAGTAGGGGGATCATTGTTCGCACACACATCAAGGTCCGAAGGACTGTTTGTGCTGTACTGTTCTATTTTTCTATGTTCTAAGTCCCATTTTGCTTCAGTGCACCCGTCCATTTGTACAGGATCTCATGACCCAGAAATTTCTAAAACACTCGACCTCCTCTACCATCTGTCCTCCACGGTATGCAACGAGACTAAGCTCCCTATTTCTATACTCCCTAGCACTTTGCACCATAAAGAATCCAGAAGATTACTAACCCTTCTGGTCCCTATTTTCTAATCACTTCCTAGCTCCTAATTCTGCTTCCTGACCTCACCACCTTTTTTCTGTCTAGTAATTGTTATACCGAATGTGCCACGATATCTGTTTTCCCCCTCCCCCTTCAGTATGTCCTGCAGCCATTCAGTGTCGTCCCTGACCCTGGCATCACGGCGGCTATATATGTATCCTGGAGTACCTTTTGCAGCCACAGAAACGCCATGTCTGTTCCCCTTACAATTGAATCTCCTGCCACTATAGCCCTGCCGTTCTTCCTCCTCCCCCTTTTGTGCAGCAGGCGCACCCATGGGTTACTTCAAAACTAACCCATGGGTTATCAAAAACATGCTTTGACATTCCCGAGGCAATGAAAGAACCACATAAATGCAGGTCTTTCCATTTGTCACAACGCATTCCTGAACTGGTTTTCAACTTTACTTTCCCCTGCAAATCTGAAAAAATCTGCTATTTATTTGTCTTGTACACTATTCCAATGGTCAATTCAAACATCGAGAACAATACCTCATCTTTGAGGTCTCCTGCACCCCCTAGTCTGTATATTGACTTCAGTACTCAAACTACACCTGCATCTTTATTTTTTAATTCAATTTTACACCCGACCACAATACTTTGAACCTCTACCAATTTTCACTTCGCTGGCTTAACTTTCCATCCAATACAACTCAATGATCAAGTCAGGATTAAGTTTTTCTTTAAATATACCCTCCCCTTCTTCAGATTGTATTAATATGCCAGTCTACATTGAACCTTTCAGTTTTGAAGAATTTATCCTCAAATATTGTTTCTTTGCAGATGCTGACTGACCTGCTGAATTTTCCTTTTGCACTTTCCAAGGATGTGCAGAGGGTATGCAGAGAGAGTTAGAATCCATACTCAACCATTTTCCTTCCTTTCTTAATTCTGGAGACATAAAGCTAGAATTCTGCCAGTCAACGAATAATAATCGAATGTCAGCACCCAAATGCAGAAATACACCAATGCAAACAAACTGGTTATATGAAAGCAATTGACGAACGCACCGTTTCAGAAAGCATGTGCAAAGCAAATTTTAAAACCAAAGTGACAAACGCTGCTAATGGCCAACAAACTTCTTGTAAGCAGTTTTTTTTTTTAAATCCAAGAACGAAAATTAAATGGAACAGTTAAAACCAAGCTTTACATGTCATTGAAAGTATCAGGGTAGACCTCTGGTGGTGGCCATGGAGTGAGAGGTCACTTATTTGATAGCTCCCGCTCGTGGTGGGCTTTTGGGACCTTTTCCCCGACGTATGGGGGATTTGAGTGGTTAAACTGGAGGCTGGTGAAGAAGGGAAGAAGAATTCTCAACCAATTTATGGAGTCGTGGACCAGAAGTGGCAAAGAAGAGATTGTTTGACAAAGAAGGGAGTGGAGTCAGCGGCACAGGAAAACATGGCGGAGGCTCAGGGACTGAGATTGCTGGCCCAGTGGTCAATGGAGCAGCTGGTGAACTTCCTCCAGGAGAGCTTTGCCAAGCAAAAGCAGGAGTACCTGGACCCAATTAAGACTGGGATTGAGGGGGTGGAGCAAAGATTGGAAGCCCAGAGACAGGCGATCAAGAAAGTGGAAGAGGCGGTGGCTGAGCACGAAGACCAGCTAACTGCGATGGAGGCGGAGATGGGGCTGATGAGGGACCACCAGAAAAGGCTGCAAGAAAAGGTGGAGGATTTGAAGAACAGGTCGAACCTGAGGATTGTTGGTCTTCCGGAGGGTATTGAAGGATCGGACGCAGGGGCGTACATGGCGCGTATGCTCGAGAAACTGATGGTAGGTGTTTACACTCAGCCCTTGGAGATGGACAGGGCACATAGAGCACTTGCGAGGAAGCCGCGGATGAATGAGCCACCGAGGGCGATGGTGGTGCGATTGTACCGATTCCTGGACAAGGAGCAGATCTTGAGATGGGCCAGTCAGACGAGGAGCTGCAAATGGGAAGACAACGAGCTGTCCATTTACCAGGACTTGGGTGCGGAACTGGCTAAGAGAAGGGCGAGCTTCAACAAAGTAAAATTGGCCCTCTTTAAGGGGGTGATGAACTTTGTAAAAGACAGGGGACTGGCAGGAGATGGAGGACATTGAACTTGGGGATGGGTAATTCTGTACTTGTGCTGCTCATTTCTTTTCTTTTTGGGTTTTGTATGTATTGGTTTTTGTACCATGTTTTGGGCCATTGCTCAGTGTTGTATGTGGGTTAACTTTGTTCTAATTGGGGGGTGGTGGGTGGAATTTTCTTGTGTGTTTGTTGGGGATTGTAATTTGCATTTTTATGTTTGAGCGAGGGGTGTGGGGGGAGATCAGTGGGGGGGGGGGGGGGTAGAATGTTTGGCGCCATGGGCATGGGCTACCGGGCTAGCTCACAGAAGCGCAGGGTGGGGGGCGAGCAGGTGACTTGTTTGTTATGGAGGGTTGGGAATGTTGTTTTGTTTAGGAGGGGTGGGAAATGGGGGGGGGGGGGGGGGGAGAAACTGTTCTGCTGACAGGGGAGGGACTGGCACTTGGAAACAAATGGGAGGTCGATGACGGTGGACACAGAGGGCGGGCCTGAGGAGGCGCGGATGTGGGCTCCGGAGGCTGGCCTAACAAGGGCGAGGGTGATTTATGATTTTTGGGGGGGGGGGGACACGGCGGAACCAGGCTGATCACATGGAACGTGAGAGCTGAATGGGTCGGTCAAGAGGGCTCGTGTGTTCGCGCATCTGAAGAGGCTGAAGGCGGACGTGACAATGTTACAAGAGACCACCTGAGGGTGGTGGATCAGACTAGGCTGAGGAAGGGGTTTGGGTAGCTATTTCATTCAGGGCTAGATTCTAAACCTAGGGGGTTGCCAATTTTGATTAATAAGCAGGTTTTATTTGAGCTAGGGAGCATACTGGCGGATTCGGGGGTAGGTATTTTACGGTAAGTTGGAGAGGATGCCTGTGGTCTCAGTAAATATTTACGTAGCAAACTGGGATGACGCAGAGTTTATGAGGTGGGTGTTGGGGAAGATCCCGGACATGAACTCGAATAGGTTGATCATGAGAGGGGACTTTACGGTCATTGAACCGAGATTGGATTGGCCGAGTTCAAGGACAGGGAGGATGCCAGCCACGGCGAAGGAGCTAAAAAGGTTTATGAAATAGACAGGGGGATAGGGGGTAGATCCGTGGAGGTTTGGACAGCCAAGAGCGAAGGAGTTTTCTTTTTTCTCCCAGGTTCACAAAGTGTACTCCTGGATTGATTTTTTTTTGTTTTGAACAAGGCTTGCTGGCGAAGGTGGTGGAGGCAGAGTATTTGGCGACTGTTGTGTCAGATCATGCCCCACACTGGGTGGACTTACGAGTGAGCAAGGGGGGGGGGGGGGGGTTAGCACCCACAATGTTGACTGGATCTAGGAATGTTAACAGATGAGGAAGTGTGCGGACGGGTGGGGGAGGCCATCCAGAATTATTTGGAGATAAATGATACGGGGGAAGTTTCGGCAGCAACGGTGTGGAAAGTGCTGAAGGCGGTGGTTGGGGGGGGCAGCTAATTTCGATATGGGCTTATAGGAGAAGGTGGAACGGGCAGGGACAGATAGGTTGGTTAGGGAGATACTCCAGGTGGATAGAGGTATTCTGAAGCCCCGGAGGTGGGGTTGTTGAAGGAGCAGCAGAAGCTGCAGATGGGGTTTGGGCTGTTATCTACAGGGAAGGCGGTGGGGCAGTTGAGGAAGGCGAGCGGGGAGATATAAGAGTATGGTGAGAAGGCCAGTAGGATGCTAGCACACCAGCTAAGGAAAAGGCAGCCGGCCAGGGAGATAGGAAGAGTGAAGGACAGAGGAGGAAACACAGTACTGGACCCAGCAGGAGTGAACGTGGTGTTTAAGGAGGTTTACAGTCAGTTGTTTGAGTTGGAGCCCCCAGCTGGGGTAGAGGGGATGAGGCAATTCTTGGAAAGGTTGAAGTTTCCGAAGGTGGAGGAAGGATTGGTGGAGGGGCTGGGAGCCCCGTTCGGGATTGAGGCATTACTAGAGAGATTGGAGGCCATGCAGTCGGGCAAGGCAGCTACCCAGTGGAATTTTACAAGAAGTTCTCTGGGATACTGGACCTGCTGCTGGCGAGGGCATTTAATGAGGCATGGGAGCAGGGTGTTCTTCCCCCAACAATGTTACAGGCCTCGATTTCATTGATCCTGAAGCAGGAGAAGGACCCAGAGCAATGTGGGTCATTCAGGCCAATCTCCCTATTGTTGATGCCAAATTGCTGTCCAAAATCCTGGCCTCGAGGATAGAGGACTGTGTTACGGAGATGATAAGTGAAGACCAGGGTTTAAGCGTAGGCAGTTAACGGCCAATGTTAGAAGGCTCCTGAATGTGATCATGATGCCCTCCGAGGGGAGGGAGGCAGAGGTGGTGTTCGCTATGGACGCGGGGAAGGTCTTCTACCGGGTGGAATGGAAATATCTGTGGGAGATCCTGGTACGGTTCTGGTCTGGGCAGGGCTTCATTGACTCGGTTCGGTTGCTGTACCAGGCATCGGTGGTCAGCGTTCGGACGAACCGGGTGAGCTCGGACTATTTTAGATTGCAGCGGGGGACGAGGCAAGGATGTCCCCTCTCCCCATTTGTTGCGCGCCTTGGTTATCAAGATAAAAATAAAAGATAGAGCCATTGGCGATGGCGCTGAGAGCATCAAAGGACAGGAAGGGGCCAGTCCGGGGGGCGGGGGCACACATAGGTCTCGCTATATGCAGATGACCTACTCCTATATATTTCCGACCCGTTAGAGGAAATGGGGGAGATTATGCGGATCTTAGGGGAATTTGGCCGGTTCTCGGGGTACAAATGAATATGAGTAAAAGTGAGGTTTGTGTGATCCGAGCGAGGGGGCAGAAGAGGAGACTGGAGGAGTTGTCATTTAAGGTGGTGGGAGGTAGTTTTCGTTACCTGGGTATTCAGGTGGCAAGGAGATGGGAGCAGCTACTCAAATTAAATCTGGGCCGATTTGTGGAAGAAATGAAGGAGGACTTCCGGAGGTGGGACATGCTCCCGTTGCCACTGGCGGGGACGGTACAGACCGTAAAGATGACGGTTCTCACAAGATTTTTGTTTGTTTTTCAGTGTCTCCCTATTTTTATTCCAAACGCCTTTTTAAGCGGGTGAACAGGGTGATATCTAGGTTTGTGAGTGGGTAAAACACCACAAGTAAAGAAAGTGTTGCTGGAGCAGAGCCGAGGGGAGGGCTGGCATTGCCAAACTTTTGGAACTCCTACTGGGCAGCAAATATAGCCATGATTAGCCATGGTAATTGGGGAGGGGGCGGTGTGGGAGCAGGTGGAGGCAGCATCAGGTAAGGGCACACATTTTGGGGCATTGGTGACAGCACCTCTGCCGTTCTCGCCGGCCCGGTACTCCACAAGCCCAGTGGTAGCGCTGAGAGTTTGGGGGCAATGGCGGAAGCATATGGGAGTAGAGAGAGCGTCGGTGTGGGCTCCAATCTGTGGTAATCACCGGTTTGTGCCAGGGAAGATGAATGGGGGTTTCAGAGGTGACAGAGAGCAGGTATTGAGGCTTGGGGATCTGTTTATTGATGGGAGCTTTCCGATCTGGAGGATCTAGAAGTGAAGTTTGAATTGCCGGGAGGGAATGGGTTCCGATATCTCCAGGTAAGGGATGAGTGAAGGCAGGTTTTTACCTTTCCGCTCCTTCCGCCACAGGGGATACAGGACAAGGTAGTTTCTAGAAAGGGGGAGGGGAAGGTATCAGAAATTTACAAAGAACTTAAGGAGTGGGAGGAAACCCAGATAGGGGAGATAAAACGTAAATTGGAAGATGAGTTGGGAAAGGAGTTCAGAGGCGGGTCTGTGGGAAGATGCCCCGAGCAAAGTCAATATGTCCTCATCATGTGCCAGGCTCAGTCAGACACAATTCAAGGTGGTTCATCAGGCACACATGATGGTGGCCCGGATGAGCAGGTTTTTAGGGGGCGAGAGGCGCTGATGTTTTGGCCTTTGCCTCCTTGATAGCCCCGGAGACAGATCTTACTAACGTGGAGGGTCTCGAAGCCCCTGAAAACAGGGATATGGGTTAGTGACATGGCTAGGTTTCTCAGGCTTGAGAAAATCAAGTTCGCTGAGAGGTTCATCATTGGGGTTCATTCAGAGGTGGCAGCCGTTTATCGACTTCTTCAGAGATAATTGAACCGTCAACAGATTTTTTTTTTTTAAAGGGGGGGGAGGGGGGGGGGCAGTTAGACTATGTCGGTCTAGCTTAGGCGAGAACTGTGGGAGGTGGAGGGGTGTGCTACGCCTTGAGCTATGTTTATATCTGTACTTGTGTCTTTTGTTATTATAAAACCCTAAATGCCTTAATAAAATGATTTTTTTTTAAAAACATCATGGTAAACTGCTGGCCAAACCAGGTCAGTTTCCTCAAACATCTTTTATCCTAACAAACAAGCTGCAGTTTATCATAAAGTATACATTTTGAATGGTCGAGATTTGCAGAAGAAGCATTTAGAACATAGAACAGTACAGCACAGATCAGGCCCTTCGGCCCTCAATGTTGTGCCGAGCCATGATCACCCTACTCAAACCCACGTATCCACCCTATACCGTAACCCAACAACCCCCCCCCCCCCCCCTAACCTTACTTTTATTAGGACACTACAGGCAATTTAGCATGGCCAATCCACCTAACACGCACATCTTTGGACTGTGGGAGGAAACCGGAGCACCCGGAGGAAACCCACGCACACAGGGGGAGGACGTGCAGACTCCACACAGACAGTGACCCAGCCGGGAATCGAACCTGGGACCCTGGAGCTGTGAAGCATTTATGCAAACCACCATGCTACCCTGCTGCCTCAAGTATTTAATTATTAATTCATAAATACTTTTTTGACTTTGAGAGAAGGTCTTAATATTGCACATTGGGTCATTTGCTTTTCACCAGTGGTCAGTTTTGTAACTTACACTATTTAGTGTTCCCACCCAGTATGTTGTTCCACAAGCAAATTAAAATAATTCATTTTTAGTTCTGGTTCTGCAAACTTTTCTCAGAGGTGTAATGTAGTCAAGCACAATCTAAATCTTGATCAAGAATAGAATTCCAATCGAACAAACCATTCTCTATACACAGCCACAATGGCATTACAAAGAATTCTCCACTTCAGACAGAAACAGCTCTTCCATAATCTTGATCTAAGCAGTAACATGCAGTTTTGTTACTCAGCACAATGTTAATCATAGTTTGTCTACTTTCAGCAAACACACATTGTATATAAAAGTTTTATTTTTGAATGTCTGGAACTGTGATAATTTAATACAGTTGTTTTAATCAGTCCAGAGAGATCCTGGATAAACTGGTTACATTTTTGCCAAAATTCCCTGCATTAACAACTTTTAGGATACAACATGCAATAATTCCACTTACGCCTCACATTCTCAATTAATTTGGTGGTCGGTGCCAGGGTGTGTCCTGGTTAAATTATTTATATGCCAACACATGCATCAATAAATTTAATAAACAATTGTTAACATGGTTCTCTCACTAGATTCTGTCTCTGAAAGCAAAAGAAACCCACAATGAACTCAAGAAGACTACCTTTGTGGCCTGTACAAATGCAAATAAATGTATGCTGCACTAAGCAAAAAATAAGCCTCGGTAGTTTTCACTCAAAACCGTCCTTCCCTGTCTCTGAAAGCTGAGCATTACTTATTAATTCCAAATTTTCAAAATAAGAACATAAATCACAAAAGAAGAAAATATGGCCCATTATGCCTACTCCTAGAGTACAATTGCCCTTTCAGAGTTCCTACCCTACCAAAATTGAATCTCCTTGAGTGCAACACCACAATGTTTCTCCAACAAAAATAATGAAATAACCCCCCAGAATATCTGAGCAACCATAAAAACTAGAGTGAAATAAAGTATGGGAGGAAAACAGTGAACAGAAGCAGAGCATAATGCAACATTGCAATACAGTCAGTAAATAGTGCAATGCATTCTAACAAACACTTGCTATTATAAACATATGATGTGCATCAACCCATTTATTACACTAAGGCAACTCTGCAATTATCAACAATTTTTAAGTTAAAATAATTCAATTCTTTCTCCTGGAATAATGTTCCACATTTCGCCCATCCGTTTTTAAAATTCAGCTGAAAAGTGGAGGTGTGCTTTCCTTTCGAACCACTATGCTGTGAGGATATTTCCACACTGTCTTGTCGTTCAATAGTAATTTCTAGAATTTTGACTTGCCGATGGTGAAATCTGTTCAAAGCAACATGGCATTTGACCTGGAGGGGAACTAAAGATGATACTGTTCCAATGCACCTGCTGCCTTTTTCCTTTCAAGTGGTGGAGGTCAGTGGTTTTGGAGTCACTGTCAAAAATGCCTTGGTGAGTTGCTTCAGTGTATCATGAAAATGCACACACTACAGCATCAGAGAGCACCAGTGTTGACGGGTGTGAATTTTAAGTTTGTTGATATGATGCTAATCAAGTGGACAGCTTTGATCTGGATGATTTTGAGCTTTTAAAATATTATTGCATCTCTAGGCTTGTGGAGATTATTCTATTGCACTCCTAACCAGTGCATTGTAGGAGATGGAATGGCTTTGGTGGACATGAAATGATCCACTTGTCACAGAATACCCAGACTCTGTGGGAGTGGGTACAGGAGGCTGGGGATAATGAGAAAATAATTCCCGCTGATAGTTCCTTAGTCTTCTGCTCTATGTTATAACATGTTTATACACTAATTTGGATGCTAGTGATTCTTTTCTTTTTCTTCAATCAAAAACACTTCACAATTTAAGAACTCTGGCTGGATCCACACAACTCTTCAAACTCCACTGAATTAACTTTTACAACAGCTGATTTGGAAGAATGCAAGTTTCATTTAAATTTGAAAACAATACACTGCCGATTGGTCAGCAAATAGGGCAAGGGAAAACAGGTATTCCTGTCAGGGTGGAGTAGCAGAAGGAGTTGGGGAAGGATTGCAGAATTAGGATGACCAAGATATGATAGTGGTATCTTGAAGGGGAAAAAAACTCAGTCACAGATGGCATTGAATTTATGAGGACACTTGAATCTGGGCAGAAGTTCAGCAACAAAGTGTACAAGTGAACAAATAGCAGATGAAGTTTAGATTAGCAAAGGTCTGCAGTTAGGGAAAAAAATGTGTGACTTAATATGAAGTGTTAAAATAATAAAGGCTTAATTTTGGAAGAAATCGAAAAAAACTTACCCTGGCATTCACCATGCCCAATCACTGCAAAGCAGTAGTCAATACATCAGATAGAATGCTGAACTGGACAGCATTTAATCTCATCCATCGTCTCATGTTGAAGATTACAACCTTCAGCAGGTAACGGCCAGATAGCACTCCCTTCCAAATCTTTCTTCTCCTTCACTCCCACCTCCTGGCCCAGCCATTCTTCTAATCATACCTCATGTCGTGTATTCACAGCACCGTGGATCTTCCCCTCTCTGATCTTGAATTCTATGTCCTTAGTTAAGGATTCATCTCCATCCCCATATGCCCTTCGTCAATAAACTGAAAAATCCCATTGCCTTTACGCTCTCCTGCAGTGGGATCTTTTAACCATCTTCAGTATTCCCCCTCCACCAGGACTCTTCCCTCTGGCCTCTATAGAACCATCAAAATAACATTGGATGTTTCACCTTCTTTGCTCCCCTCACACACCAAGCTGTCTAAACCTCTGCACTCATTCTCTAGGTCCACGCCCAACATAGGTCATCAAAACAGCTGACAAGGGCAGTGCTGTTGTTCGGTGAACCAGGACGTCACCTCTATGACATTTCCTCCTACCTCTGTTCTTTTCCCCCCACAGACCATGATTCCACCACCAAGTACCAACCCATCATCTCCAGGACAGTCAATGACCTCATCACTCCTGGAGATCTTCCCTCCAAGGCCACCAAAATCATAGATGCCCCATCCCAGTTAGTCCACTTCTAACTCTTTCCCAAGATCCACATACCGGACTCCCCTGTTCCTGCCCCACTGGACTGATCTCAGCCATATTACTTTTCCTCCCTTATCAAGTCTCATTCCACATACATTTGCAGATCGTCTGAAGCATTTCATTAATTTTAATAACGTCTCGTTTCCTGGGCCCTAACCATTCCCTTTTCACCATGGACGTCTAATCTCTCAAACACCTCTATCCCCCATCAGGGTGATCAGAAGACTCAGTTTCTTCCTCTAAGCCAGTCCCGATCCTCCCCACACACACACACACACACACACACACACGTCAGCCTGGCTGAACTTAATCTCACATTAAACAACTTCTCTTCTATCTCCATTCTTTTTGACCACTTTTTTTTAAAAAATTTTTATAAATGATGTTGAGTATCTGCATGGGTCCTCGCTATGCCTGCTTTTTATGGGTTATGTGGAACATTTCTTGTTCTAGTTCTACTGAGTTCCCCACCCTCACCTCTTTTCTCACCAAACAACAGCATCAGAGTCCTTTCTTGCTCCATCCCCCCCAAACTAGAAAATATCTTGGCTTTGCATCCAGATTTTACACTTCTCTCAACTTCACAGTCCAACTCTTCCTTTCCTCAACTTCTCTCTTCCATTTTTGGGGATGGCCGTCAACGAATATTCATGACAAGTCTACTGACTCCCGCAGCTACCGTGACTACACTTCCTCACATTCCACTTAGTGTAAATATTCCATTCCATTCGCCTCGTTTTGCCACAACCAAAACATCTTAGGGCAGCGCGATAGCATTGTGGTTAGCACAATTGCTTCACAGATCCAGGGTCCCAGGTTCGATTCCCAGCTTGGGTCACTGTCTGTGCGGAGTCTGCACATTCTCCCCGTGCGTGCGTGGGTTTCCTCCGGGTGCTCCGGTTTCCTCCCACAGTCCAAAGATGTGCAAGTTAGGTGGATTGGCCATGATCAATTGCCCTTAGTGTCCAAAATTGCCCTTAGAGTTGGGTGGGGTTACTGGGTTATGGAGATAGGGTGGAGGTGTGGGTAGGCTGCTCTTCCCAAAAGCCAGTGGAGACTCGACGGGCCAAATGGCCTCCTTCTGCACTGTAAATTCTATGATCTATTCTGATGATGCAACCTTCTCTTTAGCCTTGCACCACCAAATCTGTTGTCATTTAATCTCTCCAGTCTTCCACCCTATCAGTGGCTTCCTTTTTATTCCTTTTCTCATTCACTATAAAACATATTACATTTCTACCTTTCCCCGGTTCTGTTTAAAGATCATCAATCCAAACATTAGCTATTCCCCTCTCCACAGATATAGGATGACCTGCAAAGTATTACAAATATTTTGTTTATATTTCAGTGTTTAACTAAGTATGGGTGGCACAATATCACAGTGGCTAGCACTGTTGTTTCACAGCACCCAGGGTCCCAGGTTCGATTCCCAGCTTGGGTCACTGTCTGTGCAGAGTCTGCACATTCTCCCAGTGTCTGCGTGGGTTTCCTCCCACAAGTCCTGAAAGACGTGCTGTTGGGTGAATTGGGCATTCTGAATTCTCCCTCAGAATAGGTGGCGGAGTGTGGCGACTAGGGGATTTGCACAGGAACTTCATTGCAGTGTTAATGTAAGCCTACATGTGACAATAGTAAAGATTATTATTGTAGCTCCAAGTTAATTTGTCAAGCATACTTGTCTTATCGTCTCAGCAAAGTGTAATACCAGCCCTTCTGATAAGTCTTCCTTTTTCCTCCATCGAAGAACTCCCCCTCCCTAACCTGACTGGACATGACAGTGTGCAATCCATTTCCCACACTTCTGCTCTTGCTCTGGGAGGGATCCTCCTCCCTCCCAGAGAAACAATAGCCTTTGCCTTGTCCTCATTATCCACTCCACTAGCCTCCGTATTAAAATGATCGCCCTTTGACATTTCTGCAGCCTCTTCACTTTTCTTCCCTTTTCAGCATTACTCAGAATCAGAGGCGGCCATTTGGCTCTTTGAGCCTCCTCCGCCATTCATTATGATCATCGCTGATCATCAAGTAACTAATGGCATTCTGGGAAAACCGGTCAACTTTTGGGTCAATGTAAGAAAAGCCGAGCTCACATAACCTAAAGCCTGAATAAGATCAGGAAAGGTCAAGTTGTTCCAAAAACTGCCTGGCTCTGTAAACTCAGATTAAACTAACGCGTCATAACCCAAAGCAGTCTAAATACGACAAGATAGGCCAGAACTAGTCTCTTACGATACTTAAACAAGTCTGCTCCATTTCTTAAACATGCGATCAAAAGACAAGATAATGATATGAGACCCCGAGTCCTGAAAGGTCAGCAAGGTGACGCCAGTTTTATGATATTGCTTATGTTTTTACTTCTGATCGAATTCCTGACCAAGCTGCATTCACATAATCTTGATTCATATAATGTATAAATATTGTCCTTTTTCTCTGTAACAGCGCAGACTTGGGAAGGACCCAGCAGTTTGTATTTGACTGCTCTCCGACTCCCAAGTTTCAGCCATTTCTGCATGCAGTTGTAATTCGCAAATAAAGCTTTGTTTTGTTTTCTTAACGAGCGTTGTTGAATCTTTCTATCACAGTCCAGAAGCGGGAAAAATATTGACTACGACAAGGAGGCCATTTGGCCCATCGAGTCTGCACTGACCCACTTAAGCCCTCATGTCCACCCTATCCCCGTAACCCAATAACCCCTCCTAACCTTTTTGGTCACTAAGGGCAATCTGGGAAGGTGAGTGAATTGATTTCAACTGGCAGTTTCAGTGCGTGGGAGGAGCTGAAAGATTCCCTACTTTTAAAAAAACTTAACCTGCAGTTTTGCAGTGAGTGGGAGGAGCCGAATTGCGCTCTGGGAAGGTGAGTGAATTGATATATTTGGGCAGCGGCTAAACCCGAGACACTACACGTGTAGTGTCTCCCACCCGCCCTCCTCCTCTAACCAAAAATAAAGACTGTTGAAAAGGAGCAGCGGACATCAGATTCTCGGCGGGAGCAGTGGTGAGGGGTCTTTGTGAAGGTAAGTTTACCTCTTTAAAACCTTAAAAACTTACCTGGAAGAGCGACATCACGGCAAAGCAGAGATCTGATTGACTGGTAAGGAAAGTTCTCCAATTAGCAGCAGCTGGGAGAAATGTAACTCTTCGTGTGTTGGTAAGTATTGTGATTGGTAAGTAAAATCTTTGTTCCTTTCACTTATTAATTATTTGATAGTATAGTTTGTAGTCAGTTAAGGTAAAGGCTAAAAATGGCAGGAGATCCCAGACCCGTTTTATGCTCCTCATGCTCAATGTGGGAGTTTAGTGACGCAGCCGATGTCCCTGACTCCTTCATGTGCGCAAAGTGTGTCCAGCTGCAGCGCCTGTTAGACCGCATGATGGCTCTGGAGCTGCGGGTAGACTCACTTTGGAGCATCCGCGATGCTGAGGAGGTCGTGGATGGCACGTTCAGTGAGTTGGTCACACCGCAGGTTAGGATTGGTGAGGGAGACAGGGAATGGGTGACCAAAAGGCAGAGAAAGAGCAAGAAGGCAGTGCAGGTGTCCCCTGCGGTCATCTCCCTCCAAAACAGGTATACCGTTTTGGATACTGTTGGGGGAGATGACTCACCAGCGGAAGGCAGTAGTAGCCAGGCTCATGGCACCGTGGCTGGCTCTGCTGCACAGAAGGGCGGAAAAAAGACTGGCAGGGCTATAGTCATAGGGGATTCAATTGTAAGGGGAGTAGACAGGCGTTTCTGTGGTCGAAAACGAGACTCCCGAATGGTATGTTGCCTCCCGGGTGCTCGGGTCAGGGATGTCTCCGATTGGCTGCAGGACATACTAAAGGGGGGAGGGTGAACAGCCAGTTGTCGTGGTGCATATAGGCACCAACGATATAGGTAAAAAAAAGGATGAGGTCCTACAATCAGAATTTAGGGAGTTAGGAGATAAGTTAAAAAGTAGGACCTCAAAAGGTAGTAATCTCAGGATTGCTACCAGTGCCACGGGACAGTCAGAGTAGAAATTCAAGAATAGTCAGTATGAATACGTGGCTTGAGAGATGGTGCAGGAGGGAAGGGTTCAGATTTTTGGGACATTGGAACAGATTCTGGGGGCGGTGGGACCATTACAAACCGGATGGTCTACACCTGGGCAGGACTGGAACCAATGTCCTAGGGGGTGCTTTTGCTAACACTGTTGGGGAGGTTTTAAACTAATGTGGCAGGGGGATGGGAACCAGATTAGGAAGTTAGGAGGTCAGTAAAGAAGCAGCAACTAAAGCCGGTAAGGTACGAGATAATAAACTCCATGTGACTAAGGGGCAGAGTCGACAGGGAAGAGGTGATGAACGCAAAGGGACAGGTGGTCTGTCGTGCATTTGTTTTAATGCGAGAAGTGTAGCAGGTAAGGCAGATGAATTTAGGGCTTGGATCGGTACCTGGGAATATGATGTTATTGGTATTACTGAGACTTGGTTGAGGGAAGGGCAGGACTGGCAACTGAATATCCCAGGGTATAGATGCTTCAGGAGGGATAGAGAGGGAGGTAGAAGGGGTGGAGGAGTTGCATTACTCATCAGAGATGATATCACAGCTGTGATTAAGAAGGGCACGATAGAGGATTTGAGCACTGAGGCAATATGGGTGGAGCTAAGAAATAGGAAGGGTGCAGTAACATTGTTGGGACTTCACTACAGGCCTCCCAAAAGTGAGCATGAAGTAGAGGTATAAATATGCAGACAGATTATAGAAAAATGTAGGAGCAATAGGGTGGTTGCGATGGGAGATTTTAACTTCCCCAACATTGAATGGGATTCGTGTAGTGTTGGAGGTGTAGATGGAGCAGAGTTTGTAAGGAGCATCCAGGAGAGTTTTTTAGAGCAGCATGTAAATAGTCCAACTCGGGAAGGGGCCATACTGGACCTGGTATTGGGGAATGATCCCGGCCAGGTGGTTGATGTTTCAGTCGGTGATTACTTTGGGAATTGCGATCACAATTCCGTAAGTTTTAGAATACTCATGGACAAGGACAAGAGTGGTCCGAAAGGAAGAGTGCTAAATTGGGGAAAGGCAGAGTATAACAAAATTCGGCAGGAGCTAGGGAATGTGGATTGGGAGCAGCTGTTTAAGGGTAAATCCACATTTGAAATGTGGGAGTCTTTTAAGGAAAGGTTGATTAGGGTGCAGGACAGACATGTCCCTGTGAAAATGAAAGATAGAAATGGCAAGATTAGGGAACCATGGATGACGGGTGAAATTGGGAGACTAGCTAAGATGAAAAGGGAAGCATATGTAAGAGCGAGGCGACTCAAAACAGATGAAGCTTTGGAGGAATATCGGGAAAGTAGGACGAATCTCAAACGCGCAATAAAAAGGGCTAAAAGGGGTCATGAAATCTCTTTGGCTAACAGGGTTAAGGAAAATCCCAAAGCCTTTTATTCGTATGTAAGGAGCAAGAGGGTAACCAGGGAAAGGATTGGCCCACTCAAAGACAAGAGAGGGAATTTATGCTCAGAGGACTCAGAGGAAATGGGTGAGATTCTTAATGAGTACTTTGCATCGGTATTCACAAAGGAGAGGGACAAGACGGATGTTGAGGCTAGGGATGGATGTTTAAATACTCTAGGTCAAGTTGTCATACGGAAAGGGGAAGTTTTGGGTATTCTAAAAGACATTAAGGTGGACAAGTCCCCAGGACGGGATGGGATCTATCCCAGGTTACTGAGGGAAGCGAGGGTCGAAATAGCTGGGGCCTTAACAGATATCTTTGCAGCATCCCTGAGCACGGGTGAGGTCCCAGAGGACTGGAGAATTGCTAATGTTGTCCCTTTGTTTAAGAAGGGTAGCAGGAAAAATCCAGGGAATTACAGACCTGTGAGCTTGACGTCAGTGGTAGGCAAACTGTTGGAGAAGATACTGAGGGATAGGATCTATTCACATCTGGAAGAAAATAGACTTATCAGTGATAGGCAGCATGGTTTTGTGCAAGGAAGGTCATGTCTTACAAACCTAATAGAATTCTTTGAGGAAGTGACAAAGTTAATTGATGAGGGAAGGGCTGTAGATGTCATATACATGGACTTCAGTAAGGCGTTTGATAAGGTTTCCCATGGCAGGTTGATGGAAAAAGTGAAATCGTATGGGGTTCAGGGTGTACTAGCTAGATGGATAAAGAACTGGCTGGGTAACAGGAGACAGAAAGTAGTGGTGGAAGGGAGTGTCTCAAAATGGAGAAGGGTGACTAGTGGTGTTCCACATGGATCCGTGCTCGGACCACTGTTGTTTGTGATCTACATAAATGACCTGGAGGAAGGTATAGGTGGTCTGATTAGCAAGTTTGCAGATGATACTAAGATTGGTGGAGTTGCAGATAGCGAGGAGGACTGTCAGAGAATACAACAAAATATAGATAGATTGGAGAGTTGGGCAGAGAAATGGCAGATGGAGTTCAATCCAGGCAAATGCTTCCTGTCTGCTAAGCAGCTTTCTATCCATCATAAGACACTACCAGCAATCCCATGTGCTTTAACTTTACATAGTAATCTGCTGTGTGAGACCTTGTCAAAAGCCTTCTGAATGTCTAAATAAAAGACATCCACCGGGTCTCCCTGGTCAACTCTACTAGTTACATCTTCAAAGAATTCCAAGTCTGATTTCCTTTTTGGAAATCCAGGCTGATCCACTCCTCAATTATATCCAAGACCCACACCCTTCCCACAGAATCTTTCCACGCAAGAGCAGGAAATGTAGCATTTGCCCTTTCATTTCGTCCCTCCTCACTGTTAAAGCTCCAAACACATCACCCTGGTGAAATAACAATTTACTTGCACTCCTTTCAATTGAATGTACTGTATTCACTGTTCACAACACAATGCATTCTGAACTGGACGACATAATAGGTACTGGGGACTACTTTGGAAGATCACAACACAATTCAAGCTTCCAGTTACCGGTCATTTTAATTCTCCAATTATATTGATGGCCTCCAGGTGGGTTTTTCCTCTCAAGTAGAAGCATTCTTTCCATATCCACTCAGTCAAAGCCTTCCATAATTTTAAACACACAAGTCACCCCTCAGAATTTTTCTCCCTGGGCAGCAAGGTAGCGCAGTGCCCTGCTGTCTCACGCGCCAGGGTCCCAGGTTCAATCCCGGCTCTGGGTCACTGTGTGGAGTTTGCACATTCTCCCCGTGTTTGCGTGGGTTTCACCCCCACAACCCAAAGATGAGCAGGTTAGGTGGATTGGCCATGCTAAATTTCCCCTTAGTGTCCAAAAGGTTAGGTGGGGGTTACTGAGATTGGGTGGGGCGTGGCCCTAGGTAGGGTATTCCTTCGAAGAGTCGGTGCAGACTTGATGGGCCGAATGGCCTCCTTCCACATTGTAGGGATTCTATGATTTACTTACCTTGCACCTTTTACAGATTGGTGTATTTGTACTTTTGAGATCCCTTTGTTCCTCTCACAAATGACGACTTGCGCATTGCAAGGAATAAGGTCTCCCTGCTCTTCCTGCGTTGAACTTCATGTGCCAAATATCTGCCCATGCTGCAAGTTTATTAACGCCCTCCTGTAATTTGTTGCAGTCCTCCTCAGTATTATCCCCCCAATTTGGTATCATCCACAAATTTATAAATTGTGCCGATGGTTCCAATGTCAAAATCGTTCATGTAAATTGTGGTCTGCAATGGTTCAATTATAGCCTTCCGGATTCAACATTTGAGTTCAACAATTTCAGATCATACCATCTGACCCCATTTTGTTTCCTTTTCTTTGTTAGTTTTGGTTTTACACTAGGGTCTCCAATTGGAGCTTTTCACCATTCACATATGCTCCAGGCACATCTTTTGTTTCTGTGCTCATCTCATTATCCTCCCTTTAACCTTGCACCACCAAACCTTTTGCTGTTTAATCTCTCGGGCCTTCCACCTGATATCAGGTCTCCCCCTTTTCCCCCTCTCTACCCTTTGTCACATGAAATATATTATATTTATAACATTTCCCACTTCTGATGAAAATCATCGGCTTGAAATGGTACTGTTTCTCTCGCCACAGATGTTGCATGCCCAAGTATTTCCAGCATTTAATAATAGTAGTCTTTACTATTGTCACAAGTAGGCTTACATTAACACTGCAGTGAAGTTACTGTGAAAAGCCCCTAGTCACCATACTCTGGCACCTGTTCGGAGGGAGACTTCAGAATGTCTAAATTACCTAACACATCTTTCGGGACTTGTGGGAGGAAATCGGAGGAAACCCATGCAGACAGGGAGAGAACGTGCAGACTCCGCACAACAGTGACCTAAGCCGGAATCGAATCTGGGACCCTGGTGCTTTCTGTTCTTGTTTCATAAATGCTGTATTATACAGACAAAATAACAGAGCACAAGTTAATGTGAATGTCATGGATCCCAGCAAAATGCAATTGCATCCCCTTTACAAAACATGCAATAACCTACAAGGAGTTTTTAAACCTAGCCTGACGTCTTTTCACTGAAGTAATCTCTGTAAAGATTATGTTTCACGTTTAATAACAGCAGGGCACTATGTTAAGCAGTTTCTCATCATTTTTAAGTGTTCTCCACATTAGATTTAGTTGTGGCTGTACAGCAGAATTGTTAAGATGTTATTTTTATTCTATGAATTTGCTAAGAAAAAAAAAGTTAGATAGGGATGAGATATGAATAACTATATTGTAAAAGGTGGTGTCAACCTTCTTTCAAACAGAAGTCTGACACCAGGCATCTAGTTTGTATAGTAAAAAAAACGGAAAGGTCAGGCAACATCAGTGGAGAGAAAGAGTTAATTTTCCAGGTAGATGATGTCAGTTCTGACCTGAAACTTCTCTCCACAAATGCTGCCAGATGAATATTTCCAGCATTTTCTGTCTTTATTCATATTTCCAGCATTGAACATTTTGCTTTAGTATAGGTATTAGGTATTAATTAGAATAAAACATAATTCTGTAGAATAAGACAATACCTTGTCTTTATTACACTACTTGAATTGCAATATCTCACTCACAGTGTGTAACGTGTTTTTGTAACATAAAGTTCCCTAATTAAAATAGGTAGTCAAAATAAATATCCTTATTTCTCACAAACTGCCCAGACAACAGAAGCACGAGTATTCAGTGCTTAGAATGCCACTGTGCCTCGTTAGTCACTGTTGTAATGGAGTCAGATGTGGCAGTTTATTTGCTTACAAAATCCCACAAACAGTAAACAAGATACACAATCAGCTAAACTGTTTTAATGGTATTGGTCGAGGGTCAAATATTATTCCTGATTGTTTTTAAATTTAAAGTCCTGTAACATCTTCCCAAATAGACAGGCAGGGGCTCAGTATAAATCTCAAGTCAAAAGCAAACAGTTTTACAATAGAGTATCCACCCCAAAACCTGTCCACCATCTACAGGGCACAAGTCAGGAACGTCATAAAATATTCTCCATTTGCCTGCATGAGTACAGCTTCAACAATACCCAATAAGCTTGACACCATCCAGGACAAGCAGACTGCTTGATTCGCACTCCATCTACCACCTTCAACATTTACTGCTTCCACCACCAGTGCACGATGACTGAAGTATGAACCATTTTAAAGACTGATTGCAGCAATTTCCTGAGATTTCCTCAACATCACCTTCCAAACTCAATCTTTACCATGTAGCAATACAAGAGTAGCAGGCACATGGAAACACCACTACTCAAGATTTTCCATAAGAACTGGAACATCTTGCCCCTCGAGCCTGCTTCGCCATTCAATAAGATGGCTGATCTTTTTGTGGACTCCGCTCCACTTACCCACCCGCTCACCATAACCCTTAATGCCTTCACTGTTCAAAAATCTATATATCTTTGCTTTAAAAACATTCAGTGCGGTCATCTCAACTGCTTCATTGAGCAGAGAATTCCACAGATTCACAACCCTTTGGGTGAAGAAGTTCCTCCTCAAATCAGTCCTAAACCTGCTTCCCCTTATTTTGAGGCTATGCCTGCTAGTTCCCGTTTAACTGCCAGTGGAAACAACCCCCATGCTTCTCTCTTATCTATTCCCTCCAAGTCATCCACCAACCTGACTTAGAAATATGTCAACACTCTTCCATTGTCATTGAGTCCCAAGTCCTGGGACTCACTCCCTAAAAGCACCTCGGGGGTGACTACACCATACAGACTGCAGCAGAGCAGTTTGAGATGGAAGCTCACCATCAACTTCTCAAAGGCAATTAGGGATGGAAAATAAATGCTGGACTTGTCAGCCTCCTCACATCCCATGAACAAATAAAGAAAATCATAATCATTGGACACAAAAGTATAACTTTACATTTCCCACTGAATTCCCAAGAACTGTAGAACTTCAACATATTACATATATTCATTACAAGAAAATACACAGCAAAACACTGCAAAATACTTGCAACTGCTTGGCCCCTATTCAATCACCTTTTAAGTCTTCTGTATACATCATAGATTGTCATCCTCAAATACACCTCTGATGCTGAGACAAATCTGAAGTACACAGAAGCTTTTATACAACTGCAGAAAATACCACAATGCTTAAAACTGACTGGATTACAATGTCAACTGTTCCAGTATGTGAATAAGCCATTAATCCCCATAATTGTATTTACAAGGCACCAACTTCTGGGTGCCGATACACCCTAAATTATCCTTGATGCCACAGTTTATAAAAATGTCAATAAAAATGCTGCTGAAGGCATTGGATTCTGAAAAGGCGGTGGGTCCTGGCAACATTTCAGCAGTAATACCCAAAACTTGTGCTCTAAAACTAGCCATTTCCCAGCCACATTATTCGAGTACTGCACTATAATCTAATTAACAATGTAGAAAATTGCCCAGGTATCTTCTGACCACAAAAAGAACTAATCCAATCTAGTCAATTATTGTCCCATCAGTCTACTTTCTATCATCAGCAAGTAATAGAAGGTTTTAGTGCTCAGTTTGGATTCCAGAAGGGGCACTCATCTCCTGACTTTGTCACAGTCTCAGTCCAAGCATAAATAGTGTGGCACGGAGGCTAGTGTTGTTGCTTCAACAGCTCATGACATCCGGTTCAATTCCAACATCCGGTGACTGTGTGGAGTTTGCACTTGTGTGGACTTTGCACTTTCTCCCTGTGTCTGCATGGGTTTCCTCCAGGTTTCCACCTGCAGTCCAAAGATGTGCAGGTTAGGTGGAATGGTCATGCTAAATTGCCCCTTAAGGTTAACTGGGGTTATTGGGATAGGGTTGGGGTGTGGGCTGAGGTAGGGTGCTCTTTCCAAGGGTTGGTGCAGACTCGATGGTCTTTTAATTTATGAATTCTCTGATTAACAAAAAAGAGCTGAACTCAAGGGGGAAAAGGAGAGTGGTTGTCCTGACATTATGGCAGCATTTGACTGGATGTGACATCAAGAAGCCCTAGCAAAACTGATGACAGCAGGAATCTGAGGGAAATCTCTCCACTGACTGGCAGCACACCTAGCACAAAGAAAGATGATTACAGTTGTTGGAGTTCAATCATCTCAGTCCCAGGATAGAGCGACAAGAGTCCTATAGTATAATTTCCTAGGCCCAAACTCCATCAACAACCTTCCCTCCATCATGAAGTGGGGATATTCACTAGTGATGTTTAGTACCATTTAGGTTCCTCAGACACGGAAACAGTTTGCATCCATATGCATTAAAACTTGTACAACATTCAGGCTTAGGTTTGTAAGTGGTAATATTCATGCCACACAAGTATTGGGCAATGACCATTTCCAACAAGAAGGAATCTAACTATCTCCCCATGACATTCAATAGATGAATCCCCCACTATCAAAATCCTGAGGGTTACCATAGACCAAAAACTGAACTGAACAAGCCACATAAATACAATGGCCGCAAGTGCAGGTCAGAGTCTGGGAATTCTACAGAGTAACTCACGTCCTGACTCCCCAAAACCTGTCCACCATCTACAAGGCACAAGTCAAGAGTGTGATGGAACACTCTCCATTTTGCTGGATTAGTGCGACTCTAACAACACAAGAAGCTCAAAATCATCCAAGAGAAACCAGCATGATGAGCACCCCATCCACCACCTTCACCACCCAACAGTGTGTCCCATGTACAAGAAGCACTGCAGCATCTCATAAAGACTTCTTCAACAGCACCTGCCAAAACAAAAACTCTCCTACCTAAAAGGACACGGGCAGCAAATGCATGAGAACACTGCCAACAAGTTCCCCTCCAGGCCTCACCATCCTGACTTGGAATTATATCGCTGTTTCTTCACTGTCACTGGATCAAAATCCTGGAACTCTTCCTAACAGTATTGCGTGCGTGTACCTATATCAAATGGACTGCAGTGGCTTACCAGCACCCTCTCGGGACAGTTAGGGATGGGTAACAAATGCTGGCCAGCCAGCAATGCCCACATATTTCAAACGTACAGAAGAGAACTGTTCCATTAATTTTCATTCTGCAAAATTAAAATCCAGAAATATATTGTGCGCTCAGTTACAGCACTGCTCTTCACTCTACAATTTGGCTTCCAACGGAGCAAAAAAATGAAAATGAAAATCGCTTATAGTCACAAGTAGGCTTCAAATGAAGTTACTGTGAAAGGCACCGAGTCGCCACATTCCAGCACCTGTTCGGGGAGGCAGGTACGGGAGTATTGGATCAGCTGCAAGCCATGCAAATAAATCACTTTTGCTAAACTACTTCAAAGTAAAACAGAAACTTACATACATAGGTGCTCTGCATAATTTTACACTGGGTAGGTTTTTCAAACAGCAATTCTCCACTTTGCAAGAATAAAAAAATCAATTTGTTACTTAAATGGAAAGAGATTACAGAACTCAGTCGTACAGAGCAATCTGGGTGTCCAGGTACATGAACCAGAAAAAATAGTATGCAGGTACAGCAAGTGATTCGGAGGTCAAATAGAATGTTGGTTTTTATTGTAAAGGAATAAATAAGAAGTAGGGAATATTTTACTGCACCTGTACAGGAGTCTTGGTATGACCACATTGGGAGTACGGTGTACATTTTTGGTCTCCTTATTTGAAAAAGGACATAGTTGCATCAGCGGTGCAGAGAAGGCTCACTCAACTCACTCCTAGGATGAATGGTTTATCTTATGAAAAAAAGGTTGAACAGGTTGGGCCTATGCTCGCAGCAGATTAAAAGAATAAGGGGTGATCTTATTGAAACATACAAGATCCTGAGGGTACTTGATGGGGTGGATACTGGGCAGATGTTTCCTCCTGTAGGAGGAACTAGAGGACACAGGTAAAAATAAGAGTCTTCCATTAATATGGAGCTGAGAACATTTTTTTCTGAGGGTCACTAGTCTGTGGAGGCTGGGTCATCGAGTATTTTTAAGGCAGAATTAGACAGATTTTTGACAAACAAGTCATGACATATGGGGGTGGGGAGAAGAGAGAGAGAGAGAGAGAGAGAGAGAGAGAGAGAGAGAGAGAGAGAGAGAGAGAGAGAGAGAGAGAGAGAGAGAGAGAGAGAGAGAGAGAGGGAGGGAGGGAGGGAGGGAGGGAGGGAGGGAGGGAGGGAGGGAGGGAGGGAGGGAGGGAGGGAGGGAGGGAGGGAGGGAGGAAGAAGAGAGAATAGACAGGAAGATGGAGTTGACACCACAATCAGATAAGAATGATCTACAATCAGAGCTGCCAACCTTTTCCAACATAAATCAGTATTCCAGATCCCAAAAATCTGTATTTTGGCAGTAGAATCAGTATTTTCATTTCAAAGAAAAAATGCCCAATCTGCAATACAGCTTTACACCTTTAGTTCACAAATCAGTGTCAAATCACATTCGGCCATGTGTGCGATGATGCAACAAAATCTTTGATTTTATGATTTTAAATGTTCCAAATCTTCTCCTTTGCATTTATCATATGATAACAAGATTAAACAACTTCTTGTTGTACACTGGCCGTCTTTCACATCATTGGTCAATCAACTCTTCTGAAACATGAATGTAAAGTGTAAATCTCATGTTTTTAACATGTACAGCGTCGTGAGTGGGTGTTTTCAAATTAAATTTTGAACATTTAGTAAATCTAAGAATGAAAACTGCGATCAAAACTTTTTTGACCTTTTGACATGAAGTTGAAAAGAGGAATATCATTAAAGGGGCAGCACGGTAGCATGGTGGTTAGCATAAATGCTTCACAGCTCCAGGGTCCCAGGTTCGGTTCCCGGCTGGGTCACTGTCTGTGCGGAGTCTGCACGTCCTCCCCGTGTGTGCGTGGGTTTCCTCCGGGTGCTCCGGTTTCCTCCCACAGTCCAAAGATGTGCGGGTTAGGTGGATTGGCCATGCTAAATTGCCCGTAGTGTCCTAAAAAGTAAGGTTTTGGGGGGGGTGGTGTGGATACGTGGGTTTGAGTAGGGTGATCATTGCTCGGCACAACATCGAGGGCCGAAGGGCGTGTTCTGTGCTGTACTGTTCTATGTTCTATAGTTGATAGTAACTGAGATGAAGCATGTTTGTTTATCAGTGGCAGGGTATCGATCCTGGCCCCGGGTCACTGTCCGTGTCGAGTTTGCACACTCCCCTCGTGTCTGTGTGGGTCTCGCCCCTACAACCCAAAGATGTGCAAGGTAGGTGAATTGGCCACGCTAAATTGCCCCTCAATGAAAAAAAAATATATATATTTTTTTTTTTAAATCATTGATAGGGTATCGGACGTCAACAACTAGGAAGTTATGGTGATCTGCCCATTCAAACAAACAAATATTTATATTGGTTAAACTTTGGGATCTAATCAATTTTGGGTTAACACACCTGATGAAGGAGCTGCGCTCTGAAAGCTAATGAAACCTGTTAGACTTTAACCTGGTATTGTAAGGCTTCTTATTGTGCCCACCCCAGTCCAACACCGGCATCTCCACATCAGGGTTAACTAGTGTTATCATACATGAAAACTTTAATACATTGCACTTCCAGCAAGCAGTACGAGGGCTTTGTGTCAAATATAACTAATGTCAAACAAAATAAAGATCTCTGGTTGCTCCCACTCTCCCTGAACTAGAACTGGGTTCCATGCAAATGGGAGCATACGCACCAGGTGGTCCGAAAACCACCCCTATTTCCCCCATCCAGCTCATGCGCATGTTCCCTGCCATCATCTGTGCCAGCGCATATGCCCCTCCTGCCCCACGCCCCATTTTCCAGGTCAACTGACCGGCGTCGCTGGCACTGTGCAGCCATTAATCCGGGAAAAGCGGTGAGGCGCGCGCTCCCGCCCCCCAAAAATGGTCAGAATTAGACAGGAGACACGCTACCTCTTCTACAACACTTCGCTAATTAATTTTGATGCTGATTAGTAATAATATGGGGCTTTCTCCCCCCTCCCCACTGGGTTGCTGTAAATTTCCCCAATTCCGTATTTCAAGATGGCAAATCGTATTCTAATCTATTTTCCATACGAATACGGAAAATCAGTGCAAGTTGGCAGCTCTGTACAATGGTGGTGCAGGCTTGTAGGGTGGAATGGCCTACTCCTGATCCTAAATCCAATGTTCCTAATTCTAAAACAGAGAGACTTAAAGAACATGTATTTGATACAAGTAGCACCAGCATTATTTTTATTTAATTTTTTTTAACAATTTTCATGCTTCTCCAATAAAAGCAATAACCTATACTGAAGTACTGGGTGAAAACATCCCTGCCCAATGGTCATTGTTCAATATAAACTTATACACAATGTTGCTAAAGCTATTTGACCACAGGAGCATTACATTCAAGCCCATTCCTGTCCTTACCAGTTTCCCATATGCAAGAAAGAGTCACAAACAAACACCTGAATGAACCTTGGTTATTTTTTCCATTCCCCAGTTCAGGTGCACCTGAAACATCAAACCGTCTTTCAATTTTCATGACTCGCTAGTACACTACTCAGCTTTCAGAGGGGGGCATAACAATGATATGATTTTGGAAGACAGGAGTTCATATTACTAATTTGATGATTCCTCATTTTGGACAAATCATCATGAGAAAGCACCATCACCATCCAAACCCACACAAAAAAAAGTCACTTGTATGAGGTACAAAAAACAGTCTGCACCCTTTAGAGCATCCAAAATTGGTGGCTATAAGTTGCCAAGTTCTCACGTTTAAGGCTAAGAGAAACACTGGTGATACAGCATTTCAAATTTAACTTTAAAGTCACCCCTATATCAGTAAATTGAACTGCATAATCCTTGTTTTCAAACACCAACAATGCAACTCAGTTCAATTAACTTAGAATCTTAGAAAAGGTACAGCACTGATTTTCACGTGTCCTGTATATGAAGTTTCAGCATCAAAAATACTTCATTGGCTGCACAGCACTTTGGGCACCCAAAGGTCATGAAATATGAAATATAAAACACATTCAACAAGTTCACCCACCACATCTGAAATGCCACATAGTGCCTTAAATTTTTGATTATCAATATATTTGTCTCTTTCTTCAGTTATACTACAGGTTGAGCATCCCTTATGGAAATTCGAAAAGGTCTGAAATCCGCGCTTTTTTCGAAGGCCAATGTTACTAGTCAAAAATAACATGCTGTTCACCCGAGATCCGCTAGCTATGCGATGTTTCATAACTATACCTATACAGGTATCCCAAAATTCCGGAATCCGAGACACTCTCGGCACCAAGCATTTTGAATAAGCGATGCTATACCTGTATTGCGAAAAATATGAGATGTTAATGAACTTGAGAGTGTTCACCATAAATTACAAACGCACCATAATTTATACGTGTACCAACCTTGTAAACTAACATTTTGGTAAAATGCTATTCCTGTCATAAAACATGTTACTTCCCAGTAAAATATTGCAATCTTGTGTAATTAGACAAGGCCCTTTCCATTATATACATGAAGTTTCATGCCCAAGCACAGCTGTATAAGGGGAAAAATGTTAACTCCAATAAATAGCTGGCTTTTAAAGCAGACCAGGGCAGGCCACCAGCACAGTTCAATTCCCGTAGCAGCCTCCCCGAACAGGCGCCGGAATGTGGCGACAAGGGGCTTTTCACAGTAACTTCATTTGAAGCCTACTTGTGACAATAAGCGATTTTCATTTCATTTAGACAGTCTACTCCTGATAATTTGATGTCATTTTTGAGTAAACCAGTAATAATCTAAATATAAAGTAAACAAAGTTTTTAAAAATCACTAAATCTTTTTAAAGTTTGAATTGAAAACCACAAGTCTGAGAGCAGGATATGGATTATATTTATTGTGTCGTATAACTCATGTGGCTTACGAGGTGGTTTAGGCAAAATATTTCCTGTATGCCGCACAAGCAAGTGCTCGTCTTCATATAATACATTCCAGTCATATTGACTTCAAAATGATTTCTCAATAAACTAGCAATGATTACATCACAATTATTGCAAACGTTCGTCATCATACAGATGCATGATACATGAGTACTCAATGGAAATGGTAATCAAATGCTGCTTCTGCAAAAACTATATCAAATCAAATCACTTCCCTGGATCTCACAGTGCACATTACTTTAAAAAAGTTACAAAACATAAAACTAATCCAAGAACAGAGGGCTAGAAATGCTCCAGTGATGTCAGTGAATCTCTCTGCTAGATTGTCTTAAAATAGTATTTCCCAGTAATGCACACAGTTAGCCACCTTAAGTGTTTTATTGTTTTTATTATAAACGTAATTCCTCACAGTGCATATTCCCACATTAACCAAATGAGGAGTTCTAGTTGATGTTAGCCTTGATGGTTGCTACATGGCTATATGAAGATGGCGTAGGTGGTGAGAGTGGGGGAGAAGCATAGATGTTGCATTGTAGAGAAAGAAAATCAGGCACTTATTTTTGTACAGCACAAATCACTGTTTTTAATATATATATATGCTAGAGACATCTATATAAAATTGTGTGCCCTTCATATGCATGATGCGGGTATATCGAAAAAGTTAATTGCAATTTCACTTTTTTTGGTAAAGGAACTTGATCTGAAGCTGGTATTTTGCAAGCAACCGGCAATTTACAAACTTTCCTCGCTGACAGCAATTAACCAGTCATTGACTTTAGGGTCTACTTAAACCACTACGTTAGCAGTAGCCTTAATGCAAGGAGAAAATTAGCAGCAAAACACAGCAAATGTCACCCCGTACCTCAGACTAGCTAACTGTGGTAGTGCAAGCCAAGGTCCACAGCAACTTTAGAATCTGGTTCCTGGAACCCAAGTATCTCAGACCATTGACAATCTGAATATTTTGGAAGTACTGTTTTTAATGCTGTCATCTCATTGGTAGAACTGTCCTCAAACATTCACCAATATGCACTCTTTAGCAACTTGAAACATATGCAAGGAACATCAATTCAAATCTTAAATGTGGCCCGTACCTCCACAGTGGCCCAAGTGGCCTACAAAATTAAAACCTTAAATCACCACTGTGCTCAGCTAGAAAGTGAAATATTAGAAATCTCAATTTGGAATTTCAGTTTCCAGCCACTTATTCACGTGACTTATAAGATTTGAAATCCTCTTTTTCCCTAATTTCTCCAGCTCTACAGTATTAACAAGTTATTCATTGTCCTCTTAAAACTTATTCACTTCTGAATTGAAATATCTACAGATCAATTAAATGGTTCCACTCTTTGGTTGATAAGGTTGCTCCAAGTCATATGTTTCCTGAAGTTTTGAAAAGGAATCAATATTTTGTGATCAGATTGTCTGCCTACCTACTTCTGCACCTATTTTCTACATTTCCATGGAAGACATGGAATACAGAAAATAAACGTGCAGTTAGGAAGATGCAATATTCCGTGAATTTATTTATTCTTGCACCCCATTACTTCCACATTGATCAGTTTTATTTCTCACACATAATTCAATAAGTTACAAAAACTTATAAACAGCTATATCAATGTTACTTCTAACCAGGGAAAAAGTATTTCAAGATTTGTATAATATCCCTTCTGATTATCCTAACTCTGAATCCAAAATTGTACTCCTCACAATACTATAGATTAACTTGTGCTCAGTATATATTTACATATTTTTAAGTTTAAAAAGGGTGGAATATATGAAGAATTCTAAATAAGCAAGCACATAGTGCACTAAAATGTATTTGATGTTACACCACAATATGACTCACATATAGAACATAGAACATAGAACAGTACAGCACAGAACAGGCCCTTCGGCCCTCGATGTTGTGCCGAGCAATGATCACCCTACTTAAACCCATGTAACCCGTATACCCGTAACCCAACAATCCCCAATTAACCTTACACTACGGGCAATTTAGCATGGCCAATCCACCTAACCCGCACATCTTTGGACTGTGGGAGGAAACCGGAGCACCCGGAGGAAACCCACGCACACACGGGGAGGACGTGCAGACTCCACACAGACAGTGACCCAGCCGGGAATCAAACCTGGGACCCTGGAGCTGTGAAGCATTGATGCTAACCACCATGCTACCGTGAGGCCCCATATGATTCAGTATGATTCAAAGTACAAGAGTTAAGCAAAGTACCTAAAATGCAATCACAGACAATCATACTTTTGAATTCCAATACAATATTAAACTTGCTTTTTTTATTGATGATAGTTAGATCCATTTGCTCCACAAACTACATGCCCCTCCAGCAATCTCTCAAGTCTCCACTTTACCATCGAGCTGGGTACGGCGCAAATAGATGCACAAACTTTTTCCAATTTAACAATGTTTTCTGAGTCACTTTGCACCCACTTTCTCTACCCCAAAGCAGTGCTAAATTCAGAAACTCAAGAGGGAATAAGATTATAAACCTTATAACCATGATGCCACAAACTGATACACTACAGGCCTTACACAATGAATAACATTACAGGCCTTTCAAAATGAATAACAAGACAGTTAGCCTAGAACAGTTTTGTTTAAAAAGCCTCGGTCACTTGCGACTACAGTACATATCTCCTTTCTATCCAGGAATGTGAAGCATTCTCGATTGCAGACAGATCCCCAAAGGGCTCCTGTTTTCTCAAGTCCATCTTTTACTGGTTATCAAAATTTGTGATGTATAGATTTTGCAAGAAATGCCACAATCAGTCAATTAAGGCACTAACGGTTAATGTGCTCCCGTCTTCTCAACCTTGCCCCTCGCCCGAGGTGTGGCGATCCTCAGGTTAAATCACCACCAGTCAGCTCTACCATTCAAAGGAGAAAGCAGCCGATGGTCATCTAAGACTGGCGACTTTCCCTTACCGTAGGAGACATACAACAATTATTTTAAAATCCCCAGTCAGGGACAACCCTATACTCCATAAGTGGCCAGCAGGTGGTAGATTTTCAGTAAGACAAGTTCACAATACCACCTAATATAGTATACATTAGCAGACAAAGAATTAAGCATAAACGTCCAGCCGAGGCAGTGAAGTTCACATAACACAGGTAAACCTGGAGCTCAAGATCAGGATTGTCTTGTGAACAATTAAATGTTCAACTGCATAGAGTTGCCAGATTCTCCATAAACTCTTCAATTCAGTTATGAGGAATAAAAAGTAAATCTAGTACTTATTGAAAAAATGCAGAATTATTTCTAATTGTTTATGGTTGCAGAAATTGTCAGCATTTAATAAACATAACTTCTCACTGCTTCAGCAGTATTAAAAATATTTATGCTGACTCAAGTTTAACTAAATATGATTTTTACAAAAGCCAAACGAATTAAGGCAGTGCAGTAATATCACGGCAAAACTAATCTTGCATGACCTTCAGAAATTGGGAGGAGAAAATGTAATCAAGGCTCAACTAAAACAGTTCCACCTGCAAAATTACAAGTCAACACAACACGGAAAGTAAAATAACAGTTCAAACTTCATAATCAAATCCTCTTGCACAACAGGATAGACATTGTTGCCAAAGTAGCACCGGAACTACTTAGACACAAATTCAACTTTTCAAAAATGTCAGCTTTTAAAACAAAATCTATAAAAATAACAAGTCAAATCCAAATACTCACTCCAGCATGTATTTCTACATTGTGAACTGATGGTTGGCCTGCATGGTTACTAAGACAGCTAATCACATGACAATGATTGAAGGCTGACTTTACAGAATCAAAATCGGACAAAAGCTTTAAAGAGAGCATGAGATCTAAAATTGTAATCAAAGGTGCTATTTTCGAATCAACAAGGTACATCAATAATCTTGAGAATGGAAGTTTAAGCACAAGTGCTTTTCTGTAGATCTTTGTTTCTCTGCTTTTAAAATATTTCATTGATTTTTATTTCATAGCACATAGCTCAAGATACAATTTACTCAGGAAGGAGTGGAACAATTTACTCAGGAAGGAGCAGAATAAAATTATGTGAACTCGGGTGTGGATGTAGCTTTACAAAATATGACATCCCTTTTGAGCATGATGCTATAAATACTGGAGTGAGGGTAATGTGAAACTGAATGCACAAAGAACCTGGACTCAAGAAACAAAGGGGGGGGGGGTCATTTCACACCCACAAATGCAACCATCTCCTCTCCACTCCCCAACACCCACATGCAAAAGGAAAATAGGAAAAGCCAAGCTTTTACTACACTTGAAAAGGGGGGGGCAGAAGGTAAAATGGCAACATCTTAACAAAAGAAATACTTGGTAGAAACTAAACTAGACAAATTGAGAATGAGGGAAGTATGTGGTAGAAATACGCTACTTCAAAAAAAATTTGCAAAATAATTTAAAGAGAATAAATAATTAATGTGTCGATAAATATAGAAGTTATTGAAATATAGAAGTTAAGAGCAAAAGGAAGATAGATGAATGGGAGTTTACAATACAAATAGTGAGAATAGGATAAAGAACATTGTCACTTCAAAATATATGCTGCTCCCATAATTTTTAAAACTGTTCAAAATTTGAAAAGATCAGCCATAGTAACAGGTGCAATTAGAGCTAACATTAGTTATCTTTTTTTCCCCAAACCATCACCAGTCAACTCCACTACCACTAAAAACTTCCAGAAAACTACTCATAATCCTCCAGGTTGAGCTCATCCCTGGAGAAAACACAACCATCTGGAACAGAACAGCCACAAATTCAATTTTCCCTTACTTGTTTCTCACTGAGAGCAGTTATCTTGGCTTGCAATTCATGTAGCTGCTTCTTCAAATCAGCATTCTGTGAAATAAAATTTAAACAATATAATATCTTATCACTAATACAAGTCTCGTTTCCATACTGGGAAAATTAGTCAGTCAACATTTTCAGCTGAATACTGTAGAGGAAGAAAATCAAAAAGCCATTTTTTTTAAATGACTAACAAAAATACCTCATTCTCTTTGTCTTACTCAGTTTCAAAGTGTTTACGGTTTTGGAATCAGTCAGAACTATAATGCATTTTCAAAATCAAAAAACACAATTCGGAATGGAAAGCATTTTTAATTATATATTTATCAAATATATAGGCATATCACACCAAGTAACAAAGTAAACAGGGCATAAAAGCAAAATATACCTGTGGATCCTGTTTCATCTGGGCCACAAGTTTCTGTTTGTAGAAGAGATGAAATAGAGAAAGTTAATATCCTTGAGAGAGGAGGCTATGCCACAGTGAATATTTCAAGAGGCTGGTTTTATTGATAAGTCAGCCTCTGAGGTCAAGTGGTATGCTAACAAATATGGACTCTAATAAGACTTCTTCATTGCTTTTAGATATATATATATATATATATAGATATAGATATATAGATATATATATATATTATAAATATATATTATATATACACACACACACACACGTCTTGATAAATGGCAAGTCCTCAAAAAAATATTTCCCTAATTTCTACCTAACCTCAAAAATCAGTTAGAAGTGAATGCTTCCACAACACAAGATGCAGAATTGTTCTACATATAAAATGTTTACAAGTTTATTTTTGCTCAACTAAATTGTTGAAATAACCAAATAGTTTCTACAAATTCCTAACTTTTATTCATAACTCAATTACAATATAATTCATTTCTCCACTTGTCCCCCCCCCCCCCCCGTCCTCCCATGCCCCCAAAAATGACTGGATGGAGTAGTTTTCGAATACATAAAAAATAAGGTACACCCTAAATTTCAAACTTTGTGATTTGCATTGTACTCTTATTTTCTAAAAAAACATAAAATGGTTTCTCGCCAATTATTCCCTTTTAGCAGATGTGCCTAGAGTGTGTGTCGCTAAGGTAGTGGTTGGAATTAAAACACACAACACTACATGCAATAAATGAAAATAAAGAGACCAGGTTACCTGATGAAACTGGATTTCCACTTTCAGAGCCTCCTGCAGAGTTTGTAACTCCATCTCCTCTACTTCCCGCGCCACTTTCCTTCACTTTTTTGTCCTCCACACCCCCTTTAAAAGGAAACACCCGGCTCCCCTTCTCTTTACCCCCTCCCCTCTTTCCTCACGCAGCCAAAAAGAGTATAAAAAATACAATTCAACAAAAACAGGGCCCGAAATAATTTCACGAGGGAGAATAAAGTCCATTAAACATCGCGGTCGGCCGCATGTGTATAAATATCTGCTTTTTATTTATATTGATAAATATGTTTTATATATACACAATATACATAAAAATGTATAGATAGAGGGAAGGGGGAACAGAAAGATAGAGGGAGAGTGAAGGCAAAACAAGTTCTCCCATCCACCGGACTCATCACTCTGCGCCGCCGCCGAGCCAGAGGGGGGCGGTGAGCTGCCCGACCAACAACAACTTCAAAAACATTTACCCCTCCAAATTATCATCAGGGGGGCCCAAATCAGATTTCTTAAATAAAATGGCACCGAAAATAAACCGACTCGGAACATAAAACGGAAAGGGGGGGAGGCAGCGCTGAGGAGGAGGAGGGGGGAAAAGAAATCCTGAGGAGGAAAAAAAAACACCACCTCGGTGTGAGACGAGCGGCCGAAATTTATTTTACTTTTTCTTTTAATTTCTTCTTTTTCAAAAAAAACATTTGGGTTGAAGAAAACTTCCAATTTCCCCTCCCTCAAGACAAGAAAGTGGCTGTGTTGTGCGCGCACCCCTGTCTGTCTCTCTCTCTCCCCTCCTCACTTACTTACTGGGCTTCACGCTCAGTCCCTGCTCCCCTCCCCCCCCCTCAACACTCCCTACTCTCTACGTGCCCGCGCCTCGCTCTGCGCGCTGTCTCCACGCGCCCGCGCCACCCTCCTTCCATGCCTTGCTGTGCCGTTTGGTTTGGGTGCTCGCCTCCCTCCCCCACGGGCGCGCGCGGAGTGGGGAGTGGTTTAGCCGAGAGCAGGGGAGAAAGGAGCGCGAGGAAGGAGCGGGAACTATTTAACGGCGCGAGCGGTGGCGAATTTATTTCACTTTGCCTAAGGAACAGCGGTGCTGCGGCTCTCATTGCCTAGGGAAAGTACCCGGATGTAGCGACTCCTCACTTTACTCCAAACTCAACTGGGATTATTTATTTAACTTTCTCCTTTTTTTATTATTTATTTAACTTTGTCCTTTTTATTATTTATTTAACTTTATTTTTTTTAACCTGTCATTATTTTTAAGCATCCTTGCCCGCCTTGAAAAACACACAAACATACCCAATTTTTTTTTAAATCTGATCAGTCAAATCAGATAATTTGTTGTAAAATTGTGAACTTTTATTTGTAGCCAATTCCCATTATTTTTATTATTGAGTTATTTCATGCATTGTTTGCACAGCGATGGTTGAGTTTTTAATGATTACCTGTTATTGGGTAAATTAAAATACCTGAGATGTCGCTCAAAATTATTAATTTCAGCAAGACACACAAATCTCACCTACTTCAGGGACAAAATGTATTTCTAAGTAATTCCCCCACAGGTCACTTTTCTTGACTTTTCCAATGCCTTGTACACTATAGTGTTATTTTATTTCAAATATTAACCTTTTCCTAAAAAAAATTGCTTCAAACTTTATTTGTAAGTTATCAGTAAAATGTCCTGTTTATTTTAACATAATTATCGTGTGCCTATTAGTATTTTTCGAGAAGCAAAAATGATTGAACTGTATAAACGGATTGCTGTAGACTTGAACTTGTTTCAGTTCTCTTGTAGTTTGGTACAAAATGGCGGAAGAGTGCTTGAAAGTTTAGTTGCTGGTTTTCACATTTCAAGCTGCAATAATTGGGTTGGAGTAGAATCAAAGAAAAAGTGAAAGGAAAAAAAAAGGGCTGTTATCTCCTCCCTAAAACGGGAATTCGTGCTGCATGACATTCGAAATTATTAACTGAGGAGTTTTCAATACAATGCGTGTATTATTTATTTTCCTACAAAATGCATTGATGATTTTTTTCCCCTCCCGGTTGACGTGCAGAAATGTTCACCCAGGTTTGTTGCAGCGACTGCGAGAAAAGGAATGAACCAGAATACGGTTTCAGTTATTCTTTTGTTTTCATTCGTTTAACAATACCAATTGTAACGTTCTTCCATCCAAAGGACTTTCTTATTTTTTATATGATGCATTCAACACTTTTGCAGATCACGCGATAGATCGGATCACTGATATTCTGCAAATCAAGTTTTAAGTGGAAAGTTAAAAAATGTGCAGGCACGAACGAAGTCTACTAAAGTCCCAACACAGTAATATTTTCTTTAACTCTTCCCATCCCAAATTTTAATTAAACATGTCCACACCGTTGACGTGTGTGCTTATGCATATACAAACACCTTTTAAACCATAATGTTATTACTTCTAATTAATGATTTTTGAAGAGGTAGAAAAATACCCTGCATGCACTACCCCTTAGGTTTAATTTATGAAAGTTTCAAATAATTTGTATTGCAGTTATGAAATAATTCACTTAAATTGAGATGAAGAGTTGCAATTAACACTGAGAAATGCAGAAATATTTTAAAACAAATTCTAGCCTGACAGTAAATGAATAAATTACATTAGAAGTAACAAACTTGTAAACAGGTGGCAACCTTCCCGCTCCTACCGCTGAGGGGGATTCAGGACAGGGTAATTTCCAGAGGGTGGGGGAGCGTCTCGGACATCTATAAGGAGCTTATGGGGTCCGAGGAGATGCAGGCCGAGGAGCTGAAGCGTAAGTGGGAGGAGGAGCTGGGAGGTGAGATCGAGGATGGTTTATGGGCAGACGCATTGAGTAGAGTCAATGCGTCCGCGACATGTGCCAGGCTCAGCCTGATACAATTTAAGGTTATGCACCAGGCTCAGATGACTGGCATGGATAAGCAGATTCTTTGGGGTGGAGGACAGGTGCACAAAATGCACGGGAGGACCAGCAAACCATGTCCACATGTTTTGGACATGTCCAAAGCTTCGGGGATTTTGGCAGGGGTTTGCAGACGTCATGTCCAAGGTTTTAAAAACAAGGGTCCAGAGGTGGCAATTTTTGGGGGTGTCGGAAGATCCGGGAATCCAGGAGGAGAAAGAGGCAGATGTTTTGGCCTTTGCTTCCCTGGTAGCCCGGAGATGGATTCTATTGGCATGGAGGGAATCAAAGCCCCCAAAGTAGGAGATCTGGCTAACGGACATGGCTAGCTTTCTCTGTATGGAGAAAATTAAGTTCACCTTGAGAGGTTCACTGTTAGGGTTCACCCGCAGGTGGCAACCGTTCGTTGACTTCTTTGCGGAAAATGAATTATCAGCAGATGGGGGGGGGGGGGGGGGGGGGGAGTAGTTTAGGTTAGAGTAGAAGGGTAATAAGGGTGGGACCTGTACGAAAGGTAAACGGTTTTTGCACTATGTTTATGGTTTCATGTATATTGTCTATTTTGTTTTTATACCAAAAATACCGCAATAAAATGTTTATTAAAAAAAAAGATAAAAGTAACAAACTCTATATAAATGGGTCTAATTGCCTGTGAAAAGGTGGGGGTCAGCTGTGTTTTTGAACCGCTGCAGTCCTAAGGTATAGGTACACCCACAGTGCTGTTAGGAAGGGAGTTTTGGGATTTTGACCAAGTGACAATGAAGGAACAATTACATACTTCCAAGTCAAGATGGTGAGTGACTTGGAGGGAAAATTCCAGGTGGTGGTGTTCCGAGGTATCTGCTGTCTTTGTCCTTCTAGGTAGCAGAATTCTATTCTATTCTATGGCAGTCGTTGTGGGTTTGGCCTGAGGGACCTTGGTGAGTTCCTGCAATGCATCTTATTCATGGTACACACGGCTGCCATTTTACATCTGTGATGGAGGGATTGAATGTTTGTGGAAGGGGTAGCAATCAAGATGGCTGCTTTGTACTGGATGGTGTTAAGCTTCTTCAGTCTTACTGGAGCTGCACTCATCCAGGCAAGTGGAGAGTATTCCATCACACTCCTGACTTGTGCCTTGTAGATGGTAGGGTTTGGGGGAGGGGGAAGGGGTCAGGAGGCGAGCTATTGCTGAGTAAGTGCCACTTGGTAGCACTGTTGATGACCCCTTCCATTGAGAGTAGACTGATGGGGCAGTAATTAGCCGGGTTAGATTTTTCCTATCTTTTGTGCACAGGGCATGCCTGTGCAATTGTCCACATTACCAGGTAGTTGCTAGTGTTCTACTGGAACAACATTGTGTGATTCTTTTATCAGGATGGATGTTGTAGTGTGCACAAAGACCACAAAAGGTATGTTCATTAACAAAGCTAACTTTTATTTACACTACTTATTAAAGCTCGACCACTTACTCCTATAGTAAACAATAATCTAGCAATCAACAATCTACACTCTCCTAACACTAGTCTCTACACTTTTATCTATAACTGTACTCTAACCTCTCTCAGTGCTCCTCTTCATCCCTCTCCCAAAAGTCTGTGAGTCAGGGATTTATATAGTTCAGCATTTAGCTCCATCTAGTAGCTAATTATGATATGACATTATCCCTCAGAATTCTGAACATTTCACAATGCCACATCCCCTTTCTTTGAGAAGAATGTCTGAAATTCTTTCTAACATTTTTTACAAACATTGTCGAGAATAAACATGACCATACAGTTCATACTTAATGTTATATTTCATATCATAATTGCAATTAGAGTTGCAGTCATTAGTTATTTTTTACAAGTTTAGTTGATTAGGTGGTTTTCCTGTCCTGTTTGACCTTCTCAATGCACTTGCAGTGTCATTGGAATTGTCTGTTGTTGTTCCTGATGTTTATTCGTTAACAACGCTGTTGGTAAGTCAATGTTACAAAACATGGTGTCTAGGTATGTTGTTATGGGCCAGGGTTAAGAGAACCCCAAAGTGTATCATGGAGTTCACCTGACCCACAACTTTGAATAGTTTGTGGTATGGGGAGCATACGGCCCACTCTACAGGTATGGTACAGCAGAAATGGAAAGTATTTTTAAAGCAAAACAATGTTTATTCTATGAACTCAATTTAACCTTTTTAAAACATACAATGAACATCTTAGCAATCATTAATTCAGATACAACCCCCAAAGAATACAACACTAAGTAATGCTTAATAACTTCCCAAACAACATCCAGAAGACAAAAGAAACACCTTTTAACAGAAGCACATTAGGTTTACATTCACTATTGAGAATATTTATAATTCTGAATTCACCAAATGGTGAAGAGATAGTCTGTTGATGGCAGAGAGAACAGCAATACACCTTCTTGGTCTGGCTTCAGCTCCAACAATGAAACCCAAAACTAAAACATACCCTGCCGCAAACAGCCTAAAAGAAAGTAAAAAGCTGACAGACAGCACAACTCCATCCACACTCTGACATCATTGATAAACACTAATTTCTTAACGGTACATTTCTTAAGCACCCATTTCTTAAAGGTACTCTCACATGACACCTCCCCACAAGAAAAAAAAATAAACCATCAACTTCAAGATGGTTTCATTTTTCACCTTTTATCATAGAATTTACAGTTCCGAAGGAGGCCATTCGGCCCATCGAGTCTGCATCAACTCTTGGAAAGAGCACCCTACCCAAGGTCAACACCTCCACCCTATCTCCATAACCCAGTAACCCCACCCAACACTAAGGGCAATTTTGGACATTAAGGGCAATTTATCATGGCCAATCCACCTAACCTGCACATCATTGGACTGTGGGAGGAAACCCACGCACACACTGGGAGGATGTGCAGACTCCGCACAGACAGTGGCCCAAGCCGGAATCGAACCTGGGACCCTGGAGCTGTGAAGCAATTGTGCTATCCACAATGCTACCATGCTGCCCCATCACTATCCTTTTAACAAATGCACACAGTAAATAAACTTTTTTGTTTCAAAAAAACAACACATGCAAACAGGTATAATAATATAGTCCTTTTTTTTTGTTTGTCTTCCTCCAACTGAAATCCTTCTCGATTGACAGTCTCTTTGAACGAGAAGGATCTGCACAATCCTTCCATTTCTCTACACCTCAGCATGTCTCTTTAAAGTCAGATACTTTAGTTCAATCTGATCACAGAGTCCCTTGTAATTCTCCAACACAGGAGCATTGGTTATCACAGCTTTCAGGCAGTCAAATGCCTGTTGAAAGTCCACTGTCCACTGAAATTTTTTACAGTTCTTCAGCAAGTCCATTAGTGGAGCAATCATGCCACAAAACATTTGCACAAATGTTCGATCAAATCCACTCATGCCAAGAAATCACATTATATCCCTTTGTCTTGAGGGTATTGAAAATTCTTCAATAACTGGTGGTTTCACACCCCGTGTGACCATTCGACCCTGTCCAATTGTATGGCCAAGGAAAGTGACTTGGGCTTTTCCAAATTCCCAAATTGGCTAGGTTTATCACCAAACCCGCCTCCTGAAGTCGATCAAATAACTCCATCAGACGTTTCAAATGTTCTGTCCATGTCTGGCTGAAAATTACCAGATTGTTGATGTATACCGCGCACTGGGTAATTCCGAAACAACTTTATTAGTTAACTGTTGAAATGTGGCTGGGGTGTTTTTCATGCCAAATGGCATAACTTTGAATTGGTATATACCATCTAGAATCACAAAAGCTGAAATCTCCTTCGCCCTTTCAGATAAAGGTACCTGCCAGTAACCTTTAAGTAAATCCAGTTTGGAAATAAAAGCTGATTGTCCTACTTTCTCGATGCAATCTTCCAAACGTGGGATAGGATAAGAGTCCATTCTTGTAACTGCATTAACCTTTCTATAGTCCACACGCAACCGTTGGGTACCGCCTGGTTCAGGCACCATCACTAGGGGTGAGCTCCATTGGTTGCAACCAACCCACTTCACTTCTGCCATTTGTAAGCATACTCTCAATCTCTTTGTTAACCTGGGCCAATTTTAAAGGGTTAAGTCTGTATGGATGTTGTTTGATTTGAACAGCCTTTCCCACATCTACATCATGTATAGCCATTTTCGCACTTCCCAATTTATCTCCACAAACTTACCCACGTGGTATCAATAACTCTTTCAGGTCAATCCGATTTTCCTCTGGAAGGTAACTCAACAATTTATCCCAATTTTTAAGAACATCCTCGTTTTCCAATTTAATTTGAGATATGTCAAATTCACAGTCATCTCGATTTGGTTCGTCACTTTGAGTTAGAATCATTAAAACCTCCTTTTTCTCTTCTTCCCTTTCAAAAGTAGCTTTTAAGCATATTCACATGACACACTCGACGAGTTTTCCTTCTATCTGGCATTTTTACCACATAATTCACCTCACTTAATTTCCTTTGAATTTGATAAGGTCCACAAAACCTTGCTTTTAAAGGTTCACCTAACACTGGTAACAATACAAACACTCTATCTCAACTGGCAAAACTACGAACTTTGGATTTCTTGTCCGCTACCCGTTTCATCACATTTTGTGCAACTTTTAAATGTTGTCTAGCCAATTCACCTGCTCTGTTTAATTGTTCCCTAAAATTTGACACGTAATCCAATATTGTGAGTTCTGATTTCTCGCTCACCAAATTTTCCTTAATCAATTTAAGTTGTCCTCTTACCTCATGACCAAAAATTAGTTCAAAAGGAGTGAATTTGGTTGACTCATTAGGTGCATCCCTAATTGCAAACAGTACGAATGGAATCCTTTATCCCAATCCTCTGGATAATCTTGACAATAATCCCTCAACATTGTCTTTAATGTCTGATTCCACCTTTCTAACACTCCCTGCGATTCTGGATGGTTGCAGTTGATTTAAATTGTTTTATTCCTTAGCTATCCATAACTTCTTTGAATAACCTTGAGGTAAAATTTGATCCTTGATCCGATTGTATTTCTGTGGGTAGTCCATATCTAGTAAAGGATTTAAATAACTCCTCCACAATCTTTTTAGCTGCAATATTACACACTGGAATGGCCTCTGGAAACCTAATAGACACATCCATTATCGTCAAAAGATATTGATTCCCACTTTTCGTTTGTGGAAGCAGTCCTGCGCATGAAATTAGGACCCGTGTAAAAGGTTCCTCAAATGCTGGAATGGGTATTAAGGGCACTGACTTTAGCACTGCTTGAGGTTTCCCTATCACTTGACATGTGTGACATGATTGACAAAATTTAACTACATCTTTATGTAGTCCAGGAGAATAAAAATGTTTTTGTATTTTAGCTTGAGTTTTCCTTATTCCCAAATGACCTCCCACTAGTAACTCATGTGCAACTCACAACACCTCATTTCTATACCATACCCGCAATACTACTTGATGAACCTCTGCCCACTTTTCATCCGCCTGCATATGTAAAGGTCTCCATTTTCTCATCAAGACATTACTTTTACGGTAATAACACTCTGGTATACACTCAGATTTCTCTCTGTGTATATGCTTCCTGATACAACAAAAAGATATAGAAATAAAACGAATGTAACTCCACCAATTTTCCTGAACTAAAAATATCCGCCTCATCCTTCACTTGTTCTTGTTCTTTTTCTTTTTTTTTTTTTTTTTTATAAATTTAGATTACCCAATTATTTTTTCCAATTAAGGGGCAATTTAGCGTGGCCAATCCACCTACTCTGCACATTTTTGGGTTGTGGGGGTGAAACCCACGCAAACACGGGGAGAATGTGCAAACTCCACACGGACAGTGACCCAGAGCCGGGATCGAACCTGGGACCTCAGCGCCGTGAGGCGGTTGTGCTAACCACTAGGCCACCGTGCTGCCCTTCTTGTTCTTTTTCAACCATTTGATCAAAAATCATTTCTGATAATTGCACTTCACCTTTGTCTTCACTCTCTGATTTCTCATCTTGTCTTAACCTGTGACTTTGCGACCTTATTACTACACAATCCGGAAAAATCCCAGGATATTTGTCCTTCAACACTATAGTTGTCTGATTATCCACTGTCTTATCAACCACAGTAGGCATCACTCCCACCTGCGATCTAGCTATATCATTACCCAAGATAAACTGTATTCCTGGACAAGATAGTTTCTCTGTTATTCCTACTACCACTTCACCACTCTTCACTGGACTTTCCAACCTTGCTTTATATAATCGAACACTGCTCCTCTCACCCTGAATTCCACATATTACCACCTTTTCTTCCCAAACTACATAACTCCTCATCTCTTACCATTAAAGATTGAGTAGCTCCCGTATCTCTTAAAACTGTGACTTCTTTACCTGCTCCTCCTGATACACATGAGTAAACTTTACCCACACAAGTAACTTCTTTAAAGACATCTGGCACCTTCTTATCAATCACCTCTTGATCAGGCTGTACAATCTTTTGCACCTCCTTCGCTTCACTTGGTCTTTCCTTTACCACTTTAACAAACCCCACTGTCTTATCCTGTTTTATCATATCAGCCTTCCCAGTGCTTTTCTTCAACCACCAACACTGACTTTACATGGCCTAGTTTATTGCTGTGAAAACATTTGAAACTTTTCATGTCTCTTCCACCCTCCTGGATTTCTTTTTAAATCTGAAGTACACTCTCCTTATTATCTCCCATCAGATCATCTTTACTTTTACCACTTGAGTATTTCTCATGTCCCCAGTTTCTATCTCGCACAGGCTGAAACTGAAGTCAGAAACCAAGTTTTGATTTATGAACTAATTCATAAACATCTGTCATTTCTGCTGCTAACCTCGCAGTTTTACATGAGTAAAACTGCTCTTCCACATGAGTTCTCACTACATCAGGAATTGAATTTTTAAACTCCAAAAGTATAATTTCTCTGAGAGCTTCATATGTTTGGTCTATTTTCAAAGCCCTTATTCACCTATCAAAATTACTCTGTTTGAGCCTTTCAAACTCCATGTATGTTTGACCAAATTCTTTCCTTAAATTTCTTTAAAAAAAATATTTTTATTGAAGTATTTGTAAAATTTTATAACAAAAACAGAAAAAGAACAACAAACATTAAACATTAACATGGTGCAATAATAGATGTTTCCCCAACGGCTCTGCCTTCACAGACCACCTAAAATAACATAAAAACAACATTTACCCCCCCCCCCCCCCTCCCCCCCCCCTCTTGGAAAGCTGCTACTGCTGACATTTTAAATTTCCCCAAGAAGACTTCCGGTGGCAGCAATGAGGAGCTAAGCCGCACATTCGGCAGCTCCCGCTGAGAACGGACTTTGGGGCTCTTTTCAGGGCCCCCAATGGAGCTGTGGCGGCAAATCCCGACGTGGGAAGAGGCCAGGAGTCGACCCCAACGGTCCTATGGCCCGGACCAGGAGTGGGGTAAGGAGAAAACCGGAGAAAGCTCCCCTGAAAAAGCAGGGGAAGGAAGACAAAATGGCGGCCGGCGGAGGCCTTGAGGAGCTGAGGCAGTGGGCTCAGGAGCAGCAGGCGACTCTGCTGCACTGCTTCCAGGAGCTTAAGTTGGAGCTGCTGGAGTCGCTGAAGGTAACCAACAGGGAGTTGATGGAGACCCAGACAGCCCAGGGGCTGCGATCCGGGAGTTGCAGCAGCAGGCCTTCGAAAGGGAGGATGAGGTCGTGGCCGTGGCGGGGAAGGTGGAGATGCACGAGGCGCTCCATAAAAGATGGCAGGAGCCGTTCGAGGAGCTGGACAACCGGTCGAGGAGGAAGAATTTGCGGATCCTGGGCCTCACGGAGGGGCTGGAGGGGTCGGACCTAGCGGCCTATGTGGTGACTATGTTAAACTCGCTGATGGGGGCTGGGTCCTTCCAGGGGCCCCTGGAGTTAGAGGGGGCCCACAGAATTCTGGCTAGGAGGCCCAAGCCGAATGAGCCACCGCGGGCGGTGTTGGTGCCGTTTCATCGGTTTGTGGATCGTGAGTGTGTGCTCCGGTGGGCCAAGAAGGAGCGGAGCAGCAAGTGGGAGAACACGGAGGTGCGGATCTTCCAGGACTGGAGTGCGGAGGTGGCGAGGCAGAGGGTCGGGTTTAACCGGACGAAGGTGGTGCTCCATAGACGGAGTGTGAAGTTCGGCATGTTGCAACTGGCGCGTCTGTGGGTCACCTATAAGGATTGGCACCATTATTTTGAGTCCCCGGAGGAGGCGTGGGCCTTCGTGCAGGCCGAGAAATTGTACTCAAACTGAGGGTCAAAGATGGGGGATGCTGTATAATACTGTATTTGTATTTGCTTTGTTTAATGTAAGATGTGGGTTGGCCTTAGGGTGGGTGGGGTGATGTCGATTTGTCTTTTCTATATGGGTTTTTCTGTAGGGGTCTGGTGGACGGGTTCGGGCAGGGGGGTAAACGGGGAGTTCGGGGAGCTGGTGGGGGGGACTGACAATGGGAGTTGCCCTAGAGGAGGCGGGGCTGGGCAGGGCAAAAGTGCGGGCTTCCTGCGGGTTTCCCGCGCTGGGAGATGGTGGGGGCGGGGGCGGGGCTGAGAAGCGCGGGTCGTTGCTGGCTGTTTTCTTTTCCCGCGTAGGGGAGGGGGGGGGAGGACCCGTTGACGGGCACAATGGAGGAGGGGTAGTCCCATGTGGGGAGGAGTCAGAGGTAGGGTGGGAGTCGCCAGGGTCAGCAGAAGTTAACTGGCTCACGGGAGTACTATGGAGGGAGGGGCGCGGCTAGGAGGGGTCCTAGCCTGGGGGTGGGGGTACCGGGTTGCTGCTGAAACGGTCAGGAAGGAGCTGGAGGACGCAGTGGGTGCTGGAGGGGGGGAGTTGCCGCCGTGGGAAACTGGCAGAGCGGGGGATGCTGGCCGGGGGTGGCCAAGAGATGGGGTATGGCTAATCGGCAGGGGAGGGGGGCAGGGAGCCCTCTGATCCGGCTGATAACCTGGAATGTGAGGGGGCTGAATGGGCCGGTCAAACGGACCCGGGTATTTGCGCACCTGAAGGGGCTGAAGGCGGATGTGGCTATGCTCCAGGAGACACACCTGAGAGTGGCGGACCAGGTTCGGTTGAGGAAGGGATGGGTGGGCCAAGTATTTCACGCCGGGCTGGATGAGAAGAGTAGGGGGGTGGCGATCCTGGTGGGGAAGAAGGTGTCGTTTGAGGCGTTAAATGTGGTGGCTGACAGTGGCGGGAGATATGTGATGGTGAGTGGCAAGCTGCAGGGGGAGCGGGTGGTGTTGGTGAATGTTTACGCCCCAAATTGGGACGATGCGGGGTTTATGCGGCGTATGTTTTGCCGCATTCCGGACCTGGAGGTGGGGGGCCTGATCATGGGGGGAGACTTCAACACGGTACTGGATCCCCATTGGATCGATCCAAGTCCCGGACGGGTAGGAGGCCGGCGGCGGCTAAGGTGCTGAGGGGATTTATGGACCAGATTTGGGGGGGGGGGGGGGGGGGGGGGGGGTGTGGATCCCTGGAGGTTTCCGAGGCCAAGGGCCAGGGAATACTCGTTTTCCTCCCACGTACATAAGGCCTACTCGAGGATTGATTTTTTTATCCTGAGTAGGGGGCTGGTGTCGAGGGTGGAGGATGCGGAATACTCCGCCATTGCCATTTCAGATCATGCCCCGCACTGGGTGGACCTCGGGCTGGGGGAAGAGAGGGACCAACGTCCGCTCTGGCGCTTGGAGGTGGGGCTGCTGGCAGATGAGGAGGTGGCCAAGAGGGTTCGGGGGTGTATTGAGAGTTACCTTGAGGCCAATGACAATGGGGAGGTCCGAGTGGGGACGGTCTGGGAGGCATTGAAGGCGGTGATGATGGGGGAATTGATCTCCATCCGAACCCATAGGGAGAGGGGGGAGCAGAGGGAGAGGGAGAGACTGATAGGGGAGATGGTGCGGGTGGATAGGAGATATGCGGAGGCTCCAGAGGAGGGATTGCTGGGGGAGAGGCGTAGCCTTCAGGCCAGATTCGACCTATTGACTACCAGAAAGGCAGAAGCTCAGTGGAGGAAAGCACAGTTGGCGGTGTATGAATACGGGGAGAAGGCGAGCAGGATGCTGGCACACCAGCTCCGAAAGCGGGACGCGGCCAGGGAGTTTGGGGGAGTGACGGATAAGGCTGGGAAGGTGGTGCGGAGGGGAGTAGATGTTAATAGGGTCTTCAGAGACTTCTATGGGGAACTGTACCGGTCGGAGCCCCCGGTGGAGTGGGGTGGAATGGGGCGCTTCTTGGACAAGCTGCGATTCCCGAGGGTGGAGGAGGAGCAGGTGGAGGGACTGGGGGCGCCGATCGAGCTGGAGGAGGTAGTCAAAGGGATAGGGAGCATGCAGTCGGGGAAGGCGCCGGGGCAGGACGGGTTTCCGGCGGAATTTTATAAAAGGTATTTGGACCTGTTGGGCCCCCTGTTGGTCCGGACCTTTAACGAGGCAAGGGAGGAGGGGGGGCTTTGCCCCCAACTATGTCACGGGCGCTGATTTCCTTGATCCTGAAGCAGGACAAGGACCCTCTGCAGTGCGGGTCATATAGGCCGATTTCACTGCTGAACGCCGACGCTAAGCTGCTGGCAAAGATCCTGGCCACTAGAATAGAGGATTGCGTGCCCGGGGTCATTCATGAGGACCAGACGGGGTTTGTGAAGGGAAGGCAGTTGAATACGAACGTGCGAAGGCTCCTCAATGTCATTATGATGCCGGCCATGGAAGGGGAGGCGGAGATAGTGGTGGAATTGGACGCGGAGAAGGCCTTTGATAGGGTTGAGTGGGAGTATTTGTGGGAGGTGTTGGAGAGGTTTGGGTTTGGGGAGGGGTTTATCCGGTGGGTGAGGCTGCTCTACGAGGCCCCGATGGCGAGTGTAGCCACAGATAGGAGGAGGTCGGCGTACTTTCGGCTGTACCGGGGAACGAGACAGGGGTGCCCCCTGTCCCCCTTGCTCTTCGCATTGGCGATTGAGCCCCTGGCCATGGCATTGAGGGAGTCAGGGAACTGGAGGGGCCTGGTGCGGGGTGGGAAGGAGCATCGATTGTCGCTGTATGCGAACGACCTGTTGCTGTATGTGGCGGACCCGGTGGGGGGGATGCCGGAGGTGATGAGGATTCTTAGTGAATTCGGGGGTTTCTCGGGGTATAAGTTGAACCTGGGCAAGAGTGAGTTGTATGTGGTGCATCCGGGGGATCAAGAGGAGGGGATTGGTAGCCTCCCACTGAAGCAGGCAGGGAAGAGCTTCAGGTACCTAGGGGTCCAGGTGGCTGGGAGCTGGGGGGCCCTGCACAAGCTCAACCTCACAAGGTTGGTGGAGCAGATGGAGGAGGAGTTTAAGAGGTGGGATATGTTACCGCTGTCACTGGCGGGGAGGGTGCAGTCCGTTAAGATGACGGTGCTCCCGAGGTTTTTGTTCCTGTTCCAGTGCCTCCCCACCCTTATCCTGAAGGCCTTTTTTAGGAGGGTCAACAGGAGTATCACGGGATTTGTGTGGGCGCATGGGACTCCGAGGGTGAGAAGAGTGTTCCTGGAATGAGGCAGGGATAGGGGGGGGCTGGCGTTGCCCAACCTCTGTGGGTACTATTGGGCTGCCAACGCAGCGATGGTGCGTAAGTGGGTAATGGACGAGGAAGAGGCAGCATGGAAGAGGATGGAGGCGGCATCATGTGTGGGCACGAGCCTGGAGGCGCTGGTAACGGCGCCGTTGCCGCTCCCTCCAACGAGGTATACCACGAGCCCGGTGGTGGCGGCTACCCTCAAAATTTGGGGGCAATGGAGACGGCATAGGGGAGAAGTGGGGGGCTCGATGGAGGCCCCGATACGGGAGAACCATCGGTTTGTCCCAGGGAGCATTGATGGCGGATTTCTGGGCTGGCACAGGACAGGGGTTAGGAGGTTGAGGGACCTGTTTGTGGAGGGGAGGTTCGCGAGCTTGAGGGAGTTAGAGGGGAAGTTTGGGCTCCCCCCGGGGAACATGTTTAGGTACATGCAGGTGAGGGCGTTTGCCAGGCAGCAGGTGGAGGGGTTCCCCTTGCTGCCCCCACGAGGGGTGCGGGATCGGTTGCTCTCAGGGGTGTGGGTTGGAGGAGGGAGGATTTCGGACATATGCCGGATGATGCAGGAGGTAGACGAGGCCTCGGTGGAGGAACTGAAGGGTAAATGGGAAGAGGAGCTGGGTGAGGAGATTGAGGAGGGGACGTGGGCGGATGCCCTGGAGAGAGTGAATTCCGCCACTTCCTGTGCGATGCTTAGCCTCATACAGTTCAAGGTGCTGCACAGGGCCCACATGACCGGGACGAGGATGAGTAGATTCTTTGGGGGCGAGGACAGGTGTGCTAGGTGCTCGGGGAGCCCAGCGAACCACGCCCATATGTTTTGGCCGTGCCCAGCGCTGGGGGAGTTTTGGAAGGGGGTAGCAAGGACGGTGTCGAGGGTGGTGGGATCCAGGGTCAAGTCAGGCTGGGGACTCGCAATTTTTGGGGTTGAAGTGGAGCCAGGAGTGCAGGAGGCGAAAGAGGCCGGTGTTCTGGCCTTTGCGTCCTTAGTAGCCCGGCGGAGGATTCTTCTTCAGTGGAAGGATGCGAGGCCCCCAAGCGTGGAGGCCTGGATCAATGATATGGCGGGGTTCATCAAATTGGAGAAGGTGAAATTTGCCCTGAGGGGATCAGTACAAGGGTTCTTTAGGCGGTGGCAGCCTTTCCTGGACTTCCTGGAGGAACGGTAGGGAAATAGGCCGGCAGCAGCAGCAACCCGGGGGGGGGGGGGGGGGTGGGGGGAGAGAGGGAGAGAGGGAGGGAGGGGGTTTGGATCGGGGGGAGGGAGAACTGTGTACATGTGTTTGTGGGATGTGGCGGGTGTTATCTCTTTCCTTTTTGTTGTTGGGTGTTCTTGTGTTGTTTTCTTTTGTTTGTAGTTGCTTTTGAAGTTGGGTGGGAATTGTTCTTGGGGGGTTACCACGGTTGTTTTGTTAATAGAGTTGAGTTGTTTATATTTTGTAAAAATTTAAATAAAAATTATTTAAAAAAAATAAATAAATACATTTCCCCAAGAAAGTCGATGAACGACTGCCACCTCCAGGAGAACCCCAACATTGATCCTCTTCAGGCAAACTTTATTTTCTCGAGGCTGAGAAACCCAGCCATGTCGCTGACCCAGGTCTCCACACGCGGGGGTTTCGAGGTTTCGAGTCCCTCCACATTAAAAGGATGCGTCTCCGGGCTACCAGGACAGGCAACGGCCAGACAGTCGACCTCTTTCACTCCCTGAACTCCCGGGTCTTCTGACGCCCCAAAGATCGCCACCTCTGGACTCGGCACGATCAATTGCATGAAAGATTGGTACAACTGTGGCTTTATTACAGTCAGATGCGTGGCATCCTACTGCAGCTGGCGAAATGGCTGATCAGAAGGAGGACACGCATATTTATACGGCTCCTTGTGGGCGGAGCTAGCCGGCAGGGGCTACCGGCGAACCTGTAGTGCAGGTCTTCCTTACATCCCCTAATACAGGTGCACACAGTGGTTCACCACATTCACCCCTGTTAAAAATGAGTCCAGCGGGGGTGGCGTGGTACTATATACAGTTTTGCAAATAATTTACAGTGGGGAGGGGAACAAAAATGTCAATTTTGATAGCCCGGTGCCCGTCAGAGGTTAAGTCGATCTGGTGCTTTGACGGTTCGCCGCTGCCCTTCTGCTTTTTTTTTGACCAGGAGTCAGGCATGGGGAGTGTAGTGAATGTATAACATAAATTCACACTGTATATCACTGTCCCCCTGTGGGCTCTGTCTGTGAGCCGTTGCACGGCTCTGCCCACAGGGGAGATGAGGAGCATGTACAGGGCTCCACCCTTGGCTCCGCCCATGGCTCCGCCCACAACCGGAAGTATAAAGTGCTGCGGTCTTGCGAACCTGCCTTCAGTTCAGCTAGTCGCAGGCAGGCTCAGTTGAAAGTCAATTAAAGCCACAGTTTACTTCAGCTTGTGTCTCTGAGTGAATTGATGGTCGCATCAATGAAATGAAATGAAAATGGCTTATTGTCACGAGTAGGCTTCAATGAAGTTACTGTGAAAAGCCCCTTGTCGCCACATTCCGGCGCCTGTCCGGGGAGGCTGGTACGGGAATCGAACCGTGCTGCTGGCCTGCTTGGTCTGCTTTAAAAGCCAGCGATTTAGCCTGGTGAGCTAAACCAGCCTTTAATCGACTTAAAAAACTACCATGGAATCAGCCCTCAAACCTGATCGACTGGAACTCGATCCACAGGCCGCAGAAGCGAAGGAAATATTTTTGCAATGGCTTCGGTGCTTCAAGGCCTACCTGGCTGCATCGACTACCTCCGCTGTTACAGAAGAGCATAAACTCAGTCTTCTACACGCACGGGTGAGCCATCGTATTTCAACTCAACTTGACAGTACCGACTCGTACACCGAGGCCCTCGCGATACTCGACCGACTGTACGTGCGGCCCGTAAATGAAGTTTATGCGCGGCACATCTTTACAACCCGCCGCCAGCGCCCTGCAGAGTCGCTAGAAGACTACCTGCGCGACGTTAAAGCTCTAGCACGAGAATGTAACTTCCAGGCCGTGACAGCCTCCCAGCACATGAAACTTGCCATCCGAGATGTGTACGTTGCAGGGGTCCGGTCCATTTATGTGCGCCAGCGTCTCCTCGAAAAAGGGACCCAGAATGCTAGCGACCTCGTTAGAGGGCGCTTTTCAAAGCTTAAACTAATTCCCGGCTGACCACGCGACCCCATCGTGGACCCCCGACTAGAGACTGCCCCAGGCCTGCGCTGCGCGGCCACCCGCCCACCACAGAGGGCTATCGTGCCACTTTTGCGACCAGCCCCAACACCCCCGGCAGTACTGCCCGGCCCACAACGCAACCTGCAGCAGCTGCGGGCGGAAAGGACACTTTGCGAAGGTTTGCCTGGCTAAAACTAAAAACTCCAACTCAAACGCTAACCAGAACACTCGCCCCTCCAACTCACAGGCCCGCAGACCCCGCAATGTAGCAGAGTCTCTGCCGACTCCACCTCCGCACGACATGTGCGACTCATGGGGCCGCCATCTTGGCAATCCTCCCCCACGCGGCCGGCCATGTGCGATTCATGGGGACCGCCATCTTGGATGCCACCTTCCTTGCCGCCCGCCACGTGCGATCAATGGGGGCCGCCATCTTGGCCATCACCCGAGATACCACTCGACGACTACGACCTCCGCGGACTGTCATCACGGGGCCGCTCCAGCACCGCTGACCACGCCACCGACTACCCACAGCTCAGTGCAGTCACTTTGGGCCAGTCGTGGCCAAAGCACCTCAGAAGCTCCATGATGTCCGTTCTAATCAACAGATACAAGACACCCTGCCTCTTCGACTCCGGGAGCACCGAGAGCTTCGTTCACCCAGACCTGCTTAAGACGCTGCTCGCTCCCGATATTTCCGACACAGCAAACTCGCCTCGGGGTCGCACTCTGTCCAGATACAAGGGCGCACTATTGAAACACTAACGATACAGGGCGCCAACTACTCTAACTTCCAATTGTATGTGCTCCCAGACCTCTGCGCCCCTCTCCTCCTCGGACTGGATTTCCAGTGTAACCTCAAGAGCCTAACACTCAGCTTCGGCGGACCCCTCCCCCCCTCACTATATGCAGTTTAGCAACACTAAAAATCAAACACCCTCCACTCTTCGCTAATCTCACCACTAACTGCAAACCAGTGGCCACTCGCAGCAGGAGGTATGGCCTGCAAGGCAGGGTATTTATTAGAGCCGAAGTCCAGCGGCTCTTACGTGAGGGAGTCATAGAGGCCAGTAATAGCCCCTGGAGAGCTCAGGTGGTGGTTGTCAAGACCGGGGGAAAGTTCCGGATGGTGGTTGATTACAGCCAGACCATTAACCGGTTCATGCACCTCGATGTGTACCCCCTCCCCCGGATTGCAGACATGGTAAATCAGATCGCGCAGTACCGCATCTTCTCCACGGTGGATCTGAAGTCTGCAGACCACCAGCTCCCAACCCGCCCGGAGGACCACTACTACACGGCATTCGAGGCAGACGGCCGCCTTTTCCATTTCCTCCGGGTCCCCTTTGGCATCACGAATGGGGTCTCGGTGTTCCAACGAGCAATGGACCGAATGGTGGACCAGTACGGGCTGCGGGCCACGTTTCCGTACTTGGATAACGTCACCATCTGCGGCCATGACCAGCAGGACCACGACTCCAACCTCTACTGATTTTTCCAAACCCCCCAAAAATTCAACCTCACCTATAATGAGGAGAAATGCGTTTTACGCACAACCAGACTAGCCATCCTCGTAGCGTCATGGAAAACGGGGTCCTAGGACCCGACACTGACTGTATGCGCCCCCTCTTACAACTCCCTCTCCCTCACTGTTCCAAGGCCCTCAAGAGGTGCCTCGGATTTTTCTCCTATTACGCCCAGTGGGTCCCCCAGTATGCGGACAAAGTCCGCCCACTATTTAAGACTACACTCTTCCCATTGTCAGCCAAGGCCCGCCAGGCCTTCAACTGCATTAAGGAGGACATCGCCAAAGCCGCCATGCGGGTGGTGGATGAATCCGTCCCATTTCAGGTGGAGAGCGACGCCTCAGAGGTCGCTCTCGCTGCCACTCTGAACCAGGCAGGTAGGCCAGTAGCGTTCTTCTCCCGAACCCTCTCCGCTTCGGAAATTCAACACTCCTCAGTCGAAAAGGACGCCCAAACCATTGTGGAAGCCGTACGGCACAGGAGGCACTACCTCGCAGGTAGGAGGTTTACCCTCATCACCGACCAGAGATCGGTTGCCTTTATGTTCGATAACTCGCAGCGCGGCTCTGTCGATAGGGGGAGATGAGGAGCATGTACAGGGCTCCGCCTTTGGCTCTACTCATGGCTCCATCCACAACCGGATGTATAAAGTGCTGTGGTTTTGCGAGCCTGCCTTCAGTTCAGCTAGTCGCAGGCAGGCTCAGTTGTAAATCAATTAAAGCCACAGTTTACTTCAACTCATGTCTCTGAGTGAATTGATGGTCACATAAGTACAGCACCGAGGACAAGACCTTCAGCGGCTGCTTCGGGAGGGTATCATCGAGGCCAGCAACAGCCCCTGGAGAGCTCAAGTGGTAGTAGTAAAAACGGGGGAGAAACACAGAATAGTCGTGGACTACAGCCAGACCATCAATCGGTACACGCAGCTCGACGCGTACCCCCTCCCACGCATATCTGACATGGTCAACCAGATTGCGCAGTACCGGGTCTTCTCCACAATTGACCTGAAATCCGCCTACCACCAGCTCACCATTCGTAAATCGGACCGTCCATACACTGCCTTCGAGGCGGACAGGGACAGTCGGCTCTATCAATTCCTTAGGGTTCCGTTCGGCGTCACTAACGGGGTCTCGGTCTTCCAAAGGGAGATGGACCGAATGGTCGACCGGTACGGTTTGTGGGTCACGTTTCCGTCCCTAGACAATGTTATCATTTGCGGCCATGACCAGCAGGACCACGACGCCAACCTCGCTAAATTTCTCCGCACCGCCACTCTCCTCAACCTTACCTACAACAAGGAGAAGTGTGTGTTCCGCACGACCCGACTAGCCATCCTCGGCTATGTAGTCCAAAACGGACTTCGGGAGCCCGATCCGACTGCATGCGCCCCCTCATGGAGCTTCCCCTCCCCCACTGCCCCAAGGCCCTCAAACGCTGCCTGGGGTTCTTCTCCTACTACGCCCAGTGGGTCCCAAACTATGCGGACAAGGCCCACCCACTCATACAGTCCACTCAATTCCCGAGGCACAACACGCCTTCGCCCAGATCAGAGCAGACATAGCCAAGGCCGGGGTGCATGCAGTAGACGAGGCACTCCCCTTTCAAGTTGAAAGCGACGCTTCAGACGTCGCCCTCGCCTCCACTCTAAACCAGGCATGCAGACCCGTGGTATTCTTTTCCCACACCCTTCACGCCTCTGAAATTTGGCACTCATCCTTCGAAAAAGAGGCCCAAGCTATCGTTGAAGCTGTGCGGCATTGGAGGCATTACCTGGCCGGCAGGAGATTCACTCTCCTCACTGACCAACGGTCGGTAGCCTTCATGTTCAACAACACGCAGCGGGGCAAGATCAAAAACGATAAAATCATGCGGTGGAGAATCGAGCTCTCCACCTATAATTACGAGATTTTGTATTGCCCCGGCAAACTCAACGAGCCCCCGACGCCCTTTCCCGAGGTACATGTGCCAGCGCACAAGTAGACCGACTCCGGGCCCTGCATGACAGCCTTTGTCACCCGGGGGTCACACGGCTGTACCACCTCGTCAAAGCTCGCAATCTGCCCTACTCCATCGTGGAAGTACGGGCAGTCACCAGAGACTGCCAGGTCTAGGCGGAGTGCAAGCCACACTTCTACCTGCCAGACAGCGCGCGCCTGGTGAAAGCCCTCCTGCCCCTTGGATTTCAAAGGGCCCCTCCCCTCCACCGACCGCAACACATATATCCTCAGTGTGGTCGATGAGTTCTTCAGATTCCCCTTCGCCATCCCATGCCCCGATATGACGTGTGCTTCTGTCATCAAGGCCCTCAATACAATCTTCGCTTTGTTCGGATTCCCCGCCTACATCCACAGTGACAGGGGATCCTCATTCATGAGCGATGAGCTGCGTCAGTTCCTGCTCAACAGGGGTATCGCCTCCAGCAGGGAGACCAGCTACAACCCCCGGGGAAACGGGCAGGTAGAGAGGGAGAACGGAACGATTTGGAGGGCAGTCCAGCTGGCCCTACGGTCCAGGAACCTCCCAGCCTCTTGCTGGCAGGAGGTCCTCCCTGATGCACTGCACTCCATCCGGTCACTACTGTGCACCGCCACAAATAAACCCCATGAACGTGTTTTCACCTTCCCTAGGAAGTCCATAGCTGGAGTTTCGCTCCCGACTTGGCTTGCAGCTCCAGGACCGGTCCTTCTACGTAGGCACATCCGACTCCACAAGGCGGACCCCTTGGTGGACAGGGTACACTTGTTCCACGCCAACCCCCAGTATGCCTATGTGGAGTTCCCCGACGGCCGCCAAGACGCTGTCTCCCTCAGGGACCTGGCTCCCGCTGGTTCCACTCCAACTCACCCCCCATCCATGCGCCACCCTCCCCACTCCCGGCGCTCCCGACATTAACCCCACCAGGTCCATCCCTCCTTCCCCCGCCCATGTAAGAGTATGAGGAAGATTTTGGTACGCTCCCGGGGTCATTCGACTACTGTCCAGCACCAACACCGCCAGCACGGACGTCGGCAACACCAGCACCGCCAGCACGACATTGCCACTGCCGTTACGTCGCTCCCAGTGAACCGTCAAAGCACCGGATTGACTTAACCTCTGACGGGCACCGGACCATCAAAATGGACTTTTTTCCCCCCTCCCCACTGTAAATTATTTGCAAAACTGTATATAGTTCCTCGCCACCCCCGCCGGACTCATTTTTAACAGGGGGTGAATGTGGTGAACCACTGTGGGCACCTGCATTAGGGGATGTAAGGAAGACCTGCACTACAGGTTCGCCGGTAGCCCCTGCCGGCTAGCTCCGCCCACAAGGAGCCGTATAAATATGCGTGTCCTCCTTCTGATCAGCCATTTCGCCAGCTGCAGTAGGAGGCCACGCATCTGACTGGAATAAAGCCACAGTTGTACCAATCTGAGTCTTTCGGCAATTGATTGTGCATCAACGAAAGACTCAGATTGGTACAACTGTGGCTTTATTACAGTCAGATGCGTGGCCTCCTACTGCAGCTGGCGAAATGGCTGATCAGAAGGAGGACACGCATATTTATCCGGCTCCTTATGGGCGGAGCTAGCTGGCAGGGGCTACCGGCGAACCTGTAGTGCAGGTCTTCCTTACATCCCCTAATACAGGTGCACACAGTGGTTCACCACAGAACGACTGCCACCTCCGGGAGAACCCCAACATTGATCCACTTCAGGCAAACTTTATTTTCGCGAGGCTGAGAATCCCAGCCATGTCACTGACCCAGGTCTCGACACTCGGAAGTTTTGAGTCTCTCCACATTAAGAGGATCCATCTCCGGGCTACCAGGGAGGCAAAGGCCAGACAGTCGGCCTCTTTCACTCCCTGAACTCCCGGGTCTTCTGACGCCCCAAAGATTGCTACCTCTAGACTCAGCACCACCCGCGTACCGAGCACCTTGGACATTGCCTTGGCAAACCCCTGCCGGAACCCTCCAAGCTTCGGGCATGCTCAAAATATATGGACATGGTTTGCTGGGCTTCCCGCACATCTCGTACATCTGTCTTCTACCCCGAAAAACTTGCTCATCCTCGCCACCGTCATGTGTGCCCGGTGGACCACCTTAAACTGGATTAAACTGAACCTAGCACATGATGAGGAGGAATTGACCCGACTTAGGGCTTCCGCCCACAGATCCGGCTCTAACTCTCCTCCTCGCTCCTCCTCCCATTTGCCCTTAAGTTCCTCCACCGGGGTTTCCTCCGCCTCCAACAGCTCCTGGTAGATATCAGACACCTTTCCCTCCCCCACCCAGGTACCGGAAACTACTCTATCCTGTATCCCCCGTAGCGGCAGCAGCGTGAAGGCCACCACCTGTTTTTTCAGGAAGGTTCGCACTTGTAGATACGAAAGCCGTTCCCTGGCAGCAGTTTAAATTTGTCCTCGAGCACCTGCGGGCTGGGAAAGCTCCCATCTATAAACAGGTCACCCATCTTTTTGATAACCGCCCTCTGCCAGCTCTGGAACCCGCCATCCATCCTGCCTGGTAGGAACCTGTGTTTATTACATAGCGTGGTCCAGACCGACGCTCCTTCCACCCTCTTGTGTCTCCTCCACTGCCCCCAGATCTTCAGTGTCACCACCACCACCGGACTTGTAGAGTAGCGGGCAGGTGGGAACAGCAGAGGTGACGTCACCAGCACTCCCAAACTGGTGCCTTTACATGACGCCACCTCCAACTGCTCCCATGCCGACTCCTCCCCTAATGCCCACTTCCTGATCATGGCTATGTTGGCCGCCCAGTAATAGTTTCTCTATAGAGGGGCTGGTTTAGCTCACAAGGCTAAATCGCTGGCTTTTAAAGCAGACCAAGCAGGCCAGCAGCACGGTTCGATTCCTGTACCAGCCTCCCCGGACAGGCACCGGAATGTGGCGACTAGGGGCTTTTCACAGTAACTTCATTGAAGCCTACTCGTGACAATAAGCGATTTTCATTTCAGTTGCATAAGTTCGGCAGCGCAGCCCACACTGCCCCCGACTGCATTCCATCAGCATTCTCTTTACTCGCGGGGTCTTATTCTCCCACACAAATCCCGAGATGATCTTATTAACCCGCTTGAAAAAGGCCTTTGGGGTGAAGATGGGAAGGCACTGGAATACAAATAGAAACCTGGGGAGGACCGTCATTTTCACGGTCTGTACCCTCCCCTCCAGTGACAGCCAGTGACAGCGGGAGCATTTCCCATCTTTTAATGTCCCCTTCCATTTGTCTCACCAGCTGGGTCAGATTAACTTTATGCAGCAAATCCCATTTCCGGGCAACCTATATTCCCAGGTAACGAAAGCTCTTCTCTACCCTCCTCAGCGGCAGCTCACTCAGTCTCTTCTCCTGTCCTTTAGCCTGGATCACAAACAGCTCGCTTTTCCCCCACATTCAATTTATACCCCGAGAAACTGCCAAATTCCCTCACGATCCGCATGACCTCCCCCATCCCCTCCAATGGGTCCGGAATATACAGGAGGAGATCATCCGCGTAGAGCGAGACCTGATGCTCCCCCCCCCCCCCCCCGGACCAGCCCCTGCCAGTTCCTTGAAGCTCTCAACGCCATGGCCAGTGTCTCAATGACTAGAACAAATAATAACGGGGAGAGGGGACACCCTTGCCTCGTCCCCCAGTGCAATCTAAAATACCCCGACCTAAGCCGGTTCGTACGCTTGGCACAGGCACCTGGTACAGCAATCACACCACCGGAGAAAGCCCGCACCAAACCTAAACCTATCCAGCACCTCCCACAGGTACACCCACTCCACACGATCGAAAGCTTTCTCTGCGTCCATCACTGCCACAACCTCTGTTTCCTGCCCTTCCGAGGGCATCATAACAATATTTAAAAGCCTTCGCACATTAGCATTAAGTTGCCTGCCCTTAACGAATCCAATCTGGTCTTCCCCATCACCCCTGGGACACACCCCTCTATCCTTGTGGCCAAGATCTTAGCCAATAGCTTGGCATCCACATTTAGCAACGAGATTGGCCTGTAAGACCCACACTGGTCCTTATCCTGTTTCAGAATGAGTGCGATTGAGGCCTCTGACATTGTACGGGGGAGGATTCCCTTCTCTCTCACCTCATTGAAGGTCCTCATCAGCAGTGGGCTCAACACCTCTGAAAATTTTAAAAATAATTCCAGCGGAAAGCCATCCAGCCCCGGAGCTTTACCCAACTGCATGCCCTCTCGCCCTTAATAATTTCCTCTATCTCGATCGGTGCCCCCAGCCCCTCCACCAGACCCTCCTCCACCCTCGGGAACTGGGCCAGAAATTGCCTCATTCCTTCCGCACCCGCTGGGGGTTCCAACTCATATAGTTTGCTGTAGAATTCCTTAAAAACGTCATTCACCCCCTCCGGGTCTAAGACCAAGTTACCCTCCTTATTCTTTACTCTCCAAATCTCCCTGGCCGCCTCTCTCTTCCTAAGCTGGTGCGCCAGCATCTCTGCGCCTTCTCCCCATATTCATACACTGCCCCTTAGCCTTCCCTCAGCTGCTCTAACCGCTTTCCCTGTGGTCAACAATTCAAACTCCGCCTGAAGCTTGCGCTGCCCCCTCAGGAGTCCCACGTCCGGGGCTTCCGCATATTTCCTATCCACCCAGAGTACTCCTCCACCAATCTCTCCCTCTTCTCCCTTTCCTTCTTTTCTCTATGGGACCGGATCAATATTAGTTCCCCTCTACTAACTGCCTTCAGGGCTTCCCAGACCGCACTGCAGTAACCTCTCCCATGTCCGTTTGTTTCCAAGTAGTTCTGGATACTCTTATTCCACCCGCCCGCAAACCACCTCGTCCGCTAACAACCCCACGTCCTGTCTCCACAGCAAACGCTGCCCTCTCTCCTCCCCAAGCCGCAAATCTACCCAATGCGGGGCATGATCCGAAACTGTAATCGCTGAGTATTCCGTCGCCGTCACCTTTGGGATCAACGCCCTGCCCAGAACAAAAAAGTCAATACGGGAATAAAATTTGTGAACATGGAGAAAAAGGAAAACTCCTTTACCCTCAGCAGTGTAAACCTTCAGGGGTCTACACTCTCCATCTGCTCCACAAAGCTCTTCAGCTCCCTTGCCGCTGCTGGCCTCTTCCCTGGATTTTGAGTGGTCCAATTCAGTTCAATGACGGTATTAAAGTCCCCTCCCACGACCAAGTTGTGTGACTCAAGGGCCGGGATTTTGCCGAACACATGCCTCATAAATTCCACATCGTCCCAGTTCGGGGCGTAGACATTCACGAGGACCACTCAGACCCCCTCCAGCTTCCCACTCACCATTATATATCTAAACCCATTTATCAGCTACTATTTCCCCAGCCTCAAATGCCACCTCGCTTGCTGATCAAAATTGCTACCCCCCCGGTCTTCAAGTCCAGCCCTGAGTGGAACACCTGACTCACCCAACCCTTCCTTAATCTCATCTGGTCTGTGACCTTTAGATGTGTCTCCTGGCAGCATGCCACGTCCCCCTTTAGCCCCTTTAAATGCGTGAACACGCGTGCTCTTCTTCATGGCCCATTCAGACCTCTCAATTCCACGTAATCAGTCTGGACGGGGGGGTTACCAACCCCACGCTCCCCGCCGGCCATCACGCTTTTTAGGTCAGCCCCGAGCCGCGCCCCCCCTCGCTTCCCCAAGCTTGCCACCCTCCGCTTCCCCGAGCACCCCCTTAAGCAACAGTCATCCCCAACCTCCCTTTTATTCCCGAAAGAAAATTTCTCCATGCCCGCAGAGCAGCCCCCCCCCACTCCACCCCCCCCCCCCCCCCCCAATAGCACCAGAAGCCTAATCTCCCAAATCAAACACCAACTCAACACTACAATGCTTCCGAGAAGTCAGCTGATCCACGCTGACCCCGATAGCCCCCGCCCCTGGTGGACCCCTCTCCCCACATAGAAAAAAAACTATTACAGATCGCATTCTCCAATAAGTAAACATCAGCTCTCCAAAAGCCATTAGCATAACCAATAAAGCCGAACAGACACACTCACTTAAACAAAACCCAGTCCCCCGAAGGGTAATGCTAACTTTCAGGGCCCCCCCCCCCCTTCCCCCGCCTGTATCAACTACCTTCTAAACAAAGGCCCCTCTAGCCCACTCTCTCCGCCCAAGACTAAACCACAATCTTGTTTAAAACAGAACACAATTACAAACCGCCGCCACCTTCCCATCTTTCGAAGCTTAAGTGTCTTTTTAACTCGAGTTCACTTCTCTTTAATAAATGTCCAGACATCATCTGGCGTCTCTAAATAATAGTGTCGATCCTCGTGCATTATCCACAGTCTCGCTGGGTATAACACCCAAACTTCACCCCCTTCTTAAAGAGGGTCGCCTTTGCCCAGTTTAACACCGTATGTCTCTTGGCCAGCTCCGCACCCAGTCCTGATAGATGCGCACCTCACTATTCTCCCACTTGCTGCTCCATTCCTTCTTGGCCCATCGCAGGTCTGTGCTTATTTTCTGAAAAATGGTGAAAACGAACCTCCATGGCCCTCGGCAGGGCGTTCGCCTTGGGTTTCCTTGAGAGGGCTCTGTGGGCTCCATCCAGCTCCAGGGGTTGAGGGAAAGCCCACGCTCCATCAACGACTCCAGCATACCCGCCACATATGCTCCCGCATCTGGTCCCTCAATATCCTTCAGGATGGCCAACGATACTTAAATTCTGCCTCCTGGTTCTGCTCTCCAGCTCCTCCAGCTTTTCCTGTACCTGCTTGTGGCGGTCATCTAGCACCTCCACCTTGTGCTCCAGTACAGTTATCTCGTCCTCTTGGTTGGAGAGTTTTAATTCGATCTCCTGAATTGCTTTCCCTCTGGGCCTCCTGAGTCGCGACCATTTGGTCGATCGATACTTTCATCGGGTCAAGCGTATCCCTTTTAGCTCGGCAAAGAAACTCTTGAAAAACTCAATCTGCTGCTCCTTCAGCCAGTGAGCCGCCGCTCCTTGGTCCTTGCCGTCCTGCCATGCTTCGCCGCCTTGCAGCTCCCTTCTTCCTTTGTGGGCCTAATTCGTTTCATACGGCCACTTCTGGTCTAGCTATCCCTACATCGGGGGAATCCTCCTTACTATTGCTCACTATCCATCGATTTATTTCATAAAGACCACAGAAATCCGGGAAAAAAAGTCCAAAGTCCGTTTCAGGCAGGAGCTATCGAATGTAAGACCTACTCCTCCATGGCCACCCACCGGAAGTCCTTTCCTTAAATTTCTAAACCTTTGGCTTCAGGCACTAGTTCATATGCACCTAAGATGGATTTTTTCACCTCCTCATAGGACTCAGATACCTCCTCTGGTAGTGATGCAAACACTTCACTTGCTCTACCTACCAGCTTTGTTTGAATCACTAATACCCACATGTCCTGTGGCCATTTCATTTTTTAGCTACCGTTCTCAAATGAAATGAAAAAGGCTTCCACCTCCTTTTCATCAAACCTTGGCAATGCTTGGACATATTTAAATAGATCCCCACCAAGCCTTCGACTTTGACGCTCTTTCTCACTATCCCCATCAGTATCATCCAACTGTACGCTTCCCTTTACGTCTGCCAATTTTAACGACTGTCATGTTCATGGCCATTTTCTGAAGTTCAAACTCTCTCTCTTTATCCCTGATATGTATATCTTTCTCTTTCTTTTGTTTGCTTGACTTATTCTTTCTTTTTCCTTTCGTCACTCTCCTTTTCTTTTTCCTCTCTCTCTCTATCTTTTCCTCTCTTTCATATTCAAGCTGCTTTAATTCTTTCTCATGTTCCATTTGTTTAATTTGTAACTGAATTTTTGTCATTTCCAATGAATCAAACTGTATCTCAGGCAACTTTAGATGCTTAGCCACCGGCATAATTACCTCACCTTTCGCATTTTGTCAGGTAATGTTAACTGCAATGTTTTTGCCAAATCTAACAGTCTGCTTTTAGTCTCTGTCTGTAAGGTACTGCATGTGACCGTCTCCACCCCCCAAAACTTCAGAGCCTCTGAAAGAACGATTGTCCACAACACACTCCCCACTTAAACTAGAATACCACACCTGATAAGCAACCACAATATTCTCACCTCACTGTCTTTAAGTTCACTAAGCCAATCCAATAGATAGACTTTTATCCTCAAGACCCAAATTTGTTATGGGCCAGGGTTTAGAGAACCCCAAAGTGTATCATGGAGTTCACCTGATCCACAACTTTTAATAGATTGTGATATGGGGAGCACGGCCCACTCTACAGGTGTGGTACAGCAGAAATGGAAAAGGTTTTTTTCAAGCACAACAATGTTTATTTTATTAACTCAAGTTAACCTTTTAAAACAGACAGTGAACATCTTAGCAACCATTCATTCAAATACAACTCTCAAAGAATACAACACTAAGTAATGCTTAATAACTTCCCAAACAACATCTAGAAGACAAACGAAACACCTTTTAACAGAAGCACATTAGGTTTACATTCACTACTGAGAACATTTATAATTCTGAACTCACCAAATGATCAAGAGATAGTCTTTTGATGGCAGAGAGAACAGCAGTACATCTGCTTTGTCTGGCTTCAGCTCCAACACTGAAAACAAAACTAAACAACACCCTGCAGCAAACAGCCTAAAAGAAAGTAAAAATCTGACTGACAGCACAGCTCCACCCACACTCTGACATCACTGATACACATTTCTTAAAGGTACATTTTTAAGCACCCATTTCTTAAAGGTGCTCTCACAGGACAATGTTATCGTTGGCTCTGGAAACTGCAGCAAATTCTTTACTTTTAACAATGCTCGTCTATTTCTATGAAACATCCGTCCAGCCGGAGTTTGTACCACATACAATCGTGGTGCAACCTAATTTAACACCTTCGCAATGTCTGACCAAGCACCATTTGGATTTCGTATCCTGACGACATCACCTTCTTTCAGTGGCAGGCAATGTCGTACGAATCTTCCTTCCCTTGAGCAGCTGGCAGGCATCAATCCTGATGCCAAAGGAGTGTAACAGCGCTAGCGATAAATCCCTTTTATCATCAAATGCCTTTTGAACAGTTGTTTTGCTATTCCGACTATTTTCTGTCTTTCCCATTCGATTGGCAATATAACAGACTCACGGTTAAGTGTTGAAATTGTATCCTTCTGCAAATGACAACCATTCCCATCTACTAAAACAGGGTCCATTAACCGTCACTACTTTTAATGGAATTCCGTGTCAATCAAATACAGACTTTGCCGCTCTATCAGTGAGTGAGCAGTCAAATCTGACAGCGTTATGACCTCAGGATAATTGGAATAGTAATCAATGATGATTAAATAATCATTTCCTCTGAAATAGAACAGGTCCATCCCAACCTTTGACCATTGGTTTATGACGATCTCACTTGCTACAAACATTTCTTTACACTGGGGTGGTTGATGTGTTTGACACACACTACACTCTTGCACATAGTTGTCAACATCTCTATGATGCCGGCCAGTATACTGACTGCCTGGCACGTCTTTGAAAATGAAAATGAAATGAAATGAAAATCGCTTATGTCACGAGTAGGCTTCAAATGAAGTTACTGTGAAAAGCCCTAGTCGCACATTCCGGCGCCTGTTCGGGGAGGCTGTTACGGGAATCGAACCGTGCTGCGGCTTGCCTGGTTGCTTTCAAAGCCAGCAATTAGCCCTGTGAGCTAAACAGCCCTACTGCTCTATCCCTTGATGCGTTCATGTACCTTTTCCAGAATACTACTTGTAGGCAGGAGGGTATTATGTATATGTGACACGATGGAGAGTGCGCAGACCAATGACATGGGTTCACGGACCTTTGAACTGCACAGGGGAACAAGGCAGGGGTGCCCACTGTCGCTGCGCTGTTTGCGCTGGCTAGAGAATCTATGGCAAAGGCTCTTAGAGGGTCGGCAGAGTGGCGAAGGATTACAACGGGAAAGGAGCATCAGGTGTCGCTATACGCGGATGACACCTACTTGTATGTTTCAGACCTACTGGAGAACATGGAGAGGACCATGAGCCTGTTGGAGAACTTAAAAAATATATATATTTTTATTCTCCCCCTTTTTCACATTTTCTCCCACATTTACACCACCAACAATAAACAATAATCAGTAACAAATGCAATGTCAATCCCCATATCAACAACAACAATCCCATCCTCCCACCAAACCCCCAAACAGCAGCCCGCATGTTAACATAAACAAATAACAAAGAGAAATCAGGAATCCACCCATAGTCACCATTAACACACTCCCCAACCCTCCCAAATCCCCCCTTAATGTTCGATGTAATCCAATTCTCGAAAGTGCTCAAAGAATAACGCCAATGAAGTTGAGAAACCCCTCCATCCTTCCCCTCAGTTCAAATTTGACCTTCCAAGAGTCAAGAATTCCAAAGGTCCCCCCGCCACACAGGGCACAGGGTGGAGAGGTTGATCTCCACCCTACAGGATCCAACTTTGGGTGATCAACGGAGTCGAAGGCTACAACATCTGCCTCTGTGCCCGTTTCCAACCACTGGATGGTCCGAACCCATGAATATGACCTCTGAGGGACCGGGTCCAGTTTCCCAGTCATTCACGTGCACCACTTTAGAGATTACCCTAAAAACCTCCTTCCAGTAATCCTCCAGTTTTGGACAGGACCAAAACATATGAATGTGGTTTGCTTGTCCCACCCCCCCCCCCCCCCCCCCCCCCCCCCACACCCCCCCACCCCCCCCCCCCCCCCCCCCCCACCCCCCCCCCCCCCCCCCCCCCCCCCCCCCCCCCCCCCCCCCCCCCCCCCCCCCCCCCCCCCCCCCCCCCCCCCCCCCCCCCCCCCCCCCCCCCCCCCCCCCCCCCCCCCCCCCCCCCCCCCCACCCCCCCCGCAACGTTACACACACATCTTCTACCCCCTCAAAGAGCCAGCTCAACCTTGCCCTTGTGAGGTGTGCTCTGTCTGCCACCTTCAGCCGTATCAGCCCAACCTCGCGCACGAGGTGGAGGCATTCACTCTCCGGAGCGCCTCACACCAGAACCCTTAGGAAAGGATGCTAGATGGGGACTCTTCTTCCGAGGTAGTATGGGCTGAGGTTAGAAACAGGAAAGGAGAGGTCACCTTGTTGGGAGTTTTCTATAGGCCACCTAATAGTTCTAGGGATGTAGAGGAAAGGATGGCGAAGATGATTCTGGAAAAGAGCGAAAGTAACAGGGTAGTTGTTATGGGAGACTTTAACTTTCCAAATATTGACTGGAAAAGATATAGTTCGAGTACATTAGATGGGTCATTCTTTTGTACAATGTGTGCAGGAGGGTTTCTGACACAATATGTTGACAGGCCAAACACGAGGCGAGGCCACATTGGATTTGGTTTTGGGTAATGAACCAGGCCAGGTGTTAGATCTGGAGGTAGGTGAGCACTTTGGAAACAGTGACCACAATTCGGTGGACCTTTACGTTAGTGATGGAAAGGGATAAGTATAACCCGCAGGGCAAGAGTTATAGCTGGGGGAAGGGCAATTATGATGCCATTAGACATGACTTAGGATTGTGTTGGTTGGAGAAGTAGGCTGCAAGGGTTGGGCACACTGGATATGTGGAGCTGTTCAAGGAACAGCTATTGCATGTTCTTGATAAGTACGTACCAGTCAGGCAGGGAGGAAGGGGGTCGAGCGAGGGAACCGTGGTTACCAAAGAAGTGGAATCTCTTGTTAAGAGGAAGAAGGAGGCCTATGTGAAGATGAGGCGTTGAAGTTTCAGTTGGGGCGCTTGATAGTTACAAGGAAGCGAGGAAGGATCTAAAGAGAGAGCTGAGACGAGCAAGGAGGGGACATGAGAAGTCTTTGGCAGGTAGGATCAAGGAAAACCCAAAGCTTTCTATAGGTATGTCAGGAATAAAAGAATGACTAGGGTAAGAGTAGGGCCAGTCAAGAGGACAGTGGTGGGAAGTTGTGTGTGGAGGCTGAGGAGATAAGCGAGGTACTAAATGAATACTTTCGTCAGTATTCACTCAAGAAAAAGATAATATTGTGGAGGGAGAATGCTGAGACCCAGGCTATTAGAATAGATGGCATTGAGGTGCGTAGGGAAGAAGTGTTGGCAATTCTGGACAAGGTGAAAATAGACTAAGTCCCCGGGCCGGATGGGATTATCCTAGGATTCTCTGGGAAAGCCAGGGAAGAGATTGCTGAGCCTTTGGCTTTGATTTTATGTCATCATTGGCTACAGGAATAGTGCCAGAGGACTGGAGGATAGCAAATGTGGTCCCTTTGTCAAGAAGGGGTAGTAGAGATAACCCGGTAAACTATAGGCCGGTGAGCCTAACGCTGTGGTGGGTTAAAGGTCGTTGGAGAGGATTATAAAAGATACAATTTATAATCATCTAGATAGAATAATATGATTAGGGACAGTCAGCATGGTTTTGTGAGGGTAGGTCATGCCTCACAAACCTTATCGAGTTCTTTGAGAAGGTTGACTGAACAGGTAGACGAGGGTAGAGCAGTTGATGTGGTGTATATGGATTTCAGTAAAGCGTTTGATAAGGTTCCCCACGGTCGGCTATTGCAGAAAATACGGAGGCTGGGGATTGAGGGTGATTTAGAGATGTGGATCAGAAATTGGCTAGTTGAAAGAAGACAGAGAGTGGTAGTTGATGGGAAATGTTCAGAATGGAGTTCAGTTACGAGTGGCGTACCACAAGGATCTGTTCTGGGGCCGTTGCTGTTTGTCATTTTTAATAAATGACTAGAGGAGGGCGCAGAAGGATGGGTGACGTAAATTTGCAGACGACACTAAAGTCGGTGGAGTTGTAGACAGTGCGGAAGGATGTTGCAGGTTACAGAGGGACATAGATAAGCCTGCAGAGCTGGGCTGAGAGGTGGCAAATGAGTTTAATGTGGAGAAGTGTGAGGTTGATTCACTTTGGAAAGAATAACAGAAATGCGGAATATTTGGCTAATGGTAAAATTCTTGGTAGTGTGGATGAGCAGAGGGATCTCGGTGTCCATGTACATAGATCCCTGAAAGTTGCCACCCAGGTTGATAGGGTTGTGAAGAAGGCCTATGGTGTGTTGGCCTTTATTGGTAGAGGGATTGAGTTCCGGAGCCATGAGGTCATGTTGCAGTTGTACAAAACTCTAGTACGGCCGCATTTGGAGTATTGCGTACAGTTCTGGTCGCCTCATTATAGGAAGGACGTGGAAGCTTTGGAACGGGTGCAGAGGAGATTTACCAGGATGTTGCCTGGTATGGAGGGAAAATCTTATGAGGAAAGGCTGATGGACTTGAGGTTGTTTTCGTTAGAGAGAAGAAGGTTAAGAGGTGACCTAATAGAGGCATATAAAATGATCAGAGGGTTAGATAGGGTGGAACAGCGAGAGCCTTCTCCGCGGATGGAGGGGCTAGCACGAGGGGACATAGCCTTTAAATTGAGGGGTAATAGATATAGGACAGAGGTCAGAGGTGGGTTTTTTACGCAAAGAATGGTGAGGCCGTGGAATGCCCTACCTGCAACAGTAGTGAACACGCCAACATTGAGGGCATTTAAAAATTATTGGATAAGCATATGGATGATAATGGCATAGTGTAGGTTAGATGGCCTTTAGATTTTTTCCATGTCGGTGCAACATCGAGGGCCGAATGGCCTGTACTGCGCTGTATCATTCTATGTTCTATGTTCTAACCCCTCCTCCATACTCTCTCCCAACTCTTCCTCCCACTTTGACTTGATCCCTTCCAGCAATGCCTTCTCTAAATTGCTGGCTTTGAAAGCAGATGAAGACAGGCCAGCAGCACGGTTAAATTCCGCTCCACGCCTCCTGAACAGGCGCCGGAATGTGGCGGACCAGGGACTTTTCACAGTAACTTCATTTGAAGCCTACTTGTGACAATAAGCGATTTTTCATTTAATTTCTTCCAAAATAGTCCCATAAACCACCGACACTATCTTTTTCTCCAATCCCTCTGTCGCCAGAACCCCTCCAGCAATGAGGAGGCCGCTCCACCGGAAAGCTCTGTATCTCCTTTCTGACAAAGTCTCGAACCTGCATGTATCTAAATAATTCCCCCTGCTCCAGCCCATACTTCACTCCCAGCTCCTTCAATCTGCAAACCGACCCCCAAGAAACAAATCTTTAGTGTCCTAATTCCTTTCTCCTCCCATCTCGGAATGTTTCCATCCCACTTCCCTGGCTCAATCTATGGTTCCCCCGAATCAGCATTTCCCTTGACCCTGCCCCAACCCAAAGATGCTGGGTTGAAACTGTCTCCAAATTCTCAATGAAGCTATTACTACCAGACTCCCTGAGTATTTTCCCTGGGGCTATCGGGGAGGGCGCTGTTGCTAGCGCCTTCAATCCTGACCCCTCCTACACAAACTCTCCTCCATTCTGACCCACTGGGAGTCAACTCCTCTGACCCAGCTCTGTGCCTTCTCCACATTCGCTGCCCAGTAATAAATACATCAGGTCCGGAAGACCCAATCCCCCTGCCTGCGTTCCTCTCTGTAGCAGCACCTTTCTAATTCTGGCCACTTTCCTCTCCATGTGAACGAGGTAATCATCCCTTCAATCTCTCTCAAAAATGTCCCTCAAGGCAAACTTGATTTTCTCCAGCCTAAGGAAATCTGCGGTTCTCGGTGGCTTTGTGTCCCTCCACCCCAAACAGGATCCGTTCCGGGCTACCAGGGAGGCAAAGGCCAGAACGTCGGCCTCTTCACCCCCTGGACTCCTGGGCCTTCCGACAATCCAAACACTGCCAATTCGGGACTCGGGACCACCTTCACCCTCAGTACCTCCGACATCATGTCAGCGAACCCCCGCCAAAATTGTTCACAATTCCTTAAGGTTAATGTACAGGTTCAGTCGGCAGTTAAGAAGGCAAATGTAATGGGCAGCACGGTGGCGCAGTGGGTTAGCCCTGTTGCCTCACGGCGCTGAGGTCCCAGGTTCAATCCCGGCTCTGGGTCACTGTCCGTGTGGAGTTTGCACATTCTCCCTGTGTTTGCGTGGGTTTCGCCCCCACAACCCAAAGATGTGCAGGCTAGGTGGATTGGCCATGCTAAATTGCCCCTTAATTGGAATAAAATAATTGGGGACTCTAAATTTTAAAAAAAGAAAAAAGAAGGCAAATACAATGTTAGCATTCATGGCAAGAGGGCTAGAATACAAGGCAAGGATTGTTTTAGAGGCTGTTTTAGGCTCTGGTCAGACCCTACTTGGAGTATTGTGAGCAGTTTTGGGCCCCAGATCTAAGGAAGGATGTGCTGGCCTCAGAAAGGGTCCAGAGGAGGTTCACAAGAATGATCCCTGGAATGAAGAGCTTGTCGTATGAGGAACGGTTGAAGACTCTGGGTCTGTACTCGTTGGAGTTTAGAAGGATGAGAGGGGATTTTATTGAAGCTTACAGGATACTGCGAGACCTGGATAGAGTGGCCATGGAGAGGATGTTTTCACTTGGAGGAAAAACTAGAAGCAGAGGACACCATCTCAGACCAAAGGGATCCTTTAAAACAGAGATGAGGAGAAATTTCTTCAGCCAGAGGGTGGTGAATCTACGGAACTCTTTGCCGCAGAAGGCTGTGGAGGCCAAATCATTGAGTGTCTTTAAGATAGAGATAGGTAGGTTCTTGATTGATAAGGGGATCAGAGGTTATGGGGAGAAAGCAGGAGAATGGGGATGAGAAAATATCAGCTATGATTAAATAGTGGAGCAGACTCGATGGGCCGAGTGGCCTAATTCTGCTTCTATATCTTATGGATATAGGGTGACAGATCAGGAAAGGATGGCACCTGTTTTCTTACATATTTCAGCCTCTGTAAGCATCGAACCCATTGCTGCTTGGGTAATTTATACTCCTCTATCAGTCCCTCCAAACTTGGGAAACTGTCCCCCACGAATAAATCCACAAACTGCTCGATCCCTGCCTGACGCCAACCCTGAAAGCCCCCATCCAGTCCCCAGGAGCAACTCTGTTGTTCCTCCAGATCGGAGTCCAAATAGAGGCCCCTTCAAGCTTCAGGTGCTGCCGCCACTGTCCCCACACCCTCAGGGCCACCACTGCTACTGGACTTGTGGAATACCTGGCCGGCGAAAATGGCAGAGGCACTGTCAGCAAACCCCACCAAACTAATACCCTTACACGAGGCTGCCTCCATCCGCTCCCAGACCGACCCCTCCCCCATTACCCACTTCCTAACCATGGCTGTATTTGCCGTCCAGTAATAATTCATTCAATTTGGCAAGGCCAGCCAGCCAGCCCCACCCCCCCCACCCCTCGCTCCCACTCTAACAGTGCCTTCTTTACTTGTGGGGCCTTACCCACCCACACAAAAAAGGCTTTGGAGATAAAAATTGGGAGGCTCTGGAATACAAACAAGAACCTCAGGAGCACAGTCACCTTCACAGACTGCACCCGCTCCGCCAATGACAACGGAAGCACATCCCACCTTTTAAACTCCCCCTTCATTTGCTCCACCAGTCGAACCAGATTCAACTTCTGTAATTGCTGCCAACCCCGTGCCACCTAGATGCCCAGATACCTGAAACCCGGTCCCCGCTACCTTAAATGGCAGCTCGCCCAACCTCCTCTCCTGCCCCCCTCGCTGGATCGGGAAGACCTCACTCTTCCCCATGTTTAACTTATACCCAGAAAACCAACTCAATTCCACCAAAATGTCCATAACATTCCCTATGCTTTCCAGTGGATCCGATATATACAGCAATAGGTCGTCCGCATATAGCGAAACTCTACGCTCCAAGCTCCCCACAAAATCCTTTTCCAACCCCAAGATGCTCTAAGCGACATCGGCACTGGCTCTATCACCAAGGCAAAAACCAATGGGGAGAGTCAATATCCCTGCCTCGTCCCACGGTACAACCTAAAGTACCCAGCACTCACCCGATTCGTTCTTAGACTCAACCGACGCACGGTACAACAATCAAATCCAATCCACAACCCTTGCCCAAACCCGAACTGCCCCAATACCTCCCACAAATACTCCCACTCTACCCGATCAAAGGCCTTCTCTGCATCCATCGCAGCCGCCGCCTCCACATTCCGTCCCTCCGGAGGCATCATTATGACGTTTGAAAAAAAATGAAAATGAAATGAAAATCACTTATTGTCGCAAGTAGGCTTCAAATGAAGTTACTGTGAAAAGCCCCTAGTCACCACATTCTGGCACCTATTCGGGGAGGCTAGTACGGGAATTGAACCGTGCTGCTGGTCTGCCTTGGTCTGCTTTAAAAGCCAGCTATTTAGCCCTGTGCTAAACCAACCCCTGCTGGTTTATTTAACAAATGCCTGATGTTAGCTGACAGATGTCTCCCTTTTACAAACCCTGTCTGGTCCCGCCCGTCACCTCCCACACACAGTCCTCAATCCATGCCAGAACCTTAGCCAACAACTTGGCATCCACATTCAATAGTTTTTTGTTTTTTTTTCTAATTAAGGGGCAATTTAGCGTGTTCAATCCACCTAGCCTGCACATCTTTGGGTTGTGGGGGCGAAACCCACGCAAACACGGGGAGAATGTGCAAACTCCACACGGACAGTGACCCAGAGCCGGGATCGAACCTGGGACCTCAGCGCCGTGAGACTGCAGTGCTAACCTACTGAGCCACCGTGCTGCCCCCACATTCAATAGTGATATCGGGCAGGAGGACCCACACTGCTCCGGATCCTTATCTTTCTTCAGGATCAGAGATTTTGAGGCCGGCGATAACATGGGGGTGAGCTCCCCCTTCTCCCTCACCTCATTGAATACCCTCACAGGCAGGGGCCCCAGGTCACCCAAAAACTTTAAATAAAATTCTACTGGAAAGCCGTCCGGGCCAGGGCCTTCTCTGCCTGCATTGCCCCCATGCCCTCCGTCACCTCCACCAGTCCAGTGGGTGCTCCTACCCACTCTACCAGGCCCTGCACCACCCTGAAATGAAATGAAAATGAAATTAAAATTGCTTATTGTCACAAGTAGGCTTCAAATGAAGTTACTGTGAAACGCCCCTAGTCACCACATTCTGGCACCTGTTCAGGGATGCTGGTACGGGAATTGAACCGTGCTGCTGGCCTGCCTTGGTCTGCTTTAAAAGCTCATACACTGCCCCCCTGGCCCTCCGCAACTGACCCACTGCGTTCACCGTGGGCACCAGCCTGAACTCCATCTGGAGCTTCTGCCTCTCCTTCAACAATCCTGCCTCCAGGAGCCTCCGAGTACTTCCTATCCACCTGCATAATCTCGTCCACCAACCTTGCCATCTCTGCTAGCTCCTTCTTCTCCCTGTGCGCCCGAATCGATATAAACCCCCCCCCAACCATACCCCTTCTTAGGCCGGCCCCCAGCCCATGCCATGTGACCCTCCAGGCCCACCCTCGGATGTCCACCCTCACCACTCCCTCCCACATAATGCCACATCAACAACACCGTCGTCAGGGCAGTACGGTGGCACAGTGGTTAGCATTGCTGCCTACGGCGCTGAGGACCCGGGTTCTAATCCCGGCCCTGGGTCACTGCCTGTGTGGAGTTTGCACATTCTCCCCGTGTCTGCGTGGGCTTCGCCCCCACAACCCAAAAAGATGTGCAGGATAGGTGGATTGGCCACGCTAAATTGCCCCTTAATTGGAAAAAATAATTGGGTATTCTAAATTTAAAAAAAAACAACACCGTCGTCAGCATCCCCCTCTACTTCACTAACCACCTCCTTACCCCCCACTTGGCTCCCGTTAACTAGCCCACCCAGTTAGCTTGGCAGCTCCCACCCAAGACGCCTAAACTTCCTACCCCTTACTGACTCCCCTCCCCATTGCTCGCACACCTCACAACCAACAGTGCAACAAGAGAAAATCAAAAGAGAAAAACAAAACAGAAGTCTAAAAGGTGCACTCACTGCCTCCTCGCCTCAAAACATCTTGGAGGAGAAAATTTCCTCAACCACCAACAGAACAAAAAGAATACAGGAATTACCAAAGAACAGGAAAAAACAAACCACATTCATCTCCACACCCCTCATCCACAGTTCAATGTCCTCCCTAACCTGCCAGCCCGTTGTCCTCAAAATTCCATCTCTCCTCTGATGTTCCAAAATAGTGCTCTTTGTTATTAAAGGTCACCCACAGGCGGGTTGGGTACAGCATCCCAAACTTCACTCCCTTTTTAAAGAGGCCAGCCTTCACCCGGTTAAACCCAGCCTTCCTCTTCGTCAAGTCCGGGCCCAGGTCCTGGTACATTCACAGCTCACTCGCCTCCCAGGTTCATCTCCTCGTCTGCCTCGTTCATCTCAGGATCTTTTCCTTATCTAGGAACTGATGAAAATGCACCACCATTGCCCTCAGCAGTTCGTTCACCTGCGGCCTCCTCAATAGCGCCTTTTGCGCTTGGTTAACCTCCAGGGGCCAGTCAAAGGCCCCCTCTCCCATCTGCTTTTCCAGCATTCCAGCCACATACAAGGTAGCGCACGCTCCCTCAATGCCTTCAGGCATCCCTACAATTGTCAGGTTCTGTCGCTGTGAGCAGTCCTCAAGGTCTTCTACCTTCTCCTGTAGCCGCTTCTGGGTATCTCGCATTACTCCCATCGCAGCCGCCCCATGAAGCCAACTGCTCTTCATGCTCCCCCACCGCATCCTCCCTGGGACTCCAGCCCCTGCTCCACTTGATCGATTCCCGAATTCAGCAGATCCACACCCTTGGCTAGGTCCTCATGGGCCTCTCTCCTCTGCTGGCTGAACTTCTCATTTAAGAAATCCACCAATTGGTCCATCGACCATTGGGTAGGCAGCGAATGCCCTTTACCCTCTGCCATCTTAAGCTGTGGCTCACGCAGATTCTCCTGCTCCAGCTGCTCCCTTCTTCTTGACCCACTTGTGGTCCGTGGATCCATCCACCAGTCCCACCAGTGGAGTCAGACTTCCCTCTGGCCAGCCCTACAAATTCTTCAACCACACATCCATCCTCCGAACTTGGAAAAGGTCTGGAAAAAAAACCCAGCCTCAAGTGGGAGATGCTAAAATGTGTGACCGCTCACACCATGGCCGCCTCCGGAAGTCCCCAAAATATATTACTGTTCCACAGTAATGTGTACTGTGGAACAGATTTGTGATGCTGTGAGGCCTTTTTTTGGAATCTGTATTTGAATGGCAGGTGAGCGTGGGCCGAGGATTGATGCCAGCTTGTGGAACGCGTGTGCGGGGAGAGTTCCGGGGTCTGGTGTATCCGGCTGTACCGGACGCAACATCATCAGGGCAACTTCTGGTGATGTGTGACATCATACAAATAGACAGCATATGAAGAGTTAATGTTATGTTAAGCCTAGCCACTAGAGGGAGCTAAGGAACAGTGCTATAAATTGCACTGGCTCTTAAGCTAAGGCGAGGAGATTAGATTGGAACTGAAGACAATGAGATTCATAGTGTATTGCAGGGTTAGTAAAGATATAATAGTTATAATTAGTAGATAGAGATAGTGTTAGTGAGTGTAGTTTAATTCCTACATGTATGTTTGGTATTCAGAATAAGTGTTGAACTCAAATTTAGTAGTGTTAATAAAATTTGTTTAGTTCTTCAACAGAGGTTTGTGTATCTTTCTGATCACTATGCCTTCCCTCCTAGAAACCCCTCACAAAGATCACCACAGGTTGCACAACATTTTTGCCCATTTTCCATTTGTGGCCTCTTTGCGATGTTGGCTTGCTATGGCAGAATGGTTTACTGGGGAGTCCTTATTGAAGTTGGCTGCCGCACCTCTGAACGTCATTAGGGTTCGTGAGTGCAGCATTGATTTTGAAAGACTGTTCTATGATGGTTGGGACTACAAAATGGACTATGGTGGTATTGTACATGGCTATTGATGTTGCTGCATTGCTGCAGGTTTTGTGCCTACAGACACTGTTGAGGTGTGCTGACCCTATTTTTGCTTGTGTGATGTGCCGATATAAATTCTGGGACGACAGCTCCCTGGCCGGTCGGTGGGCGCAGTTAATTCCCCTTTTTTTCTGTACACTGAGGCACATGTATATGGGTCTGGTTTGAGCGTTGTCTGAAAGTCCTTTTTGTGGCTGAAAGTACGCGATGCCGATAATAAGCCTTGGGTTGATGGTCAGATGCTATGATGCGCACCATCCCCAGGCTTGGCACCGTCCCCAGGCTTGTCACCGTCCCCCAGGCTTGGCACCATCCCCAGGTCTTGGCTGTTAGTGGCTTGTCCTTGTGTGGTTAGTAGGGGTGTTGGGCCTATGTAATGTTCATCGATGCGTACGCCGGCCTGTCCTCTTTCCCTGGTTGTTGTGGCTCCCTGTTGGGCCCCAAAACGCTTTTTTCTTGTTTTTGGCGTGTAGCCATTGCAGTTTTGTCGTTAACGGTTTTTTGTCTCTCTTGTTCACCTCAAATATTTTCTTGGCCTCTGCTCATTGGTTGTTTTTGTGAGTTTTTGGACTTTGGTGAGGGGGTGGGGGGGTGGTGTTATAACCCTGCATGCATAGGACTCATCCAGCTGGGGATGATTATTCCTGAGTGCTGATTGGGCTGTGAGTTAACTAGCACTAGTGTAATACGTCAACTTCTGTAGCAGTTGACCGGAAGGAGTGAGGACCCGAGATGTGTAACTGGGTCCTGTGAAAATATTCAGTTATGCTGAATATGAACTCTTCGGACTCCCCTTTGCTGATTACTTCACAGTCAAGAGTCAATAAATAAAATATTCCAGCAAAGATATCAACCAAACTGCAAGAGCAAACCCTCCTCCATCTTCAGTCTGGTAGTAGGCCAGCCAAAATCCTCCCTGACGCGACCATCAATTCACTCAGAGACACGAGTTGAAGTAAACTGTGGCTTTAATCTACTTAAAACTGAGCCTGCCTGCAACTAGCTGAACTGAAGGCAGGCTCGCAAGACCGCAGCACTTTATACTTCTGGTTGTGGGTTGGAGCCATGGCGGAGCCAAGGGCGGAGCCTGTACATGCTCCTCATCTCCCTCCTGTGGGCAGAGCCGCGCAACGGCTCACAGAGGAGCCCACAGGGACCAGTGATATTTACAGTGTGAATTTATGTTATACATTCACCACATTCACCCCCTGTTAAAAAAATCAAGTCCGGTGGTGGGACGGGTCTATAAGTTTAGTCGGTCCAGTGCTCGAATCGTGCGTTGGGACCGGCCGAGCACCGGATGTTGCAGCCGCTTCGGATGGCTGTGGACAGATGTTCGGTGTGAATCCGACGGTGGACTCCGGTCGTGGTTCTTCCAGAGCTTCGTTTCCTGACCGGTGAGACGGGGAAGGGGGCGCAGGAAACCTGTAGGTGATGACTGTATGGGAGATCATATCGGGGCATGGGATGGCAAACGGGAAGCGAAGAATCATCTATGATATTAAGAAAATAGATATACGGTGGTCGAGGGGAGGGGCCCATTGAATTAATACTTAGTCGTTCAAAGGGCCGGGATGCCTTTACCAGGTGGGCCTTGTCTGGTCTATAGAAGTGTGGTTTACACTCCGTGCAGATCGGGCAATTCCTGGTGGACAGCTTTAACCTCCTCGGTGGAGAAAGGCAGATTGCGGGCCTTGATGTAGTGGCGAGCCGGGTGGACCCCCGGGTGGCAAGAGGTCATTGTGGATTGCCTGTAATCGGTCGTCTTGCGCGCTGGCGCATGTGCGCGGGACAGGGCATCTGGGGGTTCATTGAGCTTCCTCGGATGGTATACAATATCATAATTATAGGTGGAGAGTTCGATCCTCCACCTCAAGATTTTGTCATTTTTAATTTTGCCCCGCTGCGTGTTATCGAACATAAAGGCAACCGATCTCTGGTCGGTGATGAGGGTAAGCCTCCTGCCTGCGAGGTAGTGCCTCCAGTGCCATACGGCTTCCACAATGGCTTGGGCTTCCTTTTTGACTGAGGAGTGTCGAAGTTCCGAAGCGGAGAGAGTTCGGGAAAAGAACGCTATTGGCCTACCTGCCTGATTCAGAGTGCAGCGAGAGCGACCTCTGAGATGTCGCTCTCCACCTGAAATGGGACGGATTCATCCACCACCCGCATGGCGGCTTTGGCGATTGTCCTCCTTACTGCAGTTGGAGGCCTGGCGGGCCTCGGCTGACAGTGGGAGGAGTGTCTAGTCTTAAATGTGGGCTGGCTTTGTCCGCATACTGGGGGACCCACTGGGCGTAGTAGGAGAAAAATCCGAAGCACCTTGTGAGCGTCCTGGAACAGTGGGGGAGAGGGAGTTGTAAGAGGGGGTTGCATACGGTCAGCGTCGGGTCCTAGGACCCCGTTTTCCACGACCAGTGGCGTGCAGAGGTCTGGTGAGTGCCCGGGGCAAATCTTGAGTGTATGCCCCAAAGACTCAAGTATAAGGCCTATATACTGAGAATATTATGAGAAAGGAAAACATTTTGAATATATAAACACAGATGAAACATGAAATAAACGCTTTATTCGATTTTAATATAAATCAATCAAATTTATTAAGTTATTTTCCCCAAATGATACCTCCTGTCACAAAACACCTGAACTACTTCACTTTTACATCAGCTGTGAGAAATTCTTTTTCAATGCTTATTAAAGCCAGGTTGGTCAGTCGCTCCTGTGACATAGAAGACCTCAGATATGTTTTTATTAATTTCAGTTTTGAAAATGACCTTTCACAGCTTGCGACTGAAAATGCGATTGTAAGCAGTAATCTGTATGAAGCACACAGCGTCGGAAAGACATCCCTCCCATACTGCAGTAAAGACTCCAGAGCATCTTTAGGATCAGGGGGAACTCTATTCCATCCAGCTCGAAGGAGCATCACAAAATCAATAATTTTGTCATATAACTGAATTGCAACACATCATTGTCATAATAATTTGCAAAGTCTGAACATTCCTTTTTTAATTTCTCTCTTTCTTGTTCATCTTCAATCTTCAATCACTACTGAATTAAGTTCAGAAGAAAAGAAAATCGGTCACTGAGTCTTTGAAGACGGACACTGCGGTCTTTCAATTTCAGTTTTTAATCTGTTTCACAATCTCTACCATTACTCTATTCATTTCTTCTTGTGCCGTCAGTCCACTATCTCTGCTGACTCTCCAGGCATTATTCTTCTTCTCCTTGTTCGTGCAATTGGTATTCCCCAATTTTCACAATATTCATTGGCTAAATCTATTGCATTGTGGATAATTTCGTTATTCTTCAAATTCAAGATATGAATAAGTCCTCTCAGATCACAAGAAGCTTCATGGAACCCCATTTTCGGATCCTGCAAACGTTTTGAGACTTTCTCCACTGATGATAAAACTGAGTACAAAAAATTGAATAAAGCTATAAACGGGAACTGTTGAATAGAGTTCAGTAGCGATCTTGCATCAGATTTAGTTTCCCTTGAAAATTCTCCTTCCAGCAGGTGTTGAAGGCTTGCAATAACGTTGTCACACTCTTCATGGATTACTTGGATTACATCATGGCTGGAACTCCATCTTGTGTCACACTGTCTTTTCACAGTCCGAGTGACAAATGATTTTAACACTTCCCAACGAGAAGTAGATGAAGAAAAAAAAGTAAAGAGTTTTTCTAGAATGCCAAAAAAAATAACAACAACAGGTTGCACCTCACTTGCATGGACACAGGCCAAATTGAGGCTGTGGTTCTCGCAGTTCACAAACACAGCTTTTGGGTTAACTTCAAGAATTTTTTGTTGAACACCTCCTCTCACTCCAGCCATAACTGCTGCGTTATCATATGCTTGACCACGACAGTCATTCATGGAAATTTTGTCTTCTTCCAATTTTTCCTGAATTTTATTTACCAGGCTGACTGCATCTTTCTTGTTGACTTGGAAAAATCCCAGAAATGTCTCCTTTATTTCTACTTTTCTGTTTTCATCAATATGAACGTAACGCAGAATTTCAGAAACCTGATCTTCATGGGCAATATCTGGAATTGAATCCAGCATTATGCTAAAATATTTTGCGTCCTTAATTTCGGAAATTATATTTTTCTTGACAATTTCACCAAGAAGATTGATTATTTCGTTTTGAATTCTGTTGGACAAGTAGGTGACACTTTTTGGTTTCTCTTTCCCTCTCTCCAAGTGTTTTGCTAAGATGTCATCATATTTGGCCAAAAGTCTGATTGTTGCTAGAAAGTTTCCTGTATTTTCACTGACTGTCTCCCCTGGCTCTGATAACCCAGATATTCCTTCTCCTCGATGTCCACGAGAGGCCAGATTCTGTTTTGCCAGAAAGGATATAACCTCGACAATCCCTTCAGTTATAGCTTTCCATCTTTTCTTTTCAGCAGATATTTGCTGTTGAAGTTCAGCATCTATCGTAGTTGAATGATGGAGTCGAACTACGAGGTTCAGGTATTCCCTCATGTGAGCTCTATGAGAAGAGCTTTTCTCATGGTCAAGTATTGTTGGATTTAATTTTCTCCAAGTGGAGAAACCGTCTTCCTTTCCAAAGTTTGACACAGACGACAAATGCTCCTTTGAAAACAAAAAGCAAACAAAACAGTAGCATGCTTTCCGATATGGAGAGTATAACAACCATTTTCTCTCCACAATTTCTCCGTTTGTGGAAACTTTATCAAACCACTGTTTGGAAAATGATCTCCCATCCTTCTCAGCAAATGGACCACTTTTATTCTGATATCTTTCAGGGCCATGTTGTAATAGTGTCATCTTCAAATGATCTGGAATCGGTTTCTTCAAACAGCCAAAATCGCTTCTTTGCAAAAATATGCTAAAATCTTCTTTATTTTCTTCACATGGATCATCATCCTGACAACGAGACTGAGGAGAGAGAGTATTATGTTCTGACCGAGCTGAATCTGTATCAGAAAAATCCTTCTCTGCACCCACATCATCTTTTACTTCTCCAGGTTCTCCTACTTCTTCTTTACTTCTTTTTATCCATGCATCTAATGCCCCTCTTTGATGGGACTCTTCTTCGACTCTGGCCCTCTTTTTTTTCCTGTTCTGTGCTCCACTCAGTTGTACACAAAATACTCGTAACATTTCATTTTCTATCTCAAAAACCGTAAGACGCATGAGAAAATGGGAAGAAAATGGTAAACAATCGGTCAGTTGCAGACGGATAAACCATATTTCATTTCTTTGTTCCTTCGTATCAAATTATTTCACACTGATTCTCCACTGATAATTTTGTGCAATTTATATCATAGACTTGCAAATTAGTGGTATCTGTATTCGAATATTAGCATGTTAAGGAATAAATGTCTCCTATTCCGAGATTAAATGCCATAGCAGTCCTCTGATCATCCAGGCTTCACTCTTACTACATCCCACGTAAATATTTCATTAAATATCACCAAAAAACCTATAAAAAACGTAGTTGCACCTGTTCTAGAGCTATTCACTGACCTGAGTAGGTAAAAGAACTAATCTAGATGCACAAAAAGCTGAAGAAAAGCCACGGAAGGGCCTGTTCTGTGCTGTACTATTCTATGTTCTATGTTCTATGTCTGCTTGTTGCTTTTGATGGTTGCACCACGTACATCATGCGCATGCGTGTGGGGGGATGGGGAGAAGCACCATTTTCTCTAGACAGAAAGGGTACACCATGTTAAAGGAATAAAGGGCTAACAACTGCCTCTGCAGTGTGGTGAGCCTCCAAAAATTGATTTATCACCGCTGAAATTTAAAAATTACTATCTTATTTCCTTCTCTGGGGCAGCACGGTGGCCTAGTGGTTAGCACAACCGCCTCACGGAACTGAGGGCCCAGGTTCGATCCCGGCTCTGGATCACTGTCCGTGTGGAGTTTGCACATTCTCCCCGTGTCTGCATGGGTTTCGCCCCCACAACCCAAAAAATGTGCAGAGTAGGTGGATTGGCCACGCTAAATTGCCCCGTAATTGAAAAAAATAATTGGGTAATCTAAATTTTTTTTAAAATGGAAAAAAAAAAAGAAATGTTTTCCTGCTCTGATTGGATGCCCCCATCCAATGGATGCCCGGGGCCAATGCACCGTCGCCCCCCCCCCCCCCCTCTGCACGCCACTGTCCATGACATAGCTGAGGATGGCTAGTCTGGTTGTGCGGAAAACGCATTTCTCCTTATTATATGTGAGGTTGAGTTTTTGGGCAGTTTGGAGAAATCGGTGGAGGTTGGCATCGTGGTCCTGCTGGTCATGGCCCGACAGATGGTGACATTATCCAAGTACGGAAACGTGGCCCGCAGCCCATACTGGTCCCACCATTTGGTCCATTGCTCGTTGGAACACCGAGACCCCATTTGTGACACCAAAGGGAAACCCGGAGGAAATGGAAGAGGCGGGACGTCTGCCTCGAACGCCGTGTAGTGGCGGTCCTCCGGGGCGGATTGGGAGCTGGTGGTATGCAGACTTCAGATCCACAGTGAAGAGATGCCGGTACTGGGCGATCTGATTTACCATGTCTGAAATCTGGGGGAGGGGGGTAAGCATCGAGATGCGTGAACCGGTTAATGGTCTGGCTGTAGTCAACCACCATCCGGAACTTTTCCCCGGTCTTGACGACCACCACCTGAGCTTTCCAGGGTCTATTGCTGGCCTCTATGACTCCCTCACGTAAAAGCCGCTGGACTTCGGCTCTAATAAATACCCTGTCCTTGCGAGTGGCCACTGGTTTTCAGTTAGCGGTGAGGTTGGCGAAGAGTGGAGGGGGGTCGATTTTTAGTGTTACTAAACTGCATGTAGTGAGAGGGGGAATGGGTCCGCCGAAGCTGAGTGTTAGGCTCTTGAGCTAACACTGGAAATCCAGTCCTAGGAGGAGAGGGGCGCAGAGGTCTGGGAGTACATACAATTGGAAGTTGGAGCAGTTGGCGCCCTGTATCGTTAGTGTTGCAATAGTGCGCCCTTGTATCTGGACAGAGTGCGACCCCGAGGCGAGGAAGATAGTTGCTGTGTCGGAAATATCGGAAGCGAGCAGCGTCTCAGCAGGTCTGGTGAATGAAGCTCTCGGTGCTCCCGGAGTCGAAGAGGCACGGTGTCTTGTATCCGTTGATTCGAATGGACATCATTGATCTTTTGAGGTGCTTTGGCCGCGACTTGTCCAAAGTGACTGCACTAAGCTGCGGGTAGACGGTGGCATTGTCAGCGGTGCTGGAGCGGCCCGGTGATGACTGTCCGCGGAGGTCGTAGTCGTCGAGTGGCACCTCGGGTATGGCCAAGATGGCGGCATCCGTTGATCGCACGTGGCGGGTGGCGAGGAAGATGGCGCCCAAAGATGGCGGCCCCATGAATCGCACATGGCCGGCCGTGTGGGGGAGGATTGCCAAGACGGAGTTGGCAGACACGCTGCCACATTGCGGGATCTGCGGGCCTGTGAGTTGCAGGGGCGAGTGTTCTGGTTAGCGTTCGAGTTGGAGTTTTTAGTTTTAGCCAGGCAGACCTTCGCAAAGTGTCCTTTCCGCCTGCAGCTGCTGCAGATCGCGTTGCGGGCCGGGTAGTGCTGCCGTCGGTGTTGGGGCTGGCCGCAAAAGTGGGCGGGTGGCCGTGCGGCGCAGGCCTGGGGCAGTCTCTGGTCGGGGGTCCACGATGGGGTTGTGTGGTCGGCCGGGAATGAGTTTAACCTTTGAAAAGCGCCCTCTAACGAGGTCGCTAGCGTTACCGTGTCTTCCAGATTCTGGGCCCCTTTTTCAAGGAGACACTGGCGCACATAATTGGACCGGACCCCTGCAACGTACACATCTCGGACGGCAAGTTCCATGTGCTGGGAGGCTGTCACGGCCTGGAAGTTACATTCTCGTGCTAGAGCTTTAAGGTCGTGCAGCTAGCGACTCTGCAAGGTGCTGGCGGCGGGTTGTAAAGATGTGCCACGCATAAACTTCATTTACGGGCCGCACGTACAGGCGGTCGAGTATCGCAAGGGCCTCGGTGTACGAGTCGGTACTGTCAAGTTGAGTTGAAATACGATGGCTCACCCATGCGTGTAGAAGACTGAGTTTCTGCTCTTCTGTAACAGCGGAGGTAGTTGATGCAGCCAGGTAGGCCTTGAAGCACCGAAGCCAATGCAAAAATATTTCCTTCGCTTCTGCGGCCTGTGGATCGAGTTCCAGTCGATCAGGTTTGAGGGCTGATTCCATGGTAGTTTTTTAAGTCGATTAAATTGATGCGACCATCAATTCACTCAGAGACACAAGCTGAAGTAAACTGTGGCTTTAATCGACTTACAACTGAGCCTGCCTGCGACTAGCTGAACTGAAGGCAGGCTCGCAAGACCGCAGCACTTTATACTTCCGGTTGTGGGCGGAGCCAAGGGTGGAGCCAAGGGTGGAGCCCTGTACATGCTCCTCATCTCCCCCTGTGGGCAGAGCCGTGCAATGGCTCACAGATGGAGCCCACAGGGGCACAGTGATATACAGTGTGAATTTATGTTATACATTCACTACATTCCCCATGCCTGACTCCTGGTCAAAAAAAAGCAGAAGGGCAGCGGCGAGCATAAACAAGCCCTCGGCATTGGAGTGACAGACAGGTCTTCCTCCTCTCTCTCCCCCTCTGGCAGCTTCCAGTAGCAGAATCTCAAAACAGGAACAATCAGTACCTGAGACACAGTAGCTCAAAGAAGAGCAAAGGAATGGGAAAGCATCTCTTCTCCTTCTTCAGCTTCTTCAGACTGGCAATAGGCTTGTTCACAGTCTTCCTTTGCCTCAGTCCAGGCTTCAGAAGCAGAAAAGGCAGCCAGCAAACAAAACACTTTTCAAACAGTTCCGCAGTAAACAGCAGGAGCACACAGCACACACAATCTGCAGCCACTTGGGGGCTGTGAAATGATCACGTTACTAGAATTGCCAATTAGATTTAGATTTATTGTCACATGTACCGAGGTACAGTGAAACGTATTGTTCTGCGTACAGTCCAGTCAGATCATTCCATACATGATCCGCGTGGCAAAATTTGTGTCCAACCCATCTACAAGTTTACTGATGACACGACCGGAGTGGGTCGGATCTCAAACAACGATGAGTCAGAATACAGGAGGGAGATAGAGAATCTAGTGGCATGGTGTAACAACAACAATCTATCCCTCAATGTCAGAAAACTAAGGAGCTGGTCATCGACTTCAGGGAGCGAAGTACCTTACATACCCCGGTCTGCATCAATGGTGGAGATGATTGACAGCTTCAACTTCCTAGGTGTTTCACGACGAGGTTGGTAGATCACGTCCATTGTTTTTCCTTTTTTATCTTCCCTTATCTGAATTAAGCTTCTCAGAAGTCACTCTTAATTTTTTTTTACAAACAATTTTATTGAAGTATTTTAGGCATATAGAAAAAATGACATTGTACAGTACAAACAAAAAAAAGAAGTCAAGACACAAATTCTACATTAAACATAATGCAAACCACGGCTCTGCCTCAATATCCCCCTACTCTACCCCCCCCCCCCCCCACCCCGCTAACGCTTTCTCCTCTGCGAAGAAGTCAATAAATGGCTGCCACCTTCGGGCAAACCCTAATAGCGAACATCTCAAGGCGAACTTGACTTTCTCTCGGCCAAGAAAGCTCGCCAGGTCCAATAGCAATACCTCAGCCCTCGGGGGCTTTGAGTCCCTCCATGCTAACAGTATTCGTTGCCCGGCTACCAGGGAAGCAAAGGCCAGAACGTCGGACTCCCTCTCTTCGTGGACTCCCGGGTCCTCAGAAACCCCAAAGATTGCCACCTCCGGGCTCATTACCACCCCAGTTTTCAACACCCGGAACATGACATCTGCGAATCCCTGCCAATACCCCCCGAGTTTAGGGCACGACCAGAACATATGTACATGGTTAGCCGGCCCTCCGGCGCATCTCGCACACTTGTCCTCCAGCCCAAAGAATTTACTCATCTGGGCCACCGTCATGTGGGAATGGTGCACGACCTTGAAACTGGATCAGACTGAGCCTGGCGCATGTTGCGGTCATGTTTACTCTGCTCAGGGCTTCTGCCCAAATACCTGCCTCCAGCTCCCCCCCGAGCTCCTCCTCCCACTTAAGCTTCAGGTCCTCGTTCTGTGTATCCTCAGCTCTCATTAGCTCCTTGTAGAGGTCTGAGACTCTGCCCTCTCCCACCTCTCCCCTAGAAACTACCCTGTCCTGCCTCCCCTTCGGCGGGAGACGTGGGAAGGACGGCACCAGTCTGCATACAAAATCCCTCACCTGCAAGTATCCAAAGTCATTCCCTCTCGTCAGCCCAAACTTCTCCTCCAGCGCCCTCATGCTCGGAAAGCTCCCTTCCAGGAACAGATCCCCCATCCTCACAATCCCCGCCCTCCTCCACAGTCGATACCCCCGTCCATGTTCCCTGGGGCAAATTGGTGGTTGCCGCAGATTGGGATCCACACCGATGCTCTTACCTCCCCTATATGCCTCCTCCACTGGCCCCAGATCCGAAGAGCCGCCACCACTATCGGGCTGGTGGAGTACCGTGCCAGCGGAAGCGGCAGAGGCGCCGTGACCAGGGCTGCTAAGCTAGTGCTCCTACACGAAGCAGCCTCCATCCGCTCCCAAACCGACCCCGCACCCACCATCCATTTCCTTATCATCGCTATGTTGGCCGCCCAGTAATATTTGCAGAAGTTCGGCAACGCCAGCCCTCCTTCTCCTTTCATGCATCACCCTCTTCACCCGCGGGGATTTCCTGCCCATACAAATCCCAGAATAATTTTATTCAGCCTCTTAAAGAAGGACCGCGGGACAAAGATGGGGAGACACTGAAAAACAAACAAGAACCGCGGGAGAATCGACATCTTAACAGTCTGCACCCTCCCCGCCAATGACAGCGGGAGCGCATTCCACCTCCGGATCTCCTCCAGTCGGGACAGGTGGAGGATGTGCAACCTGCCCCAGTCCCGTGCCACCTGAATCCCCAAATATCAGAAACTCTCCCCCCACTAGCCTGAATGGCAACCCCTTCAGCCTACTCTCCTGCCCCCTCGCCTGAATTACAAACAATTTGCTCTTAGCCATGTTCAGTTTGTATCCGGAGAACCGGCCAAATTCCCTCAGGGTTGCCATAATACCGTCCATCCCCACCATTGGGTCCGATACATATAACAGCAGATCATTTGCGTATAACGAGACTCTATGTTCCACTCCCCCCCGGACCAGCCCTTTCCAGCCCCTAGAAGCTCTCAGTGCAATTTCCAGCGGCTCTATGGCCAGCGCAAACAGCAGTGAGGCGGGAGGGCAGACCTGACTTGTCCCACGGTGCAGTCTAAAGTAGTCCGATGTCGTCCTATTCGTCCTTACACTCGCCTTCAGGACCTGATACAATAGCCTGACCCAGTCGATGAACCCCCCCCCCCCGAACCCGAACCGTCCTAGTACCTCCCACTCGACCCGGTCAAAAGCCTTTTCTGCATCCATGGCTACCACTATCTCTACCTCCTTACTCTCCAGGGGCATCATAATCACGTTGAGCAGCCTTCTTATGTTGGCCACCAGCTGCCTCCCCTTTACAAACCCGGTTTGGTCATCCACAATTACATCCGGTACACAGTGTGGTGAATCACAGTAGCGTACTTCACACTGTTATTACATATGATGTACTATGTCTGTGTAAGCTCGGCACACGAGCAGTTGCACGGCTCTGCCCCTAGGGGGAGATGTACTGGGAGTGTACGGGAGTTTGTACTGGGCTCCACCCTTGGCTCCGCCCATGGCTCCTCCCACCAACTGGTTGTATAAAACTTGGCAGTCTGAGCCTGCCTGCCAGTTCATCTCGTCGCAGGCAGGCTCCGTTGTGAGATTATTAAAACCACTGTTCACTTCCAACCATGTGCCGTGTGAATTGATGGTCACATCAATTTAATAATCTCAGGAAACAAGAAGAAATCGATAAGAAGAAATCGAAGAAAGAACTCAAAGAAACAACTATGGAATCAGCCCTCCACCTGACCGACTAGAACTTGACCCGCAGGCTGCAGAGGCAAAGGAAATCTTCCAGCACTGGCTCAGATGTTTTAAGGCCTACCTGGCTGAATCAAGTACTGCTGAAACTACAGAGGAGCAGAAACTCAGCCTACTGCACGCAAGGGTGAGCCACCGTATATCTTCTCAACTAAATAGTACCAACTCGTATACGGGGGCCCTAGCCATGCTAGATCGAATGTACGTGAGGCCCATCAATGAGGTCTATGCGTGCCATATTTTTATGACCCGCCGCCAGCGCCCCGCGGAGTCGTTAGAAGAATTCCTGCGGGAGTTAAAGATTTTAGCTCAGGACTGTAATTACCAGGCTGTATCAGCCGAACAGCACATGGAACTTGCCATTAGGGATGTGTACGTGGCAGGCCTCAGATCGAACTATGTGCGCCAGCGGTTGTTAGAAAAAGGGGCCCAGAACTTAGAGGACACGGTAGAACTAGCTACCACTATGGAGGTCTCATTCCGCAGCCTCACCTCGTTCCCCGCGGACCAAGCGACCCCATCCTGGGCCCCCGACCAGCGACTGCCCCAGGCCTGCGCCACGCGGCCACCCAGCCATCACGCAGCTCCAGTGTGCCACTTTTGCGGGCAGTCCCAGCACCCACGGCAGTACTGCCCGGCCCGTAACGCGACCTGCAGCAGCTGCGGTCGCAATGGGACACTATGCCCGAGTCTGCCTGGCAAAGCAGGCCTCCTCTCCTAACTCCCCCGCAGCCCAGAGCACTCATTTCCAGAATCCACAGGCCCGCAGGCCCCGAAATGCTGCAGCCTATATGCCGACTCCGCCCCCACCCGACATGTGCGACACATGGGGGCGGCCATCTTGGCAATCCTCCTCCATGCGGCCGGCCATGTGCGACCCATGGGGGCGGCCATCTTGGCAATCCTCCTCCATGCGGCCGGCCATGTGCGACTCATGGGGGCGGCCATCTTGGGCTCCATCCTCTTCCAACTCAGAAATTCGACTAGAAGATTCCGAACTCAGAGGGCAGTCATCATTGAGCCGCCGACTGCCCGCAACTCAGCGCAGTGACACTGGACCAGTCGCGTCCAAAGCACCTCCGAAATTCTATGATGACCGTTCAGATCAACGGTTACAGTACACCGTGCCTCTTCGACTCCGGGAGCACCGAGAGCTTCGTACACCCAGAACTGGTAAGACACTGTTCGCTCCCTATTTTCCCTGCACAGCAAACTATCTCCCTCACTTCAGGCTCCCACTCTGTTCACCTCCAAGGCCGCACCGCCGCGACCGTAACAATCCAGGGCACCAGCTACTCAAACTTCCAGCTGTACGTGCTCCCTGTACTCTGCGCCCCACTCCTACTGGGACTCGATTTCCAGTGCAACCTGAAAAGCCTCACACTTAGCTTTGTCGGACCCTTGCCCCCACTCACTATTTGCAGCCTCGCCACTCTAAAAATCGACCCCCCTCCACTCTTTGCCAATCTCACGCTGGACTGCAAGCCCGTAGCCACTCGCAGCAGGCGGTACAGCCTGCAGGACAGGGTATTTATCAGAACCGAAGTCCATAGGCTCCTACGTGAGGGGATCATAGAGGCCAGTAACAGTCCCTGGAGAGCTCAGGTGGTGGTCGTCAAGACCGGGGAAAAATTCGGAATGGCAGTGGACTATAGCCAGACCATTAATCGGTTCACGCTCCTCGATGCGTATCCCCTCCCCAGAATTGCAGACATGGTGAATCAGATCGCCCACTATAAAGTTTTTTTCACGGTGGATCTGAAGTCTGCATACCATCAGCTCCCAATCCGCCCGGAGGACCGCCACTTCACGGCATTTGAGGCTGACGGCCGCCTCTTCCACTTCCTCCGGGTTCCCTTTGGCGTCACTAATGGGGTCTCGGTGTTCCAACGAGCGATGGACCAAATGGTGGACCAGTACGGGCTGCGGGCCACGTTTCCGTACCTGGATAACGTCACCATCTGCGGCCACAACCAGCAGGACCACGACGCTAACCTCGATCGATTTCTCCAGATTGCCCAGAAACTCAACCTTACCTATAACACGGAGAAATGCATTTTCTGCGCGACCAGGCTAGCCATCCTCGGCTATGTCGTGGAGAATGGAGTCCTGGGCCCCGACCCGGACCGTATGCGCCCCGTCTTAGAACTCCTTCTTCCTCATTGTCCCAGGGCCCTCAAAAGGTGCCTGGGATTCTTCTCGTATTACGCCCAGTGGGTCCCTCAATATGCGGACAAAGCTCGCCCACTATTTAAGGTCACACTCTTCCCCCTATCGGATGAGGCTCGTCAGGCCTTCACTTGTATTAAGGAGGCCATCACCAAAGCGGCCATGCGGGCGGTGGATGAATCCGTCCCCTTTCAGGTAGAGAGCGATGCCTCAGAGGTCGCTCTCGCAGCCACACTAAATCAGGCAGGGAGACCAGTCGTCTTTTTCTCTCGAACCCTCTCCTCTTCGGAACTTCGACACTCCTCGGTCGAAAAGGAAGCACAAGCCATCGTGGAAGCTATACGTCACTGGAGGCACTACCTCGCAGGTAGGAGGTTCACCCTCATCACCAACCAAAGATCGGTAGCCTTTATGTTCGACAATTCTCAAAGGGGCAAAATCAAAAATGATAAGATCCTGCGGTGTAGGATCGAACTCTCCACCTACAAGTACAATATTATGTACCGACCGGGGAAGCTCAACGAGCCCCCAGATGCCCTGTCCCACGGCACATGCGCCAGCACGCAAGACGACCGCCTGAAAGCTATCCATGATGACCTCTGCCACCCGGGGGTCACCCGGCTCGCCCACTATGTCAAAGCCAGAAATCTGCCTTTCTCCACCGAGGAGGTAAAGGCCATCACCAGGGATTGCCCGATCTGTGCGGAGTGCAAACCGCACTTCTATAGACCAGACAGGGCCCACCTGGTCAAGGCCTCCCGGCCCTTTGAACGCCTCGCTATCGATTTCAAAGGGCCACTCCTCTCGACCAATAGGAATGTGTACTTCCTGAACGTCATCGACGAGTTTTCTCGCTTCCCCTTTTCTATCCCATGCCCCAACATGACCTCCCACACAGTCATTAGGGCCCTGCATAGTATCTTCACTCTGTTCGGGTTCTACGTACAGAGCGACAGGGGTTCGTCCTTTATGAGCGACGAGCTTAACATAGACATAGAACAGTACAGCACAGAACAGGCCCTTCGGCCCTCAATGTTGTGCCGAGCCATGGATCACCCTACTCAAACCCACGTATCCACCCTATACCCGTAACCGAACAACCCCCCCCCCCTTAACCTTACTTTTATTTTATTAGTACACTACGGTCAATTTAGCATGGCCAATCCACCTAACCCGCACATCTTTGGACTGTGGGAGGAAACCGGAGCACCCGGAGGAAACCCACGCACACAGGGGGAGGACGTGCAGACTCCACACAGACAGTGGCCCAGCCGGGAATCGAACCTGGGACCCTGGAGCTGTGAAGCATTTATGCTAACCACCATGCTACCCTGCTGCGTCAGTACCTGCTCGAAAAGGGCATTGCCTCGAGCAGGACTACCAACTACAACCCCAGGGGGAATGGGCAGGTGGAGAGGGAGAACGCGACGGTCTGGAAGACCGTCCTACTGACCCTCCAGTCCAGGAACCTCCCGACCTCCCATTGGCAGGAGGTCGTCCCTGACGCGCTCCACACTATTAGGCCCCTCCTATGCACGGCCACCAACCAGACCCCTCACGAGCGGCTATTCGTTTTCTCCAGGTGCACTACCACGGGGGTTTCGCTCCCAGCTTGGTTGAAGACACCGGTCCCGGTTCTCCTCCGGAAGCACGTCAGACTCACAAAACTGACCCACTCGTAGAGAGGGTGCTCCTGCTCCATTCGAACCCACACTACGCATTTATAGAGTACCCTGACGGCCGTCAGGACACTGTTTCCCTCCGGGACCTGGCGCCTGCAGGATCCAACTCCGACACTACCTCCGCTGAGATACCCCTCGCACTATCCCGGCAAATGTTTTGTAAAACTCCACCGGATACCCGTCCGGCCCCGGGGCTTTACCCGACTGCATGACCTTCAGGCCCCCCAACACCTCTTCAATCCTGACCAGGGCCCCCAGTCCGTCCACCAACCCCTTGGAAAGGTCAGTCCGTCCAAGAATCGCCTTATCCCACCCGGTCTCCCGGGTGGTTCCGAAGTGTACAGCTTCCTATAAAAGACCCTAAAGACCTTGTTCAGTCCTGCCGGGTCACCCACTAGATTACCCTCCCCACCCACTACCCTCCCTATTTCCCTAGCCGCTTCCTTCTTCCTCAGTTGTTGCGCAAGCATTCTACCGGCCTTCTCCTCATGCTCAGAAATCGCACCTTTTACCTTTCTAAGCTGCTCTACAGCCTTGCTGTAGTCAGCACCCCAAATTCTGCCTGCAGCCTCTGTCGTTTCCTGAGTAACTCTGGCCTCGGGGATTCCGCGTAACTCCTGCCAGTCCGTAGAATTTCCTTAATCAGTCGGTCCGTCTCTGCCCTATCTGTCCTGTCCCGATGAGCCCGGATTGAAATCAGCTCCCCTCTCACCACTGCCTTCGGTGCCTCCCAGAGCACCGCTGCCGAGACTTCTCCAGTATCGTTCACCTGCAGGTAATTCTGCATGCATTTCCTCAGCCTCTCACACACCGCTTCGTCCGCGAGTAATCCAACTTCCAGCCTCCATGGTGGGTGCTGAAAGCTGTCCTTACAAAACTGCTGGTCTACCCAGTGCGGAGCATGGTCCGATATAGCAATTACCGAGTATTCTGCCCCAACCATTCCGGCCAGCAGGTCCCTACTCACAACAAAGTAGTGAATTCGGGAATATACCTTGTGGACGTGGGAGTAGTACGAGAACTTCCTCGCCATCGGCCGGCTAAATCTTCATGGATCTGCTTCCCCCATTTGCTCCATGAACCCTCTCAGTTCCTTTGCCATCGCTGGCAACCTGCCCGTTCTTGAGCATGACCGGTCCAGGCTCGGGTCCAGGACTGTATTAAAGTCCCCGCCCATGATCAACTTATGCGAGTCCAAGTCGTGGATCTTCCCTAGCATCCTGCTAATAAAATCCATGTGGTGATCCACTGTGTAATTGTGTGTGTGCCTGTATTAGGGGATGTACAGTAGTACCTATACTACAGGTTCGCCGGTAGCCCCTGCCAGCTAGCTCCGCCCACAAGGAGCCGTATAAATATGCAAGACTTCTCCTAAGCAGCCATTCTATCAGTTGCAGTCGGGGGATAAACATCTAACTGTAATAAAGCCTCTCTTGTACCAATTCGAGTCTTTAGTAGGATTGATAGCGCATCAATTTATTACAGTTAGATTTTCTACACCATGGACATCAGGATCAAACCAGATCGCTTGCAGCTGGATCCGCACTCGCCAAACGCCAGAAAGGACTAATCACTGGCTGGCTTGCTTTGAGGCCTATATCAACTCAGCGACGCCCGCGCCGACGGAAGCTCAGAATATCCAGGTTCTCTACTCCAGGTTGAGGTCCAGCGTGTTCCCGCTGATACAGGATGTGCCGAATTACGCAGATGCCATGGACCTCCTTAAAGAAAACTACGTTCAGAAGACGAACGCTCTATTCGCAAGGCACGTACTCGCCACTCGCGTACAAATATCTGGTGAGTCGATTGAAGACTTCTGGCGGGCCCTTATCCCTCTCGTATGGGATTGTGACTGTCAGGCCATCACGGCCACGGAACATTCCAATCTCCTCATGCGTGATGCATTCGTGACGGGATTGCATCGGACCCAATCCGACAACGACTGCTGGAAGGGGCCGCGCTCGACCTAGCGGAGACGAAAGCTTTAGCGCTCTCCATGACGGTTGCTTCTCGTAATGTCCAGCCCTACCCCGCTCGCCGTGCGGCCCACCCATCCTACCCCTCGTGGACCCCGCAATCGACCCCCCCCCAGACTGGGGCCACTCCTGCTCAATATGCCTGCGCTTCCCGCCACACCGTGCACTCTGGGAGTCCCCGCTGCTACTTCTTCGGCCAACAGAAGCACCCCCGCCAGCGCTGCCCAGCCCGCACCGCCACCTGAAAATCCTGCGGCAAGAAGGGCCACTTTGCGGTGGTGTGCCAGGCCCACGCCGTTGCCGCTATCAAGCCCGAATTCGCTCCCTTCCCCCAGCCAATCGCACAATGGGTGCCGCCATCTTGCCCCGCGCCCGCAACGTGTGTTGCATGGGCGCCGCCATCTTCTCCCCCACAGGTCCTTCGGATGTCGCCATCGCCGCCATTTTGTCTCCCCCTTGGGACTGGAATGCTTGACCCGGGTCGCTGTCGCTCCTCATCTGACTCCTAGGACGACCGCCTGCTGCTTGCCTCCATGACGCTGGACCAGTCCCGTCCTCACAACCTGGCCACCGCTTCGGCGACTGTGCTAATCAACGGCTACGCGACCTTCTGCCTACTGGACTCCGGGAGCACCGATAGCTTCATCCACCCGGACACGGTAAGGCGCTGCTCCCTCGTGGTCCATACCGCCAACCAACGGATCTCCCTGGCCTCCGGATCCCACTCTGTCCCAATCCGAGGTTTCTGTGTGGTCAACCTCACCGTACAAGGCGTTGAATTCAGCGGTTTCCACCTGTACGTTCTCCCCAACCTCTGTGCTACACTATTACTGGGCCTGGATTTTCAATGTAACCTCCAGAATTTCACCCTCAAATTCGGCGGGCCCCTACCCCCACACACCGTTTGCGGCCTCACGACCCTCAAGGTTGACCCTCCCTCCCTCTTTGCCAATCTGACTGCAGATTGCAAGCCCGTCGCCACCAGAAGCAGACGGTACAGCGCCCAGGACAAGACCTTCATCAGGTCCGAGGTCCAGCGGCTGCTTCGGGAAGGTATTATCGAGGCCAGGAACAGCCCCTGGAGAGCCCAAGTGGTAGTGGTTAAAACTGGGGAGAAACACAGGATGGTCGTGGACTACAGCCAGACCATCAATCGGTACACGCAGCTCGACGCATACCCCCTCCCTCGCATATCGGATATGGTCAATCAGATTGCACAGTACCGGGTCTTCTCAACGATTGACCTTAAATCCGCCTTCCACCAGCTCCCCATCCGTAAATCGGACCGTCCACTGCCTTCGAGGCGGACGGTCGCCTGTATCAATTTCTTAGGGTTCCCTTCGGCGTCACTAACGGGGTCCCGGTATTCCAAAGAGAAATGGACCGAATGGTTGACCGGTACGGTCTGCGGGCCACATTTCCGTACCTGGACAATGTCACCATCTGTGGCCACGATCAGCAGGACCATGACGCCAACCTTGCCAAATTTCTCCACACCGCATCTCTCCTCAACCTCACTTACAACAAGGAGAAGTGCGTGTTCAGCACCAACCGCTTGGAAATCCTCGGCTACATAGTCCAAAATGGACTCCTGGGGCCCGACTCCGACTGCATGCGCCCCCTCATGGAGCACCCCCTTCCCCACTAACCCAAGGCCCTCAAACGCTGCCTTGGGTTCTTCTCCTACTACGCCCAGTGGGTCCCACACTACGCGGACAAGGCCCACCCACTCATACAGTCCACTCAATTTCCCCTCACGGCCGAGGTACAACATGCCTTTGCCTGTATTAGAGCAGACATAGCCAAGGCCGGGGTGTATGCAATAGATGAGACACTGCCCTTCCAAGTAGAGAGCGACGCTTCAGATGTCGCCTTTGCCTCCACTCTAAACCAGGCAGGCAGACCCGTGGCATTCTTTTCCCGCACCCTCCATGCCTCTGAAATTCGACATTCGTCTGTTGAAAAGGAGGCCCAGGCAATCGTTGAAGCGGTGTGGCACTGGAGGCATTACCTGGCCGGCAGGAGATTCACTCTCCTCACTGACCAACGGTCGGTAGCCTTCATGTTCAACAACACGCAGCGGGGCAAGATCAAAAATGATAAAATCTTGAGGTGGAGAATCGAGCTCTCCACCTATAATTACGAGATCTTGTATCGCTCCGGCAAGCTTAACGAGCCCCCAGACGCCCTCTCTTGAGATACATGTGCCAGCGCACAAGCAGACCAGCACATTGCCTTGCACGACCGCCTTTGTCACTCGGTTGTACCACCTTGTCAAAGCACACAATCTGCCCTACTCCGTCGAGGAAGTACGGACAGTCACCGGAGACTGCCAGGTTTGTGCGGAGTGCAAGCCGCACTTCTATCGGCCAGACCGCGCGCGCCTGGTGAAAGCGTCCCGCTCCTTTGAACGCCTCAGTGTGGATTTCAAAGTGCCCCTCCCCTCCACCGACCGCAACACATATATCCTCCGTGTGGTCGATGAATTCTCCAGGTTCCCCTTTGCCATCCCATGCCCAGACATGACGTCTGCCACCGTCATCAAGGCCCTCAACTCCATATTCGTTCTGTTCGGTTTCCCCGACTACATCCACAGTGACAGGGGATCCTCATTCATGAGCGATGAGCTGCGTCAGTTCCTGCTCTGCAGGGGTATCGCCTCCAGCAGGACAACCAGCTACAACCCCCGGGGAAACGGGCAGGTAGAGAGGGAGAACGGGACGGTTTGGAGGGCCGTCCAGCTGGCCATATGGTCAAGAAACATCCCAGTCGCTCGCTGGCAGCAGGTCCTCCTGGATGTATTGCACTCCATCCGGTCTCTACTGTGCACTGCCATGAATAACACACCCCATGAACGTATTTTTACCTTCTCTAGGAAGTCCACATCCGGGGTGTCGCTCCCGACTTGGCTTGCAGCTCCAGGACCAGTTCTACTGCGTAGGCATGTCCGACTCCACAAGGCAGACCCCTTGGTGGACAGGGTACGCCTGCTTCACGCCAACCCCCAGTATGCCTACGTGGAGTTCCCCGACAGCCGCCAGGATACGGTCTCACTCAGGAACCTGGCTTCCTTGGGTGCCACTCCCGCTCCCACACACCTCCCCACCCACGCGCCACCCTCCCCTACCCCGGCGCTCCCAGCATCAGCCCCACCAGGTCCATCCCTCCTTCCCCCGCCCACACTAGAGGACGAGGAAGATTTCGGTACGCTCCCAGAGTCATCCAACTACTGGCCAGCACCGACACCGCCAGCACCGACGTTGTCGACTCCGACACCGCCAGTGCATACGTTGCCACCACTGTTGCGTCACTCCCAACGAACTGTCAGACCACCGGACAGACTTAACCTCTGACGGGCACTGGATTACAAGATGGACACATATATTTTTTTTCCTCCCCTTTGTAAATAATTCACAATTCTGTATATAGTTCCACGCCACCCCCCCCGGACTCATTTTTAACAGGGGGTGAATGTGGTGATCCACTGTATAATTGTGTGTGTGCCTGTATTAGGGGATGTACAGTAGTATCTATACTACAGGTTCGCTGGTAGCCCCTGCCGGCTAGTTCCGCCACAAGGAGCCGTATAAATATGCATGCTTTCTCCTGAGCAGCCATTCTACCAGCTGCAGTCGGAGGATAAACATCTAATTGTAATAAAGCATCTATTGTACCAATTCGAGTCTTTAGTACGATTGATAGCGCATCAATCCACATCGTCCCAATTAGGGGCATACGCACTGACCAGGACTACTCTCACCACTTTGAGCTTACCCCTCACCATAACGAACCCGCCACCCCCATCCACGACTGTGCCCTCCGCCTCAAATTGTACCGTTTTATTAATCATGATCGCAACCCCCCTCGTCTTAGAATCAAGCCCCGAATGAAAGACCTGACTGGCCCAGCCCTTCCTTAACCTAACCTGGTCTGCCACTTTCAGGTGCCACTTTTCTCCTGCAACAAGACTATGCCCGCCTTCAGAACCCGCAGAATCCTCTTCACTGGCCCGTTTAACCCTCTAATGTTCCAGGTGATCAGCCTGGTTGGGGGGCACTTCGCCCCTGTAGCCATCTAAGATGGACACTGGGCTACAAAATGGAGAACTGCTAAGGCTGCAGGGAAAAACAGTCTTAGTGAGGACAAGCAGTTTGCAGAAGACTAATTAGCATTCTGCACGTACAGAAACCAGTTTTTGGCCAGGTGCAGAGTTTCAGCCAAAGGTGCAAATGGAAACAGATCTGCATAGTAATGAGGTGATCCAGATCCAGACCCCGCACAATAGAAACATTTAAGTATCAATGGATACTTTTGCGTAGACGCCCAGACAGAATGGCGCCACAGTAACCAACACAAAGAACCATAGGGACCGCCCCACCCATCGAGGAACGACTCTCAGATTGGGGGGTTTGGAAGATATCGATTGGGAAAGGCCCAATCGATATATGGCAGGTAAAAGAACCGCCCCAAGGGGGCACGGACTTCTAGGACCTATAAGAATAGACCCCGCACATGGTTCGATCTGTTTTGTTGCTCCGGCTCTGCTCTGCTTTGCTGCTACATCGCATCCTGACTCCAGTTCCATCACCAGCCATTGAGCCATCAGCCATCGAACTGTAAGTGCCAATACAACGATCGCTACGTGATCCAGACCTTGCTAGATCCTGACAACTTTAAGAATCTGAGAGTTGCAGACCAAGAACGGGACAAAGGCCTTGTTCCCTGACCTTGCCTGTTCCTGTCTAGATAAGTATTTAGTTGTTTAGTATTAGAAGTAAGTTAGTCTCTTTAGCGTATGCATGTGTATTTATTATATTTGTTATAATAAACACCAATCGTTTGGACTTACTAATCGGTGTACAGATTTATTACTTTGAACCTGACCTTGATATACTTGTGATGGTGTCTCAATACGGCACCTGGCGACTCCGAGCATAATTACACATACAGAGCCATAGTAGTGTTAAGCACACGGCCTTTAAACGGAGGCGTGTTAATCACACTCCAGTAAAACGAGCAACATTTAGTGGCGACATCCTGACGGGACGCGGTTACAAGTGGCACCCCCACTCCATCGAGGACCCAGAAATTTGAATTAGAAATCTGAGTAGAGAAAAAGGAAAAATCACAAGTAATCAAGGTGTTCAAACGAATAACCGTAATTCGGAAGTGTGTTTTGTGCATGCGTACTAACAGGGTTGTAAGGTAAACCTGAGAGCTTTTTGTTGCGATGAACTGTCGGGAGTTTTGTGAGCGGAACATAGCGTAAGCCTTACCCGTCTTGTAAAACATTACCTCAACACCCCCTGTTCCAAATTTAAGTAAGAAAGAGAAAATGGCCATGCAGGCAATGGAACGCCTCATGAACCCAGAACGGTTTGTGGTCGCAGCGACCAGCAGTAGCCGAGTAGGTCAGTGTCCCGTGTGGGAGCTGGAACTCCGCAAGTACCTGCAAGGAAAGGGATGGCCCCTTTGGAAAGAGTTCTGTATGAATGAGGAGACAGGTCCCGGAAGTATAGGACATACTTGGTGGGAGAACCTCTCTCAAATTCATAAGAAAAATCGTGTCCTGTTTGGCACAGTTGCGAGGCACTGAGGAGGTCGTTCAGACGCTCCGAGCAGAGTTAGAAGAGAGAAATAGGATGAGCAAAGTGGATGTCAGGGACATCGAGAAGGAAAACATGGAACTTAGAGGGAAGCTGGCAGAGAAGGGTAGCGAGGTGGATGATGCCAAAAGGGCACATCAGTCATGTCTAGCCCATCTGAGCAGTTCCCAGACCCAGTATGAAAAAGCCTATCAGGACGTGCAACGTGCCGTCCTGATAAGAGAAGAATCAGAAAAGCAGGTAGAGGCATTGCAGAGGCAATGCTCTGACCTAAAGGCAGCTTTAAGAGCACTCCATGCTGCCACCACAGAACAAAGACAAAGCACAGTGGATCATGCCAAGTGTAGGAAGCAGATTGCAGAGCTGCAATCTCTGCTTTCAGTGCAGAATGGGTTCCAAAGTACTTTTGGAACACAGGTAGATGAGGAGAATGCCCCAGACTGGCAGGAATTAAGTGAGACAGCGCAGCGCTATGTTCAAGGAACATGTGCGCCAGCAGCGCAGCAGAAAAGACAAGCACCCCAACCCCCCACAGATCAAATAACTACCGTACCCATGAATCCAGTCGCGAAAGTGAAACAGCAGGCTACCATGTACGGCCTGGACGAGAGAGAGCAGGTTAAGCTCACGGTTCTGAGCTTAGACCCGTCTGTAGTAGCAGCCCTCCCCGACCCACAGAACGTTGGAGGAGGCACACTAGAGGAAATGCACACCTCCATTTTAGATGCCATAGGGTATAACCGAGGTGACCCAGTCGAAGGACTAAACAAGTGCCGACAAAAGAAAACAGAGCATCCCACAGCATTTGCAGGAAGACTGTGGATCCATTTTAACGCAGTTTTCGGCAATTTAAATAGAGCGCATTTGAGCCGTGACAACATGGTCAAATGGACGCGCACCATAATTTCCCATGCCACAGATGCAGGACAGAGTGCTTGCAATAGCTATGACCCTTCAGAAGAGGCCCATAACGAGAAATGGGTTCTGAAAAGATTGTCCCGCGCTTGGGAACAATCAGTTCAGGGCAAAATTAAACTAAAGACCCCAGATGAAGCTCAGGCTGCAGCGGACATTCAGACAGTGAGAGCACACCAAAGCCCCGCATGGGTAAATGAAGGGAAGAACAGCCCTCCACAGAAGTCGCTCGAATGCTACAACTGTGGCCAATTAGGACATTGGGCTAAGGAATGCAATGCACCCCAAAGATCACAGAGAGGCCAGCAGACAGGCACTCTGAATAGAAATAAAGCAAAGCCGATCCATAGTATAGGGATACAGTCAGGACAGACCAATGTGGACGGGACGGACTGACGGTGTTCGTGCTCCCCCACTTGGGTCTGTGACACTCTTTGGGATCAATCCGGAAGACCGGTAGTCACAGCTAAGGTTAGAGGGAAGCCCATAGAGTTACTTTGGGACACAGGAGGGTCCCGCACCACAATTAATTCCACCACCACGGCACAGGCAGACACGTGGCCGACCACCTCCACCATCACACTTAGCGGTTTTACAGGTCACTCGCAGCAGGGACACATTACAGCCCCCGTAGCAATCCAGCTAGGGAACATTTCCACCAAACACCCCGTCGTTCTAGTAAATCTTCCCCGTTCAGCAGAACACATATTGGGTATAGACTTTATGAATGCCCACAGCCTGTCGTTCGACCCAGTAAACCAATGTGTCTGGCGAATGGCAAGGTCAGACAGAGCACCCGCTACTCTCACAGTTGGAAAGTACGCAAATCGGATTAACGCAGTAGGCGAATATTCTTTCGACCTGACTACACTAAACACGGACAGACAAGTGAGAGCAGTTTTAAACAAACACAGGACAGCATTTGCCAGTCACCGGCACGACTGCGGCAGAATGACTGGACAAGTTCACGTTACCGGACCTGACCCCCGACCACAGAAACAATACAGATTTCCCCTAGAAGCAGAGGGAGAAATAGAGAAAGTAATAGGTAGCTTATTGGAACAAGGGGTACTTAGGACAGTAGCCTCGACCAATAATGCTCCTATTTGGCCAGTGAGAAAGCCCGACGGATCATGGCGTCTGACCATCGATTATCGGGAGCTCAACAAAATAACCCCAGCAGTAGCCCCCACGGTAGCAACAAGTCCCGAGACCATGCTCAAACAGGGACTCAACTCCAAATATTTCACGGTATTGGACATTAGCAATGGCTTCTGGTCAATCCCATTGGCAAAGGCGTGCCAGTACAAATTTGCCTTCACATTCAAAGCACAGCAGTATATGTGGACATGCCTCCCACAAGGATTCCACAATTCCCCCTCCATTTTCCACCGACTGCTGGCGAATGGTTTAGAAAAGTTTTCCCGCCCCGAATGCCTGGTACAGTATGTGGACGACCTATTACTGCAGACAGACACAAAGGCAGAGCACATTACGCTTCTGGCCGAGCTCCTGGAACTTTTAACCTCGATTGGATGTAAAGTTGACCCCAGAAAGGCCCAGATATTGGAAAACAAAGTGATGTATTTGGGTACAGTCATCACGCATGGCAAACGCGAGATCGAATTCAAAAGGATTGATTTGATTGTCAAATTGCCCCTTCCCCAGAATGTTTCAGCCCTCCGGTCGTTCTTAGGACTGGTTGGGTACTGTCGGAACCATATCGATGGATTCGCGACAAAGGCAGCCCCACTCTCAGACCTCCTTAAGAAAGGAGCACCTTGGGAATGGCTTCCGCAGCATACAGAGGCTGTGGAAGATTTAAAGAAAGCCCTTAGCGCAACACCCGCGCTACAAGTCCCAGACCAACTCTCCCCCTATGCAATAGAGGTAGCGAGCACAGATCTGACCCTCTCGGCCGTGTTACTTCAGGAACGGCACGAGCAGCTACGACCCGTGGCTTATGCCTCAAGACTTTTAGACCCAGTAGAACAAGGATTCTCAGCCTGCGAGAGTTACCTCCTAGCAGTTTTCTGGGCAGTTCAATACTTTTCCTACATTACCGGACTCAACCCCATCACCATTTTGACCGAGCACACCCCCACACAGTTACTCCTAGACGGTCGACTGAAGGATGGTTCAGTTAGCCAGATTAGGGCAGCTAGGTGGACACTACTTTTACAAGGACGCGACATTACGGTAAAACGGACCCGGACACACACATATTTAGCCGACAACCTCCAATATCCAGGACAGCCCCATGATTGTGAAATTGTTGCACCCCTACACAACACAGTACCCTTCATAGCGAAGACACCCCCCAGGAAGATAGGGAACCCAAGACAAAGCCCCCAACACACAGACACGTGTGGCCCACTGAAGATATACGTGGACGGTTCATCCACAGTTTTAGATGGTGAGCGTATCACTGGATGTGGCATCTATGTCGAGGACGCGCAGGGTCGCGCACTCGAAGAAATAGCACTAAAATTGCCAGGTCACTTAGGCGCGCAGGCAGCAGAGCTCGCGGCCATAGCTTACATAGTGGACCACCCCGATTCTTTCCCCAGCCCGGCAGACATATATTCGGACAGTCTATATGTTTGCAACAGCTTAACGGATTTTCTACCCCTGTGGAGGACACGAGGTTTTGTCTCTGCAGACGGGAAACCCCTTCCATCAGCCCCTTTACTCTGCCACATCCTAGACAAAGCGAAGGATAGGACCTTTGGCATTATAAAAGTTAGAAGCCACTATAGGTCATTCCCCCCTGGAAATGTAAAAGCCGATGCACTGGCAAAAGCAGGTTCCAGGCGAGGACACTGTTGGACACCCCCAGCTAGCGCACCAGCTAGCGCCCCTGTGAGTGCAGTTCAAGTCTCACAGACGGACATTAAAGATTTAGCCGAGGCACAGAAGCAGGATGAAGATCTCAGGGAGATTTTTAAAGGGACTTTTGTGCCACAATACGATAAGTTCAGACACGCTCTGACCACACATGAGGGTGTGATCATCAAGGACCAGCTTTATGTGGTCCCGCAGCAGGACAGAAATCAAATGATTGCTTTGTTCCATGACGGTCATGGACACCAAGGGATCGACACGACCACGAGGCACCTCAGGCAACTCTGTTGGTGGCCTAACTTAAGGACCGATGTAACCCATTACATCGAGAATTGCCTTATTTGCGCCCAGAATAACCTGGAGAGGTATTCCAAAAAGGCAGAGCTTTGGCGTACTCGACCAGTTAATGGCCCCTGGACAAACCTCCAGATCGACTTTATAGGACCATTGCCCCCTTGTAGGAATGGCTATAAATATGTGCTGGTTGTAATTGATACCTTTACCAAATGGGTAGAGGCTAAGACAGCTAAGACAGCTGCAAAGATCCTGACCCACCACATCTTCACGAGATGGGGTTTACCCAGAAATATAGATTCGGACCAGGGATCTCACTTCACAGGACGTGTCATGAAGAACGTCCTGCCCATATTCGGCATTAAACAAAATTTCCACATTGCGTATCACCCACAGTCCAGCGGGATTGTAGAGCGCATGAATCGGACCCTAAAATCGACCCTTAGAAAAATGGTTCAGGAAAACAATTCAACATGGGATTCAGTACTCCCGTTTGCACTAATGTTTATCCGCAACACGGTTTCAACATCTACAGGATTCACCCCACACACACTCATGACCGGACGCCCTATGAAAGGTACAGAATTCCTTTTAGGACTGGACATGACTAGCCCCGAAGTGACGGCCCTCACACATGAAAAGGCAGTTAAAGACCTAGTTGAGACTGTGAGGTCTGCACAGATTGCAGCCGCAGTTCAACTGGGAAAACGACGCAAACAAAGCACAGCTTGCTTTAATAAGAACGTACACCCCACAGAATTTCAGGTTGGGCAATAGGTAATGCTATCTGTGTATAACCCCAGCAGTTTTTTGGCACCAAAATTTTCCGGCCTGTATTCAATTTCGGACAAAATTAGCCTCTCAGTTTACAGGATAAAATACCCCAATGGAAAGACTGCGTGGTTCCATATTAACCAACTGAAGGCATATGGAACACAGTCTAACCACGCACACCATGTCCTGCTAGACGCAGCAGAACATCTCGCCCCGTCCACTAGAGACACGTTTCCACCATCCCCCTCACAGACCAGTTCATCATCGGACTCGTCCACGACTCCGCCCACTGACCACAACAGACCACGCCCTGAAACGCCCACAAGCTGCCACAGCACAGACAGCGATACTGACACTGACTTTGAGTACAGCCACAGCACACAACCCTACAGCCCCCACTGTAGCGACTACGACCCCGACTCCAGTGACCCCATGGAAGTCACCTATATTAAATACCCAGACCCAGCGCCGGCCCTAGGGTTGCTGGCGCCCCGGGCAAGCTGAACTTCGGCGCCCTTGGGGGGGGGCGGGGCCGAGGGGGGGGCGGACCCGAGGGGGGGGCGGGGGGGGCGGACCCAAGGGGGGGGTGGGGGGGCGGACCCGAGGGGGGGGGGCGGGGGGGCCGGACCCGAGGGGGGGGGGCGGACCCGAGGGGGGGGCGGACCCGAGGGGGGGGGGCGGACCCGAGCGGGGGGCGGGGGGGGACCGAGGGGGGGGGCGCCCTGGGGGAGGGCGGCCACCGCGCATGCGCTGGTTGGCACCTGCCCAACTGCGCATGCGCGGGACCCGAGTCTCTGGCGCCCCCTAGCACATGGCGCCCCGGGCGACTGCCCGAGTTGCCGGTGCCTTGAGCCGGCCCTGCCCAGACCCACCACCCGACCCCGACTACCCCGACAATGCCCATTTAAGTTTGGACCCCACACTTTGGCACAGGGACAATTCATGGAGACTTGTCCGTGACGATGAAAGTGACCCCCGGTCACATAATTCCAAGATTGCATGCCTGATCCACACAAGGGTGTGGGATCCGGGAGAGCAGGACGACACGGTGTCTGACTCCCGATACGGCAACCCCTTTGTGACCCTGTTCACAGAGGCAGAAGAAAAGTGAGGTGTCCAGATGATGTAAAATAGGAACCGCTTGAGGGAAGCGATATCCTTTCTGATGGAACCTGCACGTATGTTTTGTTTGTTAGTTTATGTTTGTTTGCTTGTTGATATGTTAAGGGTTTGATTGCAGATCTTTTCAGCTGAAAAGATTGTGACCAGCTCACATTATGGCTAAAATGTCTGGAGCACAGCTCAACTTTCACAAGGAGCATCTTGGCTCCTCCCTTGTTCTTTAGGTGCCCCTCTATTCGGTGAATAGAGGCTGCAATCCCACGGTTAACACATTCTTGCCCGTTCATTCCAGGTTACTCAGGCAGTGGAGAAACGGCACTGAGGACCCGCCCTGTCTGAGAACCCACTTTGGTCAGCCAAGCTCGCGTACGGCACAGCACGCCTTACCCGGGGATCCCATTCAAATCTTACCCGTAGCGGCCCGCAACTAATTCGACCTTTTTGTTTCAAAACTTTGTTTCATTTTTCGTTAGGTAGCCCTTAGGCCGCCAACCCACATGCTATTTACATCCAGGAACATTCGGATGGTAAATTTGCAAAGCCTGCGAGACGGCTTGCAGGAGGAAAGTTGTTAGGTGTATTTATGCTCCTAAATTCGCATTTGAAAAATAAAAGGAGGGGAGTCACAGGGTGTGACTTGGCCAGTCATTTAAGGGTCAATTGGAATGAGAGGACAGATACACTAACAAGTACGGATATTAAACTGTGTATTGACAGATACTATGCTTGATCCCATAGCTTTCGAAAGTCGAAAGAGGGTTCACGGCAAGGATCGGCCATACAGAAGGAAGAGGACAAAGAGAACGAAGAGAAGACCGTGAAGGAAGCCTACCTATTACTATTAAATGTTGTATTTGTATATGTGGAAGCAAGTCACGTTTCCCCCACAACCCCCGCCGTTAATGTTTCCCTCACACCAACTTCCCCGTGCTCAGCTCTGATCAGCGAAGTTCAGACCTGGTGCACAAAATTCATGACATGGTACTCCATGTCGTACGTGATTGAATCACTGTTGGTGATTGCGATCCTCTGCATCATTGTACAGACCCTCAGGTTGTACAGGTTGAGGAAATGGAAAAGGAGAGCCTCCCGTTCCTGCCCCTCAACCATTTACGGAGTTCGATCCCCTATTTTTCGGTTTCACCAATCCCCCCAACCCCTTGGTGAATAAAGCAATATGTTAATAAAGAAAACACTAATGTATTATATTGTTCTGAACTCGACTGCCGAGTCAGAAAGTGATATGTAATGTGGTGTGAATGGATAAGGTTTTTAGACTGTAATAAAATGTTTAAAATGAGATAAGGATAGTAGTTGTGATAGGTAGAGGTTCCCGGTTATTGGTAATTCATGTCCCCTTTGACATAGCGCCAAGTAGAAATGTCAGATAAAAATTTTCTTGCCATAGTTAAAGAAAGCGTAGACGCCCAGGAACTTGCTAAGGTCAGGGAACCCAAAGAGGGCACCCAAAGGCACTCGAAGAAACGTGCATAGGTGATCCTTCACAATTTCTTGTGAGGATCACAAGGAGGGAATGTAGCCATCTAAGATGGACACTGGGCTACAAAATGGAGAACTGCTAAGGCTGCAGGAAAAAAGTCTTAGTGAGGACAAGCAGTTTGCAGAAGACTAATTTGCATTCTGCACGTACAGAAACCAGTTTTTGGCCAGGTGCAGAGTTTCAGCCAAAGGTGCAAATGGAAACAGATCTGCATAGTAATGAGGTGATCCAGATCCAGACCCCGCACAATAGAAACATTTAAGTATCAATGGATACTTTTGCGTAGACGCCCAGACAGAATGGCGCCACAGTAACCAACACAAAGAACCATAGGGACTGCCCCACCCATCGAGGAACGACCCTCAGATTGGGGGGTTTGGAAGATATCGATTGGGAAAGGCCCAATCGATACATGGCAGGTAGAAGAACCGCCCCAAGGGGGCATGGACCTCTAGGACCTATAAGAATGGACCCCGCACATGGTTCGATCTGTTTTGTCGCTCCGGCTCTGCTTTGCTGCTACATCGCATCCTGACTCCAGTTCCATCACCAGCCGTTGAGCCATCAGCCATCGAACTGTAAGTGCCAATACAACGATCGCTACGTGATCCAGACCTTGCTAGATCCTGACAACTTTAAGAATCTGAGAGTTGCAGACCAAGAACGGGACGAAGGCCTTGTTCCCTGACCTTGCCTGTTCCTGTCTAGATAAGTATTTAGTTGTTTAGTATTAGAAGTAAGTTAGTCTCTTTAGCGTATGCATGTGTATTTATTATATTTGTTATAATAAACACCAATCGTTTGGACTTACTAATCGGTGTATGGATTTATTACTTTGAACCTGACCTTGATATACTTGTGACGGTGTCTCAATACGGCACCTGGCGACTCCGAGCATAATTACACATACAGAGCCATAGTAGTGTTAAGCACACGGCCTTTAAACGGAGGCGTGTTAATCACACTCCAGTAAAACGAGCAACACCCCCCCCTTTGCCGATCAGCCATCCCTTTCCTTGGCCAGCCCCCCAGCCATGTGTCGTGCCTCCTCTGGCCCGCCTTCTGGCCGGCTCCACCCATGACCTCCTCACTGTTACCATGCCCAGTTCCCCTCCCCATCAGCAGAACAATTCCTCCCCCTCGCCCGCCTAGCAACACCATCCTATCACCTAACCCCTGCCCTAATCTAACTATATGGACACCCCCCACCTCGGCTCCCGTTGACTAGCTGCACTCAGCTAGCCTGGGTTCCCAGCCTCGGCACCAGCACGTCTCTCATCCATTGTTCCCAGTCACCCCTCCTCCCGAACCCTCCACACCACTTCCCCAGATCAGCCCTACTTAAGCAAACATTCTATACAAGTCATAAACAATCCCCACAATAGCACAATTCAAGTTAAACAAGAAAAAAAGAGATAAAAAATTACAGGCACTCTTCAGTCCTTTCCATACAGACACAGAAAAAAAATTGCACAAAGTTCCCCTGAAGCATCCATTTTAACCCAACCCTTTTAACTGTTTTCTTTATTAATTCCCCCCCAGCCAAACTCCAACTAAGCAAAGAGCCCAAACAGGAAACATTCAGGTAAACCACGCAAAGAGCATGCAAAAAACAACCACAAAAAAAAAGATAAATCCCAAAACGGGAGAGACACCACATATACTATAAAGCTCTAACATGAGTCCAAAAGTCCTCAGCTCAGGGCCAGCCCTTGCTTCTTAATGAAGTCCATCGCCTCTTCGGCTTCCTCGAAATAGTGGTGCTGACCCTCCTATGTAACCCACAGTCACGCCGGAAAAAGCAGGCTGAATTTCACCTTGTTTTTATGCAGTATCTCCTTCACCTGCCTGTAGCCTCCCCTCCTCCTGGCCACCTCCGCGCTCAAATCCTGGTACACATGGAGGGTGGTATTGTCCCAAATACAGCTTCGTGTGCTCTTTGCCCATTGCAGCACCCGTTCCTTGTCCAGGTACCTGTGAAAGTGTGCCACCATCGCTCGTGCGGGACCCCCTTGTCACCACTGCCTCACCTGCACTCTGTGTGCTCCGTCCACCACCGGCGGGCATGGGAACACCTTGTTCCCCAGCAACTTCTGAAACATACCCTCTACGTATGTGGCAGCGTCTAGCCCCTCTGCCCCCTCCAGGAGGCCCACGATTCTCACGTTCTGCCGGCGAGATCTGTTGTCCATTCCTCCAGCCTTTCCAAAAACACTTTTTGCTGGTCCCTCAGCCTCTGAATTTCCACATCCGCCACTGTTTGAAAGTCAGCCTGCTCCGTCACTGACTTCTCCAACTGCTGGAGCTTCTCAGCCTGATCATCCAGCAGTGATGCAGGTGGAGCTGGGCTTCAGCTCGGCCATTTTGAAGTTTTTAGTTTCAGTTTGAGAGAGCAGCTGAAAAGTGCCTGGCTGGTTTGCTGAGAGCTGCAGGAAGGAAAAGAGCTGGTCTGGTGATTTCTGCAAATCCAAAGACTATAAATATATTGAATGTAACCTGTTGTGCTCCTATTTTTGAAGAGTTGAAGTCTTTTGGATGTTTAAAAGAACAGTTAGCAGGATTGGGTAGTGTTGTATTATTTTCAGGGTTATCTTTGAAATAAGGGGTGTTAAGAGGTCCAATGTTTATTTAAAAGGTTAAGTTGAGTTCATGGAATAAACATTGTTTTGTTTTAAAAACCACGTGTCCATAATTGTAATACTACACCTGGGGAACAAGCCGCGTGCTTCAAAAGCAACAATCCATTAAAGGGGGGGGGGTTTGGTTGGACTCCATAATATATTTTGGGGTTCTGAAAACACCTCTCCCATAACAGTGGTAGCAAGCGGGAATTACTGTGAGCTTCGCGGCACTTGGCCCAGCGAAACTGGCAATGCAATTTAACGTCAATTGGTCCACTTAACGAGGCCCACTTGATTTGATGTGGTTTGATTTATTGTCACATGTACCAAAGTACAGTGAAAAGTATTTTTCTGCGCCTGAGGGAACATACACAGTATGTACATAGTCGACAAAGAGAATAATCAACAGAGAACATTGACAAATGGTACATTGACAAACAGTGATGTACCATTTGTCAATGTTCTCTGTTGATTATTCTGTTGATCCATAACCGCTTGGAGGAGTCCCAGAGGCTACGGGCGCAGGAGATGGCACTGGCAATGAATGGTGGTGAGGCCAACACTGCTAGAGTGGCGAGCGCAGTGGAGAGCCTGGTGCACGACACGGAGCCAGGTGTGAAGATGTCCAAAGCGTCGCGCAGTCGGTGACGGTGATGGCTGAGGGTCGGGGCAGAATGTCCAACTCGCTGGGGGATATCACCCAGCACCAGGCCGACCTTGATGAGGTTCTGTGGGACATGTCTTGCTCTCAGATAGGCATGGCTAAGGTGCTGCGGAGCTTGTCCCAGTTTGCAGGTGGGCATGGCTGGGGGTTTGGGGAGCGGCACCATCGTGAGTGGTGTACTGTACAGCACATTAAACAATGTTTTGCACAACCATTATGATGTCTCTGTCACTTTCTTCCGTAATGCCGGCTGACCTCCGATCCCTTGGCCCATCCCTCCAGACATCTCCCCCTCCCTGAGGCACTCACCCACCCTCCAGCCGTGGACATGTCCCCGGAGCTGTGTCCCATCCCCTGGGCATTCGGATGTTGGCTGCTGCGTGTGTGGTGTTGCCTCTGTAGTGTCCAGGCCTCAACTTGTGAATGGGATGCTAGGCAATGGCACCCACATGCTACATGATCAGCCCACCCACGGGAATCCACTTAGGTTGTGTGAAGTTCTCACTTAACCACGATTACCAATTCCCTCTTAGCAATAGCCTTCAGCTGCACGGCCTGAGGCCTCAGCAGCCAATTGGGGTTATGGGTGATCAGTGTGGCAGACGGGCAGGGACAAAGCTGCCCTGGGAATGGGGTTGGGATCCAGGGGTTGGCAAGGTGGTGCCGCGTGCGATCTCGTTTTGGCCTCTTTCTCTATTCATTGGCCTTATTACGCTTGAGTGAGAGCGCAACAAGGCTGGAGAATTGCGCCCTCTATCTTTCATTGTTACCAACTTGCTTTAGGTAAACATGTGTTTACAGTGTTGTGAGGCTAATCAATGTTGTGTTCGATGTCTAACAAGGAATCTACAAAACAACTTGTGACTTGGCCAAACCAAGATCTTTATTGAATCAAATGTGGTAAGATAGCGGTCTGTTATTGAGCAAGTTATCATGGAGTATCTTTGCCCACCTCTGGAACTACCCCTGGGCACGACTGTCCTCTTGTACATCTTATAACCATCTGCCTGTTACCGGATGTGCCCCCATTTATATTGGAGTGTCTTGTCACACGACGGGCGCGATTCTCCGCTCCCCAGGCCGGGTAGGAGAATCGCGGGAGGGCCGTTCTGGCACCCCCTGCGATTCTCCCACCCCCCCCAAAATGGTGTGTCGCGTTTTGCGACACGCCGCTCAGAGAATCGAGGGTCGCCGTTTTTCACGGTGACCTGCGATTATCCGGCCCGGATGGGCCGAGCGGCCTGCCGTTCCCGACCTGTTCACGCCAGCGTCAACCACACCTGGTCGCTGCTGGCTTGAAAATAGCACGAAAGGTAAGTTTGGGGCCTGTGGGGGGCGTAGAGGGCATCGGGCACCACGGCCGTGCTCGGGACGCACTCTTTCCCCTCCGCCGCCCCGCAAGATCAAGCCGCCACGTCTTGCAGGGCAGCGGAGGGGAAGACGGCAACCGCGCATGCGCGGGTTGGTGCCGGCCAACCTGCGCATGCGCGGCTGACGTCATTTGGCGCCGCCGGCCGTGCCATTATCGGCGCGCCGCCTTGACGCCAGCGTCAAGGCCTGGCGGCCGGGTTTCACAAAACGCCGCTCCTAGCCCCCCGGGGGGTGGGGGGGGGGGAGGAATAGGGGGCGAGGAGCGTCCTCCGACGCCGTCGTGAAACACTCCGGGTTTCACAACGGCGTCGGCTGTTGCGGAGAATTCCGCCCGACCACTGTCTTGAGACAGCATGGCGTGTCTGTACCACTACCTGCTGGTTGTTGGTCGCATCACCAGCCATCTATGATATTGCTTCCAGGTATATCACCACATCTCCTTTCCTCAGAAAACATCAAACATTTGTTTACAACCATCATTAAAATTTTAACTTTATACATTTGTGATATGTCTAACAATGTGAATAATTTAAACTAGGGTGTCCATAAATATGATAAGTCTGACCCGTGTCCATCTCTTTCGCACAGGTCATTGTGCCTCCCTCACGGGATCACCTCTGTGATCATTTGGGCTTTTGCCAGCCTTTTCGAAGCCTCGTTTACATGCCGACGTCTTACTTCATCTCTTCTATGCTCTGTGCCTTTGGAAGGCATGCATTCATAATTGCCACGCTTGCATCACTAGCTTCTTTCTTTTCCTCTTCTTGCCAAGATGTTGTTTGCTGCTTCTTTGTTTCTGGTTGGTCAGTCATAACATCACCTTTTTCTTTTTTCTTTTTGTCAGTGGGGTGAGCTAGCTCTCTCAGCCTTCTCCTCTTCGTCCTCCTTGTTATGACAATGGGATGACAAAGTGTTTTTATTGAGGCTTGGCAGCCTCTGGTTCTGTACTGGTCTGCATCCTGTGCTCAGAGGTCTTCAGGGTGGATCCTGAGGGGCGGATGCATCATCACTGGGTTCTGTGACCACGCCCACTTCTGTGGCCTCATCAGAATGTTAGAGCGCTTCGCTTTCTGGTGCCTGGGTGGAGGCTACACTACGGCAACGGGTGCCACCTCTTCTTGGCTCGCAGGAGCATTGCTCAATTGCTCTTCTTCACTATTGATTCCAATACTGACTCTCTCTGGTCGTGATGATCCAGGCGTTTGGTCATTATGATCTAGTTCAAGAATATATGAGTGATACATTGAGCTGCATAGCAAGATTGTCGTCAGCTTCTCCGCTGTTTCACTTTCGGAGTTGTCAATCTCTTCCACATCAGAGTTGCTATCATCATATTCATTACCGATTTCTTCCCATTCATCCTCAGTGTCGTTGATGATCTGGGGCTGACTACAGGAATCATTTCAAAGGCCTGGAACGAGTCACCAAGTAACTCTGGAGCAAGCTTCTCTAATATTGGGACGGTAACTTCTGTTTCAAGCTTGGTCAGTGGCTGGTCCTCCTTGGGTATCAGCAGTTCGATTGCAATTTTTATTTTTGAGTGAACCATCTCCGAGCTCCCACTCTTCTCAGTGTCAGCATGGTCTGGGCGTTGTTGCTCTTTTATCAGAACCACAAGACACTAGTACGTTCCTTGTATTGGACAAATGACCACACAACCAGTATGTTGGTTCAATTATTGTTTATTATTTCTTTTTTTTTGTAAAATATTTTAAGGCATATGTGATTTTATAACAGTAACAGTAAACCATATACAAACAACTATAAACATAGTGCAAAGACCATCTACCTCCCTCACAGGTCCCACCATCCTTGAACAGTAATCTAAACATAAGCCCCACCCCCCTCTGCTGACAGTTAAATTTCTCCAAAGAAGTCGACAAACGGCTGCCACCCTCCGGATGAATCCCAGCATCTTCGGGTGAACTTGATTTTCTCAAGACTGAGGAAGCCAGCCAAGCCATTGACCCAGGTCTCTGATTTCGGGGCTTCGAGTCCCTCCACGCTAACAGTATCCGTCTCCGGGCTACCAGAGAGGCAAAGGCCAAGACGTCGGCCTCTTTCACCCCTTGGACTCCCGTGTCTTCCGACACTCCGAAAATCACCACCTCTGGACTCAGCGCCACCCTTGTTTTTAACACCATGGACATGACATCTGCAAACCCCTGCCAGAATTCCCAAAGCTTCAAACATGCCCAAAACATGTGAACATGGTTCGCTGGCCCTCCCCCACACCTTGCACACCTGTCTTCTATCCCAAAAAACTTGTTCATCTGGGCCACCATCATGTGCACCTGGTGAACGACCTTAAACTGTATCAGGCTGAGCCTGGCGCAAGATGTGGATGTGTTGACCCTGCTTAATGCATCCGCCCAGAGACCTGCCTCTATCTCTCCCCCTAACTCATTGATGCACTTACGACGAGACAAGAGTAGAATGTAATCGAGGCTTTATTACACAGAGATGTGTGGCCTCCTACAGCAGCTGACGAAATAGCTGCTGTTCGGAGAGCACACATATTTATACTCCGCCTACTGGGCGGAGCCAGCAGGCAGGGATCTACCCCCCTACCTGTAGTACAGGGGCCTTACTGTAATCCCCATATATACAATATAATACAACAGTGGTGACGACCACATTCACCCCTGTTAAAAATGAGTCCAGCGGAGGTGGTGGGAAACTATATACATACAGATTGGTTTTAAAATTACAGAGAAGGTTACAAATTTAGACGATCGGGCACCTTGATGTGTCGTTGACAGCGCCGCAGTGCTGGTGGCGAATCAGGCGTCAGCTTGGTCTTCAGTGACTCCGGGAGCGTGTCGATATCCTCTTCATATCAGGATGGGACCAAGGGGAGGACAGATTATCCTGGAGCGGGGGCTGCGGTGGGGTGCGCTGGGGGGAGGAAGGGTGGCGCCGGGGCATGGGGAGGGGGGGGTTGGGTGTGGGGACCCAGCTGGTGCCAGATCCCTGAGGGAGACTGTGTCTTGGCGGCCGTCGGGGTACGCTACGTAGGCGTACTGCGGGTTTGCATGGAGTAACTGTACCCTCTCAACCAACGGGTCTGCTAAGTGGAGCCACACGTGCTTGCGGAGGAGATTGGGTCCTGGAGCTGCCAGCCACGTTGGGAGCGAAACCCCGGAGGTGGACTTCCTGGGGAAGGCAAAGAGACGTTCATAGGGGGTTTCGTTAGTCGCGGTGCACAGGAGCGACTGAATAGAGCGAAGTGCATCGGGGAGGACCTCCTGCCAGCGGGAGGCTGGGAGATTTCTGGACCCTAGGGCCAGCTGGAAGGCTTCCAGACCGTCCCATTCTCCTGCTCCACCTGCCCGTTTCCCCTGGGGTTGTAGCTGGTCGTCCTCCTCGAGGCAATGCCCTGTTGAGCAGATACTGGCGCAGCTCATCGCTCATAAATGAGGATCCCCGTCACTGTGGACGTAGGAGGGGAAACCGGACAGAGCGAAGATGGTGTTGAGGACTCTTATGACGGTGGCAGACGTCATATCAGGGCATGGGACGGCGAAGGAGAATCGGGAATACTCGTCGACCACATTAAGAAAAAACGTGTTGCGGTCGATGGAGGGGAGGGACCCTTTGAAGTCCACGCTGAGGCGTTAAAAGGGGCGGGAGACCTTCATCAGGCACGCATGGTCTGGCCGGTAGAAGTGCGGTTTACACTCCGCGCAGACCTGGCAGTCTCTGGTGATAGGTTAACTTCCTCGATGGAGTAGGGCAGATTGCGGGCCTTAATGAAGTGGTAAAAGTGGGTGACTCCTGGGTGTCAGAGATCGTTGTGCAGGGTCCAGAGTCGGTCCACTTGTGTGCTGGCACATGTACCTCGGGAAATCTCGTAATTAAAGGTGGAGAGCTCGATCCTCCACCGCAAGATCTTATCATTTTTGATCTTGCCCCGCTGTGTGTTGTTAAACATGAAGACAACCGACCGTTGGTCAGTGAGGAGAGTGAATCTCCTGCCTGCCAGGTAATGCCTCCAATGCCGGACAGCTTCAACGATAGCTTGGGCCTCCTTTTCGACAGAGGAGTGCCGAATTTCAGAGGCATGGAGGGTGTGGGAAAAGAATGCCTCGGGCCTGCCTGCCTGGTTGAGGGTGGTGGCCAGAGCGACGTCTGATGCATCGCTCTCGACTTGGAAGGGGAGCGTCTCGTTGACCGCCTGCATCGCGGCCTTGGCGATGTCGGCCTTGATACGGTTGGAGGCCTGACGAGCCTCGGCTGTCAGTGGGAAAGCGGTGGATTGAATGAGTGGGCGGGCCTTGTCCGCATAGTTAGGGACCCACTGGGCGTAGTACGAAAAGAACCCCAGGCATCGTTTGAGGCCTTGGGGCAGTGGGGAAGGGGGAGTTCCATGAGGGGGCGCATGCGATCAGGGTCGGGCCGTGCAATCGGGGGCATAGGCCTGTACGTTGCGTGAGGCGACCGTGAGTGAGAGCGCTAGTTTCTTGGTCGCGTGAGGTCAAGCATGGCCCGCTTGAAGAGGCGCTGGCGGATGTAGTCAGACCCTATGCCCGTAACGAACGCGTCTCTCATCAGCAGGTTCAAATGTTCAGTGGCCGAAACGGCCTGGCAGTCACAGTCTCTCACCAGGGCGAGCAGGGCACGCCAGAAATCTTCCACAGACTCACCGGGAAGTTGGTGCCGCGTGGACAGGATGTGCCTGGCATAGATCTTGTTGGTCCACTGAGCGTAATTCTCCTTCTGTAGCGCCAAGGCCTCTTCGTACGTAAGCGCGTCCTGGACGAGGGGAAAGACGTTGGAGCCCAGCCACGTGTACAGTATCTGGAGCTTCTGTGCTTCTGAGATTGGGTCTGGCGCAGACCCGACGTATGCTTCAAAACAGGCTAGCCAATGTGCAAAGTCCTTTTTGACGTTGTTTGCTTGAGGGTGCAGCTGCAGGCGATCCGGCTTGATACGCAGGTCCATCTCTGAAAAATCTCTGTGTAATAAATTGATGCACTATCAATTATGACGAGACGAGAGTAGAGAGTAATCGAGGCTTTATTACACAGAGATGTGTGGCCTCCTACAGCAGCTGACGAAATGGCTGCTGTTCGGAGAGCACACATATTTATACTCCGCCTACTGGGCGGAGCCAGCAGGCAGGGATCTACCCCCGTACCTGTAGTACAGGGGCATTACCGTAAAACCCATATATACAATATAATACAACAGTGGTGACTACCACACTCATCCTCCCATTTGTGCTTTAGCTCCTCTGTCTGCGTTTCCTCCATAAGTTCTTTATAAATATCTGAGACCTTCCCCTCTCCCACCCATACTCTAGAGATGACCCTATCTTGTATCCCCCGTGGCGGTAGGAGCGGGAAGGTTGGTAGGAGCGAGAAGGTTGGTATCTGCCTTCGCAAGAAGTCCCAAATCTGCAGATAGCTAAACCCATTCCCTCCCGTCAACTCAAACCTCTCCTCTAACTCCCTCAAACCGGGGAAGCTCCCATCTATAAACAAATCTCCCATCCTCCCGATCCCTGCTCTCTGCCATCCCCGAAACCCTTCATCGAGTTTCCCTGGGACAAACTGACGGTTGCTACAGATTGGAGCCCAAACCAATGCTGCCTCCATCCTCACATGTTTCCTCCACTGCCCCCAGACTCTCAGGGCTGCCAGTACTACCGGGCTTTTTGAGTACCGGGCCGGCAAAAACGGCAGACGTGCCGTGACCAATGCCCCTAAACTCGTGTCCTTACAAGACGCTGCCTCTACTCTCTCCAAACCGACCCTTCCCCTACTAGTGACTTCCTAATCATGGCTATATTTGCCGCCCAGTAATAGTTGCTGAAGTTTGGCAGTGCCAGCCCACCCTCTCCCCGGCCCCGCTCCAGCATCACCTTCTTCACTTGCGGGGTTTTACCTGCCCAAACAAAACCGGAGATCACCTTATTTACCCGCTTGGAAATTCCTTGGGATAAAGATGGGGAGCGCACTGAAATACAAACCGGAATCTCGGGAGGACCGTCATTTTCACTGTCTGTTCCCCCCCACCCCCCAAGTGATAACGGGAGCATATCCTACCTTTGGAAATCCTCTTTCATTTGTTCCACTAACCGGGCCAAGTTTAGTTTATGTTTCAGCCCCCAGTCTTGTGCCATCTGGATCCCTAAATACCGGAAGCTTCCTCCCCCCACTCTGAACAGCAGCTCTCCCAGTCTCCTCTCCTGCCCCCTTGCCTGGATCGCAAACATCTCGCTTTTCCCCATGAATTATTGTTTATTATTAAACACAGGCTTGGATCTATGCGTAATAATCTACACAAGGCTACACTTTAAACTATACCTAACAACTTAAACATAAGAACATAAGAACTAGGAGCAAGAGTAGGCCACCTGGCCCCTCGAGCCTGCTCCGCCATTCAATGAGATCATGGCTGATCTTTTGTGGACTCAGCTCCACTTTCCGGCCCGAACACCATGACCCTTAATCCCTTTATTGTTCAAAAAACTAAATGACCTTTACTTAACTTTTAAGTACTCTGTGCAGTATAGACAAGGCCTTTTGGGCAGCACGGTAGCATGGTGGGTAGCATAAATGCTTGACAGCTCCAGGGTCCCAGGTTCGATTCCCGGCTGGGTCACTGTCTGTGCGGAGTCTGCACGTCCTCCCCGTGTGTGCGTGGGTTTCTTCCGGGTGCTCCGGTTTCCTCCCACAGTCCAAAGATGTGCGGGTTAGGTGGATTGGCCATGCTAAATTGCCCGTAGTGTCCTAAAAAGTAAGGTTAATGGGGGTTGTTGGGTTACTGGTATAGGGTGGATATAAGAACATAACATAAGAACTAGGAGCAGGAGTAGGCCATCTGGCCCCTCGAGCCTGCTCCGCCATTCAATTAGATCATGGCTGATCTTTTGTGGACTCAGCTCCACTTTCCGGCCCGAACACCATAACCCTTAATCCCTTTATTCTTCAAAAAACTATCTATCTTTACCTTAAAAACATGTAATGAAGGAGCCTCAACTGCTTCACTGGGCAAGGAATTCCATAGATTCACAACCCTTTGGGTGAAGAAGCCCATATGTGGGCTTAGGTAGGGTGATCATTGCTCGGCACAACATCGAGGGCCGAAGGGCCTGTTCTGTGCTGTACTGTTCTATTCTATTCTATCTGTGCAGTACAGACAAGGCCTTTGTCTAAATCCCCACGTGTGGCGGCTGGAAGTCGTCAGGTGTTTCTCAGCTGCGGCTCGTCCTTCAGGTAGCGATCGCGGGTCCTTGAACTTGGCTGGTCGATGTGCAGTGATTGGTGAGGCAGAGGCCGGTCCCCAAAAGAGGCCGAATACCGGTTGCGCAGTTCTTCTTATCTCCCGATCTTTCACGCTCTTTTGGGTGGTCCCAACTCGGGATCAAATGGATTGATACGGTTTTAATCATCCTAAGTGATTCTGGCCAATTAGGGGCGGGTACCTCGATGGCTGGGCAGGTCCTAGCTGCTATTGTCCAAGGCACGTATGCACTCCCAAATAGGTAAATAGGAGCCTCCAAGTCTGTTACTGCTGTTATGTTTCAATCTGTGTCCCATTGTCCTGGGGAGATCGGTGATTGACATTTAGCAGGTGATGTACCATCAATTGAACGCGAGACGAGTCGCTGGACAAAAGTATGGCTTTAATCAGCTAGATGTTAGCCCTGCGGTCGATTACAGTAAATGGACGACCGCCGGGAGTACTGGGTATTTATACCCCACCCTGGAGCTGGGGTTAACTCAGCCTCTCGACCAATCGGGGAGCCGTCACATGACTGGTCTCAACCAACCGGTCGAGAGGCACATGACCGACCAGGGCCGATGGCAAGCCGGTGTTCTGCACCAATGGCAGGCAGCTATGCTAATCATACCACCACAGCAGGTATGAGTTTCATTGTAGGTCTGGTTTCCCTCTGCACAATACACAGGGGCTGTGTACCATCTGTGTCCCAACCTGACCACAATTCCCATTATCCTTTGTGGACGACCATTTTTGATGGCCACAGTGTCCTTCGTGACTACCTCATCATTCTATCCAAACCACCGGAGTAAGTGCTTCTTGAGCCTTTTCATTGAGCCCACCTTTGCTCCTGCAATAAAGATCTACAAGCAGTTCGTACTGGTCTTCACCTGTCTCACCTTCCACGCCATTGCTTTCTGCACCTGCTTTGAAATCTTCAAACATATATTCATAGTAGTCATTATTGGATTCAGCATCGTCTGCAATGATTTCTCCTGTAAAATATAACGTTGCACACAGAATTATGTGTTCACAAATGAGGCCCTAAGCTCAGATCAGCCTTTGTTTGGCTGCTGCACTTCGGCTTAACATCCCACGCTGTTGAATTTCAGGAGGATTGAAGAAATTAAAGAACAATTCATTTGGTACAGTATCAACGAGAACATTGATCTTTGTGCTTCGGTTCCATTTTAGTTGCTTTCAACGTTACATTTTTGCCCTCCCTCCAGTCGATCTTACAGCTTTCTGGTTCATCAAAGAATGATTTAAGCGGCCATGAATCCAGCTGATATACTTTTGTGAAATACTCATTGGGCTCAGAGTTAAACTCCAGAGTGAAGCCCCTCGGCTTCTCATGCTCTGCCCATTTAACATTCACATCTTCTAGATGCTTTAATATGGGCTCATCATGCTCCTGTGTCATGCCACTGAGCACATGCATGTTCTTGAATACTGTTAACCAGAATTGCAGAATGCTTGCTGGCTGTTCCGTCTCTTTGTCTTATTTGTCGTCCTCCGCCTGGATTTCTTCTGAATCCTCATCAACCGTACACACTCTAATATAGGAATGAAGTTAAATCTATAGCAAAGATCGATATAGGATCAGAAGGAATAGAATCTCTGTGGGGAGAGTTGAGGAACCGCAAAGGTAAAAAGACCCGGATGGGAGTTATGTACAGGCCCCATAGCAGTAGTCAGGATGTGGGGCAGAAAATAAATCAGGAGATGGAAAAGGCATGTAAAAAAGGCAATATTACAATAACCATGAGGGACTTCAATATGCAGGTGGACTGGGAAAATCAGGTTGGTAATGGATCCCAAGAAAAGGAATTTGTGGAATGCCTAAGAGATGTTTTTTTTCCAGCAGCTTGTGACTCGAGCTAACTATGGAAGAGGCAATTCTCGATTTGTTGATGTGTAATGTGGTAGACTTGCTTAGGGAACTGAAGGTGAAGGAACCTTTAGGGAGCATGACCACAATATGATAGAATTTAGCCTGCAGTTTGAGAGGGAGAAGCTGCAATCAGATGTAACGTTATTACAATTAAATAAGGGTAACTACAAAGACATGAGGGAGGAGCTGGCCAGAGTTGATTCGAGAAGGAGCCTAGCAGGGAAGACAGTGGAACAGCAATAGCAGGGGTTTTGGGGGGTTATTAGGGAGGCACAACAGAAATTCATCCCCAGGAGGAGGAAACATGCTAAGGGGAGAACAAGGCATCCATGGCTGACGAGTGATGTCAAGGACATGATAAAAGCTAAAGAAAAGGCATACAAAGTGGCGAGGATTACTGGGAAGCTAGAGGATTGGAAAGCCTTTAAAAGCGAGCAGAGGACAACTAAAAAAGCAATAAGGGGGGAGAAGATGAAGTATGAGTGCAAGCTAGCTAGTAATATAAAGGAAGATAGGAAGAGTTTTTTTCAATATATAAAAGGTAAGAGAAAGGCAAAAATAGACATTGGACCACTGGAAAATATGGCTGGACAAGTAATGATAGGAAACAAAGAAATGGCAGACAAACTGAATAGTTACTTTGCGTTAGTCTTTACAGTGGAAGACACCAGTGGGATGCCAGAGCTCCAGGAGAACCAGGGGGCAGAGGTGAGTGCAGTGACCATTACTAAGGAGAAGGTTCTGAGGAAACTGAAAGGTCTGAAGGTGGGTAAATCACCTGGACCAGATGGACTGCACCCCAGAGTCCTAAAAGAGATAGCTGAGGAAATTGTGGAGACATTAGTGATGATCACTGGAGGCAAGAAGGGTCCCAGAGGACTGGAAAGTGGCTAATGGAACGCAAGTGTTTAAGAAGGGAGGGAGGCAGAAGACGGGAAATTTTAGAGTCTGTCATTAAAGATGATATCGCAAAGTATTTGGAAGTGCATGATAAAATAGGACTGAGTCAGCACAGCTTTGTCAAAGGGAGGTCGTGTCTGACAAATCTGTTAGAGTTCTTTGAGGAGGTAACAAGGAAGTTAAATAAAGGAGAACCAGTGGACGTGATTTATTTAGATTTACAGAAGGCCTTTGACAAGGTGCCGCATAGGAGACTGTTAAATAAGTTTAAAGCCCATGGTGTTAAGGGTAAAATCCTGGCATGGATAGAGGATTGGCTGACTGGCAGAAGGCAGAGAGTGGGGATAAAGGGGTCTTTTTCAGGATGGCAGCTGGTGACTAGTGGTGTGCCTCAGGGGTCGGTGCTGGCACCACAAATTTTCACAAAAGACATTAATGATCTGGAAGAAGGAACTGAAGGCACTGCTGCTAAGTTTGCAGATGATACAAAGACCTGTAGAGGGACAGGTAGTATTGAGGAAGCAAGAGGGCTGCAGAAGCATTTGGGCAAGTTAGGAGAGTGGGCAATGAAGCGGCAAATGAAATTCAATGTGGAAAAGTGTGAGATTATGCACTTTGGAAGGAGGAATGGAGGCATAGACTGTTTTCTAAATGGGAAAATGATTAGGAAATCAGAAGCACAAAGGGACTTGGGAGTCCTTGTTCACGATTCTCTGAAGGTTAACGTGCAGGTTCAGTCGGCAGTTAAGAAGGCAAATGCAATGTTAGCATTCATGTCAAGAGGGCTAGAATACAAGACCAGGGATGTACTTCTGAGGCTGTATACGGCTCTGGTCAGACCCCATTTGGAGTATTGGGAGCAGTTTTGGACCCCGTATCTAAGGAAGGATGTGCTGGCCTTAGAAAGGGTCCACAGGAGGTTCACAAGAATGATCCCTGGAATTAAGAATTTGTCGTATGAGGAATGGTTGAGGACTCTGGGTCTGTACTCGTTGGAGTTTAGAAGGATGAAGGGGGATCTTATTGAAACTTACAGGATACTGCAAGGCCTGGATAGAGTGGAAGTGGAGAGGATGTTTCCACTTGTAGGAAAAACTAGAACAAGAGTACACCATCTCAGACTAAAGGGACAGAGATGAACAGAGATGAGGAGGAATTTCTTCAGCCAGAGGGCCGTGAATCTGTGAAACTCTTTACTGAAGAAGGCTGTGGAGGCCAAATCACTGAGTGTCTTTAAGACAGAGACAGATGGGTTCTTGATTAATAAGGGGATCAGGGATTATGGGGAGAAGGCAGGAGAATGGGGATGAGAAAATACCAGCCATGATTGAATGGCTGAGCAGACTCGATGGGCCGAGTGGCCTAATTCTGCTCCTATGTCTTATATATCTTGTAGGGATCTGTAATATTCAGCTGGCCACCCGTATTCTGGGACACACAGTCGCTCAACTAAGTTCAGGAATTTACATGAATCCGCTCCTATGATGGACTCAATGTCCATGTGAACAATATGAAACAGTAACTTGAAACAGTAACTTGAACCTCATGTCGTCCACGGAGAGCTCGAGTTCACAAGCGCCAAAGGTCTCCATTGTTTTTGTTCCATGGTACACCGACAGCCCTGACCAACCAGTGACTTTCATCTATGCATTCAGCTTGTGCAAAGCAGACCAACTGAGGGGCTCAGGTCTCATTTTAGTGCCAGGGTCACATCGTAATAACGTGTTGTTCAGGAACACCATTGATTTCCGGAGAGTTCCTACTAGCTTTGTTCTTTTTTGAAATTGTGTTTTCACCTTTGTTGTTTCGACTCTTCTGGTCCTTGGTTGCAATGAGATCGATGAAAAACTGTTTGTCAGTATTTATCTCATCAACCACATTTACTGATCTTATATGGTCCTTTGTAGGACACGCAAAACATTGTTTTGCAAAGTGCCGAATACGACCGGACCGGGGACAGACTTTTCCAAAGGCCGGACATTGCTGTGGGCCATGTCACGTGCCACACTTTTGGCACAAGGTGGCTGCTTCTGTTGGCCGCTTAAAATGGTCGCCCGCACTGAGACCACGTATTTTCATCGTGAGCATCACAGCAGTAACGGTGTAGGCGTCTTCCTCTGAGCTGGCGCCAAACCTTTTCGAGCAGAGTGTGCTGATTTGCTGTGCAGCTACCTTGCTCACCTGGCAAATCTTTACTGCTTGTTCCAGCACCAAATCTTCCTCCAGCAACAACCTCTTCCAGAGCTTATCATTAGCTACATCAAAGACAATTTGGTCGTGGATGAGCGAAGATTTCAGGCTGTTGAAGTTGCATGACTGGGCCTTCAGCCTCAAATGAGTGACAAAACTGTCAAACGATTTTAACCAGGCATATGAAACATGTATCTCTGGAATGTCTCATTCTTTTTGGAAGAGCAATGCCGATTGAAGTACTGAACGACTTCATCTTATCTCTTGCTATCCTCCTCATCATCAAAAGCAAAAGTATTGTACTGTTCCATTGTTTATGGACCTGCCACCATTAGCAGCAACGTTATTCGCCTTTCATCAGGCTAGGCCTACAGGCCTATGGCTGAAAGATAGAGTTTGAACTGTTGCTTGAAGATCCACCGGTTTTCATCTACATTACTGGATATCTGAAGCTGATGGGGAGCCTTCAGTCCTTCCATCTCACGCTTCAGCGTCTTCCAGTGCGTTGAGTCGCCACAGGCTGCAGTTCACCAGATTGATCGTCCGCCGAATTTTAACTTTGTCACTGCTGTTGCTATCTTTAAATCTTCAGCACCCTTGGTACCATGTTGTGTTCGGTGTTCGATGTCCAGCAAGGAATCTACCGAACAACTTGATCTTTTGGTCAAGGATCTTTTTTGAATCACTCATGGTACGTCTTATAACCATTTGCCTGTGACCGGATGTACCCCCATTTATATTGGAGTGCCTTGTCACATGACCACTGTCTTCAGACAACATGGTGTGTCTGTACCGCCACCTGCTGGTTGGAGGTCGCACCACCAGCCATTTACTAAATTGCTTACAGGCATATCACCACAATCAGCATATCAAAACCTTAGTTCTATCACCTCGCTTCACTATGATTTCCATTGTAAAACAGTTTATTTTTCTTTCAGCATACAACTACCAGAGCACATTCTCAATCATTTGGAAGAGGTGCTAAATGTCCCCTTGCATGTCACTGCATCTCTATCGGGTTCCTTATGACCAATTCCAGAGTCCCATCATCAGCATGCAGCTCATCATGGGCCTGGTCTCCAACAATCCTCCAACAGTCATGGGACCTGGACTTGCACATCCTCCATCAGCTGCAGAGACACGTCTGTGCTCACCTGATTGTGACCACAAGCCTATTTGTTAACATGTAACTACAGAGGTGGATATATCTGTGCTAATGGAGGGTGCAGTAGAATGATATCCTCGGAGTGTTCCATCTCATCATTCTCAGAGATGGAGGTGGAGAATGTCCCTTCCTTTTCCCCCTGCTGTGAGTACCTGCAGTGGAGAACAAAAATAATCAGCTTGTTACTTTTTCCCATGAATGTATTGTTGTGTTAATCATCCTGGGGTAAGACCTACTGCAACTGGATGCAGTTGTACTGGAAAGTAGACTCCAAACTTTGACGTTAGTTCAATACGCTTTATTGAACTTGTTAAGCAGTGCACACAGTTCGCTGTGGGTTTGACACTCTACTAATCTAAGCGCGCTTACTATAACTAACTAGACCAGACTAGCTCTGAGCCATGTGTAGAAGATACTAACTGATATATACATCCTGACTGTCGATACAGTTGTCACCAGTGGAAAGAGGCAGAGTGTTGATGCCTCGTGTGTTTGAGAGTGGGAAACCCCCTTCTGGTGTTCTGCCTGGTGATTGGTTGTGTTCTGTCCTGTGTGTTGATTGGCTGTACTGGGTGTCTGTCACTGCCTGTCTGTATCTCATTATGTGCATGAGTGCAAATCATGACATGTGTCCTTTGTTATTCCTGGATGCCCAGTTGTCAACGCCGGATTGGAGGCATCCTCACTCAAATGCTTTGAAATTCCAGCCTCTCTGCCTATGGAGGATCTTCCTTGTTTCTCCCAGGCCAATTCCACAGCCTCTTCTTCTGTGGGGATCAGGATTCTAATATCAGAGACACCTCCATCCAACTGTGAAAACTCTCTCATGTTGTGAGCAGCCAGACAGAAGGATTGAGTATCATCCCAATGGGTGCATTACCGCTTTGTGAGCATGTATGCCCCTGACAGCTCCTGTGCCCTCCATGATATGTATTCCACACACTCTTCTCCTTCAACTGGTACAACCTTCCCAGCATGAACTGGCTCCCACACATTCAGTCCACATGTTCCACCTGATGCTGAGGCCTGCAACTCGAATTATTTCTGGTATCCTCTCCACTCGCACATTTGCATTGCTTAATTCCCTTCTATGTTCCATTTTACAGTGATAACATTGTGCTACTTACACTTGCAGAAGATTGATCATCCTTTTCCTGAACTGGACCCGGTTTCTGCTGTGGACTCGATGGGCTACTCACCTCTGCTGCCACCTCCATCTGGGCTGTCTTTGTCAGGCAGGAGAGTGTCCTGCTGCCACCCCTGGGGAAGAGCACCTTTGCCATTCCTAGGCGGCCTGGAGGAGAACCTGCAGGGGGGGGGGGGGGGGGGGGGAATCGCTGAACTGGGGACGCCACTCGTTGTCGGCTCTGAGACGTCTGACCAAGCGATTCCAGCAGCATTTATAGTCTCAAGGTGTCCACTCTCACAGCCAGGCTGATGCTGCTGGTTGCAGGGAATGAATGTCTGTCCGGATGCCCTTTAAATGCGGAGGCAGGAATTTCGACTTCCTGTCCACCCTGCCACATGATTGGCCAGCCTCCTGGTGCCTGAATAACTCATTGGCTGGCTGCGCGTGATTGTATATAGCCAGCCGTCCAGCTTACAAGCGGAGGTATCACCCGCTTCTGGTTTCACCACCGGGACCCACAATACAAGAAGAATATCCTGCCCACAGAGCGGGCTGCTGATAGTACTTCACAGGCGGCATGGTGACACAGTGGTGAACATGGCTGAGGCGGCATCGTGGCACAGTGGTGAACATGGCTGAGGCGGCATGGTGACACGGTGGTGAACATGGCTGAGGCAGCATCGTGGCACAGTGGTGAACATGGCTGAGGTGGCATGGTGACACAGTGGTGAACATGGCTGAGGTGGCATTGTGGCACAGTGGTGAACATGGCTGAGGCGGCATGGTGACACGGTGGTGAACATGGCTGAGGCGGCATGGTGACACAGTGGTGAACATGGCTGAGGCGGCATTGGGACACGGTGGTGAACATGGCTGAGGCGGCATGGTGACACAGTGGTGAACATGGCTGAGGCGGCATGGTGACACAGTGGTGAACATGGCTGAGGCGGCATGGTGACACAGTGGTGAACATGGCTGAGGCGGCATGGTGACACGGTGGTGAACATGGCTGAGGCGGCATGGTGACACAGTGGTGAACATGGCTGAGGCGGCATGGTGACACAGTGGTGAACATGGCTGAGGCGGCATGGTGACACAGTGGTGAACATGGCTGAGGCGGCATGGTGACACAGTGGTGAACATGGCTGAGGCGGCATGGTGACACGGTGGTGAACATGGCTGAGGTGGCATCGTGGCACAGTGGTGAACATGGCTGAGGCGGCATGGTGACACAGTGGTGAACATGGCTGAGGCGGCATGGTGACACAGTGGTGAACATGGCTGAGGCGGCATGGTGACACAGTGGTGAACATGGCTGAGGCGGCATGGTGACACAGTGGTGAACATGGCTGAGGCGGCATGGTGACACAGTGGTGAACATGGCTGCCTCACAGGACCAGCAACCCAAGTTTGATTCCGGCCTTTGGTGACTGTCTGTGTGGAGTTTGAATTTTCTACTCATCTGTGTGGTTTTTCTTCGGTTTCCTCCCACAGTCTTAAGATGTGCAGGTTAGGTGGATTGCTTGTGGCCACAATTCTCTTGTTGTCTTGGTTGACGATTTAGTGGCAAAAAAATTAAAATATCATCCATATTCCAAACCCCCACCTCTGACTCCTGTCATTTTTAAATGCAGCTGTTCGTCAAGGGCCATATGCCTGCGATCTGACAGCAGACCTCCCCTCCTCCAGTTTCCCTGGTTTGCTGCCACTATACATCAAACCAAATGTATAACAGAGCAAAACCAGACCCATATGTTATACACAGACATTTTTCTGTCGCTCTTGACTAAATTCTCTCTCTGAAAACAAAAATAAGTTGGTAATAACTTTCAAACATAAATTACAAAGTAACCATGAAAGCTACATGATGGTTATAGGAAGCACCAGGTTCACCAATGTCTGGGTTATCGGATGTCATTCCCACACTAAGTAAGACTGGTAATACGTGAAAACTGACGTCAAAAGCCACTTGCTGGTAAAAGAATTGCTAAAAGTTTAGACACTGCCTTGCCGATGTCATCAACATCTGAAGGACACATTTAAAATTTCATTTGATTTTCACACAGTTTATAAAACCAACAATACAATTGTTAGACGTTGAGGGAGGACACAATTTGACATTTGAAACACAAAATTTAATCATATTTACTGATGCGTTATAAGGCATCTGTGGGAAAACACATTCAACAGGCTATTGTTTTCTATTGTAGCTAAAAGGAACGAGATTTACCAACAGCAGATGCTGGCACTGAGGCTGTTTCTGAAGTAAAAATAAAAGAGTTGATCATAATGTCATGGGAGTGTACCTTTAAGAAATGAGTGTTTATCAAATAGCTGCAGTGATGTCATTGTGTGGGTGGAACTGGGTCGTGTCTCTGGCTCTTACTTTCGTTTTGAGCTGGAAGCTGTTTGTGGCTTTATGTTTTATTTCGGTTTAGGCAGTTGAAAGCTGAATTCAGACAAGGAAGGTTCATTTTGTCTCTCTCTGTATGTTAAAAGGTATCCAGATTTGCTAAGGTGCTGGCAAAAGTCCTGGCCACCAGGATAGAGGACTGTGTGCCAGGGATTGTGCACGAGGACCAGACAGGTTTTGTGAAGGGAAGGCAGCTGAACACGAATGTGTGGAGATTGTTGAATGTCATCATGATGCCGGCGATTGAGGGGGAGGCAGAGATAGTGGTGGCGCTGGATGCGGACAAGGCCTTCGATAGAGTGGAGTGGGGGTACCTATGGGAGGTGTTGGGGAGGTTTGGATTTGGTGAAGGGTTCATTAGGTGGGTAAGGCTGCTATATGAGGCCCCGATGGCGTGCGTGGCCACGATTGGGAGGTGGTCGGAGTACTTCCGGCTTTACCGAGCGACCAGGCAGGGTTGCCCCCTGTCCCCCTTGTTGTTTGCACTGGCAATCGAGCCGCTGGCGATGGCGTTGAGGGATTCAGAGAGGTAGAGAGGCTTGGTGCGAGGTGGGGAGGAACATAGGGTGTCGTTGTATGCCGATGACCTGTTACTGTATGTGGCGGACCCGGTGGGAGGGATGCTGGGGGTGATGGAGCTGCTAGCTGAGTTTGGGATCTTTTCAGGTTATAAATTAAATTTAGGCAAAAGTGAGGTGTTTGTGGTGCACCCTGGAGACCAGGAGGAAGGAATTGGTAGGCTCCCGCTTAGGCGGGCAGGGGAGAGCTTTAGGTACCTGGGGGTGCAGGTGGCCAGGGACTGGGGGACTCTTCACAAACATAATTTCACCAGACTTGTAGATCAGATGGAGGAGGAGCCCAAGAGGTGGGACATGCTGTCATTATCGTTGGCGGGGAGGGTACAGTCTGTCAAAATGACGGTGCTTCCGAGGTTCTTTTTCCTCTTTCAGTGCCTGCCCATCTTTATCCCCAGGGCCTTCTTTAGGAGAGTGACTAGCAGTATTTTGAGCTTTGTGTGGGCACATGGGACTCCGAGGGTGAGGAGGGTGTTCTTGGAGCGAGGGAGGGATAGAGGCGGGCTGGCGCTGCCCAACCTTCTGGGGTACTATTGGGCGGCCAATGTGTCAATGGTGCGTAAATGGGTGATGGAGGGGGGAGGGGCGGCGTGGAAAAGAATGGAGATGGCGTCATGTAGAGGTACGAGCCTGGGTGCCATGGTAACGGCGCTGTTGCCGCTCTCCCCTAAGAGGTTTACCACGAGCCCGGTGGTGGCAGCGACCCTAAGAATCTGGGGACAGTAGAGACGGCACCGGGGGGAAACAGGGGGCTCGATGGAGGCTCCACTGGGTGGCAATCATCGGTTCATCCCAGGGAACAAGGATGGGGGATTTAGGGGGTGGCAAAGGGCGGGCATCAGTAAATTGAGGGACCTGTTTATTGGCGGGAGGTTTGCAGGCCTGGGGGAACTGGAAGATAAATTTGGGCTTCCCCAAGGGAACATGTTCAGATACTTGCAGGTAAAGGCGTTTGCTAGGCGACAGGTAGAGGGATTCCCTCTGCTGCCCTCGCGGGGGACGATGGACAGAGTGCTTTCGGGGGTGTGGGTAGGAGAGGGGAAGGTGTCGTGACATCTATAAGGTAATGCAGGAGGTGGAGGAGTCGTCAGTGGAGGCTCTGAAGGCTAAATGGGAGGAGGAACTCGGGGAGCAGATAGAGGACGGGACTTGGGCGGATGCCTTGGAGAGAGTCAACTCTTCCTCCTCATGTGCGAGGCTTAGTCTCATCCAATTTAAGGTGCTGCACCGGGCCCACATGTCCGTGACTAGGATGAGTAGGTTCTTTGGGGGTGAGGACAGGTGCACCAGATGTTCGGGGAGTGCAGCGAACCACGCCCATATGTTCTGGGCATGCCCAGCACTGGAAGAATTCTGGAAGGGAGTGGCGGGGACGGTGTCGAGGATGGTTGGATCCAGGGTCAAACCAGGGTGGGGACTCGTGATTTTTGGAGTTGCGGTAGAGCCGGGAGTGCAGGAGGCGAAGGAGGCCGGTGTCCTGGCCTTTGCGTCCCTAGTAGCCCGACGAAGGATTCTGCTACAGTGGAAGGATGCGAGGCCCCCAAGTGTGGAGACCTGGATCAGTGACATGGACGGATTTATAAAACTGGAAAGGGCCAAATTTGCCCTGAGAGGATCAATACAAGGGTTCTATAAACAATGGCAGCCTTTTCTGGACTTCCTGGCTCAAAGATAGATATCTTGGTCAATAGCAGCAGCAACCCGGGGGGGGGGGGGGGGGTGTTCCTTATTGTAGTTTCTATTCTGTAACTTTATATTGTGTTAATTTGCGTTGTTGTTAAAATGCTGTGTTGTTCATGGAGGTGGGGCGAATCATGTGTATGATTGCTAATATTATTGTTATTTTTGGTATTTTACTATGGTGCGTTATTATTGTATAAATACAAAATTTTTCAATAAAAATTATTTTAAAAAAAAGGTATCCAGATCACTTGATAATTTAAAAGTGGTAACTGTCTTGTGTAAATAATTCATGCCTACTGCTTTGTTAAAAAGGGAGTTTGGCTTATGGATGTTGTTAGGAAAGTTATTAAGGGTTACATATAGCGTACTGTATCTGTGGGGGGTATTTGTGTTGGTAGTTGATAAAATGTTTACTGTGTGTTTATAAAATGTGAACTGAATTCATACAATAAACATTGTTTTGTTTCAAAATACTTAAGGTCTCTGTTGCATAACATTTGGAAAGTAGGCCCTTGTGCTCCTCATAACCAAAATCTATTAAAAGTTGTAGGTCAGGTAAACTCCACGATATACTTTGGAGTTTTCTAAACCCTGGCTCATAACAATAAATTAATTTCAAAGAAGCATGGAAGTTTACAGCATAGAAGGAAGCCATTCCACCTATTGTACTTCATAGAATCACAGAATAGTACAGTGCCGAAGAGCCCTTCGGCCCATCGAGTCTGCACTGATGCATGAAAGGGCCTGACCTGCCCACCTAACCCCACTTGCCAGCATTTGGCCCAAAGCCTTGAATCGTGTCTATATTCTCCTGTAACCCAAGGCACTCAACTGTTAACCACTTGGGCAATTTTTTTGTCATCCACAAATTAACTGATTCCCACCCCCCACATAGTCACCTGTGTCATTTATATAAATGACAAACAATAGGGTCCCAGCACGGATTCCTGTGGTACCATGTCAAAGGTTTTACTGAAATCCATTGTCATGTGACAGCACCTCTAAGAAATGGGTGTTTATGAATGGGTGTGTATATAGATATCTGTAGTGAGAGTACCTTTAAGAAATGGGTGTTTATTACTGCAGTGATGTCAGAGGGGGGTGGAGCTGGGCTGTCTGTCAGCGTTTTACCTTTGTTTTAGGCTGTTTGCTGCAGGGTGTGTTTTAGTTTCGTTTTCTGAGCTGGATAGTTGCAGTCACAGCCAGAAGGTGTATGAGTCTCTCTCTCTGTAATCTAAAAACTGTAAATCGATCCTGTGGTGATTTAAAACTAATAACTGCTCTCAGAAGTGACTTTAACCTGATGTGCTTCTGTTCTTTTTTAAGTCTTTTTAAAGTCTTATGGATGTTAAAAGGAAAGCTTAAAGGATTACTTAGTGTTGTAGTCTTTGGGGGTTGTATTTGAATTAATGGTTGCTAAGATGTTCACTGTATGTTTTAAAAAAGGTTAACTTGAGTTCATAGAATAAACATTGTTTTGCTTTAAAAAATACTTCTCATTTCTGCTGTTCCACACCTGCAGAGTGGGCCGTGTGCTCCCCATACAACAATCTATTAAAAGTTGTGGGTCAGGTGAACTCCATGATACACTTTGGGGTTCTCTAAACCCTGGCCCATAACAACCATGTAAACTGCATCAACTGTACTACCCTCGTCTGCACACATGGTCAAAACATATAGTGAACGCATCGCTGAATTTGCTGATAACTTTCTCAGAATCATTGGCGTGTTGATCCAATCTTTTGTGGCTGCTATATACCAACTGCACCTCACCTAATTCTTCACAGGAGTGATCACCTAATAATGAATCCAAGCCCTTGGAATGGGACAGAATAAACTGTTTCTTCACCACCACACTCAGGTCTCAAGCACCATAACATTTAATGCTTGTCCCATTATAATCTCTCAGAGATATTTTGCGATTTCTTCTAATCGGCTGAATTTTTAGATTTTTAAAATCAGTTATGCTGAATAAATTGGCTATGGCACCAATATCTAACTTCAATTAGACTACTATACTGTTCACTTCAAGTGGTAGCAATCATTTGACCTCATCAGCCTCATTTATTTTAAATGGAGAATCAGTTTGCATTTTTTTAAGTGCTGGAGAATTTTTTGATATCTCCAAAAAATTCTTCTTCTCTGTTATTACTCCAACAAACAATAATGTTTCATCACTGGAAACTGTGTTTTCCATTTTGCGGACTGATCTGGGGTTGAGCTTAGCGTAACAATTCTGAGAAAAGTGATTTTTTTTCCTTTCGGGTAAGCGTTCTCCAAGGCGGCCTCCTGGACGCACAACAACGCAGAATCAGTGATCAGAAGCTGTCAGCCAAGTTCCGCACACATGAGTGCGGCCTCAAATGGGACCTTGCATTCACGTCTCACAACATTAACCCCCCACCATCTGCCCTGGGCTTGCGAAATCCTACCAACTGTTTGGCTTTAGACAAGTCACACCTCTTTAACCTGTGATTATTCTTCTCTCCAGTCGCACTGTCTGGGCCTGTAAAGACTTAATTACCTGCAAAGACTCGCATTCAAAGTATCATCTTGCGTCATTGGCTTTGTCTATATATGTATTTGTGTAACCTATCTCTTCACTCACCTGATGAAGGAGCGACACTCCGAAAGCTAGTGATTTTCCAAATAAACCTGTTGGACTTTAAAGAGCGGCATAGTAGCACAGTGGTTAACACTGTTGCTTCACAGCTCCAGGGTCCCAGGTTCGATTCCCGGCTTAGGTCACTGCCTGTGCGAATTCTGCAAGTTCCCCCCTGTGTCTGCGTGGGTTTCCTCCGGCTGCTCCGCTGTCCTCCCACAATTCCTGAAAGATGTGCTGCTAGGCAATTTGGACATTCTGAAATCTCCCTATGCGTACCCAAACAGGCGTTGGAATGTGGCGGAATTTTTTCCTTTGCATGTGGAACAAAATGTGCCAAACGCTGGTGGGCGAGGAGCTGCAGGAAGTTTTTTTGGAAGTTTTCCGCCTTTTTAGAAAAAGGGAGTCAACCTAGTGCCTTCGTCCAAGAAGATGGAGCCATTACTGAGAAGCATTTTAGAATGCTGCGCTGCGAGCTCGTGAGCCTGACAAATCTTAACTGTTTGTTCCAAGGACAGCTCCGATTCCCTCAGCTTATTTTCATTCACACCAAACAGTTCCCCGATTAATGGGCAGATGTTTTGATGGAAAAAGGTGCAGGAGAGGTAGAGGAAGAGTTTAATCCTCCGGTGGGTTGATTTGTGGGCCAGAAGTGGTTTTAGGCGAAAGAAGCTGTCGGAGCAAGAAACCTTTCCTGAGACATAGGGAAAGATGGTGGAGGGCAAGGGGTTAGCACTACTTTGAGAACCGCTCCCGGAGACAGAACCTGAGAATTGTGGGGTTGCCGGAGAGCACTGAAGGTGCGGACGCTGGCTTGTATGTAGCCGAAATGCTGGAGACCTTCGTTGGGGAGGGGATCTTCGAATGGCCCCTGGAGGTAGATCGGGTGCATGGGTCACTGTTGAGGAAGCCGCAGGATAATGAGCCGCTGTGGATGATGGTGGGGCGGTTGCAACGGTTCCTTGATAAAGAACGGATCTTGAGATGGGCCAGGCAGACGAGGCGATGTACCTGGGAGGGCAATGAGCTTCGGGTGTATCAGGACCTTGGTGCGGATTTGGCCAAGAGGAGAGTGGGCTTTAACAGAGTGAAGGGGTGAAGTTCGGGATGGGTGACCTACAATGGTCTGGAATATTATTTTGAGACACCAGAGGATGCGATGGAGTTTGTGAGAGGCGATGGACAGGCAGGAGAGTGAGGACATTGAACTTTAGGAGGAGGTGTTTGGGGAGGATGGGTCTCCCCCAGTCCCCCTGGCCGGGGAGGTTTGGGCGTTTCTCCCCCCATTTGTTTCCCTTGGGGATTTGTTTGTTCTTTCTTACGTGAGTGTTATGGCTATAACGTTCCTATCTCCCTGGAGGGGGCGGGGGGGGGGGGGGGGGGGGGGGGTTTAGGGGGACCCTTCATTGGGAGGTTTTTGTTTGTGGACAGCACTTGGAACTGTTTTGAGGGGATAGGGAGGGTTGTGTGTGAATGCATTGAATTCTGTTATTCCTCTGGGGTTTTTTCTCTCTGTCTTTGATATTGTTACTTGCGGCAAGGTAGTGTGTGAGCGGGGGGAATCAGTGAGGGGTAGCATGCTAGGCGCCATGGGGGGTTCTGCCCGGCTAGCTGGGTGGGCTAGTTCACGAAAGCAAAGTGGGGGGTGAGCAGGTGTTTAGTCTGTTGATGGGGGTTGGGGGTTGTTATTTTGTGGTTGGGGGGAGGGGGACGTTGCTGGGGGACGGTCTTTGGAAATATGGGGCGAAATTCTCCGACCCCCCGCATGGTCGGAGAATCGCCTGGGGCCGGTGTAAATCCCTCCTCCGCCATGGCCGGAATTCTCCGCCACCCGGGAATCGGCGGGGCGGGAATCGCGCCGCGCCGATCGGCGGGCCCCCCACGCCGATCGGCATGCCCCCTGCGGCGATTCTCCGGCCCGCGATGGGCCGAAGTCCCGCCGCTGACAGACCTCACCAGCCGCCGTGGTGTCAACCACCTCTGGTGGTGGCGGTATTGGCGGCGTGAGTGGGCCCCCGGGGTCCTAAGGGGGGCGCAGAGCGATCGGACCCCGGGGGGGGGGGGGGGGTGCCCCCACGGTGGCCTGGCCCGCGATCGGGGCCCACCGATCGGCGGGCGGGCCTGTGCCGTAGGGGCACTCTTTTTCTTGCAGGAAATGCATCTGAAGATCGGGGATCAAACCAGGCTAAGGAAAGGGTGGGTGGGTCAGGTCTTTCGTTAATGGTTAGATTTGAAGATGAGGGCACTGGCAATCTTGATTAACAAGTGGGTTGAGTTTGAAGTGGGGAACATGTATACGCTCCAAACTGGGGCGACGTAGAGTTTATGAGACGGGTGTTGGGGAATATCCTTGACCTGGACTCGCACCGGCTGATAATGGGGGGATTTTAACACGGTTCTTGAGCCGAAATTGGATCAGTCAAGTCCAATGTCGGGGAGGGTATCAGCGGTGGCGAGAGAATCGAAAGGGTTTATGGAGTGTATGGGAGGAGTGGACCCCTGGAGGTTTGGTAGGCCGAGGGCGAAGGAATTTTTATTTTTCTCTCATGTACATAGGGTGTACTCCTGGATAGACTATTTTGTGATGGACAGGACGTTGTTAGCAGGGGGTGGTCGATCGGAGTACTCGCCGATTGTGGTTTCGGACACGAGCCGCATTGGGTGGACTTGCAGGTGAATCAGGAGGGGGGGCCAGCACCCGCAGTGGAGATTGGATGTGGGGCTGTTGGCAGATGAGGAGGTTTGTGAGCGGGTGAGGGCTGCTATTCGGGGATACGTGGAGTTGAATGACAAGGGAGAGGTTTCGCTGGCCATGCTATGGGAGACACTGAAAGCATTGGTGAGGGGGTTTATTTCAATACAGGCACATGGAGACAAGACGGAGCGGGCGGAGATGGCGAGGTGAGTGGGTGAGATCCTGCAGGTAGATAGGAAGTATTCGGAGACCCCGTAGGCAGGATCGTTGAGGGAGCGACAGAAACCGCAGATAGAGTCTGGACTGATATCCACGCGTGAGGCGGTAGGGCACTTGAGGAAGGCTAGGGGGGCGGTCTATGAACACAGAGAAAAGGCGAGTAGGATGTTGGCACACCAATTGAGGAAGCAGGAGGTGGCGAGGGAGATTGGAAAGGTAAAGGATAGGAAGGGGAATACAGTCTTGGACCCGGTGGTTGTCAATGGGGTGGAGGGAATGAGGCGTTTCTTCGATGGGCTTGAGTTCCCTAAGGTGGAGTAGGGTCTCGTGGAGAAGCTCCCATTGGACTGGTGGAGATGATGCAGGCAAGGAAGGCCTCGGACCCGGATGGGTTCCCGGTGGAATATTATAAAATGTTTTCGGGGGACTGGGGCCCCTGCTGGTAAGGGTGTTCAATGAGGCAATGGAGAAGGGGGTGCTCCCCTACATTATTCAAGGCTTTGATATCCTTAATTTTAAAGAGGGATAAGGATCCGGAACAGTGTAGGTCTTACCAGCCGGTTTCATTACTAAATGTGGTCGCTAAGTTGCTGGCCAAGATCCTGGCCTCACGTATTGAGGACTGTGTGCCGGGGGTGATGGGGAGGATCAGACTGGGTTTGTTAAGGGGAGGCTAACATCAGGCGGTTGTTAAATGTTATAATGATTCCCTCGTAGGGACGAAGTGTGGAGGTGATGGTCGTCATGGATGCAGAGAAGGCCTTCGACCGGGGTGAAGTGGGACTATTTGTGGGAGGTGTTCGGGCGGTTTGGGTTTACATAGAACATAGAACATAGAACAGTACAGCACAGAACAGGCCCTTCGGCCCTCGATGTTGTGCCGAGCAATGATCACCCTACTCAAACCCACGTATCCACCCTATACCCGTAACCCAACAACCCCCCCCCCCCCTTAACCTTACTTTTTTTTTAGGACACTACGGGCAATTTAGCAAGGCCAATCCACCTAACCCGCACATCTTTGGACTGTGGGAGGAAACCGGAACACCCGGAGGAAACCCACACACACACGGGGAGGACGTGCAGACTCCACACAGACAGTGACCCAGCCGGGAATCGAACCTGGGACCCTGGAGCTGTGAAGCATTTATGCTAACCACCATGCTACCGTGCTGCCCCTAGGCAGAGGTTTGTACATTGGGTCCAGCTGTTGTACCGGGCGCCGAAAGCAAGACTGCGAACGAACTGGGTGATTATTTCAGGTTGCGCCATGGGACGAGGCAGGGATAGCCACTCTCTCCGTTGGTCTTTGCCTTGGCAATAGATCCATTGGCAATGACGCTTAGAGCGTCAAGGGTTTGGCAGGGGATAGTGCGGGGGGCGTGGAGCATAGGGTCTCGTTGTACACAGACGATTTACTGCTTTATATATCAAACCCTTTGGAAGTTATTGGAAGGATTATGGGCATATTGGCAAAATTTGGTCGGTTCTTGGGTACAAATTGCATATGGGGAAGAGTGAGGTTTTCCCAATCCAAGCGAGGGGGCAGGAGAGGAGGTTGGGGGATCTGCCGTTAAAAAAAGGAGGGAGGTGAGTTGGGGAGTGGGAGGCAGGATGGTGGGGTGTTAGATATTTATTTATTTTGATTATTTGCATTCCTGTTTGCTTGCTTTTTTATGGTTGTGTTTGATGAGTATATATAGAAATACCTCAATAGATTATTTTTCAAAAAGAAATTCATGGTATTTAGTGAATGAATGTTGTCCAATCAGCAGCAAAAATGTTCACCTGAACTGACCTATTACAAACACAATAGTTTGATCAATCAGCAGTAAGGTCCGGCCCATGTTCCCACCTTCCAATATATATAACAATTTCTTCACATGTCCACTCCTTTCTTCACTTATTTGATTTTCTAAAATACTCTTTTTATGTTAACAACTTTTCTTTTCAGAGTAAAATGTTTCTTGGTGTAACTATAAGTCCTCAGTTTTCAGGGTAGCATGGTGGCGCAGTGGTTAGCACTGCTGCCTCACGGCGTCGAGGACCCGGGTTCAATCCCAGCCCTGGGTCACCGTCCGTATGGAGTTTGCACATTCTCCCCATGTCTGCATGGGTCTCATCCCCACAACCCAAAGATGTGCAGGGTCAGTGGATTGGTCACACTAAATTGCCCCTTAATTGGAAAAAAGAATTGCGTATTCTAAATGTAAAAAAATAAATCTTCAATTTTCAATCATGCAAACTGTCAAACAATGTTTGACTGTTGGTTGTGATTTAATCTTTTAATTGAGTAACAGATCAGGTATCTATTCCCCTGCTACTAAGCTTTAACAGATGGCTGAGGCCTTTCAAAGTGTTTAAAGGTTTTAATGTATTCAGTTCGGGCTTTGTTTATACAACTGTACAGTGGATTCACATTAGGAAAGCTTGACTGAGTTTCAAATCCCACTAATAGATTCAGCTCACCAAGGGTTATTGTTACAGATCTCAAGGGAGATGTCAATTTGTTTATCTTGACAGTTTTATGATACTGAATTGGATCATTTTTTTGAAGTGATGTTTGAATAATGGTTTGTTAACCTTGAAAGTTCCATGGGCATCTCAAAGACTTCCCAATGTTACAGCACTCACAAGAGTTCCATACATATAATACGAATATTAATCTTTATTATTGTCACAAGTAGGCTTACATTAACACTGCAATGAAGTTACTGTGAAAATCCCCTAGTCGCCACATTCTGGCACCTGTTCGGGTACACACAGAGGGAGAATTCAGAATGTCCAATTCACCTAATAGCACATCTTTCAGGACTTGTGGGAGGAAACTGGAGCACCCGGAGGAAACCAATGCAGACACGGGGAGACCGTGCAGACTCCATGTTCGATTCCCGTCTGACCCAAGCCAGGAATCAAACCTGGGACCCTGGGCTGTGAAGCAACGGTGCTAACCACTGGTGCTACCATGCATTGGATACTGGATGGATGAGGGGAGACGGGAGGGGAGGATATGAAAGGTCAGGGTGGTGGAGGGGGTGAAGGTTAGGGGGTCTCACTCATTTAGGGAGCTCAATGTCCTAGCAAATGGAAGTGGGCTTTTTAACATAGCGGCAATTGGCACAGCCCACTTTCTTTCCTGCCTCAACCCTGCCATATCAGGAGGCCATATCTCTGACTCAAGGCTGCCCTGACTCTGAGGGGGGATAATCTGGTTGGTGAACACAGCCTGGAAATGGTCTGAGTCCTGATTCCAGACCAAAAGGGCAAATTGAGTCGGCAGAGTACAAATACAAAGAAATTATGCAAAACTGTTTATAAATTGCTGGTTAGGCCCCATCAGCAATATTGTGAGTAATTCTGGGAACTCGTAGCGATGCCAAGGCCTTAGAGAGATTGCAGAGGCTTACTGGTGTGGTATTAGGCATCTGGGACTTCAGTTACTTAGACCAGAGAGGTGGGAATAAAAATATAAAATGCTTGAAATAATCAACAGATAAGGCAGCATTGTGGAGAGAAACACAATGTTTCAGGTCAATTCCCATTTTTCAGAACTGGAAAATGTTAGAGATATAAGTTTTAAGCAAGTATGGTGGAGGAGACAGGGAGGAAAACCAAGCAGGAAGATTTGTGATAGGATAGAAGGCTGGAGGAGTTAAATGACAAAAGGAATCAATGGTGCAAAGTCAAATGAGATGGTAATGGGACAATTAAAGAAGGAGAAAATATGTTTGGCACTGGTATCACACTGGAAGTGGTGGGAATGACAGAAGATGATCCATTGAATATGGAGGATGGTGGCATAGAAATTTAACGTGAGAACAGGTTCAGCTAGCTGGAGGAGGGTGCTGGTTGATGAGGATTGGCAGGGCCTCTTATCATGGAAGAAGCTGAGAGCCCTTGGGCCACCCTGGTAGGGGTTGGAGGCACAGAGGAATTGGACTTCCATAATCAAAATGCGACAATTAGGGCTCAGAAATTGGAGCAGGATATGCACGATAGACGAAATGGCTTCCTTCTGTGATTCCTGTTGTTGTTTTTGAAGTTACTTTGATTATTATTATCAGCAGACACACTGGCTAGCACTGCTGCCTCACAGCACCAGGGACCTGGATTCAAATCCTTGGGTGACTCTCTGTGTATTGATGTCTGCATGGGTTTCGTCCGGATGTTCTGGTTGCCTCCCACAGCCCGAAGATATGCAGGTTAGGTGGATTGGGCATGATCAATGCACGGGGTTATGGGGATAGTGTGGGGGCTTGGGCCTAGGCAGAGTGCTCTTTCAGAGGGTCAGTGCAGACTCAATGGGTTCAATCACCTTCTTCTGCATTGTAAGGTTTTTATGGACTGTACTCTTACATTCATGGCCAGAAAGCAGAGAGTGGGGATAGTTGGGTCTTTTTGTGGTTGGCAAGCATAACTAATGGTGTGTCAAAGGGTTCAGCCCTTGGGCCCCAAATATTTGCAATCTATATAATGACTTGGATGCAAGGATAGAAGGCACTGTCGCCAATTTTGCAGATAACACAAAATTTTATGAGAAAGCAAGTTGCAATGAGGAAATGAGAAATTTATAAATGGATATGGATAGGTTAGGTGAATGGGCCAAAATTCAGCAGATGGAATTTAACGTGGATAAATATGAGGTTATCGTTTTGGTCAGAGTAATAACAATGCAATGTATTATCTAAATAGGGAGAAACGTCAAATTGCTTTGGTGCCGAGAGATCTGGGTGTCCTCTTGCATGAATCACAGAAAGTTAGTAAGCAGGTGCAGCAGGTCATAACGAAGGCAAATGGAATTTTGGCATTCATTGCTAATGGAATAGAGTGTATAAGTGCAGAAATGTTGTTGCAACTGTACACGGCATTTGTGAGACCACATCTGGAGCATTGCACACAGTTTTGATCCCCTTACTTGAGGAAGGATGGAAATGCATTAAAGGTGGTTCAGGGAAGATTCACTAGCTTGCTTCCAGGGATTAAAAACTTGTTTATGAAGAGCGACTGAGCAGTCTACACTTGCTGGAGTTTAAAAGAATGAGAGAAGATCTAATTGAGGTATATAAGATACCAAAGGGGATTGACAGGGTAGATGTAGAGCGGATGTTTCCCCCATGTTGGACATTCTAGAAAGAGAGGCCATAGTTTTAGGGTAAGGGATGGCAGATTTAAAACAGAAATGAGGAGGAATCAAAGGGTCCTGAACCTGTGGAATTCTCTACTCAGAGTGCAGTGGATGCCGGAATAGTAAACAAGCTTAAGGTGAAGATAGACAGATTTTTAATTAGTTAGTGGGATGAAGGGTTATGGGGAGCAGACGGTAAGGTGGATATGAGATCAGCCATGAGTGTATAGAACAGCGGTAACACGCTCAAGGGGCTGATTGGCTACTCCTAGTTTTTTTTAAATTTAGAGTACCCAATTAATTTTTTCCAATTAAAGGACAATTTAGCGTGGCCAATCTACCTAGCCTGCGCATTTTTGGGTTGTGGGGGCGAAACCCACATAAACACGAGGAGAATGTGCAAACTCCACACGGATAGTGACCCAGAGCTGGGATCAAACCTGCGACCTTGGCGCCGTGAGACAGCAATGCTAACCACTGCGCCACTGTGCTGCCCCTGCTCCTAGTTTTTATGTTCTTATACTTTGTCAGTTATGTCCAGAGCACTACATGGTGGTGTCCTATAATTGTGTAGTTCAGCAATATGTCCATCTAAAACTGATTATGAGCTCTGCTAAATCTTCTATTTGACTATATAATCTGACAGTTTTAGCCTGAGATTGGTCTCCAATAATGTTCAGATGCAGGTAAGTTTGCAAGTGCAGGGCTACTGTGAAAAGGCAGGGGAATGGCACTAAAGAATGATGTTCGTTTGGAGAGCCGCTGCAGACACGATGAGCCAAATGACCTCCTTCACTGTAAAAGTCTGTGATTCTGTGAAAACACTTCTACTATTGAGACTCCTGTAGAGGCATCAGAAAGTCTTATTAAAGTTAATTTTCCCTCTAAATTCTTCCTGTCCTTTTTTGCACCTAGTTTCCTATTCCTATATTTATCAGGTGGTGTGAATCATCTCCTCAAAGTGGCCATTCTTAAAGTGTGAGCCCAAAATTTCCTTTCCACTACTGATCTCTCCACATTATACCCCTCCTCCATTGAGAGAATAGACAATAAAACTGGTCCAACACCCCTAACATCCCTATCACCAACATCAAGGAAATACTTAATAAGGGTTGGAGAGACTAAACGCAGACTGCGTAACTGCTTTGCAGAACACTTCTGGTCCATCCACAAGCAGGACCCAGACCTTCCTGTCGCTACCATTTCAACTCACCGACCTGCTCCCATACAGGTCCATTCTTGGCCTGTTGTAATGTTCCAGTGAAGCCCAGCACAAACTGGAGGAACAGCATCTCATCTTCCGATTGGCACATTACACCCTTCTGGACTTAGCGTTGAGTTCAATAATTTTAGACTACGAACACTCTCCTTCCCCTTCACCCCATTTTTATTTCTAGCAACTTATTTTTATTTCTTCCATCAATCTGTTTTTCCCTCAAAATTGTCCTCCCTCCCCCCACCCTACCCACCCCACTCAGATCATATGTTCCATATTCCTAGTTGTCCTTTGACTCACTACTTACCTTTGTTCTGCCATTAACACATTCTAATCTCTTAATGTGCCACTATCAGCACCGTTCTTTGCCTTGAACCCCTCCATTTGCATTTCCTTTGTCTTCATGTCCATGACATCTTTGTCAATCTCCATCTATCGCTGGCACTCCAGCCAGCTCCACTGCTCCATGTCACCCCCACTACAGCATAAATCTGACCCTATTTCCAGTTCTCTCTGTCAAGTTAGGTACACTGGTCTAACACTGGCTGCAACTGGATGCAGCTTAGATCAGAAAGATATTCCAGACCTTGAAGTTAGTTCAATCAGGTTTATTGAGCTAATAGCACAGTTAGCACAGTTCTCTGTGAGTTCGACTCTCTGCTAACTTAAGTGTGGTTACTCTGTCTGACTGAACCAGACTAGCTCTTAGCCACGTGGTGAAGGTGTGAGATTGTAACAACACCCTTGACTGACTCTCAAGATGTTTTTTTTAACGAACAATTATAATGAGGTACTTTTGGTATAACAAACAACAACAGTACAAAAACAATAGAGTACAAAGAACAATAGTCAAAAAGCAACCACTGACATCCGTCCCTCCAAGGCCCGCCTATTTAACCCCCTACGCTATACTACCCTACCACCCCCCCCCCCCCCCCCCCCCCCCGGCCCCCCTGCTGACGATTAATTACCCGCAAGGAAACATCTGCCTCTCTCTCCTCTTGAAACCCAGGTCTTCCAACACCCCAAAGATCGCTACCCCCGGACTCATTTCCACCCTTGTCTTCAATACTCTGGACATAAGACCATAAGAGCATAAGACATAGGAGTGGAAGTAAGGCCATTCGGCCCATCGAGTCCACTCCACCATTCAATCATGGTTGATTTCAACTCCATTTACCCGCTCTCTCCCCATAGCCCTTAATTCCTCGAGAAATCAAGAATTTATCAATTTCTGTCTTAAAGACATTCAATGTCCCGGCCTCCACCGCCCTCTGTGGCAATGAATTCCACAGACCTACCACTCTCTGGCTGAAGAAATTTCTCCTCATCTCTGTTCTAAAGTGACTCCCTTTTATTCTAAGGCTGTGCCCCCGCGTCCTAGTCTCCCCTGCTAATGGAAACAACTTCCCTACGTCCATCCTATCCAAGCCATTCATTATCTTGTACGTTTCTATTAGATCTCCCCTCAACCTCCTAAACTCCAATGAATATAATCCCACGATCCTCAGACGTTCATCGTATGTTAGGCCTACCATTCCTGGGATCATCCGTGTGAATCTCCGCTGGACCCGCTCCAGTGCCAGTATGTCCTTCCTGAGGTATGGGGCCCAAAATTGCTCACAGTATTCTAAATGGGGCCTAACTAGTGCTTTATAAAGCCTCAGAAGTACATCCCTGCTTTTATATTCCAAGCCTCTTGAGATAAATGACAACATTACATTTGCTTTCTTAATTACGGACTCAACCTGCAAGTTTACCTTTAGAGAATCCTGGACTAGGACTCCCAAGTCCCTTTGCACTTTAGCATTATGAATTTTGTCACCGTTTAGAAAATAGTCCATGCCTCTATTCTTTTTTCCAAAGTGCAAGACCTCGCACTTGCCCACGTTGAATTTCATCAGCCACTTCTTGGACCATTCTCCTAAACTGTCTAAATCTTTCTGCAGCCTCCCCACCTCCTCAATACTACCTGCCCCTCCACCTATCTTTGTATCATCGGCAAACTTGGCCAGAATGCCCCCAGTCCCGTCATCTAGATCGTTAATATATAAAGAGAACAGCTGTGGCCCCAACACTGAACCCTGCGGGACACCACTTGTCACCGGTTGCCATTCCGAAAAAGAACCTTTTATCCCAACTCTCTGCCTTCTGTCTGACAACCAATCGTCAATCCATGTTAGTACCTTGCCTCGAATACCATGGGCCCTTATTTTACTCAGCAGCCTCCCGTGAGGCACCTTGTCAAAGGCCTTTTGGAAGTCAAGATAGATAACATCCATTGGCTCTCCTTGGTCTAACCTATTTGTTATCTCTTCAAAGAACTCTAACAGGTTTGTCAGGCACGACCTCCCCTTACTAAATCCATGCTGACTTGTCCTAATCCGACCCTGCACTTCCAAGAATTTAGAAATCTCATCCTTAACGATGGATTCTAGAATTTTGCCAACAACCGAGGTTAGGCTAATTGGCCTATAATTTTCCATCTTTTTTCTTGTTCCCTTCTTGAACAGGGGGGTTACAACAGCGATTTTCCAATCCTCTGGGACTTTCCCTGATTCCAGTGACTTTTGAAAGATCATAACTAACGCCTCCACTATTTCTTCAGCTATCTCCTTTAGAACTCTAGGATGTAGCCCATCTGGGCCCGGAGATTTATCAATTTTCAGACCTTTTAGTTTCTCTAGCACCTTCTCCTTTGTGATGGCAACCATATTCAACTCTGCCCCCTGACTTTCCTGAATTGTTGGGATATTACTCATGTCTTCTACTGTGAAGACTGACGCAAAGTACTTATTAAGTTCCTCAGCTATTTCCTTGTCTCCCATCACTAGATTACCAGCGTCATTTTGGAGCGGCCCAATGTCTACTTTTGCCTCCCGTTTGTTTTTAATGTATTTAAAGAAACTTTTACTATCATTCCTAATGTTACTGGCTAGCCTACCTTCATATTTGATCCTCTCCTTCCTTATTTCTCTCTTTGTTATCCTCTGTTTGTTTTTGTAGCCTTCCCAATCTTCTGACTTCCCACTACTCTTTGCCACATTATAGGCTCTCTCTTTTGCCTTGATGCATTCCCTGACTTCCTTTGTCAGCCATGGCTGCCTAATCCTCCCTCTGATAACCTTTCTTTTCTTTGGGATGAACCTCTGTACTGTGTCCTCAATTACTCCCAGAAACTCCTGCCATTGCTGTTCTACTGTCTTTCCCACTAGGCTCTGCTTCCAGTCGATTTTCGTCAGTTCCTCCCTCATGCGCCTGTAATTACCTTTATTTAACTGTAAAACCTTTACATCTGATTCTACCTTCTTTCTTTCAAATTGCAGACTGAATTCTACCATATTATGATCACTGCTTCCTAAGTGTTCCCTTACTTTAAGGTCTTTTATCAATTCTGGCTCATTACATAACACTAAGTCCAGAATAGCCTGTTCCCTCGTGGGCTCCATCACAAGCTGTTCCAAAAAGCCATCCTGTAAACATTCAATGAATTCCCTTTCTTTGGGTCCACTGGCAACATTATTTACCCAGTCCACCTGCATATTGAAGTCCCCCATGATCACTGTGACCTTGCCTTTCTGACATGCCCTTTCTATTTCGTGGTGCATTTTGTGCCCCTGGTCCTGACCACTGTCAGGAGGCCTGTACATAACTCCCATTATGGTTTTTTTGCCTTTGTGGTTCCTCAACTCTACCCACACAGACTCCACATCGTCTGACCCTATGTCGTTTAGTGCTATCCGCAAACCCCTGCCAGTAACCCCGAAGTTTTGGGCATGCCCAGAACATGTGGACATGGTTCGCCGGTCCACCTGCACATCTGACACACTTGTCTTCCACACCAAAAAATCTACTCATCCGGGTCGCTGTCATGTGTGCCCAGTGCACCACCTTAAACTGGATCAAGCTGAGCCTTGCGCATGTAGCAGTCGCATTGACCCTGCTCAGCGCCTCCACCCATAGGCCGTCCTCCATCTCACCCCCCAGTTCCTCCTCCCACTTACGCTTCAGCTCCTCTGTATGTGTCTCCTCCGCCCCCATTAATTATTTGTAGATGTCCAAGACGCTCCCCTTCCCCACCCATCCCTTGGACACTACCCTATCTTGAATCCCTCTTAGTAGCAGGAGTGGGAAGGATGATACTTGCATGCGCAGCAAGTCCCGCACCTGAAGATATCTGAAATTATTCCCTGCTGCCAGCCCGAACTTCTCGTCCAGCGCCTGCAAGCTAGGGAAGCTCCCTTCCAAAAACAGGCCCCCCATCTTCTCAATTCCCACCCTTTGCCATACCCAAAATCCTCCATCTAGGCTCCCAGGAGTGAACAAATGGTTGTCACATATTGGGGACCAAACCGATGCACCCACTCCACCAACGTACCTCCTCCACTGACCCCAGATCCTCAGGGCTGCCACCACCACAGGACTGGTGGAATATCTCACCGGCGGGAACAGCAACGGTGCCGTTATTAGCGCCCCCAAGCTGGTGCCCCTACATGAAGCTGCCTCCATCCGCTCCCAAGCCACCCCCGTCCCCACCATCCACTTCCTTATCATTGCAATATTGACCGCCCATTAATAATTACTAGAATTTGGCAGGGCTAGCCCCCCCCCCTCTCCCCGATTCCTCTCGAGCATCACCTTTTTCACCCGTGGGGACTTACCCTCCCAAACAAAACCCAAAATGATATTGTTGATCCTCTTAAAAAAGGACCGCGGGATGAAAATGGGGAGGCATTGGAACACAAATAAAAATATCGGCAATATCGTCATCTTAACCCTTTGAACCCTCCCCGCCAGTGAAAACGGGAGCACATCCCATCTCCGAAACTCGCCCCTCATCTGCTCAACCAGCTGGGACAAGTTCAACTTGTGTAACCGGCCCTAGTCGTGCGCCACTTGTACCCCAGATGTCTAAAATTGTCCCCCACTAACCTGAACGGTAACTCCCCCAGCTGGCCCTCCTGACCTCTTGCCTGGACTACAAACATCTCACTCTTCGTCATATTCAGTTTGTATCCCGAAAAGCTACCAAATTCCCCTAGAATCGCCATATTCTCCCTCATCATAGCCCCTGGATCTGCTACATATAGGCGTAAGTCATCCGCATACAGCGATACCCTATGCTCCACCCACCCCCTAACCAGCCCTTTCCAGCCCCTAGAAGCTCTCAGAGCAATTGCCAGCGGCTCTATGGCTAACGCAAACAGCTGTGGGGAGAGGGGACATCCCTGTCTTGTCCCCCAGTGCAGCCTAAAATAGTCCAAGGTCATCTCGTTTGTCCTTACCCTGGCTTCCAGGGCCTGGTACAACAGCCTGATTGTCCCACTCTACCCGGTCAAACACCTTCTCTGCATCTATGGCCACAACTGCCTCAACTTCCCTTCTCTCCAGAGGCATCATAATCACATTCAGCAACCTTCTTATATTGGCCACCAACTGACTGCCCTTGACAAATCCGGTTTGGTCCTCCATAATCACCTCCGGCACACAATCTTCAATCCTGGAAGCCAACACTTTGGCCAGCAACTTAGCATCCACATTGAGCAGTGAGATCGGCCTATAGGACCCACATAGACCCGGGTTCTTGTCCCACTTCAATATTAGCGAAATAGTGGCCTGTGACATCGTCGGGGGCAGCACCCGTCTTTCCCTCGCCTCGTTAAAAATCTTAACTAGCAACGGCCGTAATATCCCGAAAATGTCTTGTAAAATTTTACCGGGAAACCGTCTGGCCCCAGAGCTTTACCCGATTGCATTGCATTGCCTTCAAGCCTTCAGAAATTTATTCGGCCCTAATCGGAGCCCCCAACTCATCCACCTGCTCCTTGCCCACCCTCGGGAAAGTCATCCTGTCAAGAAAGCGTTTAATCTCCTTGGGCTCCGTGCGGGGTTGCGAGCGATATAGTCCGCTATAAAAGTCCCTAAACGCCCTGTTTAGCCCAGCCGAGCCCCCTACCAGGTTCCCATCTCCGTCGACCACCTTATCAATTCCCCTGGCCGCCACCCTCTTCCTCAACTGCTGTGCCAGCATTCTGCTGGCCTTCTCCCCATATTCATACAGCGTCCCCCTTCCCTTTCTAAGCTGCTCCACTGCCTTGCCCCTGGACAGTACCCCAAACTCCACCTGCAGCCTCCGACGTTCCCTTAACAGCTCTACCCCTGGCGTCACCGCATACCTGCTGTCTACCCGTATGATCTCCTTAACCAGTCGGTCCGTCTCTGCCCTACCCGTCCTGTCCCTATGAGCTCGGATCGAAATCAGCTCCCATCTCACCACTGCCTTCAGCGCCTCCCAGATCACCGCTGCTGAGACTTCATTGACCTGCAGGTAGTTCTGCATGCACTTACTTACTCTCTCGCACACCGCTTCGTCTGCCAACAAGCCCACGTCCAATCGCCACTGCGGGTGCTGGAAGCTCTCCTCACTAACCTGCAGTTCCACCCAATGTGGGGCATGATCCGAAATAGTGATGGCCGAGTACCCCGTGTCCACCACTCCCGCCTGCAGATCCCTACTCAAAATGAAAAAATCAATCCGGAAATACACTTTATGTACAGTGAGTAGAAAGAAAATTCCCTAGCCATCGGCCGCCTAAACCTCCATGGGTCGATCCCCCCCCCAATTGCTCCATGAACCCTATCAGCTCCTTTGCCATCGCTGGCACCCTCCCCGTTTTCGAGCACAACTAGTCCAGGCTGGGGTCGATAACCGTATTAAAATCCCCTCCCATCACCAGCTTGTGCGAGTCCGGATCCGGTATCTTCCCCAGTACCCTCTTAATGAATTCAACATTGTCTCAGTTTGGCGCATAGACGTTAACCAATACCACGTTCCTCCCCTCCAGCTTACTGGCCACCCCTCTCGTCTTGGTATCCAGCCCCGAATGGAAGACCTGACTGACCCAACCCTTCCTCAGCCGAACTTGATCCACCACTTTCAGGTGTGTCTCTTGCAACATCACCACGTCCGCCTTCAGAGCCCTGCCCCCCCCCCCCCCCCCCCCCCCCCCGCCGATCAGCCATCCCCCCTTCTGGGACTGGCCCCCGCCCATGCGCCGCGCCGCCATCTGCCTGCCTCCAGGTAGCCCCCACCCCCGACCTCCTCTCCGTCCCCGAACCCAGATCCCTCTCTCATCAGCAGAGTAACTCCCCCTCCCCCTCTAGCAACATCACCCTATAACCCAACCCCTACCCTATATTGAACCAATACACACCCCCACTGTGCTTCTGTAGACTAGCACAACCAGCTAGCCTGGTGACCCTTGCCTCCAGCGCCACAAAGTCTCCCACCTATTGTTCCCTACTCCCCTCCCCCACCCCGCCCATCGAAACCATTTCCCTCATCAAACCAAAACCGAACAATCTCCTAATTACCATAGGAGACAGCCCAAGACAGACAGAGACCCCCACAAAAAAACCCTCAACAGTACAATTTAAAGTAATACAAAATAAAAAGCCCCCACCAACCATCCCCATCAAAACACCGAAAAATCCCAACAAAAACCGAATATCTTTTACTCCTCCACCTTCACCCAAATTTCAAAGACAGAAAAAAGGCAACAATCAAACCATATATACATCGTTCAAGAAAAGAGAAAAATACTGCCGCTTAAGACCAAAAAGTTCTCAGTTCTGCGCCAGACCTTGTTCTTGGCAAAGTCCATCGCCTCTTCGGGTGACTCAAAGTAGTGGTGCTGGTCCTCATGAGTGACCCAGAGGCGCGCTGGGTAGAGGAACCCGAATTTTACTTTCTTGTTAAACAGGATCTCCTTCACTTTCCTGAAGTTTGCCCTCCTTCTGGCCACCTCCACACTCAGGTCCTGATAGACACACAATATGTTATTATCCCATTTTCAGCACCTGGTATGTTTGGCCCACTAGAAAACACACACCTTATCCAAAAATCTGTGGAACCGGACTACCATCGCCCTAGCGGGGGGGGGGGGGTTTCCCGGCCGTGGCTTCCTCGTCATCGTCCTGTACGCCCTGTCCACCTCTAACAGTCGGGGAAAGGCCCCCTCCCCCAGAAGCTTCTGGAACATATTTACCACAAAAGCCCCCTCAGCCCCTTCAGGGAGACCGACAATTCTTAAGTTCTGCCGGCGCACGCTGTTCTCCAGATCTTCCACCTTTCCTAACAGCCTTTTTTGCAGATCCTACAGCATCCCCACTTCCAGCTTGACCACCGTTTGGTGCTCCTCCTATTCGGCCAAGGCTTTCTCCAACTTCTGGATCGTCCGATCCTGGGCATCCAGCCTACGTTCCAGCCGATCGATCGACTCCTTTATTGGGTCGAGACAATCTCGTTTCTGTCTGACAAAGCCCTCTTAGATGACCTGCGTCAGCTCCTCCATCGATGGCTGGGCCGTCGCAGCGGGGGTCTGAACCTCGGCCATGTTAACTTCAGCAGCCACTTCTACCCAGCCCTTCCTTAAATTTCTAATTCTTCCCTTACGATCCCTTGGGGTTCTCCGTTCCATGCACCACTGTGTGGATCCAGTGCTTTAATGTCCGCACTTTCAAAATCAAAACTCAAAGCCACAAAAAAGTCAGGGAAAAAACAAAAAGCCCGGCCAGAGCGGGAGCCACCAAGTATGCGACTTACTCTCTCATAGCCGCCACCAGAAGTCCGACTCTCTCGGTGTTAAACAGTGGAAAGAGGCAGAGTGGAAGTGCCTCATGTCTTTTATAGTCAGATCCCACCCGAGTGTCCTGCCTGCTTATTGGTCATGTCCTGTTCTCTGTGTCCATTAGCTGCTTGTCTGTATATCATTATGTGTGTGTCTGCATATCATGACATTCTCCAGCTTTGACAAAGAGTCATCCAGACTCTAAATGTTACCTTCCTTCTCTCTCCACAGATGCTGTCAGACCTGCTGAGATTGTCCAGTATATTTTGTTTTTGTTTCCGATTCCAGTATCCGCAGTAATTTGCTTTTATACTTAATAAGGGTGCCCTACTAACTTATTCTCTTATCATTTCCATTTTATTATTGCAGGAGCATCGGAACTGATGCTCAATCAAACCCTGCCCAAACATCATTGGCTAGAATGGAAATGTAGCTCCTTGGGTAACTGTTTTTGCATTGATGTTGTGCCACTCTTTATTAAAGTGAATTGGAACATCAAGTGAAATAAACTTTCTTGTCCACTCCATTGTAAAACCCTTTTTTCTTTGAAAAATAATATTATATTATTTACATTGTTTCCTGAGCAAAAGGAACAAAATCATGATCTCTGGCTATAATTGTACCTGGAATGAGTCAGGATGTGGTAACAGAAGTATCCTCTGCTGTGCAATTTGGGTCATATGCCGTGCTGCAATCTTGTCATTCAAAATAAACATTTTTTTTTCTTTTTAAAAGTCCAATATGTATCTCACATATATGGAAGAAATTCTGCTCCCCAATGAATTCAGTGAAGCAGAACATGATAATATGCAGTTCAAATAATGTGATAGAACAGCAAGTCAGTTCAAATTGTGTGACTTAATTGTGAGAAGCTGATGTCTGCCATTGTCCACTGAGATCCATCAGTGACAAAAAAGAGCAACTTGCTGAAAATTGAATAATATCGTCCCCTTTGCAATCTGTCACGTTGCACTAGCTAGGACAACAGAGACTAGGGGCGGGATTCTCAGGCCGCGTTCGCCCGGCAAACGGAGAATCCTGCCCGAGGTCAATGGATTTTTCCATTGTCACCATTTCGCCTGTGGCGTTTTGTGGCAGGCGGGGTGGAAGAATCCAGCCCGAGAACAAACTTCAAGAACGGAAAATACTCGCGGTTTGGATGACGATGATAAACTGACAAAGCTTTGCTCATTCATTTTATAATGTCCCAACTTTTCAATACATTACTGCGTCATGACAAGAACAACAACAATTTCTGTTGACATGCTGTCTTTTCTGTACTCCCTTCATGGGAGTGTTATCGAAACTACATAAGGAGATAGTGAAACAATATGTTATAAATGCTTGGTCAAACAGGTAGGTTTTATGGATTGTCTTAAAGGAGGAAAGGGAAGTAGAGAGATGGAAAGGTTTAGGGAGGGAATTTGAGACTTGAAGGCCTTGGCAGGTGATGGAGGCAGGCAGGGCCATCAGTAGTGGCGCAATTTTACAATTGGGGATGTTCAAGAGGCCGGAATGAAATGAGTGTAGATATCTCAGAGGGTTGTGTGGCTAGAGAAGATTACAGAGATAAGGAGGAACAAAGCCATGGAAGGATTTGAAAATGAGGATGGGAATTTTAAAATGAAGCATTGCTTTTCAAAAAAATTTAGACTATCCAATTATTTTTTCTAATTTAGGGGCAATTTAGCGTGGTAATCCACCTACCTTGCACATTTGTGGGTTATGGGGGTGAGACCCACGCAGACATGGGGAGAATGTGCAAACTCCACATGGACAGTATGGGTGGGGTTATGGAGATTGGTGGGGTGGTGGGGCAAGGGTGCTCTTTCAGATGGTCAGTGCAGACTCGATGGGCCGAATGGCATCCTTCTGCACTCTAGGAACTCTATGGTTCTGTGTAAGAAAGGGAATGCTCTTTCACATTTGGAGCCTACCAGAAGGTAAGATTCTCTTTGGCATATTAAAATGTGACTGAAATTTGCAACTAACACACAGCAGTTTGATTCCTGTGCTGCAGTCATGCCCATGTGTCTAATCCCCAAGTGGTGATACCATGAACATCAACATGAGCAAAACTGGTGAATGAGAGTTCCAATTGTTTTTCCTGCACTTTTGATTGTTCATAAAGGCAGACAAAAACAATGAAGGATAAAATAAAATCAGATCACCCTATTCTTCTGTGTGTTATGGGCCAGGGTTTAGCGAACCCCAAAGTGTACCATGGAGTTCACCTGACCCACAACTTTTAATAGATTGTGGTATGGGGAGCACACAGTCCCACTCTACAGGTGTGGTACAGCAGAAATGGAAAAGTATTTTTTAAAGCAAAACAATGTTTATTCTATGAACTCAAGTTAACCTTATTAAAATATACAGTGAACATCTTAGCAACCATTAATTCACTTTCTTGAATGGTGGAACAACATTCGCCTCCGTCCAATCATCTGGCACTACTCCCGTGGAGAATGAGGCTGCAAAGATTATCGCCAATGGCACAGCAATCTCCTCCCTCGCTTCCCGTAGTAACCTTGGGTATATCCAGTCAGACCCAGGGGACTTATCTATCCTGATGCTTTTCAAAATTTCCAGCACATCCTCCTTTTTTTAAAAAATATTTTTTATTGAAAATTGTTTACAAAATATATAACAACAAACAGTAACAAGCAACAATAAAGCAACATAATAAGCATAACACCCCCAAAACCGTAACAACGCATATATCGAGCCCCCCCCAAACCCGGTAAACAACAAGAGAACTTGAAAATAAATTAAATTAAATAAACATAGTCAACAGCAGCCCCCCCCCCCCCACCCCCGGGGTTGCTGCTGCTGCTGACCTAGTTCCCTATCATTGAGCCAGAAAATCGAGGAAAGGCTGCCACCACCTAAAGAACCCTTGTACCGATCCGCTCAGGGCGAATTTGACCTTCTCCAGCTTAATAAAACCCGCCATGTCATTGATCCAGGTCTCCACGTCTTGGGGGTCTCGCATCCTTCCACTGTAGCAAGATCCTCCGCCGGGCTACTAGGGACGCAAAGGCCAAAACACCGGCCTCTCTCGCCTCCTGCACTCCCGGCTCCACCGCAACCCCAAAAATCACGAGTCCCCAGCCTGGCTTGACCCTGGATCCTACCACCCTCGACACCGTCCCCGCCACCCCCTTCCAGAACTCCTCCAGTGCCGGGCATGCCCAAAACATATGGGCATGGTTCGCTGGACTCCCCGAACACCTGACACGCCTGTCTTGGCCCCCAAAGAACCTACTCATCCTAGTCCCAGACATATGGGCCCGGTGCAGCACCTTGAATTGGATGAGGCTAAGCCACGCACATGAGGAACGAAGAGTTAACCCCCTCCAGGGCATCCGCCCATGTCCCATCCTCGATCTGCTCCCCCAGCTCCCCCTCCCACTTAGCCTTTAGCTCCTCTACTGATGCCTCCTCCACCTCCTGCATCACCTTGTAGATATCAGATACCTTCCCATCCCGGACCCCGTCCCCCGAAAGCACCCTGTCCCTCACCCCCATCGCGGGCAGCAAAGGGATTCCCTCCACCTGCCGCCTAGCAAACACCTTTACCTGCAGATACCTGAACATGTTCCCCGAGGGGAGCTCAAATTTCTCCTCCAACTCTCCCAGGCTCGCAAACCTCCCATCAATGAACAAGTCCCTCAGCTTTCTGATGCCCGCTCTGTGCCACCCCAGGAACCCCCCATCAATGTTCCCCGGGACAAACCGATGGTTCCCCCTTAGCGGAGCCTCCATCGAGCCCCCCACTTCCCCCCTATGTCGCCTCTACTGCCCCCAAATCTTGAGGGTAGCCACCACCACCGGACTCGTGGTATACCTCGTAGGAGGGAGCGGCAACGGCGCCGTTACCAGGGCCCCCAGGCTTGTGCCTCCACAGGATGCCATCTCCAACCTTTTCCATGCTGCCCCTCCCCCTCCATCACCCACTTGCGCACCATCGACACATTGGCCGCCCAATAATACCCCGAGAGGTTGGGTAACGCCAGCCCCCCACCATCTCTGCCCCGCTCCAAGAAGACCCTCTTCACCCTCGGGGACCCAAACAAAGCTCATGATGCTGCTCGTAACCCTTCTAAAAAAGGCCCTAGGGATAAGGATGGGCAGGCACTGAAACAGGAACAAAAACCTCTGGAGAACCGTCATTTTGACGGACTGCACTCTACCCGCCAGCGATAGCGGCACCATGTCCCACCTTTTAAATTCCTCCTCCATCTGCTCCACAAGCCTGGTAAAATTAAGCTTGTGGAGAGTCCCCCAACTCCTGGCCACCTGCACCCCCAGGTATCTGAAACTCTTCACTACCCTCTTAAACGGGAGCCTACCAATTCCCTCCTCCTGATCACCTGGGTGCACTACAAACACCTCGCTCTTACCCAGATTTAGCTTATTGCCCGAGAAGCCCCCAAACTCAGCCAACAGCTCCATCACCCCCGGCATTCCCCCCACTGGGTCCGCCACATACAGCAGCAGGTCGCCCGCATACAGCGATGCCCGATGTTCCTCCCCACCCCGCACCAGACCCCTCCATCTCCCCGACTCACTCAGCGTCATAGCCAGAGGTTCATTGCCAGTGCAAAAAGCAAGGGGGACAGGGTGCACCCCTGCCTGGTCCCACGGTAGAGCCTGAAGTACTCTGACCTTCCATTAGTAGCTACACTCGCCATCGGGGCCTCATAAAGCAACCTCACCCATTTGATGAACCCCTCCCCAAATCCAAACCTCTCCAGCACCTCCCACAGGTACCCCCACTTAACTCTATCAAAGGCCTTCACTGCATCTAGCGCCACCACTATCTCCGCCTCCCCTTCAACCGCCGGCATCATAATAACATTTAACAATCTCCGCACATTCGTGTTAAGCTGTCTTCCCTTGACAAATCCTGTCTGATCCTCATGTATCACCCCTGGCACACAGTCCTCTATCCTGGTGGCCAGGATCTTCGCCAGCAACTTAGCGTCAACATTGAGGAGCGAGATTGGCCTGTATGATCCACACTGCAGGGGGTCCTTATCCCGCTTCAGGATTAAAGAAATCAGCGCCCGTGACATCGTCGGGGGAAAAGCCCCCCCCTCTCGTGCCTCATTGAAGGCTCGCACCAACAGGGGGCCCACCAGGTCCGCATACTTTTTATAAAATTCCACCGGGAACCCATCCGGCCCCGGCGCCTTCCCTGACTGCATTTGGCTAATCCCGCTGACTAGCTCCTCCAACTCAATTGGCGCCCCCAGCCCCTCCACCAGCTCCTCCTGTACCTTTGGGAAACGTAGCCTGTTCAGAAAACTCCCCCCCCCCCCCCCCCCCCCCCCCCCCCCCGCTCCGACCAGTACAGTTCCTCGTAAAAGTCCCTAAAGACCACGTTCACCTCTGCCCCCTTCCGCACCACATTCCCACCCTTATCCATCACTCCACCAATTTCCCTAGCCGCATCCCGCCTGTGGAACTGATGCGCCAGAATCCTGCTCGCCTTCTCCCCATACTCATATACCGTGCCCTGCGACCTCCTCCACTGTGTCTCCGCCTTTCTGGTGGTCAGCAAGTCGAGCAAGCTATGTCGTTCCCTCAACAATCCCTCCTCCAGGGCCTCCGCGTACCTCATATCCACATTTAGGAGCTCCCCCACCAGTCTCTCCCTCTCCCTCCTCTCCCTCCTTTCCCTATGGGCCCGGATGAAAATCAGCTCCCCCGGATCACTGCCTTCAGAGCCTCCCAAACCACCCCCACCCGGACCTCCCCCATATCGTTGGCCTCAAGGTACCCCTCAATACTTCCCCGGACCCTCCTACACACCTCCTCATCAGCCAGCAACCCCACGTCGAGACGCCACAGCGGGCGCTGGTCCCGCTCCTCCCCCATCTCCAGATCGACCCAGTGCGGAGCATGGTCTGAAATTGCTATGGCCGAATACTCGGCATCCTCCACCCTCGGGATCAATCCCCTGCTCAGAACGAAAAAATCTATTCGGGATGCACATGAGAGAAAAAGGAATACTCCCGAGCCCTCGGTCTCCCAAACCTCCAGGGATTCACCCCTCCCATCTGGTTCATAAACCCCCTCAGCACCTTGGCCGCCGCCGGTCTCCTACCCGTCCTTGAACTGGACCGGTCCAGTGGGGGATCCAGCACCGTGTTAAAGTCTCCCCCCATGATCAGGCCCCCTGCCTCCAGGTCCGGAATGCGGCCCAACATACGCCTCATAAAGCCGGCGTCATCCCAATTCGGGGGAAATACACGTTTACCAGCACCACCTTCTCTCCATGCAGCCTACCCTTCACCAGAACAAACCTGCCCTCCTTGTCCGCCACCACCTCAGACGCCTCAAATGCCACCGTCTTCCCCACCAGAATCGCCACCCCCCCCCCCCCCCCCCCCCCCCCCCCCCCCCCCCCGGTTCTTCGCATCTAATCCTGAATGGAAAGCCTGCCCCACCCACCCCTTCCTCAGACGAACCTGGTCCGCCACCTTCAGGTGGATCTCCTGGAACATAGCCACGTCCGCTTTCAGCCCCTTCAAATGAGAAAATACACTAGCCCGCTTAACCGACCCATTCAGCCCCCTCACGTTCCAGGTGATCAGCCGGATCAGAGGGCACCCTGCCCCCTCCCCCGCCGACTAGCCATAGCTCATCGACTGCTCGCCCCAGGCCAGCACACCCCGCCCGACCCGTTCCCCATGACGATAGCACCTCTCCTCTTGCCCCCCCCCCCCCCCAGCTCCTTCCTGGCCATTCCAGCTGCAACCCTGTATTCCACCCCCCCCCCCCCCCCCCCCCCCCCCCCCCCAGGTTAGGACCCCTCCTAGCCGCGACGCACCCTCCATGGTACTTCCGTGAGCCAGCTGACTTCTGCTGACCCCGGCAACTCCCGCCAAAACCCGACCCCTCCCGACATGGGGTCATCCCCCCTCCTGCCACTAATCCTTGGCACCGCTCCAGCGTGGGAAAAAACCAGTAGAGGCCACGCCCCCACCGCCAGCTCCACCTCTCCTGCCCTGCAGCGCGGGAAACCAGAGGAAAGCCTGCGCTTTCACACTGCCCCACCCCACCCTTCTGACGCAGCTCCCCAAATTCCAGCTCCACCCCATCCCCCAACCCCGTACAGAAAAAAAACAAACCCCCAACATCCCCCGCATACAGGGCCGGCTCAAGGCACCGGCAACTCGGGCTGTTGCCCGGGGCGCCATGTGCTCGGGGGCGCCAGAGACTCGGGTCCCGCGCATGCGCAGTTGGGCCGGTGCCAACCAGCGCATGCGCGGTGGCCGCCCGCCCCCAGGGCGGCCCCCCGGCTCAGTCCGCCCCCCGGCTCGGTCCGCCCCCCCGCTCGGTCCACCCCGCCCCGCCCTCGGGTCCGCCCCCCCGCCCCGCCGCCCCGCCCTCGGGTCCGCCCCCCCCGCGTGTCCGCCCCCCTCGGGTCCGCCCCTCCTCGGCCCCGCCCCCCCCCTCGGGTCCGTCCCGCCCCCCCGCCCCTCCTCGGCCCCCCCCCCTCGGGTCCGCCCCTCCTCGCCCCCGCCCCCCCCGCCCCTCCTCGCCCCCGCCCCCCCCCGCCCCTCCTCGCCCCCCCCCGCCCCCGCCCCCCCCTCGGCCCCCCCCCGCCCCCCCCCTCGGCCCCCCCCCGGCCCCCCCCCCGCCCCCCCCCCCCGGCCCCCGCCCCCCCCAAGGGCGCCGAAGTTCAGCTTGCCCGGGGCGCCAGCAACCCTAGAGCCGGCGCTGCCCGCATAACACAAAACAATACCCAACAGAACCACCCGGAAACAGAGCAAGAACCAGCATAGAAAAAACGTATCAAAATTACAAAAACAGCAACAGCAAAAACAGCAACAGCCGTAGTACACAAGACCCCGCAGCCCCCAAACCCTAGTTCGAGTCCAGCTTCTCCGCCTGCACAAAGGCCCACGCCTCCTCCGGGGACTCGAAGTAGTAATGCCGGTCCTTATATGTTACCCACAGACACGCAGGCTGCAGCATTCCAAATTTAACCTGCTTGTTATGCAGCACCGCCTTCGTCCGGTTAAACCCGGCCCGCCGCTTAGCCACCTCCGCACTCCAGTCCTGGTAGATTCGCACTACCGAGTTCTCCCACTTGCTACACCTCTCCTTCTTGGCCAAGCGCAGCACACACTCCCGGTCACTGAACCGATGGAACCGCACCAGCACCGCCCGCGGGGGTTCATTCGCTTTGGGCCTTCTGGCCAGCACTCTGTGGGCTCCCTCAAGCTCCAGGGGCAGATGGAAAGACCCCACCCCCACCAACGAATTCAGCATCGTGGCCACATAGGACGGTAGATCAGACCCCTCCAGCCCCTCCGCAAGGCCCAGGATCCTCAAATTCTTCCGCCTCGTGCAAAGGTCCAGCTCCTCCAAGCGGTCTTGCCACTTTTTGTGAAGTGCCTCGTGCACCTTCACCTTCCCCACGAGGACCACGGCCTCCTCCTCCCGATCAGCGGCCTGCTGCTGCAACTCCTGAATGGCTGCCTCCTGGGCCGCCTGGGTCTCAAGCAGCTTGCTGGTAGTCGCATTCAGGGAGTCCAGCAACTCAGCCTTCCGCTCCGCAAAACAGCGCAGAAGAGCAGCTTGCTGCTCCTGCGCCCACTGCCTCCAATCCTCGGGGGCTCCGCCGGCCGCCATTTTGTCCTCCTTCCCCCGCTTTTTCTGGGGAGCTGCCGCCGCCTTTTTCTTTGCCCCACTCCGGGTGTGCACCATAAATTCCGGGGAATGTTCCTCCAAGCACCTTCCCCCACCGGGAATCGTCGAAACAGCGCCGTTTGGGGCCCTAAAACGGGCCCGAAAGTCCTTTGATAGCGGGAGCTGCCGAACGTGCGGCTTAGCTCCGCATCACCGCAACCGGAAGTCCACATCCTCCTTAATATCAACCTGTTTGAGTCTATTAACCTGGTTCACGCTGTTCAACAAGGTCCCTCTCACTAGTGAATACTGAAGCAAAATATTCATTTAGGGCCTCCCCCATCTCCTCAGACTCTAGGCACAAGTTCCCTACACTATCCCTGATCGGCCTTACTCTCACTCTGGTCATCCTCTTATTTCTCACATAAATGTAGAACATCTTGGGGTTTCCCCTAATCCTTCCTGCCAGGGATTTTTCATGCCCCCTTCGAGCTCTCCTAAGTCCATTTTTGAGTTCCTTCCTGGCTACCTTGTAACCCTCTAGAGCTGTGCCAGATCCTTGCTTCCTCAACCTTACGTAAGCTTCTTCTTCCTAGAAGCTCCACTTCTCTTGTCATCCAAGGCTCCTTCACCTTATCATTCCTTCCTCGTCTCAGTGGAACAAAACTATCCAGCACTCACAGCAAGTGCTCCTTAAACAACTCCCACATTACTGTTGTGCATTTCCCCAAGAACAACTGTTCCCACTAATGCTCCTCTGCTCCTGTCTAATAGCAGTATAATTTCCTCTCCTCCATACTGTCTGTTCCTATCCCTCTCCATGACTATGGTAAAGGTCAAGGAGTTGTGGTCACTGTCACCAAAATGCTCTCCCACCAAAACATCTGACACCTGGCCTGGTTCGTTGCCCAGCACCAAATGCAATATGGCCTCCCCCCTAGTCGGCCTATCTACATATTGAGTCAGGAATCCTTTCTGTACACAACTGACAAAATCGCTCCATCCAAACCATTTTCAATAAGGCGTTCCAGTCAATATTAGGGAAGTTGAAGTAACCCATGACAACAACTCTGTTACTTCTGCACCTTCCAAGATCTGCCGCCCAATCTGTTCCTCTATCTCTCTGCTGCTATTGGGAGGTCTATAGAAAACTGCCAATAAAGTGACTGCTCCTTTCTTGTTTCTGATTTCCACCCATACTGACTCAGTGGACAAACCCTCCTCGACTACCTCCTTTTCTGCAGCTGTGAAGCACTCCCTAATTAACAGTGCCACTTCCCCTCCTCTTTTACCTCCCTCCCTATTCTTCTTAAAATATCTAAACCCCAGAACATTTAACAACCATTCTTGCCCCTGTGAAATCCATGTCTCCGTAATGGCCGTAACATCGTAGTTCCAAGTACTGATCCATACTCTAAGGGTGCGATTCTCCGCTGCCCACGACGGGTCGGAGAATAGCGGGAATGCCTTCCCGACAATTTTCACGGCCTCCCGCTATTCTCACCCCCCTCCGGCCGCCCACCGACACGAATCGCTACTCGCCGTTTTTTACGGCGAACAGCGATTCTCCGCAGGCCGATGGGCCGAATACCACGGAGTTTACGGCCGTTTTCACGACCGTGATCACACCTGCTTTCAGCGTTCGTGAAAACGGCCGCAAAGTGCCCGTCCCGGACAACCATGGCACCGATTGGCACGGCCGCACCACGGCCGTGCCAAGGGTGGCATGGGCCTGCGATGGGTGGGCACCAATCGCGGGCAGCGGGTCCGATACCCGCGCACTATTTGTTCTTCCGCCGCCCCGCAGGGTCAGTCCGCGGGGCGGCTGAGGGGCATGACGGTCCGCGCATGCGCGGGTTTGACGCGTCTGCGTGATGACGTCATCCGCGCATGCGCAGGCTGGAGCCGTCCAACCTGCACATGCGCGGCTGACGTCATCGTGCGCGTCAGCCGCCGTGACTCTTGGCGGGCGGAGTTAGCGACGTTCGCTAACTCTACGTCGCCGTGATTCCCCCGGCCCCGACACTAGCCCCGCCCGGGGGGGGGGAGAATCGGGTCCTGGGACGGAGCTCCGAGGCTGGCGTGAAACACGGCCAGTTTCACGCCAGCCTTCACGGCACGCTGGATTTGCGGAGAATCGCGCCCTAAGTTTATCTCCCATATTCCTGACACTCCTTGCATTGAAGCAGACACACTTTAACCCATTCCACTGAGTGCAACTTTGCCCTATCAACTGTCTTTCCTTCCTCACAGACGCAATGCATACTATTTCTGCCTGTTCAACAGCTACCCTATCCTCTGATCCATAGCTTTGGTTCCTATCCCCCTGCCAAACCAGTTTAAAGCCTCCCGAAAAGCTCAAACAAACCTCCCACCCACGATATTGATGTCCCTCCAATTTAGGTGCAATCCGTCCTTCATATACAGGTCCCACTTTCCCCAGAAGATATCCCAATGATCCACATATCTGAAGCCATCCCTCCTGCACCAGCCCTGTAGCCACATGTTCAGCTGCACTCGCTCTCTGTTCCTTGCCTCACTTGCACGTGGCACCGATAGCAATCCTGAGATCACTACTCTGCTTGTCCTGCCCTTTAGCTTCCAACCTAACTCCCTAAAATCACTTTTTAGATCCTCACCCCTTTTCTTAGCTATGTTGTTGGTGCCTATGTGTACCGTGACTTCTGGTTGCTCCCCCTCCCCCTTAAGAATCCTGTAGACTTGATCCGAGACATCCCTGACGCTGGGACCTAGGAAGCAACATACCTTCCGGGAGTCTCGCTCGCGACCACAGAATCACCTATCTATTCCCCTAACCATTGAGTCTCCTATCACTATTGCTTTTCTATTCTCCCCCTTCCCTTCTGAGCCACAGAGCCAGACTCAGTGCCAGAGACCTGGCCGCTGGGGCCTTCCCCCAGTAGGTCACCCCCCCCAACAGCATCCAAAACGGTATACTTGTTTTGTAGGCGAACGGCCACGAGGGATCCCTGTACTGTCTGCCCGTTCATTTTCCTTCCCCTGACTGTAACCCAGCTACTCTTGACCTGCATCTTGGTGTGGCTACCTCCCTGTAACTCCTCTTTATCACCCCCTCTGCCTCCCAGATGATCCGAAGTTCATCCAACTCCAGCTCCAGTCCCCTAACGCGGTCTCGGAGGAGCTGCAGTTGGGTGCACTTCCCGCAGGTGTAGTCAATGGGGACACCAGTGGTGTCCCTCACCACCCACATCCTGCAGGAGGAGCATGCAACTGCCCTGGCCTCCATCCCCTCTGATCTGAATTCCCAAAGAGATTTAAAGGGGAAAAAAAAAGAAAAGATTAAATACCCGATAGGCCCTTAAAAAAAAGATATATATATACTGTTGCTACTCTCACAAGTGAACCCTCTCTAATTGATTCTGCTAAATGATACAAAGATAGCTTGTGCCCCCACAAAGAAAAACAAAACAAAAAAAACTAACAAAACTCTTACTTTACAGAATGTAGCTGCCCTGTGAACCAAGTGGAACTCTGCCCTCCGACTCTGCTCGCAGTCTGCTGCACTCTCTGTAAACTCCCGGCTCCCTTCTCGCTCTGAGGAAATGAAATGAAAGGAGCACCTTGCTCCCCCCTCATCTAACTCCCTCAATCACCAAACTCTCAGTTTAGCACTCAAATGCACCCAAATTCAGCACTCCAGTGAATTCTCTCCAATATTCTATTAGCCTTTTTGATTGCTTTTTGTATCTTTCTACCAACCTTTAATGATTTGTGCCATTGAATTCCACAATCTCTTTTTCCCTTTAGTGTTCCTAATTCCACATTATTGAGAACATTTTCCATTTGAACTTCCTTGGGTCTAAAGTGGACAATGTCACACTTGCCCATGAACTCCATCTGCCATACCTCTCTGTCTGTTTGCAAATTCCTCTTCCTATTTGTGTTTTACAATATTGCATGGTTCTTTCCCACACTGTGAGTGAAGATAGCTTCTCTGTGCTCAATGCTGCAAAATCATAATCATGTTTATTTTTAAAAATGGTTTACCATTTCACTGCACCAAGTGGACAGAGGGAATGTTCACCCAATGTAGCGTATAAGATAGCGTGGCCCAGATATTTACTATTTAAGAATTAAAGTTGAGCTATACTTAAAACTATTAATTTGCTACCTTGAAATCATTAGTATGATTTTGTTCTAATGTGGGCTAAAAGTCCAATGAATCTCTGGTGATTTAAATACTTGTGAGTGGAAAACCTGAAAAAGCTCTGAAGAAGACAAATTAACCTTTCAATGTTGACCTCAATAATGTTTTGTCTGAATGTTCCAATTGTCAAGAAGGGACAAAGTGGGGACAAGTCCGAGGGCTCACCTTTTATGACCTCAGGATGTTCGAAAACATTTTGCAGAAATTAATTACTTTTGAAGTATAGCCTCCATTGTAATGTAGGCTGCACAGCAAGCTTCCTAAATCAATTGGCTGGTAAAAAAAACTGTGCTAAATTTGAAATAGGACACTACAAAACTAATTAATAGATTAACTAAGTAGAGATGGCTGGGCTGGTGATGTGCTGTAGCTGTATGATGTGGGAACAGGAAGATCCCATTGCGAGCTGCAGTGACCACATAATAATAACCTTTATTGTCACATCTTACATTGACACTGCAATGAAGTTACTGTGAAAGTCCCCTAGTCGCTACATTCTGGCACCTGTTCGGATACACAGAGGGAGAATTCCGAATGTCCAATTCATCCAACAAGCACGTCTTTTGGGATTTGTGGGAGGAAACTGGAGCACCCGGGAGGAACCCACGCAGACATTGGTAGAACGTGCAGAATCCACACAGACAGTGACCCATGCCAGGATTCAAACCTCGGATCCTGGCACTGTGAAGCAACAGTGATAACCACTGTGCTACCCACTGTGCAGCAGCAAGTGTTGGTTGCTCGAGGAACTTCGGCTCAGAGTTTATGAACTGGAGTCTGAGCTTCAAACACTGCGGCACATCTGGGAAGGGGAGAGTTACCTGGATGCTTTGTTTCAGGAGGCGGTCACACCCCTTATGTTAAGTACCTCAAATTCGGTCAGTGGTCAGGGACAGTAGGGTGGTGACTGCAAGTGAGGCAGGTAGAAGGATCCTAAATTCAGGAACAGAGGACCCTCAGCTCTTGATCTTGTCTAACAGGTATGAGGTACTTGCTCCCTGTGTGGATGAGGAAAAGGGCTGTAGTGAGGAAGAGCTAGCCGACCATTGCGCCATGGTACAGGACGGCATTCAAGCAGGGAGAGCAAAAAGACAAGTGGTAATTGTAGGGGATTCTATAATAAGGGGATAGATAGCATCCTTTGTTTCTTAAAAAATATTTTTAGTATGCCATTTATAAATATATACATGAAACATAACTAAAACCAAAAAGAGAACAAACAGGAAATCTAGAGAGCATCGAGAGTCCCAAATGGTATGTTGCCTGCCTGGTGCCAGGTTTGAAAGGATATTGCAGTGGGAGGGGGATGATCCAGTTGTGGTCCACGTTGGAACAAGCAACATAGGCAAGATTAGGAAAGAGGACCTATTGGGGGAATATCAGGAACTAGGAGCAAAATTTTAAAACAGGTCCTCAAGAGTCATATGCCGGGAATCTCCAACCCGGCGCTGGGTCAGAGAATCCCCGGGGGGGATGTGGGAATCAAGCCCCACCGCCCCGACACCGGCTTCCCCATTCTCTGGCGGCGATTCTCGGGTGCCCGCGGGATTACCGCCACACCGGTCGGGGGCCGTTGACAGCGGCCGCCACCCCCCCCCCCAATTCGCCGGGCCTCGATTGGCTGGGTGGTCAACGGGTTTGGCCGAGTCCCGTCGGCGTGGGTTACTCAGGTCCCACACGGCGGGACCTGGAAGGTGAGTGTTCGAGGGCCATCCTAGAGGGGGGCGGGAGGATCTGACCCCGTTGGGGGGGGGGGGGGGGGGGGGGGCACGGTGGCCTGGACTGTGATCGGGGCACTTCGTCAGTGTTTCCCACCCTACCTCCTCCTCTAACCAAAAAAAAAAAACCACGGTTGTTGGGAAGCGGGAGCAGGGGCCTGTCGTGAAGGTGAGTGAGTGCCTTTAAATTTGCTTACCTTTCAGCGGGAGCAGGGTTTGAGGGAATATCAGGTAAGCTCTTCCTTTCTTTTTCTTTTATTTTTCTTGTTTTTTTTTTAAATCTAAAGGTGATGTCAGGGAAGGCAGTACAATGCTCCTCCTGCAGAATGTTTGAGGTGAGGGACGCAGTCAGTGTCCCTGCTGATTTCATCTGTGGGAAGTGCACCCAACTCCAGCTCCTCAAAAACCGTGTTAGGGACCTGGAGCTTGAGCTGGATGAACTTCGGATCATTCGGGAGGCAGAGGGGGTCATAGATAGGAGCTTCAGGGAAGTAGTTACACCAAAGACTGGACATAGATGGGTAACTGTAAGAGGGACTGGGAAGAAGCAGTCAGTGCAGGGACCCCCTGCGGTCGTTCCCCTGAGTAACAAGTATACCGTTTAGGATACTTGTGGGGGGGACGACTTACCAGGGGTAAGCCATGGGGTACAGGCCTCTGGCACGGAGTCTGTCCCTGTTGCTCAGAAGGGAAGGGGGGAAAGGAGTAGAACATTAGTAATTGGGGACTCAATAGTCAGGGGCACAGATAGGAGTTTTTGTGGGAGCGAGAGAGACTCACGTTTGGTATGTTGCCTCCCAGGTGCAAGGGTACGTGATGTCTCGGATCGTGTTTTCCGGGTCCTTAAGGGGGAGGGGGAGCAGCCCCAAGTCGTAGTCCACATTGGCACTAACAACATAGGTAGGAAAGGGGACAAGGATGTCAGGCAGGCCTTTAGGGAGCTAGGATGGGAGCTCAGAGCGAAAACAAATTGGTTATCTCTGGGTTGTTGCCCGTGCCACGTGATAGTGAGACGAGGAATAGGGAGAGAGAGCAATTAAACATGTGGCTACAGGGATGGTGCAGGCGGGAGGGATTCAGATTTCTGGATAACTGGGGCTCTTTCTGGGGAAGGTGGGACCTCTATAGACAGGATGGTCTACATTTGAACCTGAGGGGCACCAATATCCTGGGGGGGAGATTTGTTAGTGCTCTTTGGGGGGGTTTAAACTAATTCAGCAGGGGCATGGGAACCTGGATTGTAGTTTTGGGGTATGGGAGATTGAGAGTATAGCGGTCAGGAGCACAGATTTGACTTCGCAGGAGGGTGCCAGTGTTCAGGTAGGTGGTTTGAAATGTGTCTACTTCAATGCCAGGAGTATACGAAATAAGGTAGGGGAACTGGCAGCATGGGTTGGTATCTGGGACTTCGATGTTGTGGCCATTTCAGAGACATGGATAGAGCAGGGACAGGAATGGTTGTTGCAGGTTCCGGGGTTTAGGTGTTTTAGTAAGCTCAGAGAAGGGGGCAAAAGAGGGGGAGGTGTGGCGCTGCTAGTCAAGGACAGTATTACGGTGGCGGAAAGGATGCTAGATGGGGACTCTTCTTCCGAGGTAGTATGGGCTGAGGTTAGAAACAGGAAAGGAGAGGTCACCCTGTTGGGAGTTTTCTATAGGCCACCTAATAGTTCTAGGGGTGTAGAGGAAAGGATGGCGAAGATGATTCTGGAAAAGAGCGAAAGTAACAGGGTAGTTGTTATGGGAGACTTTAACTTTCCAAATATTGACTGGAAAAGATATAGTTCGAGTACATTAGATGGGTCGTTCTTTGTACAATGTGTGCAGGAGGGTTTCCTGACACAATATGTTGACAGGCCAACAAGAGGTGAGGCAACATTGGATTTGGTTTTGGGTAATGAACCAGGCCAGGTGTTAGATCTGGAGGTAGGTGAGCACTTTGGAAACAGTGACCACAATTTGGTGACCTTTACGTTAGTGATGGAAAGGGATAAGTATACCCCGCAGGGCAAGAGTTATAGCTGGGGGAAGGGCAATTATGATGCCATTAGACATGACTTAGGATGTGTAGGTTGGAGAAGTAGGCTGCAAGGGTTGGGCACACTGGATATGTGGAGCTTGTTCAAGGAACAGCTATTGCGTGTTCTTGATAAGTACGTACCAGTCAGGCAGGCAGGAAGGGGTAGAGCGAGGGAACCGTGGTTTACCAAAGAAGTTGAATCTCTTGTTAAGAGGAAGAAGGAGGCCTATGTGAAGATGAGGCGTGAAGTTTCAGTTGGGGCGCTTGATAGTTACAAGGAAGCGAGGAAGGATCTAAAGAGAGAGCTAAGATGAGCAAGGAGGGGACATGAGAAGTCTTTGGCAGGTAGGATCAAGGAAAACCCAAAAGCTTTCTATAGGTATGTCAGGAATAAAAGAATGACTTGGGTAAGAGTAGGGCCAGTCAAGGACAGTGGTGGGAAGTTGTGTGTGGAGGCTGAGGAGATAAGCGAGCTACTAAATGAATACTTTTCGTCAGTATTCACTCAGGAAAAAGATAATGTTGTGGAGGAGAATGCTGAGACCCAGGCTATTAGAATAGATGGCATTGAGGTGCGTAGGGAAGAAGTATTGGCAATTCTGGACAAGGTGAAAATAGATGAGTCCCTGGGGTCTGATGGGATTTATCCTAGGATTCTCTGGGAAGCCAGGGAAGAGATTGCTGAGCCTTTGGCTTTGATTTTTATGTCATCATTGGCTACAGGAATAGTGCCAGAGGACTGGAGGGTAGCAAATGTGGTCCCTTTGTTCAAGAAGGGGAGTAGAGATAACCCCGGTAACTATAGGCTGGTGAGCCTCAAGTCTGTTGTGGGTAAAGTCTTGGAAAGGATTATAAGAGATACGATTTATAATCATCTAGATAGGAATAATATGATTAAGGATAGTCAGCATGGTTTTGTGAAGGGTAGGTCATGCCTCACAAACCTTATCGAGTTCTTTGAGAAGGTGACTGAACAGGTAGACGAGGGTAGAGCAGTTGATGTGGTGTATATGGATTTCAGTAAAGCGTTTGATAAGGTTCCCCACGGTCGGCTATTGCAGAAAATACAGAGGCTGGGGATTGAGGGTGATTTAGAGATGTGGATCAGAAATTGGCTAGTTGAAAGAAGACAGAGGGTGGTGGTTGATGGCAAATGTTCAGAATGGAGTTCAGTTACGAGTGGCGTACCACAAGGATCTGTTCTGGGGCCATTGCTGTTTGTCATTTTTATAAATGACCTAGAGGAGGGCACAGAAGGTTGGGTGAGTAAATTTGCAGACGACACTAAAGTCGGTGGAGTTGTAGACAGTGTGGAAGGATGTTGCAGGTTACAGAGGGACATAGATAAGCTGCAGAGCTGGGCTGAGAGGTGGCAAATGGAGTTCAATGTAGAGAAGTGTGAGGTGATTCACTTTGGAAAGAAAAACAGGAATGCGGAATATTTGGCTAATGGTAAAATTCTTGGCAGTGTGGATGAGCAGAGGGATCTCGGTGTCCATGTACATAGATCCCTGAAAGTTGCCACCCAGGTTGATAGGGTTGTGAAGAAGGCCTATGGTGTGTTGGCCTTTATTGGTAGAGGGATTGAGTTCCGGAGCCATGAGGTCATGTTGCAGCTGTACAAAACTCTGGTACGGCCGCATTTGGAGTATTGCGTACAGTTCTGGTCGCCTCATTATAAGAAGGACGTGGAAGCTTTGGAACGGGTGCAGAGGAGATTTACCAGGATGTTGCCTGGTATGGAGGGAAAATCTTATGAGGAAAGGCTGATGGACTTGAGGTTGTTTTCGTTAGAGAGAAGAAGTTTAAGAGGTGACTTAATAGAGGCATACAAAATGATCAGAGGGTTAGATAGGGTGGACAGCGAGAGCCTTCTCCCGCGGATGGAGGTGGCTATCATGAGGGGACATAGCCTTAAATTGAGGGGTAATAGATATAGGACAGAGGTCAGAGGTGGGTTTTTTACGCAAAGAGTGGTGAGGCCGTGGAATGCCCTACCTGCAACAGTAGTGAACTCGCCAACATTGAGGGCATTTAAAAGTTTATTGGATAAGCATATGGATGATAATGGCATAGTGTAGGTTAGATGGCCTTTAGGTTTTGACTTCCCATGTCGGTGCAACATCGTGGGCCGAAGGGCCTGTACTGCGCTGTACCGTTCTATGTTCTATGGGGCCTACCGATCGGCGGGAGGGCTGGTTCCGTGTGGGCCTATTTTACTCCGCGCCGGGCCCCTTAAGGGTTCCACCATGTTGCCCGGGGAGAAGGGAACCCCCACGCATGCGTGAACCTGCGCGGGCCATTCCACGCCGGCGGGAGCTGCGGGGGCCAACCTAGCCCCCGAGGAAGGGGAGCATTCCCCATTATCGGGGACCATTGGCCGGAGTGGTTGGCGCCGCTTTTCATGCCGGCGTGGAGACATAGCCCCATTATTGGAGAATTAATCTCTGGATTACTACAGGAGCCACACGCGAATTGGTTTAGGAATGAGAAATTAGGGAACTAACTATGTGGCTAAAGGAGTGGTGCGGGAAAGAGGGGGTTTAATTTCCACCTGAACTGATCAAGGATCTGTGTTCTAGCGGAAAGGATATATATAAAAGATCACAAGGACTTTAAGGCAGCACGGTGGCGCAGTGGTTAGCACTGCTGCCTCATGGCGCCAAGGTCCCAGGTTCAATCCCGGCTCTGGATAACTGTCCATGTGGAGTTTTCACATTCTCCCCATGTCCACTTGGGTCTCACCCCCACAACCCAAAGATGTGCAGGGAGGTGGATTGGCCTCACTAAATTGCCCCTTAATTGGAAAAAATGAATTGGGTACTCTAAATTTAAATAAAACAAAAAAATACAAGGACTTTAAACTAACAAGTGGGGGAAAAGGAAGAGCAACACTACGGGAAGTAAAATGGTTAATGGGAAGCTGAGCAGCAGGTTAGCAGATGGAAAGTGGGTTCAACTATATCGAAAGTTATGAAAAAAAAGGAAGAACTCAGGTGATGTTATTAATGAAGGTGTTAGGATTCAAAATTAAGGTATTAAAACTAGCTGTAGTAATCCACGGGAGGCAGGAGTTCGTCACCACACCAATATTTATTTACAATAACGATATTACAGGAGCAGCTACAAACAGTGCTGCTAGCAGTCCAGTCAACTTAAGACTGCTCACAAAGCCTACACAGGTGATTATATGGGCCCCCTCAATGAGCTATCATTGAGGGAGCCCATACTCCAATTGGCCAACCAATAAAGCCAATTGGAGTTCATTACACCCCTCCCCCCAAGGTCCGAGGAATTCCTGCCAGCTGGCATTCCTCTGAGCTTCTTCCTGCTCCTCATGTCTGGGTCTGTCACCTCTGTGTCGTCCGCCGGGTCGTTCTCCGAAGTGGGCGGGGTGTACCTTATCGGTGCCCGTCTTTTCCTTGACGACCTCCTTGGAAGTTGTTCTTCCTCCTCCTCGGGGAGAGGTGTCGCGGCGGCCTCGTCGAGTGTGTCCATCTCCGACTCTGATGATTGGATGACGGGGTCTGGAGAAATTGCTTGGGGCTGGCGTGTGTGTATCCTTTCCCCTTTTTTAGTAGCTGGTGGAGGGGTTCTAGGATGGATGCCCTATTTTCAATAAATTTTCCATAATAGGTTACCAACCCTAGAAATGATCGTAACTCCTGGACCATGGTGGGAGCTGGGGCTTCTTTTATTGCCCTTACTCTATCTTCTAATGGATGTAAGCCTGACTCGTCTACTTTATATCCCAGGTACGTCACTTGTGGGGCCAGAAAAACACATTTTTCCCTTTTTAGCCATACGCCTGCCTTTGTGAAACGCCTGAGCACTTCCTCCAGGTTCCTTAAGTGTTCCCTGTTTGTTCTACCCGTGATTAAGACATCGTCCAAATAAATTGCCACCTGCGGTAGTCCCTGCAGAATATTTTCCATCATACGCTGGAATATAGCACAGGCTGATGACACTCCAAAAGGTAGCCTAGTATAACGAAAAAGGCCCTTCAGGGTGTTGATCGTAGCGAACTTCTGGGAGCCCTTGTCCAGTTTTAACTGCAGGTAGGCGTGGCTCATGTCTAGTTTCGTGAACAAAAGCCCACCTGCCAATTTGGCATATAGGTCGTCTATTTTCGGGATTGGGTATTTGTCCAGCAGTGCGTATTTGTTTACTGTCTGTTTGAAATCTCCACAGAGACGTATCGAGCCGTCTGGCTTCAAAATTGGTACCACCGGCGCTGCCCATTCCGAAAACTGTACTGGTCTGATAATGCCGTCGCGCCGTAACCTTTCTATTTCGTTATATACTTTCTTCCTTAATGCAAAAGGTACCGGCCTGGCCTTACAAAATTTCGGAAGGGCTTCTGGGTCCACGTGCAAAGTTGCTTTGGTGCCTATGATTTCCCCCAAACCTTCCTGGAAGACCTCCGGGTATTTTTGGAGTACTCCACTCAACTGCCCGCTTCCACTCTGGAAAATTTTCATCCAATCTAATTTTAGGTCTTTCAGCCAGTTCCGTCCAATTAAGCTCGGTCCGGAGCCCTCTACTATCGTCAACGATAATCTGAACAATTGTTTCTCATATTCCACAGGTACATGAGTCGTGCCTAGAACTTCCAGGGGTTGCCCCGTGTAGGTTTTAAGTTTCGTCGATGTTTTTGTTAGGGTTAGTGGCTGGAGTCCATCTTTGATTTTTCTAAACGCTGCCACTCCCATTACTGATACGGCCGCACCCGTGTCTATTTCCATTATTGTCGGCCGCCCGTTCACCCGTGGGGTAATCCGAATGGGTTCTGCTTTCTTCGTTGTAATAATTGTTCGCCTTCGGAGGAGGATGGGGCGTCTAGGTTGTGTACTTCCCTGCGTCCCCACCTGCTATTCCTCTTTTGCCACCTCCTTCTAGGGTTTCTGTCGCTGTTACCCCACTCTGTCTGGTGCCAGAAACGGTCCTTCTCTGTTGGGGAAGCCTCAGCCGGTACTTCCCTCTGTCTCCAGTTAGTCCTGGCAGACTTGGGGGCAGTTCTGGGGTTTTCCTTTTTCCCTCTATTCCTCAGGTTTTTCCTGAGAGCGGCTATCTGGTAGCAGGACCCGTTGTGGTAGTCCCTCTCACAGGTATCTACCTCCATTGGCGTGCCCTGTAGTTCCTGCGCCCCACTTGCTGCCTTTTCTAGGGACAGTGCGAGCTGTAACGCCTGCCTGCAGTCTAGCTCCATTTCCGCCAACAGGCGTTTCTGTATTGTGAGGTCGTTTATACCTCACACTAACCGGTCCCGAAGCATTTCATTTAGCGTCGGGCCGAACTCACATTTTTCCGCCAGCCTTCTCAGGCGGGTCAAGAAATTCGTGACTGACTCCCTGTCTTCCCGCTTCGCTATGTAGAATCTGTACCTACGCAAAATGGGGGGTGGTTTTGGGTCGTAGTGCTCTTTCACCAATTCCGTTACTTCTTGGAAAGTTTTCGTGTCCGGCGCATCGGGATAAGTCAGACTACGTATAATGGCGAAAGCGGAGGGTCCGCACGCCGACAGCAGGATAAGCCGTCTCCTTTCGTCCGTCAGTATATCATTTGCCCGGAAGAAGTAACACATTCTCTCCACATACTGGAACCAGTCCTCAATAGCCAGGTCGAATGTCTCTAACCTCCCAAAAAACGGCATTTTTAAAATGGCAAGGCTTACCCTCCGAGTGCGGCAGCTGGTCTCCGCAAAATTTGTAGTTTACCTCTTCGCCACTGTAGTAATCCACGGGAGGCAGGAGTTCCGTCACCACACCAATATTTATTTACAATAACGATATTACAGGAGCAGCTACAAACAGTGCTGCTAGCAGTCCAGTCAACTGAAGACTGGCTCACAAAGCCTACACAGGTGATTATATGGCCCCCCTCAATGAGCTATCATTGAGGGAGCTCATACTCCAATTGGCCAACCAATAAAGCCAATTGGAGTTCATTACACTAGTATAAAGGAACTTTACCTAAATGCTCACAGCATTTGAAATAAGATAAATGAGTTGGCTGCACAAATCATTGCAAATGAGAATAATTTAGTGGCCATTACAGAAACATAGTTGCAGGATGGTCATGACTGGGAGTTAAATATCCAGAGGTATCAGACTATTCAGAAAGACAGACAGGAAGGTAAGCGAGGTGGTGTAGCTCTGATATTTAAGGATGACATCAGGGCGGTAGTGAGAGATGATATAGGTTCTATGGGGAAAAAGGTTGGGTGGAAATTAGAAATAGTAAGGAGAAAAGGTTGCTGATAGGCGTAGTCTATAGGCCACCAAATAATAACATCATGGTGGGACGGGCAATAAACAAAGAAATAACTGCATGTAAAAATGGTATGGCAATTAACATGGGAGATTTTAATCTACATGTTTGATTGGTCAAACTAGGTCAGTTAGGGCAGCCCTTTGTAAAAAATAATTTCATTCTCCTTTTTCACATTTTCAGCAAATCCAGTATACACCCACCAACAATCAACAATAACAAATACAATGGTAATCCCCTGCCCAACAATCCCTTTATCCCACCCACCCCAAACAGCCCCCAACATTTTAAATACAGAACATGAAATAAAAAGACTCAAGAATCCACCATCATCCCGTACATAATCACCAATAACCTATACATCCCAAACCGCCCTCCATCAACTTCCCCCCATTCATGTTTGATGTCATCTAATTCTTGAAAATGCATTATAAACAAAGCCCATGAGTTGTAGAATCTTCCCCTCAACTCGAAATTCACTTTCTCGAGTGTTAAGAATTCCAGCAGGTCCCCCCGCCCCACGCCGAGGCACAGGGTGGAGAAGCCCACCTCCACCCCAAGTGAATCCACCTTCAGGCGATCAGCGAGGCGAAGGCTCAGACATCTGCCTCCGCACCCGCTTCCAACCCCGGCTGGTCCGACACCCCGAATATGGATTCTAGGGGACCTCATGAATACCTTCGAGGTTACCCTGAAGATCTCTCTCCAATACCCCTCCAGTTTTGGGCAGGAGCAAAACATATCAACATGAGTTGCGGGGTCTTCCCCCACAGCATTCACAAACATCCTCTACCCCCTTAAAGGATCTGTTCATCCTCGTCCTCTTCCGATACACCATCTTCAACATATCAGCCCCAACCCCGCACACATAGCTGAGGCATTCACCCTCCGGAGCACTTCACACCACAACCCCTCCTCCATGCCCTAACCCAACTCTTCCTCCCACTTCACCTTAATCCCCACCAGCAATACATTGTCCTCCCCAGAATCACCGCATAACACGCTGACACCATCGCCTTCTCCATTCCCCTGTCGTCAGTACATCTCCCAGCAATGTGGGGGCCGACACCATCGCCTTCTCCATTCCCCTGTCGTCAGTACCTCTCCCAGCAATGTGGGGGCCGACACCATCGCCTTCTCCATTCCCCTGTCGTCAGTACCTCTCCCAGCAATGTGGGGGCCGACACCATCGCCTTCTCCATTCCCCTGTCGTACCTCTCCCAGCAATGTGGGGGCCGACACCATCGCCTTCTCCATTCCCCTGTCGTACCTCTCCCAGCAATGTGGGGGCCGACACCATCGCCTTCTCCATTCCCCTGTCGTCAGTACCTCTCCCAGCAATGTGGGGGCCGACACCATCGCCTTCTCCATTCCCCTGTCGTCAGTACCTCTCCCAGCAATGTGGGGGCCGACACCATCGCCTTCTCCATTCCCCCTGTCGTCAGTACCTCTCCCAGCAATGTGGGGGCCGACACCATCGCCTTCTCCATCCCCCTGTCGTACCTCTCCCAGCAATGTGGGGGCCGACACCATCGCCTTCTCCATTCCCCTGTCGTCAGTACCTCTCCCAGCAATGTGGGGGCCGACACCATCGCCGTCTCCATCCCCCTCGTCAGTACCTCTCCCAGCAATGTGGGGGCCGACACCATCGCCGTCTCCATTCCCCTGTCGTCAGTACCTCTCCCAGCAATGTGGGGGCCGACACCATCGCCTTCTCCATTCCCCTGTCGTCAGTACCTCTCCCAGCAATGTGGGGGCCGACACCATCGCCTTCTCCATTCCCCCTGTCGTCAGTACCTCTCCCAGCAATGTGGGGGCCGACACCATCACCTTCTCCATTCCCCCTGTCGTCAGTACCTCTCCCAGCAATGTGGGGGCCGACACCATCGCCGTCTCCATTCCCCTGTCGTACCTCTCCCAGCAATGTGGGGGCCGACACCATCGCCGTCTCCATTCCCCTGTCGTCAGTACCTCTCCCAGCAATGTGGGGGCCGACACCATCGCCTTCTCCATTCCCCTGTCGTCAGTACCTCTCCCAGCAATGTGGGGGCCGACACCATCGCCTTCTCCATTCCCCTGTCGTCGTACCTCTCCCAGCAATGTGGGGGCCGACACCATCGCCTTCTCCATTCCCCTGTCGTACCCCTCCCAGCAATGTGGGGGCCGACACCATCGCCTTCTCCATTCCCCTGTCGTCAGTACCTCTCCCAGCAATGTGGGGGCCGACACCATCGCCTTCTCCATTCCCCTGTCGTCAGTACCTCTCCCAGCAATGTGGGGGCCGACACCATCGCCTTCTCCATTCCCCTGTCGTCAGTACCTCTCCCAGCAATGTGGGGGCCGACACCATCGCCTTCTCCATTCCCCTGGCGTCAGTACCTCTCCCAGCAATGTGGGAGCCGACACCATCGCCTTCTCCATTCCCCTGTCGTCAGTACCTCTCCCAGCAATGTGGGGGCCGACACCATCGCCTTCTCCATTCCCCTGTCGTCAGTACCTCTCCCAGCAATGTGGGGGCCGACACCATCGCCTTCTCCATTCCCCCTGTCGTCAGTACCTCTCCCAGCAATGTGGGGGCCGACACCATCGCCTTCTCCATTCCCCTGTCGTCAGTACCTCTCCCAGCAATGTGGGGGCCGACACCATCGCCTTCTCCATTCCCCTGTCGTCAGTACCTCTCCCAGCAATGTGGGGGCCGACACCATCGCCTTCTCCATTCCCCCTGTCGTCAGTACCTCTCCCAGCAATGTGGGGGCCGACACCATCGCCTTCTCCATCCCCCTGTCGTCAGTACCTCTCCCAGCAATGTGGGGGCCGACACCATCGCCTTCTCCATCCCCCTGTCGTCAGTACCTCTCCCAGCAATGTGGGGGCCGACACCATCGCCTTCTCCATTCCCCCTGTCGTCAGTACCTCTCCCAGCAATGTGGGGGCCGACACCATCGCCTTCTCCATTCCCCTGTCGTCAGTACCTCTCCCAGCAATGTGGGGGCCGACACCATCGCCTTCTCCATTCCCCTGTCGTACCTCTCCCAGCAATGTGGGGGCCGACACCATCGCCTTCTCCATTCCCCTGTCGTCAGTACCTCTCCCAGCAATGTGGGGGCCGACACCATCGCCTTCTCCATCCCCCTGTCGTACCTCTCCCAGCAATGTGGGGGCCGACACCATCGCCTTCTCCATTCCCCTGTCGTCAGTACCTCTCCCAGCAATGTGGGGGCCGACACCATCGCCTTCTCCATTCCCCTGTCGTCAGTACCTCTCCCAGCAATGTGGGGGCCGACACCATCGCCTTCTCCATTCCCCCTGTCGTCAGTACCTCTCCCAGCAATGTGGGGGCCGACACCATCGCCTTCTCCATTCCCCTGTCGTCAGTACCTCTCCCAGCAATGTGGGGGCCGACACCATCGCCTTCTCCATTCCCCTGTCGTCAGTACCTCTCCCAGCAATGTGGGGGCCGACACCATCGCCTTCTCCATTCCCCTGTCGTCAGTACCTCTCCCAGCAATGTGGGGGCCGACACCATCGCCTTCTCCATCCCCCTGTCGTCAGTACCTCTCCCAGCAATGTGGGGGCCGACACCATCGCCTTCTCCATTCCCCTGTCGTCAGTACCTCTCCCAGCAATGTGGGGGCCGACACCATCGCCTTCTCCATCCCCCTGTCGTCAGTACCTCTCCCAGCAATGTGGGGGCCGACACCATCGCCTTCTCCATTCCCCTGTCGTACCTCTCCCAGCAATGTGGGGGCCGACACCATCGCCTTCTCCATTCCCCTGTCGTCAGTACCTCTCCCAGCAATGTGGGGGCCGACACCATCGCCTTCTCCATCCCCCTGTCGTCAGTACCTCTCCCAGCAATGTGGGGGCCGACACCATCGCCTTCTCCATCCCCCTGTCGTCAGTACCTCTCCCAGCAATGTGGGGGCCGACACCATCGCCTTCTCCATTCCCCTGTCGTCAGTACCTCTCCCAGCAATGTGGGGGCCGACACCATCGCCTTCTCCATTCCCCCTGTCGTCAGTACCTCTCCCAGCAATGTGGGGGCCGACACCATCGCCTTCTCCATTCCCCCTGTCGTCAGTACCTCTCCCAGCAATGTGGGGGCCGACACCATCGCCTTCCCCATTCCCCCTGCCGTCAGTACCTCTCCCAGCAATGTGGGGGCCGACACCATCGCCTTCTCCATTCCCCTGTCATACCTCTCCCAGCAATGTGTGGGCCGACACCATCGCCTTCTCCATTCCCCCTGTCGTACCTCTGCCAGCAATGTGGGGGCCGACACCATCGCCTTCTCCATTCCCCCTGTCGTACCCCTCCCAGCAATGTGGGGGCCGACACCATCGCCTTCTCCATTCCCCCTGTCGTTAGTACCTCTTCCAGCAATGTGGGGGCCAACACCATCGCCTTCTCCAACCCCTGTCGTCAGTACCTCTCCCAGCAATGTGGGGGCCGACACCATCGCCTTCCCCATTCCCCTGTCGTCAGTACCTCTCCCAGCAATGTGGGGGCCGACACCATCGCCTTCTCCATTCTCCCTGTCGTTAGTACCTCTTCCAGCAATGTGGGGGCCGACACCATCGCCTTCTCCAACCCCTGTCGTCAGTACCTCTCCCAGCAATGTGGGGGCCGACACCATCGCCTTCTCCATTCCCCCTGTCGTTAGTACCTCTCCCAGCAATGTGGGGGCCGACACCATCACCTTCTCCATTCCCCTGTCGTACCGCTCCCAGCAATGTGGGGGCTGACACCATCGCCTTCTCCATTCCCCTGTCGTCAGTACCTCTCCCAGCAATGTGGGGGCCGACACCATCGCCGTCTCCATCCCCCTGTCGTCAGTAGCTCTCCCAGCAATGTGGGGGCCGACACCATCGCCTTCTCCATCCCCCTGTTGTCAGTAGCTCTCCCAGCAATGTGGGGGCCGACACCATCGCCGTCTCCATCCCCCTGTCGTCAGTACCTCTCCCAGCAATGTGGGGGCCGACACCATCGCCTTCTCCATTCCCCCTGTCGTCAGTACCTCTCCCAGCAATGTGGGGGCCGACACCATCGCATTCTCCATCCCCCTGTCGTCAGTACCTCTCCCAGCAATGTGGGGGCCGACACCATCGCCTTCTCCATCCCCCTGTCGTACCTCTCCCAGCAATGTGGGGGCCGACACCATCGCCTTCTCCATTCCCCTGTCGTACCTCTCCCAGCAATGTGGGGGCCGGCACCATCGCCGTCTCCATCCCCCTGTCGTCAGTACCTCTCCCAGCAATGTGGGGGCCGACACCATCGCCGTCTCCATCCCCCTGTCGTCAGTACCTCTCCCAGCAATGTGGGGGCCGACACCATCGCCTTCTCCATTCCCCTGTCGTACCTCTCCCAGCAATGTGGGGGCCGGCACCATCGCCTTCTCCATTCCCCTGTCGTCAGTACCTCTCCCAGCAATGTGGGGGCCGACACCATCGCCTTCTCCATTCTCCTGTCATACCGCTCCCAGCAATGTGGGGGCCGACACCATCGCCTTCTCCATTCCCCTGTTGTACCCCTCCCAGCAATGTGGGGGCCGACACCATCGCCTTCTCCATTCCCCTGTCGTGCCTCTCCCAGCAATGTGGGGGCCGACACCATCGCCTTCTCCATTCCCCTGTCGTCAGTACCTCTCCCAGCAATGTGGGGGCTGACACCATCGCCTTCTCCATTCCCCTGTCGCCAGTACCTCTCCCAGCAATGTGGGGGCCGACACCATCGCCTTCTCCATCCCCCTGTCGTCAGTACCTCTCCCAGCAATGTGGGGGCTGACACCATCGCCTTCTCCATTCCCCTGTCGTCAGTACCTCTCCCAGCAATGTGGGGGCCGACACCATCGCCTTCTCCATCCCCCTGTCGTCAGTACCTCTCCCAGCAATGTGGGGGCTGACACCATCGCCTTCTCCATCCCCCTGTCGTCAGTACCTCTCCCAGCAATGTGGGGGCCGACACCATCGCCTTCTCCATCCCCCTGTCGTCAGTACCTCTCCCAGCAATGTGGGGGCCGACACCATCGCCTTCTCCATCCCCCTGTCGTCAGTACCTCTCCCAGCAATGTGGGGGCCGACACCATCGCCTTGTCCATTCCCCTGTCGCCAGTACCTCTCCCAGCAATGTGGGGGCCGACACCATCGCCTTCTCCAACCCCCTGTCGTCAGTACCTCTCCCAGCAATGTGGGGGCCGACACCATCGCCGTCTCCATCCCCCTGTCGTCAGTACCTCTCCCAGCAATGTGGGGGCTGACACCATCGCCTTCCCCATTCCCCTGTCGTCAGTACCTGTCCCAGCAATGTGGGGGCCGACACCATCGCCTTCTCCATTCCCCTGTCGTCAGTACCTCTCCCAGCAATGTGGGGGCCGACACCATCGCCTTCTCCATTCCCCTGTCGTCAGTACCTCTCCCAGCAATGTGGGGGCCGACACCATCGCCTTCTCCATTCCCCTGTCGTCAGTACCTCTCCCAGCAATGTGGGGGCCGACACCATCGCCTTCTCCATTCCCCTGTCGTCAGTACCTCTCCCAGCAATGTGGGGGCCGACACCATCGCCTTCTCCATCCCCCTGTCGTCAGTACCTCTCCCAGCAATGTGGGGGCCGACACCATCGCCGTCTCCATCCCCCTGTCGTACCTCTCCCAGCAATGTGGGGGCCGACACCATCGCCGTCTCCATCCCCCTGTCGTACCTCTCCCAGCAATGTGGGGGCCGACACCATCGCCTTCTCCATTCCCCCTGTCGTACCTCTCCCAGCAATGTGGGGGCCGACACCATCGCCTTCTCCATTCCCCCTGTCGTCAGTACCTCTCCCAGCAATGTGGGGGCCGACACCATCGCCTTCTCCATTCCCCCTGTCGTACCTCTCCCAGCAATGTGGGGGCCGACACCATCGCCTTCTCCATTCCCCTGTCGTACCTCTCCCAGCAATGTGGGGGCTGACACCATCGCCTTCTCCATTCCCCTGTCGTCAGTACCTCTCCCAGCAATGTGGGGGCCGACACCATCGCCGTCTCCATCCCCCTGTCGTCAGTAGCTCTCCCAGCAATGTGGGGGCCGACACCATCGCCTTCTCCATCCCCCTGTGTCAGTAGCCTCTCCCAGCAATGTGGGGGCCGACACCATCGCCGTCTCCATCCCCCTGTCGTCAGTACCTCTCCCAGCAATGTGGGGGCCGACACCATCGCCTTCTCCATTCCCCCTGTCGTCAGTACCTCTCCCAGCAATGTGGGGGCCGACACCATCGCATTCTCCATCCCCCTGTCGTCAGTACCTCTCCCAGCAATGTGGGGGCCGACACCATCGCCTTCTCCATCCCCCTGTCGTACCTCTCCCAGCAATGTGGGGGCCGACACCATCGCCTTCCCCATTCCCCTGTCGTACCTCTCCCAGCAATGTGGGGGCCGACACCATCGCCATCTCCATCCCCCTGTCGTCAGTACCTCTCCCAGCAATGTGGGGGCCGACACCATCGCCGTCTCCATCCCCCTGTCGTCAGTACCTCTCCCAGCAATGTGGGGGCCGACACCATCGCCTTCTCCATTCCCCTGTCGTACCTCTCCCAGCAATGTGGGGGCCGACACCATCGCCTTCTCCATTCCCCTGTCGTCAGTACCTCTCCCAGCAATGTGGGGGCCGACACCATCGCCTTCTCCATTCCCCTGTCATACCGCTCCCAGCAATGTGGGGGCCGACACCATCGCCTTCTCCATTCCCCTGTCGTACCTCTCCCAGCAATGTGGGGGCCGACACCATCGCCTTCTCCATTCCCCTGTCGTACCTCTCCCAGCAATGTGGGGGCCGACACCATCGCCTTCTCCATTCCCCTGTCGTCAGTACCTCTCCCAGCAATGTGGGGGCGGACACCATCGCCTTCTCCATTCCCCTGTCGCCAGTACCTCTCCCAGCAATGTGGGGGCCGACACCATCGCCTTCTCCATCCCCCTGTCGTCAGTACCTCTCCCAGCAATGTGGGGGGCTGACACCATCGCCTTCTCCATTCCCCTGTCGTCAGTACCTCTCCCAGCAATGTGGGGGCCGACACCATCGCCTTCTCCATCCCCCTGTCGTCAGTACCTCTCCCAGCAATGTGGGGGCTGACACCATCGCCTTCTCCATCCCCCTGTCGTCAGTACCTCTCCCAGCAATGTGGGGGCCGACACCATCGCCTTCTCCATCCCCCTGTCGTCAGTACCTCTCCCAGCAATGTGGGGGCCGACACCATCGCCTTCTCCATCCCCCTGTCGTCAGTACCTCTCCCAGCAATGTGGGGGCCGACACCATCGCCTTGTCCATTCCCCTGTCGCAGTACCTCTCCCAGCAATGTGGGGGCCGACACCATCGCCTTCTCCATTCCCCCTGTCGTCAGTACCTCTCCCAGCAATGTGGGGGCCGACACCATCGCCGTCTCCATCCCCCTGTCGTCAGTACCTCTCCCAGCAATGTGGGGGCCGACACCATCGCCTTCCCATTCCCCTGTCGTCAGTACCTCTCCCAGCAATGTGGGGGCCGACACCATCGCCTTCTCCATTCCCCTGTCGTCAGTACCTCTCCCAGCAATGTGGGGGCCGACACCATCGCCTTCTCCATTCCCCTGTCGTCAGTACCTCTCCCAGCAATGTGGGGGCCGACACCATCGCCTTCTCCATTCCCCTGTCGTCAGTACCTCTCCCAGCAATGTGGGGGCCGGCACCATCGCCTTCTCCATTCCCCTGTCGTCAGTACCTCTCCCAGCAATGTGGGGGCCGACACCATCGCCGTCTCCATCCCCCTGTCGTCAGTACCTCTCCCAGCAATGTGGGGGCCGACACCATCGCCGTCTCCATCCCCCTGTCGTCAGTACCTCTCCCAGCAATGTGGGGGCCGACACCATCGCCTTCTCCATTCCCCTGTCGTACCTCTCCCAGCAATGTGGGGGCCGACACCATCGCCTTCTCCATTCCCCTGTCGTCAGTACCTCTCCCAGCAATGTGGGGGCCGACACCATCGCCTTCTCCATTCTCCTGTCATACCGCTCCCAGCAATGTGGGGGCCGACACCATCGCCTTCTCCATTCCCCTGTTGTACCCCTCCCAGCAATGTGGGGGCCGACACCATCGCCTTCTCCATTCCCCTGTCGTGCCTCTCCCAGCAATGTGGGGGCCGACACCATCGCCTTCTCCATTCCCCTGTCGTCAGTACCTCTCCCAGCAATGTGGGGGCTGACACCATCGCCTTCTCCATTCCCCTGTCGCCAGTACCTCTCCCAGCAATGTGGGGGCCGACACCATCGCCTTCTCCATCCCCCTGTCGTCAGTACCTCTCCCAGCAATGTGGGGGCTGGCACCATCGCCTTCTCCATTCCCCTGTCGTCATACCTCTCCCAGCAATGTGGGGGCCGACACCATCGCCTTCTCCATCCCCCTGTCGTCAGTACCTCTCCCAGCAATGTGGGGGCTGACACCATCGCCTTCTCCATCCCCCTGTCGTCAGTACCTCTCCCAGCAATGTGGGGGCCGACACCATCGCCTTCTCCATCCCCCTGTCGTCAGTACCTCTCCCAGCAATGTGGGGGCCGACACCATCGCCTTCTCCATCCCCCTGTCGTCAGTACCTCTCCCAGCAATGTGGGGGCCGACACCATCGCCTTGTCCATTCCCCTGTCGCCAGTACCTCTCCCAGCAATGTGGGGGCCGACACCATCGCCTTCTCCAACCCCCTGTCGTCAGTACCTCTCCCAGCAATGTGGGGGCCGACACCATCGCCGTCTCCATCCCCCTGTCGTCAGTACCTCTCCCAGCAATGTGGGGGCTGACACCATCGCCTTCCCCATTCCCCTGTCGTCAGTACCTGTCCCAGCAATGTGGGGGCCGACACCATCGCCTTCTCCATTCCCCTGTCGTCAGTACCTCTCCCAGCAATGTGGGGGCCGACACCATCGCCTTCTCCATTCCCCTGTCGTCAGTACCTCTCCCAGCAATGTGGGGGCCGACACCATCGCCTTCTCCATTCTCCTGTCGTCAGTACCTCTCCCAGCAATGTGGGGGCCGACACCATCGCCTTCTCCATTCCCCTGTCGTCAGTACCTCTCCCAGCAATGTGGGGGCCGACACCATCGCATTCTCCATCCCCCTGTCGTCAGTACCTCTCCCAGCAATGTGGGGGCCGACACCATCGCCGTCGCCATCCCCCTGTCGTACCTCTCCCAGCAATGTGGGGGCCGACACCATCGCCGTCTCCATCCCCCTGTCGTACCTCTCCCAGCAATGTGGGGGCCGACACCATCCCCGTCTCCATCCCCCTGTCGTACCTGTCCCAGCAATGTGGGGGCCTACACCATCGCCGTCTCCATCCCCCTGTCGTCAGTACCTCTCCCAGCAATGTGGGGGCCGACACCATCGCCTTCTCCATCCCCCTGTCGTCAGTACCTCTCCCAGCAATGTGGGGGCCGAAACCCCCGGAAAGCTCTGTACCTCCTTCCTGGCAAAATCTTCGACCTGCACATATCTAAACATCTCCCCTGCCCTAACCCATATTTCTCCCCCAGCTCCTCCAGCCTCACAAACCGGCCCCCCAAAAACAGATCCTTTAATACCTTACCTCCCCTCTCCTCCCACCCTCGTAAACTCCCATCTCACTCCCCTGGCTCAAACCTTTGATTCCCCTGAATCGGCATTTCCCTTGACCCCGCCCACAATCTAAAGTGCTGGCGCAACTTCCTCCAGATCTTCAACGTCACCACCACTACCGGACTTCCCGAATATTTTCCTGGGGCCATCGGAGCGGCGCTGTTGCCAAACCCTCCAGCCGACCCCCTGCCTAGACTCTCCTCCATTCCAACCCACTGGGGTCCTCCCCTCTAACCCAACCCCTCACCTCCTCAGCATTCGCTGCCAAGTAATAATACAGTAAATTCGGGAGACCCAACCCCGCTGACTGCCGTCCTCTCAGTAACAGCACCTTCCTAATCCTAGCCACCTTCCCCCTCCAAATAAACAAGGTAATTATCCCCTCCACCTCCTTAAAAAACGCCTTTAGCAAAAAGATCGGCGGCACTGAAAAATAAACAAAAACCGCGTTAACACATTCATCTTAATTGCCTGCACCCGATCTGCCAACGACAGAGGAAGACCATCCCATCTTGCCAAGTCCGCTTTCACCCTCCCCATCAAACTAGTGATGTTATACCTACAGAGCCCCCCCCAATCCCGTGTCACCTGCACCCCCAAGTATCTAAAGTGGGTCGCTGCCCTACGGAATGTCAACCCCCCCAAACCCCTCCCCACCCCTGGTCAGGGCACCACAAAATATTTGCATTCGTCCAAATTTAGGGGCTGGTTTAGCACAGGGCTAAATCGCTGGCTTTGAAAGCAAACCAAGGCAGGCCAGCAGCGTGGGTTCAATTCCTGTACCGGCCTCCCCGAACAGGTGCTGGAATGTGGCGAGTAGGGGCTTTTCACAGTAACTTCATTGAAGCCTACTTGTGACAATAAGCGATTATCATTTCATTTTCATTCAGCTTATACTCCGAAAAGGACCCAAACACTCGGAGCAGCTCCTGTATATCTCCCATCGACGCGCTCGACTCCGACAAGTACAATAACAAAATATCTGCGTACAAAGATACCCTATGTTACCCCCCCACCCCTCACTATCCCCCTCCATATCCCCGAACCCCTCAACGCGATTACCAAACGTTCAATCGCAAGCTCAAACAACAGGGGGGGGGGGGGGGGGGGGGGGGGGGGGGGGACAGGACATCCCTCCCTGGTCCCACGGTGCAGAGCAAAATATCCCAAACTCATACTATTCGTGCGGACAGTCGCCCTGGGCTCCCTGTATAGCGGTCAGGGAAGCCTTGAGGAGGAGTTCATAAAATGTATCCGCAATAGTTTCATTGAACAGTATGTAATGGAACCTACAGGGGAGCAAGCTATCCTGTGTAATGACTCAGTAATAATTAATGACCTCATAGTTAGGGGTCCTCTCGGAAGGAGCGATAATAGTACGCTTGAATTTAAAATACAAATAGAGGGTGAGAAGCTAAAATCCAATCCCAGTGTCTTGTCCTTAAACAAAGGAGACGATACTGAGATGAGGGAGGAATTGGCTAGGGTAGATTGAGAGCGTGGGACAATTGAGGAGCAGTGGAGAACTTTCAAAGAGACTTTTCACAGTGCTCAGAAAAAGTATATACCAGTGAAAAGGAAGGACCAGAAAAAGGGCAATCAGCCATGGATAAATAAGGAAATAAATGAGGGTATCAAATTGAAAGAAAATGCATACAAAGTGGCAAAGGTTAGTAGTAAAATAGAGGATTGGGAAATCTTTGAAGGACAACAGAAAACCACAAGAAAAGCTATAAAGAAAAATAAGATAGATTATGAGAGTAAACTAGCTCAGAATATAAAAGCAGATAGCAAACGGTTCTACAAATACATAAAACGAAGAAAAGTAGCTCCTGTAAACATTGGTCCTTTAGAGGATGAGAAGGGGGATTAATGAAGAAATGGCCTAGGCATTGAACAGGTATTCTGTGTCGGTCTTCACAGTGGAAGACATAAATAACATGCAAATGATTATTGGCAAGGAGGCTAAGGCAGGTGAAGACCGAGATCATTATCACTAAGGAGGTAGTGTTGGGCAAGCTAATGGGGCTAAAGGTAGACAAGTCTCCTGGCTCTGATGGAATGAATCCCAGGGTACTAAAAGAGGTTGTGGAGGAAATAGCAAATGCGCTTGTGGTAATTTATCAAAATTCGTTGGACTCTGGGGCGGTTCTGACAGGTTGGAAAACAGCAAATATGATGCCACTCTTTAAAAAAGGAGATGGACAAAAGGAGGGTAACTATAGGCCGGTTAGCTTAACTTCTGTAGTGGGGAGAATGGTTGAATCTATCATTAAGGAAGACATAATGAGACATCTGGATAGAAATTGTCCCATTGGGCAGGCGCAGCATGGATTCATGAAAGGCAGGTCATGTTCGACTAATTTAGTGAAATTCTTTGAGGATATTACGAGCGCGGTGGACAATGGGGAACCGGTGCATGTGGTGTATTTGGATTTCCAGAAGACATTCAATAAGGTGCCACACAAAAGGCTGCTGCATAAGATGAAGATGCACGGCATTACGGGTAATGTATTAGCATGGATAGAGGATTGGTTAACTGACAAACAGCAAAGAGTGGGGAGAAATTGGTGTTTTTTGGTTGGCGATCAGTGGCTAGTGGTATGCCTCAGGGATCAGTGTTGGGGCTCAATTGTTTACAATTTACATAGATGATCTGGAGTCGGGGGGTCAAGTGTAATGTGTCAAAGTTCACAGATGACACTCAGATGAGTGGGTAGAGTCAAGTAAGTGGACAAGGGTCTGGCAGATGGAGTTCAATGTTGATAAATGTGAGGTCATCAATTTTGGTAGGAATAACAGCAAAATGGACTATTATTTAAATTGTAAAAAATTGCAGCATGCTGCTGTGCAGAGGGACCTGGGTGAGCTTGTGCATGAATTGTAAAAAGTTGGTTTGCAGGTGCAGCAAGTAATTAAAAAGGCAAATGGAATTTTGTCCTACATTGCTGAAGGGATGGAGGTTAAAAGCAGTGAGGTTATGTTGTGCCTGTATAGGGTGCTTGTGGGGCCATACCTGGAATACTATGTACAGTTTTGGTCTCCTTACTTGAGAAAGGATGTAATGGCACTGGAGGGTGTGTCAGGGAGATTCACTAGGTTGATTCCGGAGTTGAGAGGATTAGTTTATGAGGAGAGACGAAATAGACTGGGACTATACTTATTGGAATTTAGAAGAATGAGGGGGAGATCTTATAGCAACATGTAAAATTATGAAAGGAATAGATAGGATAGAAGCAGGGAGGCTGTTTCCACTGGCGGGTGAAACTAGAACTAAGGGGCATAGCCTCAAAATAAGGGAGAGCAGATTTAGAACTGAGTTTAGCTAGGGACTTCCTTACCCAAAGGGTTGTGAATCTGTGGAATTCCCTGC